>NC_050071.1:624847-1224847 GCF_009764565.3 Dermochelys coriacea | reverse complement strand
CCATGGAGCTTTCTGGAGATGTTCACTACACTTCCTGCTTCGTTTGCACCCTATCAGAGTTGCAGTGCAATCCAGCCCCAAAAGCCAACCTATCCACCCCAGAAGGATCATCTTCCTCTGGCCTCCAGCCCACAGAGCTCTTAGGTTGCTCCTTTGCCCTGCAGCACAGTAGAGAAAAGATGCTGTGGCAAGAGGAAAGTGGACATGGTCAGGATACCCCTTTGCTAAACCTATTACAGCTGTGGTGTTGGCCTCTGGATGATATCAGTGGCCAGCATAGGTCAGAGGATCCCTTGGGTTGGTAGAGGAACCAGACTAGAACTGGGCAAAATTTTGCAGATGAATATTCAGTCAAACTGAAACTAGTTGCAGATTTGCCCCATTAGTTTTGACTTGGAGAAAGTGTGCTAGCATGGAAAAATGACCCCCCCACACACACCTTTTATAACCTTTAGCCCAGAGGTTAGGACACTGGCCTTGTATGGAGGAGATTCAGGTGTGAAGCCGCATAGCAGGCCAGGGACTTGCACTCAGATTTCTCCTCTCCCGGGAAAGTAGCTGAACCACCAGGTTATTCTGGGGTTGGTTGCTCTTGATCCTGCCTATTGAAGGTGTTCTACTTTCTATAAATACTTAAATATATTGGGCCAAAAAGAGAGACTTTTAAAAAAATGGGCCAGATAAAGAACTTTCGGGATAAATAAAGTTAAGGGGGTTCCCATAAAATACCTGGAGAATGCAAATTTCCAACCTCTGGACACAACTTTTTGAAGCTACTTGAAGGGAACCTCATTGTCTGATTGTTTATCCACTCATGGTCTCTATGGCTCAAAGACTCAAACAGTGCAAAGGAGAAAAATCACAGATTCAGGAGGGTGCCTGTTCTGAGCTGACAGCTGTTATGAACTTGTGACCACAGAAAACTCCTTTGATGGGGATTGAAGGACTGTTCACCCACCACAGCCCTTGTTGAAGTCAGGGGGTGATCTCTGGTGAGCTTATTAGCATATGTGTAAGTTTTTGTTGTTTTTAATGTGTCTTCTCTGTAATGCTTTTACCTTAAGAATAGATTAGACAGAGCTTGCTTAGATAGAGTTGTGCAGTAACTTAACTATAGCAATCATGCTGTTAACAGCCTCTGAGGAGAAAGCAAAGCAGGCCTGTTTAGGCCATCTGACTTGCCGGGGAATTACAGTGCAGGCAGGAAATGGTGCAGCCTGAAAATACCCCGGGGATGGGGAGAAGAGAGAGAGAGAGAGAGAGAGGCACGTTTCCCCCAGAAAGGTGTAGGCTGGGAAGCAAGATGCTTGAGTGTGGGAGTCCTCAGTGGACCATGGAAGGGGAATACAGATGCAGTTGCCCTGAATTGTGGCAGCTGGTATGTCAGGCAACAGTCAATTTACTCCCAATTATGTGAAAACCTTGTTGGAGTGACAGTAACTGACCTTGTACACAGAAAGAGAAGAGTCAGTTGGTAATTGATTACCACTGTCTCCTTTGCTGGAAGTAAGTGGTCAAACTATCCATATCTTGGCTGAGATTCCCTTCAATCCTGTGGAAGTGCTTTCCAGAGTCAAAGTAGCAGCTCAAATAAATTTGTTAGTCTCTAAGGTGCCACAAGTACTCCTTTTCTTTTTTTCCAGAGTCAGCAATACAGATGTCGTCAGCATACACATTCTTTTCAACCTGAGTTTCAAGAAGGTCATTTGTGTCCATATTGAACAAAAGGTAAGCCAGCACTTATCCTTGGGGGGGCCTAACTGATTTTCTCCCTGACTTGCAGGATAAAGCTTCAATTACGAACCATTTGTCAGATGAACCACACCATCAGCAAGGAAAGCTACATTATTGAGGTCAGATCAATTAGGGATAAAGTGAGAAAGGCCAAAAGCCATGTAGAGTTGGACCTTGCAAAGGGAATTAATACCAATAGTGAAAGATTCTATAGCCATATAAATAAGAAGAAAACAAAGAAAGAAGAAGTGGGACTGCTAAACAATGAGGATGGGGTGGAGGTTAAAGATAATCTAGGCATGGCCCAATATCTAAACAAATACTTTGCCTCAGTCTTTAATGAGGCTAATGAGGGGCTTAGGGATAATGGTAGGACAACAAATGGGAATGAGGATATGGAGGTAGATATTACCACATCTGAGGTAGAAGCCAAACTTGAACAGCTTACTGGGACTAAATTGGGGGCCCTAGATAATCTTCATCCAAGAATATTAAAGGAACTGGCACACAAAATTGCAAGCACATTAGCAAAATTTTTTAATGAATCTGTAAACTCAGGGGTTGTACCGAATGATTGGAGAATTGCTAACATAGTTCCTATTTTTAAGAAAGGGAAAAAAAAGTGATCTGGGTAATTACAGGCCTGTTAGTTTGACATCTGTAGTATGCAAGGTCTTGGAAAAAATTTTGAAGGAGAAAGTAGTTAAAGACATTGAGGTCAATGGTAACTGGGACAAAATACAACATGGTTTTACAAAAGGTAGATCGTGCCAAACCAACCTGATCTCCTTCTTTGAAAAGGTAACCAATTTTTTAGACAAAGGAAACGCAGTGGATCTAATTTACCTTGATTTCAGAAAGGCGTTTGATACAGTTCCACATGGGGAATTATTAGCTAAATTGGAAAAGATGGGGATCAATATGAAAATTGAAAGGTGGATAAAGAACTGGTTAAAGGGGAGACTGCAAAGGGTCACAATGAAAGGTGAACTGTCAGGCTGGAAGGAGCTTACTAGTGAAGTTCCTCAGGGATTGGTTTTGGGACCAATCTTATTTAATTTTTTTATTACTGACCTTGGCACAAAAAGTGGGAATGTGCTAATAAAGTTTGCGAATGACACAAAGCTGGGAGGTATTGCCAATACAGAGAAGGTCCAGGATATCATACAGGAAGATCTTGATGACCTTGTAAACTGGAGAAATAGTAATAGGCTGAAATTTAATAGTGAAAAGTGCAAAGTCATGCATTTAGGGATTAATAACAAGAATTTTAGTTATAAGTTGGGGATGCATCAATTAGAAGTAACACAGGAGAAGAAGGACCTTGGAGTATTGGTTGATCATAGGATGACTATGAGCTGCCAATGTGATATGGCTGTGAAAAAAGCTAATGCGGTTTTGGGATGCATCAGGAGAGGCATTTCCAGTAGGGATAAGGAGGTTTTAGTACCGTTATACAAGGCACTGGTGAGACCTCACCTAGAATACTGTGTGCAGTTCTGGTCTCCCATGTTTAAAAAGGATGAATTCAAACTGGAGCAGGTACAGAGAAGGGCTACTAGGATGATCCGAGAAATGGAAAACTTGTCTTATGAAAGGAGACTTAAGGAACTTGGCTTGTTTAGCCTAACCAACAGAAGGTTGAGAGGAGATATGAATGTGGGGAGAGATAGCTCAGTGGTTTGAGAATTGGCCTGCTAAACCCAGGGTTGTGCGTTGGGGATTGGTCCTGCTTTAGCAGGGGGTTGCACTAGATGACCTCCTGGGGTCCCTTCCAACCCTGATATTTTATGATTGCTCTTTATAAATATATCAGGGGGATAAATACCACAGAGGGAGAAGAATTATTTAAGCTCAGCACCAATGTGGACCCAAGAACAAATGGATATAAACTGGCCATCAGGAAGTTTAGGCTTGAAATTAGACAAAGGTTTCTAACCATCAGAGGAGTGAAGTTCTGGAACAGCCTTGCCAGGGAAGCAGTGGGGGCAAAAGACATATCTGGCATCAAGACTAAGCTTGATAAGTTTATGGAAGGGATGATATGATGGGATAGCCTAATTTTGGCAATAATTGATCTTCAACTATTAGGAGTAGATATGCCCAATGGCCTGTGACGGGATGTTAGATGCAGTGGGATCTGAGTTATTATAGAGAATTCTTTCCTGTGTGTCTGGTGAGTCTTGCCCACAAGCTCAGAGTTTAGCTGATCAGCATATTTGGGGTCAGGAAGGAATTTTCTTCCAGGGCAGATTGGCAGAGGCCCTGGGGGGTTTTCACCTTCCTCTGTAGCGTGGGGCACAGGTCACTTGTTGGAAGATTCGCTGCACCTAGAAGTCTTTAACCCAAGATTTGAGGACTTCAATAGCTCAGACATAGGTCAGGGGTTTGTTACAGGAGTGGGTGGGTGAGATTCTGTGGCCTGCTTTGTGCAGAAGGTCGGACTAGATGATCATAATGGTCCCTTCTGACCTTAAAGTGTATGATTCTATGATCTGCCTTCAAGGAGTAACTTGCAGCAGCTTTGCAGTTGGCCCACAGTGCCACATAGTGTCGGAGGCTTCTGTTAGATCAATGACCCAACTCAAATGCATTTTCTACGTCTTGAGTCAGAGACAGTACCTGATCCTGGGTGCATCATCCCCTCCTGAATCCAGCCTGAAGGCAAGGCAGCTGAGGATCAGCTACCTCATTAACCCACAGCAGTAGTCTCTCCATCAGCTTGTAGGTACTCACGGTGGAGAAATTAGTCAGTAGCTCTTTGGGTCTGACAATGGTTTCCCCGGTTTGTAACAGTAACAGCTATTACTTTTGCTCTGCATGAGACTTCCGTAATGCCACAGACATGGGCACACCAATTCAGGAGTCAAAGCAGTCAACTTTTCATGATTGTCCCAAAGTGAGACAAACTTTCTGTGGATGTTATCCAGACCAGGAGCCTTGGTAGGCTGCAACTGATGCATAACCACGTCAAGCTCTAGATCAGCAAAAGGAACCTCAGAGTTGTGTCCACACTCGGTGCCTTCTATCTCTCAGCAGCCATCATTTTAACTGTGCACTTAAAAGCTGTGACCTTGAGGGTTTAATACCAGCCTGGTGTGGCCGGTATTAATTTGTAAAATCCTTGCAGGCCTCCACCTTCTGCACTTGACGTGCTGCCTGAGGGGGAACCAGGCCCGCAGAGGGTTCGGCCTGCCCAGCTAGGGAGTCCAACAAGCAGCTTACTTTTTTTCTTTTCTAGCTTTGTGACAGCGAAATAGCTAGGCTGGAGTAGGCAGCCTGTGCTTGAGGCAGAGGTCAGGCACCGAAACCCTAGAGCAACCAGTTCTCCTAAAGCGGCACCTGGACAGTCGTGTCTTCGCTAATGCAAACACAGAGCAGCAGGCATATTGCTATTTCAAAAAGACAGCCCCAACCAAAACAAGACACTGGATGCATGTCTCCCTCTGGAGCGAGCATGAGAGAAAAAACCGCCCATGAAGATGTGCAGTTACATTACTTAATGCATGACTGGAAGGCACTCAAATACTACGGTGGTGCGTGTGGCATAAAAATCTTTATAGAATAGAATCGACTCATCTGCAACTCCTCCTTCTCCTTGTGCCTCATTGAAATCAGTCAGAGTCTTTCCACTAGTGCTGCTGCTTGTTTCTCTGTACTGTCAGCAAGACCCGTGTTTTCCTTGCTCTCCTTCCCAGTGCTCAAACACATGCTGATGCCTTCATGTTATCTGCCTCATTACTGTGACCCTCTCTTCTCCAGACCTCTCCCCCACTGTGTGCGCCCATTCCCTCTCAGTCATTTGAGAGTCTTTCCTCTATTGCAACACAGTGGAAGCACTAGGACCTTCTAATCAAAATCAGGGCATTGGGATCGTTCTCCCAGCCTGTCTTTTCACATGGACTCTTCAGACTCCTTCCTTTGATTCACCTGAGTTAGGACTGAATATAATTTCTCATCCTCCATCACTGTAGCACTTTTACAGCTGGGAGAAAATGCAATTTCCTTTCAGTTGTCAAATGTCAAGAGAACTTCCTGAACCATGGAAATGTACATTGCTTCTTACTGAAAGCCCTACACAACCTAAAGGAATATGAAGAACAGCTCTGTAATCAGTCTGGGTTATTAAATTACTGTGGCGAGGCATTGCTACAAGAATAGGGCTGCAAACCACTATGACTCAGCAAAAATACAGTTCTACATATAGCTCACAAAATGCCATTAATTAGACATGTTTCCCGCATTTATGACTTCTACTCTTCAGACATTAAATTGATGGACAGCTCCTTATGCATAATGGGAATTCTCTGATAGTATAGGCCCAAAATGTAGGTTGTGACAAAAACCAAATGTTAGAATTATTTTTAGGGATTTTTTTATTACAAGCAGAAACTGTTTGTCTGAGTTTAAGCATTCCCCTGCAGTATTTATTGCAGCCTCTTATTAGTGCATGAGAATCTTAAAGTGAAACTGATTAGTCTGTTTTCATTATCCAAGTGAAGGGGAAACAGGAAGTAAACAAATAGCAGCAATGGTGGAAAGCAAATTAGATTTTTAAAATGCTCTTTTAATAATCTAAAATGCTGTTAGTAAGACTGTTAGGAACACTTTTTTTAAAAAAATGCTTTTAACCTGACCATGTCCCTTTAACTTTGTCATGAACAACTTTTTGGGATGTGTAAATGGCTATTTAAGAACAAAACACCTCACTTTGTGTTTATCTCAAATAATAGTTTGCACACGGTATTCTGTTTAGATTTGTTTACTTACACGTTTTATTTTTCTTCACATAAATTATTGTGGAAACTATTAAACAGTTTCCTGTGCTATCTTGAAATCAAATCATGTCTGAATAATGTTTAAAACTGTAGTTTAATTTGTGAATTTTAGGTTTGCTCAGCTGTTACAGAAGCATTTACTTTGCAGCTGATATATTTTGCTTTTAACAGATTTCTCTTTAGAAAATGTTGAATAAGGATTTAGGGGAACAACTAGTAAACTTATACACAGGGAGCTTTTGGTAGTTAGTTATGCCTCTTCTGCTTTGATCTTTTATGTCTATATCACTTCTCCTCTCTTCCCTTTGCATCTGTTTCTTCACATCACATGCCCCCACCGCACTCTCTTTTTCAGGCCCTACAAAGTGATTGACATCCTTCCAGCCAACATTCCCTTTGGGACTCTTCCATGCTGCTCTTTCACAAGGCAGAGGGGTCACTTTGGAGAAAGTGCTTAGCACTGCTCACGTCTCCCTGCCAGCCTATAGAAGAAGAGCCCAGGAACTGAACTAAGGTCTCTTGCCATAGCAGGGCAAAGCACTACAATTGGGCTAACCTTGCATAGTTTCTTTATTAATTAGAAGGAAACACTCATTGGTCTTCTTCGAGTACTTACTCACGTCCATTCCATTGTAGGTGTCCTCAGTATAAAGGGAAGGGTAAACATCTTCAAAATCCCTCCTGGCCAGAGGAAAAACCCTTGCACCTGTAAAGCTGGGATAACCTCGCTGGCACCTGACCACAATGACCAATGAGGAGACAAGATACTTTCAAAGCTGGAGGCAGGGAGGGAGAAACAAAGGGTCTGTCTGTCTGTGTGATGCTTTTGCCGGGGACAGAACAGGAATGGAGTCTTAGAATTTAGTTAGTAATCTAGCTAGATAATGATTTCTTTAAATGGCTGAGAAAATTAAGCTGTGCTGAATAGAATGGATATTCCTGTCTTTGTGTCTTTCTTGTAACTTAAAGTTTTGCCTAGAAGGAGTCTCTATGTTTTGAATCTAATTACCCTGCAAGGTATTTACCATCCTGATTTTACAGAGGTGATTCTTTTTACCTTTTCTTATATTAAATTTCTTCTTGTAAGAAACTGAATGCTTTTTTCATTGTTCTTAAGATCCAAGGGTTTGGGTCTGCGGGTCACCTATGCAAATTGGTGAGGATTTTTATCAAGTCTTCCCCAGGCAGGGGGGTGCAAGGTTTTGGTGAGGATTTTGGGGGGAAAGACGTTTCCAAACAACGCTTTCTCAAAAATAAACCCAGACATTTGATGGTGGCAGTGGAAGTCCAAGGGCAAAAGGTAAAACAGTTTGTACCTTGGGGAAGTTTTAACCTAAGCTGGTAAAAGTGAGCTTAGGAGGTTTTCATGCAGGTCCCCACATCGTACCCTAGAGTTCAAAGTGGGGAAGGAACCTTGACAGTAGGTGTATGTGCTCGCCACATGCACCAGTTCCCGGAAGTTTTTCCTTCAGTGATGTCCCTAGAGGACTGGCTCTGGCACCCTCTGAGTGGCGTGTGTTTGACTGGTATAAGGGGCGCCCCAGCTGTCCCCTCTCTCAGTTCCTTTTTACCGCTATTGACGGTACTGGAACATCTCCTTGCCTCAGCAACCTTACTTCTCTCAACTGTGTCTACTTGCCAACTTTTTGTATATAGCTATTAAAAACTTTGATCGTTTTATAGTTCCCCTAGCATTAGAGTTAGTAATAGTTTGTTAGTCCCAAATGGAACTTAGTTTAGGGATGGGGCATGCTCCAGTCCCTTGTGACTGTTACAAGAAACTCATGCCAGTCAGTGATCCCTAAAGAAGCTGTCCGAAGTGTTTAGGGGAAACCCACATTAGCGACAAGTGTCGCATTTGCAAGAGCTTCAGACCGTGGACCAAAAAGGAGCAGAACGGTCGTCTCCGAGCACTCCTTGTGGAGTCGGCCCTTGCACCGGCCTCAGAGCCAACCAGATCGGACTCTGCTCCGAGCACCGTGGCCTCAGTGCAGAGCATGCTGCCGGCACCGACCTCGGACCGGCGCCAGTCCCCATCTCCAGTACTGAATAATAAGCAAAGAAAGGCCAGGAGGAGATGTTCTCCTACATCCTGTAACGGGAAGAAGAGGGCCGGAAGACAGCAAAGACCCGCATGGGGTAGCTCTTCCCCTCCGGTCGGTGGCCAGGCTCTGACTCCCGCTGAGCAGCCAAGTCCACTCCAAGACCCATCCGCCACCCTGGGAAGCGGCAAAGGCAGTCAGCATCTGGCGGTGCCATCCACAGACTGCTAAGGACATACTGTCCCTTCCTGTGCTGCCCAGGCCGGCCGCTGACGTGCCACGTTCAAGGGGAATACCTGCCTTGGGACCCTTACAGCAATCTCCATCTGTGCAGCATCGCTCCTCACCACAGCGAGTGCCCTGTTAGCACTCGCCTGAGCAGCGCCACCAGCCCCTAGACGTGGGTCAGCTTACCTGCCAGAGTTCCTGGCATTGGTCCCCAGAGACTAGGCACTGTTCCTCAGGCTCTAGGCGTCGATCGCCAGTGGTCTGGCGCAAACCACCAGGGGTGCGACACTAGTCCCCAGGGCCCCGATGCCGGGAGCACCTGAGCTGCTCTCCCATCTCATGGCACCGTTCTGAGGATTGAGACACTGGTCCCCAGAGCCCTGTTGCTGGATCACCAGTACGGTTCACCGCGTGTGCATTGACAGTCTCTGACATGTCGGTCTTCTTACTCCTGCTCCCAAACTATGGAGTTGCACCGCTCTCTAAGCATAAGGTGTTGATTGCTGGGGTACCATCACTGATCTGCCAAACACCACTGCTGGTCACTGGGATCGTGGCACCAAGAGCCATCACCCTCATACAGGTCTTCAATGGAGGTCTGCGGCCAGAGCCAACGAGATCAGGGTAGATAGGGAGCCTTGGCACCATCCTGGTCCCTCAGACAAGTCTCCCCCTCATTGGGCTCAGATAGCGAGGAAGAGATCCTGCTCGCAGGCTAGGGCCACCCATTGGGGGTATCGGCATTCCCTGCTGGGCCAACAGAGGCAGCATGGCCCCAGGGCAAATGGGCTGCCCCCCTGGCAACTATGGATCTATGACTCCATCAGCTTCCCTGACATCTCCTGCCCACTTGGCAGTCAGTGGCTCAGGAGTAACAATATTCAAAAAAGCCCCCACGCATGAATTCAAAATCCCTCCATCTCTGTAGTGCCCCACTTTCCAGGTCTTGCTCCTTTCACCATCCACACTAAGAGTTCACCCTACCCCACACTGACTTTCTCTTACCCTCCACTCCACACCCCACAAGCCTCTGTCAACTCTCCTCTCCACCAACCCCATGATGCCCTGCCTCTCTGCTCACTGCCTACATCTGTGGATGTCTGGCAGAAGAGGTCCCAGATACCTGGTATCCCCCAGGCAGCAGCTGGCTGCCTCCTTGCATGTGTTTCTATTGGAAACAGCTGGAGATGGATTAGAGCAATTCATAGGAGGAACCAAATGGTCTTTCTGCAGCCATGCAACAGTGAGAGCTCTCTGCAGTGAGCATGGAGACTTGGTAGCTTTGTCTTATGTCCCCTGTAATTGGCTTTCCCTGCTGTGACATGGCAGTTACACTGGCTTCAAGCACCTACCAAAGCAGCCAAAGTGTCATCATGTCTTTCCCACTTACACAGCCTGTGCACCTGCTATCTGACCAAGTTATACCTCCACTGTGACTCCCATTCACATCATTGTGGAACTGGGCCCTGAGCCTTAGTCTGGGAGTTGCACCTCGTTCCTGTGCAGTACTGCAGTACAGCCCCCCCCAGAGTCCCTGGAAAGTGCAAGCATTGCAGCCTGGGAGACCAGAATTAGGTCCAGCTCTGAGTTTTGCCCTGTGTTATGAGCTCTGAATAAAATCCAGAAAATAAAATGCTTAACCCCTCCGCCCCCCCTCCCCCAAAAGAAAACAAAACCCAGCCTTTTGCTTTGCATCTATGGCATGATTCAGAGAGTCTCAGCATGCACTCGCAGGTAAATGGGGTTATTTTAGCCCCATTCTGTTCAAATACATTTGATGATTCAGTCTCTTTCTTTGGGCCATTTCCATTTTCATTGTGTGTATCTAAGCTCCTGCTTTCACCTGCTGTTTTCTTGCATCAAATGATATTTGTGTTCTTTTCTCATTGGTTTCCTTGCTGCTCATCTGTCTGGTTTGCTTTTGTTGTTGTCATCCCTATTTGCTTGCCTCTTTGGCCTTTGTTTCCCATTTCCTCTTGCATAACATCCCTCCCTTCGCAGCTGAGCTCAACAAATCATGAAAGCTGTGCTCCCTGCTCTCCCACTTTCACAAATCCATAGCGTTTAAGGCCAGAAGGGACCATTCTATCATGTAGTCTGACCTCCTATACAAGATAGGCTGGAGAATTTCACCCAATTACCCCTGTAATACGCCTAAGACATTGTGTTTGACTAAAGCATATCTTCCAAAAAGGCATCCAGTCTTGATATAAAGACTTCAAACAATGGAAAATCCAACACTTCCCTTGATAGTTTGTCCCAATGGCCGAACACTGTCACTGTTAAAAATGCATCCAATGAAGTGAGCTGTAACTCACGAAAGCTTATGGTCAAATAAATTTGTTAGTCTCTAAGGTGCCACAAGTACTCCTTTTTTTTTTGCGAATACAGACTAACACGGCTGCTACTCTGAAAACTGTTAAAAATGTGTGCCTTCTTTCTAATTTGAACTTGCCTGGCTTCATTTCTAGTCATTGATTTGCATGTCTTTCTCTGTTAAGTTAAAAAACCCTTTAGTGTGTGGTATTTTATCTCCATTAAGGTACTTAGACAGTATAATCAAGTCACCTCTTGGCCTTTTTGAAATACTAAACTGATTGAGTGATATATATGAGATTTTAGCAATATAAGTAAGAAGCCCTCTATATTATACTGACCTCTTCCTGGGTTAGCTATCTATAAAGATGAAAACAATGAGGACAGAAGCCAGTTTAAAAAAAAGAAAACAAAACAATTTTTTTCAAATGTGTTCAATATTTTGGGGGGAAATATTGAAATGGAATAAAACAAATTTCTTAAAAGTACAGTAACTCCTCACTTAAAGTCATCCCAGTTAACACTGTTTCATTGTTTTGTTGCTGATCAGTTAGGTAATATGCTTGTTTAAAGTTGAGCAATGCTCCCTTATAACGTCATTTGGCAGCCGTCTGCTTTGTCCACTGCTTGCAGGAAGAGCAGCCCATTGGAGCCCGCTGGTGGGGGCTTGGAACCAGGGTGGACCGTCAGCCCCCCTATCGGCTCCCCACTCCCTTAAGTTCCCTGTGCGGCAGCCATCCAGCAGGCCATCAATTGCCAGCAGTTCAGGTGTCTCTCCCCCCCACTGCCATGTGCTGCTCCTGCCCTCTGCCTTGGAGCTGCTCCCTGGAGCCTCCTGCTTGCTGTGCAGGGAGGTGGGGAAGAAGGGGGCTAATGTCAGGGTGTCCCCCTCCCCTGTGCTCCTACCCTTTGCTTACCCCATCTCCATAGAGCATGGTGTGGGTGGGACACGACAGGGCTCAGGACAGAGGGAGCTTGCTGGGAGCAGCTGCTGTCTCAATTTACTGATCTACTTAAAAAGGCAATGTACTTAGAATGTGGTCAACGTACTTAAAGGGGCAATGCACGTCTCTCTCTCTCTCTCTCTCTCTCTCTCACACACACACTCAGGGTGTGTGTCTCTGTCTGCCATGCTGTCTCCCCTCCCTCCATTTGTGCTGCCTTGTAGTGTGTGAGGCTACATTAACAACAATACGTTAACCCTTGAGGGCTCAGCCAAGTGCTAGTTCATCATTTAGCAGAAAGGCATTCCCTGGGAAATACCCCACCCTCTGACTTCACCACCTCAACCAAGCTTCACAATCATCATTGCTGTGTACAGTATTAAATTGTTTGTTTAAAACCTATACTGTGTGTGTATGTGTGTGTGTATATATATATATATACACACACACACACACATAGAGAGAGAGAGAGAGAGACTATATATATATAGTCTTTTGTCTGGTGAAAAAATTTCCCTGGAATCTAACCCCTCCTATTTACATTAATTCTTATGGGGAAATTGGATTTGCTTAACATAATTTCGCTTAAAGTTGTGTTTTTCAGGAACATAACTATAACATTAAGTGAGGAGAAAAGGAGTACTTGTGGCACCTTAGAGACGAACAAATTTATTTGACCATAAGCTTTCGTGAGCTACAGCTCACTTCATCTGATGCATTCGGTGGAAAATACAGTGAGGAGATTTATATACACACACAGAGAACATGAAACAATGGGTTTTATCATACACACTGTAAGGAGAGTGATCACTTAAGATGAGCCATCACCAGCAAGGGGGGGGGAGGAGGAAAACCTTTCGTGGTGATAATCAAGGTGGGCCATTTCCAGCAGTTAACAAGAACATCTGAGGAATAGTGGGGGGTGGGGTGAGGGGGAGAAATAACATGGGGAAATAGTTTTACTTTGTGTAATGACCCATCCACTCCCAGTCTCTGTTCAAGCCTAAGTTAATTGTATCCAGTTTGCAAATTAATTCCAATTCAGCAGTCTCTTGTTGGAGTCTGTTTTTGAAGGTTTTTTGTTGAAGTATAGCCACTCTCAGGTCTGTAATCGAGTGACCAGAGAGATTGAAGTGTTCTGCAACTGGTTTTTGAATGTTACAATTCTTGACGTCTGATTTGTGTCCATTTATTCTTTTATGTAGAGACTGTCCAGTTTGACCAATGTACATGGCAGAGGGGCATTGCTGGCACATGATGGCATATATCACATTGGTAGATGTGCAGGTGAACGAGCCTCTGATAGTGTGGCTGATGTGATTAGGCCCTATGATGGTGTCCCCTGAATAGATATGTGGAGAGAGTTGGCAACGGGCTTTGTTGCAAGGATAGGTTCCTGGGTTAGTGGTTAACCCCTCCTCCCCCCCCGCTTCCTGCTGATAATAGCTCATCTAAAGTGATCATTCTCCTTACAGTGTGTATGATAAAACCCATTGTTTCATGTTCTCTGTGTGTGTATATAAATCTCCCCACTTTATTTTCCACCGAATGCATCCGATGAAGTGAGCTGTAGCTCACGAAAGCTTATGGTCAAATAAATTTGTTAGTCTCTAAGGTGCCACAAGTACTCCTTTTCTTTTTGCGAATACAGACTAACACGGCTGCTACTCTGAACCCTAAAATAGAGTAATTAGTGCAAGGCACCAAGCTATTTCATGCCTGTGTCTTTAACCCACAGGAATAGAAAATGTGCCATAGATGAACACAGCAATGGTCTGTCTAGCTTGAATCCAAGAGTTGGACACCTATATCACATGTGACATTTCTCCCTGATCCAGGTCAGTGATCTGCAATACTAGAGGGAGTCAACAGTCAAGAAGCTGCTGTCAGGGTTCCATCCCCACTCTGAACTCTAGGGTACAGATGTGGGGACCCACATGAAAGACCCTTTAAGCTTATTTCTACCAGCTTAGGTTAAAAACTTCCCCAAAGCACAAATTCTTCCTTGTCCTTGGATGGTATTGTGGCCACCATCAAGTGAGTTAGACAAAGATTCAGGAAAAGGACCACTTGGAGTTCCTGTTTCCCCAAAATATCCCCCAAGTCCCTTCACCCCCTTTTCTGGGGAGGCTTGAGAATAATATACCAACCAAATGGGTAAACAAGGTGAGCACAGACCAGACCCTTGGGTTTTCTGTAAAATCAGGATGGAAGGTAATTTTACAGAGTAATAAGATTTAAAACACAGAGGATTTCCCTCTAGGCAAAACTTTAAAGTTACAAGAAACAGGAATAAACCTGCCTCTTAGCATAGGGAAAATTCACAAGCTAAAACAAAAGATAATCTAACACATTTCCTTGCTATTCCTTACAATTTGTAATCTTAGATGCTTATTTCAAGTAAAAAGAAAAGGAGTACTTGTGGCACCTTAGAGACTAACAAATTTATTTGATCACAAGCTTTCTTGAGCTACAGCTCACTTCATTGGATGCATTCATCGGATGTGTTTTTCGTGTCCTGGTCTCTCTCTGTTCCGGAGAGAACAGCAAAGAGAGCACAAACAAAACCTCCCCCCACAGATTTGAAAGGATCTTCTTCCCTTATTGGTCCTTTTGGTCAGGTGCCAACCAGGTTATTTGAGCTTCTTAACCCCTTACAGGTAAAGGAGGGATTTTATGCTACCCTTAGCTGTATGTTTATGACAGCTGCCTAGAATAACTTGCATTACATGTCTACTTTAATCTCATGTAGGCAAACTCAGAGTTCAGCAAGACTATGCTTGGAGCAGACAGGTTGCTGTCACAAGTCCATGGTGACTTGGGTGGTACACAAAGGCAGTGAGCCACCTGGCTTTAGATTTCCTTTGAGGCAAACAGACAAAAATGGGAAAACATTGTTCCTATTTCTACATGCATTGTACCATACAGTTTCTGTCTGCAAGTGTCCTGTGTATTTGTCAGTGTTTTAGAGCAGATGATTCACCAGCCCTTCTTTCTCATTTTTTATCTTGCATCAACTAACAAGTCAGAGTTAGTATAATGCACCATTATCATTTTCAAAACCTAAATTACAATGACATTGTGAATAATACCAGGAAAAGGGTATTATTTGTATTGAAATGAAGGGTCAGCAGGTAACATCCTAAAGCTCCAGAACAACAGATTAAAAAAATAAATCAGATGCTATAACAACCAAATGCAAAATATAATAACCTTGTCCGTGTCATTCTGAATGAGCATGAAGGTCCATAGTATATATTCTGGGCTGACAGTAAACACTGCTGCTTGCCTTACAACATTTACAACATCAAAGTTCTCATTTCTCTAGCTGCCTTCCTGTCACCACAAATTTGTGGTGCATTACACTGTTCCTCAGGATCACAGCATTTAACTTTGTGAGCACATTGGCAGAGCAGGATCCAGCAGCCAGCTCCAGGACATCCATCGTTTTGGGATCCCTGCTTTCTAAGTGAATTCAGTACTGGTCAGTGCTGTGGAGACAGATCTGTATTTAGCTAATTCCTTGCTGAGATCAGACTAAATTTCTTAAAGGTCTCAAAATAGAGCTGTAAGGATCAGAAACATTGTTATGTGTAGCTAGAGTAGGATAGAATTTCTGATGGAGAAAATTTGATACTTTTTAGAAAAATGGAGATATTCATACTCTTCATGAAATAATGAATAGCTTTAAATAACATATCTGCTAAACCATACTGGTTCTACAGAGCATTCCGTTTTGCTTTTTATCTTTTGTCTTATATGTGTGCACATTATAGTGCATTGTATATTCAATTAGTGGGCCTGAATCTACACTCTGTTACATCAGGGTTACCATCGATGTAAATGGCATAAAACTAGTATATTGGAGTAGAGAATAGCCTCTTCGGTTTGAGTCACGAGTTGACAAGTTACCTGCACCAGTTCTAGAAGGGACCTTCCAGTAGAGAATTCTGACAGTACCCAGTATGGATGTACCTGGTATATTTCAATATCATCTAGCCTCAGCGACCTATCACAAAATTATAACTCAGCCTCCAGACAGTATTAGAGGTCACATCCCTCATTCACCAACAGTACAATTTATTCAGATAAGAGATAATCAATAGAAATTATTTAGAAAAGTCAGACCTACTCTCTAACCCATATTTTAAAAAGAAAATACAGTTTGAATGAAGAGAATGTTTCTGAATCTTGTGACCCTGAATATGTGTGAATAAGAGAGGCAAGGTCGGGGAGGTAGAATCTTTTATTGGACCAACTTCTATTGGTGAGAGGGACAAGCTTTTGACCTATACAGAGCTCTTCTTCAGGTCTGAAGAATAACTAAGGCATGTGAATAAGGCATTGCAAATAAATAAGGCATGTGAAATGAAGCCCCATCTTTCTATTTTGTTAGCAATTATTCAAATCTTGCTGCTTAGCCAGATGCTTCTCTCTATTCCAAGTAGCATCCTGCTTTGTAAAGCCAATAGATTTTGAATTGTTGGACTTAATTATTGTGTTATCAGTTGTGATTCCTCTTCGAGTTCAGTTTGCTCAACATGAAGATGATGACAATAAGCTCTCAATTTTGCCTAAGACACCAATGTAGTATGTGACACACATGAAAGGATTCGTTTATAAAACTCAGCAGTATTCAGTAATTGCTGGGTTACAGAGTCCTGGCCGAAAAGTACATTCAATCAATGTGAGTGTTGGGTGATGAAATGCATATTTCGTTTCACTGGTTGAGTATGTTGTCACTCAGTGTCCTGCTAACTGAATTGTATGGGTGGAATTTTAAAATTAGCTGTAAGTGTCCTTCACCATTTTCCTCGTGTAGTTGGATTACACCTCTTCATAAAACCGGGTGTCAACTTTCTAAGCTGCTTCTGGACTTTTACATACTCTAGGGCTGTGATGGGTTGAACTCCCTGGAATGTCACCTAGTGTGCTGGGATGCCACTGAGTCAACCTATTCTGCCAGCTGGGCCCCCTTTTACCTGGTCTTGCTGGGCTGGGCTCCCTGTCAGGATATAGATACTCAGGCCTGCCTGTAAAGGACTGTACTGTAAGAATTTCAGTGTATTTTTATCACTTAGCTAGTTATTGAGGTATAAAACAAAGAATCGAAATCACTGTCTGCCGGTGTATGAACCTTCTCTCTCTAGGATAGTCTGAGACCCTGTTCTTAGGCTAAGGCCTTTGGCTAAGCAGCAGAGGCAGCCATAAGCTGGGAAGCGACCGGCCACCTCCTCACATTCCAAACTAGTCACATTGAAAGCAGGTGCTATTGGGCTGTTAGGAAGACGATCCTGTGCTGATAGTGTCCATCACCACCAGAGAAAGTAACAGATCTTAAGGCAAGAAAACACTTATCAATGGTTGTGAAACCCTCATGTCTATATTGTTTTATCTTTATGGCCCCAACTTTTCTATTGTTAATCTGTCTGGTTCTCTAATGGTTTCTGTCTGCTGTATAATTCATTTTGCTAGGTGTAAGTTAATTAAGGTAGTGGGATGTAACTGGTTAGAAAATTATTTTACAATATGTTAGTATTAGATAGATTTCAGTAAAATGATTGGTTAAGATATAGCTGAGAATATTACTATATAAACTGGGGTCAAACAGGAAGTGGAAGGGGGAATTGGAATAATGCTTGCTAAGCGGGGGGATGGGAACAGGGAATAGGGAATGGGGAACAGGGACACAGGCAAGGCTCTGCGGCGTGAGAGCTGGGAAGGGGGATGTGGGGTAAAGGCTCTACGGAATGAGAGCTGGGAAGGAGGGTGCGGGGTAAACGCTCTGTGGTGTCGGAGCCGGGAAGGGGGGCACGGGGCAAAGGCCTCTGCGGCATCAGAGCCAGGAAAGGGGGCGCGGGGTAAACGCTCTGCGGCATCAGAGCTGGAAAATGGGGCGTGGGGTAAATGCTCTGCGGCGTCGGAGCTGGGAAGGGGGACATGAGGTAAATGCTCTGTAGCATCAGAGCCAGGAAGGGGAGCGCGGGGTAAAGACTCTGCTACGTCGGAGCTGGGAAGGGAGACGTGGGGTAAAGGCTTTGCAGTGTGAGAGCTGGGAAGGGGTACACGGGGTAAAGGCTCTCCGATGTCGGAGCTGGGAAGGGGGACACGGGGTAAATGCTCTGCAGCATGAGAGCTGGGAAGGGGGACGCAGGGTAAAGGCTCTGCGGCATCAGAGCTGGGAAGGGGGATGTGGGGTAAATGCTCTGCGGTGTCAGAGCTGGGAAGGGGGGCACTGGGGAACAGACTCTATCAGCGTATAGAGATAAGCCCGACTGGTGTGAAGGGCTTCAGAATATGTTTGGAAACTAACCCCAATAAACATCTCATTGTCTGCGCTTCAGACTTCTGGTCTTTTGCTGCTTGCTGTCTGCGTGACAAGAACCAGGGAAGTGGGAGGGTGAAGGGACAGCCCTTTAACAGTCCCCAGCCTTTTCCAGCCAAGCACATAGGCAGGGCCACACCCAGGTGCACAGAGAGACAGAGATCCGCTCTGGGAAGGCTCAGCTTAAGGGACCTGCAACAGCACCCAGATATCCACCCCTCCTTGGAGTACAAACCCAGAATTATATGAAATTCAACTCTTCCCTCAATGCGGAGGAGGGTATGCACAACTTCGCCCTCCCCCTCCCTTGGTAGAAATCTCATAAACTGGGTTATATTGTAAACCAGAAATAAATTTAATAACTATAACAGGTGTATTTTAAAAAAAGAAAAGGAGTACCCGTGGCACCTTAGAGACTAACAAATTTATTAGAGCATAAGCTTTCGTGAGCTACAGCTCACTTCATCGGATGTATTTGGTGGAAAAAACAGAGGAGAGATTTATATACACACACAGAGAGAACATGAAACAATGGGTTTATCATACACACAGTAAGGAGAGTGATCACTTAAGATAAGCCATCACCAGCAGCAGGGGGGGGGGAAAGGAGGAAAACCTTTCATGGTGACAAGCAAGGTAGGCTATTTCCAGCAGTTAACAAGAATATCAGAGGAACAGTGGGGTGGGGGTGGGGTGGGGGGGAGAAATACCATGGGGAAATAGTTTTACTTTGTGTAATGACTCATCCATTCCCAGTCTCTATTCAAGCCTAAGTTAATTGTATCCAATTTGCAAATGGTCAGATAAACACCACCCTATATCGGAAACCTACTGACCGCTATTCCTACCTACATGCCTCCAGCTTCCATCCAGATCATACCACACGATCCATTGTCTACAGCCAAGCTCTACGATATAACCGCATTTGCTCCAACCCCTCAGACAGAGACAAACACCTACAAGATCTCTATCATGCATTCCTACAACTACAAGACCCACCTGCTGAAGTGAAGAAACAGATTGACAGAGCCAGAAGAGTACCCAGAAGTCACCTACTACAGGACAGGCCCAACAAAGAAAATAACACAACGCCACTAGCCATCACCTTCAGCCCCCAACTAAAACCTCTCCAATGCATCATCAAGGATCTACAACCTATCCTGAAGGACGACCCATCAGTCTCACAGATCTTGGGAGACAGGCCAGTCCTTGCTTACAGACAGCCCCACAGTCTGAAGCAAATACTC
Organism: Dermochelys coriacea; assembly: GCF_009764565.3. NCBI lineage: Eukaryota > Metazoa > Chordata > Testudines > Dermochelyidae > Dermochelys > Dermochelys coriacea. The sequence continues at coordinate 1,205,233 of NC_050071.1, read as the reverse complement.
ACCAGCAACCACACACCACACAACAGAACCACTAACCCAGGAACCTATCCTTGCAACAAAGCCCGTTGCCAACTCTGTCCACATATCTATTCAGGGGATACCATCATAGGGCCTAATCACATCAGCCACACTATCAGAGGCTCGTTCACCTGTCCATCTACCAATGTGATATATGCCTTCATGTGCCAGCAATGCCCCTCTGCCATGTACATTGGCCAAACCGGACAGTCTCTACGTAAAATAATAAATGGACACAAATCAGACGTCAAGAATTATAACATTCAAAAACCAGTTGGAGAACACTTCAATCTCTCTGGTCACTCGATTACAGACCTAAGAGTGGCTATACTTCAAAAAAAAGCTTCAAAAACAGACTCCAACGAGAGACTGCTGAATTGGAATTAATTTGATGGCTTATCTTAAGTGATCACTCTCCTTACAGTGTGTATGATAAACCCATTGTTTCATGTCCTCTGTGTGTGTATATAAATCTCCCTTCTGTTTTTTCCACCAAATGCATCCGATGAAGTGAGCTGTAGCTCACGAAAGCTTATGCTCTAATAAATTTATTAGTCTCTAAAGTGCCACGGGTACTCCTTTTCTTTTTGCGAATACAGACTAACACGGCTGCTACTCTGAAACCAGGTGTATTTTAAGGAGTCAAGGAGGTAGCAGACAGAACAAGGCAGATTACTAAGAAAATAAAACAGAGCACACACACTAAGCTTAATGGTTAGATGTGAATTACATGGTGAGTATTTGCTTCAGATTGGGGGGCTGTCTGTAAGCAAGGACTGGCCTGTCTCCCAAGATCTGTGAGAGTGATGGGTCGTCCTTCAGGATAGGTTGTAGATCCTTGAGGATGCGTTGGAGAGGTTTTAGTTGGGGGCTGACGGTGATGGCTAGTGGCGTTGTGTTATTTTCTTTGTTGGGCCTGTCCTGTAGTAGGTGACTTCTGGGTACTCTTCTGGCTCTGTGAATCTGTTTCTTCACTTCAGCAGGAGGGTATTGTAGTTGTAGGAATGCATGATAGAGATCTTGTAGGCGTTTGTCTCTGTCTGAGGGGTTGGAGCAAATGCGGTTATATCGTAGAGCTTGGCTGTAGACAATGGATCGTGTGGTATGATCTGGATGGAAGCTGGAGGCATGTATGTAGGAATAGCGGTCAGTAGGTTTCCGATATAGGGTGGTGTTTATCTGACCATTTGCAAATTGGATACAATTAACTTAGGCTTGAATAGAGACTGGGAATGGATGAGTCATTACACAAAGTAAAACTATTTCCCCATGTTATTTCTCCCCCCCACCCTACCCCCCACTGTTCCTCTGATATTCTTGTTAACTGCTGGAAATAGCCTACCTTGCTTGTCACCATGAAAGGTTTTCCACCTTTCCCCCCCCCGCTGCTGGTGATGGCTTATCTTAAGTGGTCACTCTCCTTACAGTGTGTATGATAAAACCCATTGTTTCGTGTTCTCTGTGTGTGTGTATAAATCTCCCCTCTGTTTTTTCCACCAAATGCATCCGATGAAGTGAGCTGTAGCTCACGAAAGCTTATGCTCTAATAAATTTATTAGTCTCTAAGGTGCCACGGGTACTCCTTTTCTTTTTGCGAATACAGACTAACACGGCTGCTACTCTGAAACCAGTATTTTAAGTAGTCAAGGAGGTAGCAGACAGAACAAGGCAGATTACTAAGAAAATAAAACAGAGCACACACACTAAGCTTAATGGTTAGATGTGAATTACATATAAGTTCTCACCCTAAATGTGGTTCTAATAATCTTCTTCACAGGCCAGATGCCCTTCCAGCCTGGGTCCAGTTCTTTCCCCCAGTTCAGTCTTAGTTGTTTCCAGCCATCATCTTGGATGGGGTAGCAGGGGAGAACTGATTACCTGGATTACCTCACTCCCCACCCTTAAATAGGATTTGCATAAGGCAGGAGTCCTTGGTTTCCTAGTTTGACCCCTTCCTGCCAGCTTCTCGTGAAAAGTACAGAATTCACAATGGGTTCCAGAATCAGGTGACATGGTCACATGCCTCTGTAGGGCTCCTGTAGCCATTCTTCACAGGCTGACCCACACGTTCACAGGAAGACTAAGCTCTTTTACAGCCCATTGTCTCTTGCTGATGGGCCTTCAGCACTGTCGGTCTTTTTCATTGTTGTACCTGAAGTGTTAACAGGGGGCATCACCCAAAGTAGCATTGCTGAAATACAGATACATAGTCAATATTCCTAGCTTCAAATACAAAAGTGATACAGGCATACAAATTGGATAATCGCATTCAGTAAATCATAACCTTTCCAATGATATCTCACACGAGCCATCTTGCATAAAGTATATCTCAGTTATGTCATATTAATATCACAAGCATATTTTCATAAGTTGAAGTGTATAAAACTAGAATGATACGTCACAAGGGCTAGATCGTCTGATGGTGTAAATCACTGTATCGCCATTGACTTTCTTGGATCTAGGCTGATGTACAGCAGCTGGCCCATAATTCCACACCTAACCACCTTATGAAGGATTTTGAATGAGTGTATTCCTGCTGAACATCTTGTAGAACAGGAGGCCTGGAGAGTTCTTTTCTCCTTTTAATCTTTACCAAGAATCTAGAAATACCTCTTGTTTTCAGACTTAGGTGATTGATTCTTGCAAAAGAGGCACCTATTGTATGTGTCATTTTAAATGAGCTACAAAACCTATCTCGCTATTATAAGCACAATGAAACCTTCTAGAATGCAGCAGAGCCCAGCCTTTAACTGAAACACCTCACACTGTTTTAGAACAAATGAGGCAAATCCTTTGGCAAATACTGAATTGTAGCTCTTTCCCTCCAATTACACACTGAGCCCCATCACACCAGCCTGTTTGTCAGGCTTTTGCTAATTTTGTGCCAAAGGCACTGAAACTCATGCTGTATCAACAGAGAGAAGACGCAGAGTTTTGCTTGGAAGGCTGCAATACAAACTTTTAATTAGAATGGTTTGAGGCACATGTGTTCACACACGCTAAATTATAAGGAAGAGGAAGAGATAGGAAGAGATCAGAAGATTTTAAATGTTCTCCTCTAGCATTAGGATGACCAGATAGCAAGTGTGAAAAATCAGGACACTTTTTTAGGGGGTGAGGGGGAGGTATAGTTCCATATATGAGACAAAGGCCATAATAGCAGGACGTCTGGTCATGCTATCCAGCATACTTATTTGTGGTCTCTCAGTGTAATCTGTTTATGGACTAAGGATTTGGGGGCAGATCCACCAAAGAATTTAGGTGCTTTGTGGTGGGGTTTGCAGGCCCCACACTGAACCAGGGCTGGCAGTAGAACAATATGGGGTGAGAGGGGCCCCACCCCTGAACAGGTGCAGGGCATGTTCCCAGTGAAGGAATGGTTTAAAAGGACACTGCTAGCCCCAGAAAGGGGGAAGGAGTTTTATGCTGCATCAGGAAGCAGGCTGATGCTGAGAGCTGTGTCAGGAGCAGCTACAGGTTTGTGAAGGCTGCTCTAGATGCAGGGGTTTGGATATCTTCCCCCACTGCTCTAGGAGCTGAAAGCCTGAAAACAGATTGCTTGAACAGGACACTAAGAGACTGAGGAGAGTCTGATAAACCAGCTGCTGTGGGTGTCCTAAACTGAGGAACTCCAAAGTGGTAAGAAGTGGGTAGCTCAATAATTGAGCTGGGTGGTTTGATAAGCCCCCGGGCCCTGGGATGGGACGCAGTGGAGTGAGTGATCCTGGGTCTCCCAACCTTGCCTCTGCCACACTCATCTGTACTGGCATAGAGAGTACACTTATAAAGTGGACGATACCAAGCTGGGAGGGGTTGCAAGTGCTTCGGAGGATAGGATTAAAATTCAAAATGATCTGGACAAACTGGAGAAATGGTCTGAAGTAAATAGGATGAAATTCAATAAGGACAAATGCAAAGTGCTCCAATTAGGAAGGAACAATCAGTTGCACACCTACAAAATGGGAAATAACTGCCTAGGAAGGAGTACTGCGGAAAGGGATCTGGGGGTCATAGTGGACCACAAGCTAAATATGAGTCAACAGTGTAACACATCCGATGAAGTGAGCTGTAGCTCACGAAAGCTTATGCTCTAATAAATTTGTTAGTCTCTAAGGTGCCACCGGTACTCCTTTTCTTTTTCAGTGTAACACAGTTGCTAAAAAAGCAGCAAACATCATTCTGGGATGTATTAACAGGAGTGTTGTAAACAAGACACAAGAAGTAATTCCTCCGCTCTACTCTGTGCTGATTTAGGCCTCAGCTGGTGTTTTGTGTCCAGTTCTGGGCGCAACATTTCAGGAAGGATGTGGATAAATTGGAAGAAGTCCAGAGAAGAGCAACAAAAATTATTAAAGGTCTAGAAAACATGACCTATGAGGGGAGATTGAAGAAACTGGGTTTGTTTAGCCTGGAGAAGAGAAGACTGAGAGGGGACATGATAACAGTTTTCAAGTACATAAAAGGTTGTTACAAGGAGGAGGGAGAAAAATTGTTCTCCTTAACCTCTGAGGACAGGACAAGAAGCAATGGGCTTAAATTGCAGCAAGGGAGGTTTAGGTTGGACATTAGGAAAAAATTCCTGTCAGGATGGCTAAGCACTGAAACAAATTGCCTAGGGAGGTTGTGGAATTTCTATCATTGGAGATTTTTAAGAGCAGGTTAGACAAATTCCTGTCAGGGATGGTCTAGATAATACTTAGTCCTGCCCTGAGTTCAGGGGACCTGGACTAGATGACCTCTCAAGTCCCTTCTAGCCCTATGATTCTATGAACCTGTGGGGGAGCAATCAAACGCTGGGGTGATTGAGGCAGCTGCTGGGGCTCCTTCTGGGACAGCTATGCTGCCAGAATGACCACTAGGCCAGCTGGTTATTGGACCATCCCATACAGACCTAAACCCCAGATTCAGGGGCCTAAGTCTCAGTTCTAGGCTCCCTTTGATCTGTAAAATCCCCGCTTGGCTTCCACCAAATCCTGTAGGTGCCTAAACTCACTCAGCACCTAAATATCCACTGTAAATGTTCCCCAGATGGCTAAGTTTCTGCCTCTGGGCATGTGCAGTGCTGCTTCCCGCTAGGCATTCAGACACCAATCTCCCACCTAAACCCCAGTGCAATCCACAAACTCAGAGCACACCAACTGCCTCAAGCCCCATAGGAGGAAGGGTGGTACCACCTGGGATGTGGGTGACCAGGAAGAATGTTCTCAGAGGAATAATGACAAATTCTTATTTCACTAGTTTCATTTACTAGACAATGGTCACCATTTCTAGACGGCAAACAGCCACTCCATTTCCAGAGCACATATTCCGAAGGACTGAAGTTCATTTCTATATGAAGAGCTCCTGCCCTGGATTATAAACCGGTGTTACTCTTGATAACCTCACCAGCTATAAAGAATGTAGGTTTCAGAGTAGCAGCCATGTTAGTCTGTATTCGCAAAAAGAAAAGGAGTACTTGTGGCACCTTAGAGACTAACAAATTTATTTGAGCATAAGCTTTCGTGAGCTACAGCTCACTTCATCGGATGCATAATTTGTTAGTCTCTAAGGTGCCACAAGTACTCCTTTTCTTTTTGTAAGGAATGTAGTGTCAGTGATTGACACTGTGTAGGAGGACATCATATGCTCCAGGCTCATGCAGAATTACACTGTCAGAGAGTTTGGAGTGTTTAGTTCAGGAATTTTTTGGCAAACAGACTGGGAAGATCATCAGCAGTCATCAGATGTTTCAGCTGATACAACGTCCTATTTATTCCACATTTTAAAAGAAGCACCACTTAGAGTTTCTAGGATCTGCCATTTGAAACAAATGACACTGTTAATTTGCCATGGCAGTCAGGGTTTGCTAAACACCATTTCAGGTTTTAATTCATCACATGAATATTTGGAATTGGGATGATATAAGCAAATCCATCCGCACATTTTTTTGCAGACCCATCTCTCTTCCTCTTCATATCATACTGCTCTCCCTTTCCTCCCCAATCCTTGACAGCTGTCAGCTGTGATCATCCAGGCAGGCAGATGAGCAGTTCCCTGACTCACCTGTCTGACCAAATACCCTGTAAGATGGATGCATTGCATGGAGCCCCATGGTCGATCTATCCTCCTGTCCCTGTCTGCAGTACCCTGGAACATACATGGTACAGATATGTACACAACCATCTAAAAGGGAGCCTCAGAGCTGGACAACCTTTGGAATTAAAACCAGCTTCATTTGGCTAGGAAATGTTTCCCCTTCCCCTTGGATGAGTACTGGATACAGTGATCACTGATTCACCACCTCTGCATTAGATCTCTGCAACTCCCCGCATCTGGAAGTGAGGTGGAGGCATTGCAGGAACTCCTGGAATACATCGCCCCCACTGGCTACCACTTAGTTTCCCTGAATGTTCAGTTCAAGACCTTGGTTCTGAACATCAGCACCAGCAATGGGTGAAACCCAACTACATCCATGACCACATCTCCATCTGTGACCTGTCAAGATGACTATCAAGATAATGTATCATACAGAGCCCAGGATGAAGTATGTGAGACCCAGATGCCAAGAGCTCTTGGTAGAAGGGTTCTGGCTATGGAATTAGCTCCCAAACAAAATGAAACTAATTCACTTACAGGGCATGCTGCAAGACCCTCCTTCCAAAAATAGCCTTACCCAGTTTATACAGAGAGCAAGCGAGCGAGAGAGCAGGAAGCTCCATGAATGCAGTAGGAAATGGCCATGCAGATATCATGTACCTGGGAAGTACTTAGATAATTCAGCAATGGGTGCAGTGGAAAAACCATAGAGACAAACAGTTCTACCAGTTACAAAGCAAGATGCTGCTTTGTCTTTTATTTTTGTTACAGTTACCGTGCTTCAGCTATATGTATTAGAAACCATATGTCCAATAGCAGGAAATGGAAAGAATAGAATGAGTTATCTATTTTGTGTTCATGTTGTTTTTTCTAAAAAAATTTACATTGCTCACTTTTGCCATAAATCAGATAACCCTGAGCAGATTAAAATAATATGCTGGTGACTGCAAAAGTCAAATCCCAGCCTGGCTTTATTAACACTCTGGTGTATCAGCCGCTAGCCTGAAAAATAAATAAATAAATAAAAAACAAAGAATATAAGAACTGTGACTTGCTTTAGCCAAAAGAGAACTAAGCTAATTGCTGATTCAGAACAGAGTGAAGGCTCTGTAACTGCAGGACATGAACAGAAGAGGTTGTTTAAAAATCTAAGTGAAAGAAGTACTATGTAACTAAGTTACACAGTAGTGTTTGGAAAAGTGTGTTCTGAATGACTCAGATGAGCGATCTCCCAGGGCACTGGAGCTTGCCAGAGGGAAGAACAGACTTTTTTTTTTTTTCCCCTCTGCTGAGGTCAGTTATCCACCATCTTGAAGTACGATATCAGCCTTGGGAAATTGCTTTCGGCTAGAATACTTCTGGACTTTTCTGTTTCTGAAGAACTTTTCCAGACTGCTTCACTGCTTCTCCCAAGATCTTTCTGAGAGTGCTGCTCAGCGAGGCCTATGTTGTACCAGGCCAGTCTGGAGGCGAAAGCAGAGGATTGCAAGCATACGCTTGTTAGGAACATTTTGTTTCCGTCACTCCCAGGGAGAAAATACTGGCTACCACAGGGCTCTTTAATCTATCAGAGAAGGGAGAACAACAACCAATGGCTGGAAGTTAAAGCCAAAGACATTCAAATTAGAAATAAGGCCCATATTTTTAACAGTGAAGGTGATCAACCATTAGCACAAACTACCAGGTGTGGTGGTGATTCCATCTCTTGAAGTCTTCAGATCAAGATTGGATGTATTTCTGGAAGAAATGCTTTAGTCAAGATGAATTCTCTGGCCTGCCTTACACAGGAGGACAGACAAGGTTATCTGATGGTCCCTCCTGGCTTTATAGTCTGTACATCCATGTTAAATGCAAAAGATCTGAATAGTCTCAACACACCCTTAAGCTTTCCTTCTCACCCACAGAGCATGCTTAGGTGTAAACCAGATTGCCCTAGCTCCCTCCCAGCTCCTGTTCAAAGGGCCAGGTTGGTCTGGAGTTACAGCACAAGGATTCAGGGAACCAGTGCTGCATTGGGCATGAGGGATGCATGGGGCAGAGGAGGGATGAAGTGCCGCCTGTGAAGTGCAGTGGCTGGAGGCTTTATAATTGCAGAGGCTAGGAGCAGGCACAGTGGGTCAAATTCAGGCCTGGCATAAGGGGGGGGCATTTCCATTGACCCTGTGAGTGCTGAGGGGAGTACGCGCTTGCTGCACTATTAGAAAAGAGCCAATATGTGCAAACCGCACCCCAGGGCAGCCCGCATGTCTCTTGCTCTGGCCCGGTGAGAGCAGGCTGTGCCCTGGCCAACACAGACCTGCCTGCTCCGGGTCACCCAGTGGCAGGGCTATAGCAGGCCAGGCAGACACTCCAGCTGTCTCGGCACAGAAGCATGGGAGGATGATTGGGCCCTGTCTGCCAGCTGTCATTGAGCTGTACCTTTTCATCCCTTATCCTCCTGCTTCATGCAGAAAGCTGCCCAAATCCCCTCGGCCACCAGGCTATTGCAGAACTGGGAGTGAACCAGAGGAAGAGCCCACGACGCATCCCAGCAGGTTGGTGTTTAACCAGGTATGGTTCATCCAGGTAATGTGCTTCGCCTCAGCTCTCACCACGCGCTACAGAGCAAGGCAGACACTGAAAACGCTGCGCTTCACTCTGGTGCCCAATGAGCAGCATTTGCAGTTGCTCAAATCAGCCTTGAGTTTTGTTGACCAAGGCAAAAAAAGCTACACGCGGGCCCTCTCCAGGATGGTGACAGTGAAAAAACTATCCGTATTGTACATACCTGTCCAAAAAAATGTAGTGTCCACAGGTGAGTGGGGGAGGAGAATGTCTTGGGGCTGACTGGGGTGAATGTTTACATTAGGAGCTCTTACAGATGGGGCAAGGACTTGCTCTTTCTATAAGTTTGCACAGTCAGTGCTAGTGTGATACAAATAAATACAGTCATTTGCCATTTGAAGAGTAATGGGTTAGGTACACAATGCATTCTTGAGCAACAGAATCACTGAGCACAGCATCAGCTCAGAGTATGCTAAAAAGAACAGATGACCACATTTGCTTTCCATAAAATGTAGAGTTGCAAGAGTAAGCTATGCCTGATTTCTATAAGACATGACAGTATTCTATTAGATCTAGGTTCTAGGGAGCAAACACGGGCTGCAAATAACTGGCTTAACTTCCAAATGGTAAACATGTCATGATGTGAAAATCAATGTCTAGCTGCACTAGGACAGGATGAGCTACATCAAATCAAGCACAATTAATGCTAATATACTGCTCCCATCATCACCACTCCCTAATTCAGAACGCCCTTTTGTGGAGGTCTAGACTCCAGCAGGATATCAGCTCAGCCATCTCTGAGTGTTTGACTCAAACACCACTATCTAAATAGATGGGCCCTGTTCTCCTGTAGCTCCTTTTATAGACAAATTGTATGTGGTGGAGTTGCTCTTTTTCCAAAGATTCATCAATTTTTAAGGCCAGAAGGGACCATTATGTACATCTGATGTGACGTCCTGCAGAACACAGGCCAGAGAATATCACTCCATGATTCCCGCATTGTACCTGGTAACTTGTGACTTAACTAGCTTATTTCTTTTACAAGGACATCCAGTGTTGATGGATGTGATGGTGAATCCACCACATCCCTTGGCAAGTTGTTCCAGTGACTAACTACGCTCCCTGTTATACATTTGTATCACATTTCTACCTTGAATACTGGTGACTTTTTAATTTGGTGTATTTTACAGGGGAAACGTGTTGGATGATAACAGTACTTCTCAATGTTTTAACATGATTAGTCAATAGAGTTGCTATGTTACCTGTCATTCTACGATAACATGTGGTAGGTCAGAAGTGAACCTAGTGAAAGTCATAATGAAAGTCACTATGTCCATATGCACAATGAAGTCAAAGTTATAAAAATACATTATATGCTTAGGTAAGTGCAACACTGTCTTGAAGAAGGCACATCAAGATGATGTAAATAGATATACTCTGCTTCAGTTAAAGTGGGTGTTTTCATCCATTGGTTAGGAATTATTACTGACACAGTGGAAGTTGAAAGGAAAAAGATGACATCTCTGTAAATTCCATCTAGTGCATTCTGTCGGTCACAGAACAGGGTTCACGGTATGTTGCTTTTTTTTTTTTTATCGTCTCCTTCTGGTGATAATCTTTAATCCCAAGCTTTGTGCTCTTCATTTGTTTATCAGCAATGCACATCCATCTGCCCTCCAAGGGAGCTGTGACTCATACATGACTCATAATCATGGGAGCAAAGCTGCAACCTTTACTTCATTTCCTGGGAGAAGCATCTGTTAGATTCATCTTGGAAGATTAGGCACTTCTCACTGTCATTTACAGATGAAGGCATTTGTGATTGGCTGAGGCTGGATCAACTGATTCACTGCAATGAATGGAAAATAAATCTCTTAGGGCAATTGAGCTCCTCATCGGAGGAGCTGCAACCCTTCCTTCACAAGCACAATTTCAAGCCAGTGGTCAATCTCTCCCCCGCAGAAGAAGCAAGTGGCAAGTGTCATGTCTTCCAGAGCACCTAGCTTCACTGCCCCATGCCTCCTTTCCTTATTACTGGTGCGTGTCTTAGTAAGACAAGCCCGGGACTGTGTATTTTTATAGAACAATTCTACGTGTTCACTTGCAGCATTTCCTGTGAAAACTGTCACTATTCCTTGCTGGCTGAATGATTGGCTGCAACCAGTCACTTAAAATTGATTTGCTCACATCCATCTGCCATAGGAGTTCACTCCAGCTGAATGAAGGGCATGTTAAACTTCCCTCCCTGCATAGTACTGCATATATTGATAGCTAAGTTACCTTAAAAAAGCAGAGCACTGCTGTGAAAACAGCAGTTTTGCAGGTTTGGAATCTTCCCTCTGACAATGGCTTTCCATTTAGGGAACATAAGAATGGCCCATATGGGGTCAGACCAATGGTCCATCTAGCCCAGTATGCTGTCTTCTAAAAGTAGCTGGTGCCAGATACATCGGAGGGAATGAACAGAACAGGGCAATTATCGAGTGATCTATCCCCTGTTCTCCATTCCCAGCTTCTGGCAGTCAGAGGATTAGGGACACCAAGGGATATGGGGTTGCCTCTCTGACCATCTTGGACCTACCCTCCATGAATGTATCTAATTCTTTTTTGAACCTAGTTATACTTTGGCCTTCACAACATCACATGGCAATGAGTTCCACAAGTTGACTGTGCACTGTGTAAAGCAGTATTTCCTTGTTTGTTTTAAACCTGGTGCTTATTAATTTCAGTCCTCGTGTTATGTGAAGGGGTGAATGACACATCCCGATTCACTCTCTCCACATCAGGCACGGTTTTGTAGACCTCCCTCGTATCCTCCCTCAGTCGTCTCTTTTCCAAGCTGAACAGTCCTGGCTTTTTCATCTCTCCTCATACGGAAGCTGCCCCGTGCCCCAACAATTTGTGTTACCTTTTCCAATTCGAGATGGAGCCACCAAAATTATATGCTGTATATAAAGTTTACACGTACCATGGATTTATGTAGTGATTATGATTTCTTTCGTATTATGAATCCCTTTCCTAACGGTTCCTAACATTGACTGCCACAGCACATTGAGCAGATATTTTCACAGAACTGTCCATTTTGACTGCAAGATTTCTCTTGAGTGGTAACAGCTAATTTACACGCCATCATTTTGTAGGTATAGTTGAGATTGTTTTCCAATGTGCATTTCTTTGCATTTATCCACACTGGTTTTCATCTGCCATTTTGTTGCCCAGTCACCCAGTTTTGAGAGATCCCTCTGTAACTCTTGGGAGTCAGTTAAGTCCATAGCTATCTTGAGTAATTTTGTATCATCTGCAAACTTTATCACCTCCCTGTTTCCCCTTTTCCCAGATCATTCATGAATATGTGGACCAGCACAGACATCTTGCAGGGGGTGGTCATGGGGGAGACAAAAGTGAGTAGCGTTAGCACTGTACAATACTCATGCAAAGCTGCATTCGATAATAGTGACACTCCAGGTCATTTATGAATACATTGAACAGCACTGGTCCCAGTACAGATCCTTGGGGTACTCTGCTATTTACCTCTCTCCACTGTGAGAGCTGGCCATTTATTGCTACGCTTTGTTTGCTATTAACCAGTTACTGATCCATTAGAGGACCTTCCCTCTTATCCCATGACAGCTTACTTTGCTTAACAAGGTTTTGTGAGGGACCTTGTCAAAGGCTTTCTGAAAATCTGAATACACTATATCTGCTGGATCATCCTTGTCCACATGTTTGTTGACCCCTCAAAGAATTCTAAGAGATTGGTGAGGCATGATTTCCCTTTACAAAAGCTATGTTGACTCTTCCCTAACAAATCATGTTCACCTATGTGCCTGTGTTCTTTACTATAGTTTCAATCAATTTACCTAGTATTGACCTTAGGCTTACTTGCCTGTAATTGGAAGTATTGCCCCAGAGTCTTTTTAAACAATTGATGTTATATTACCTATCCTCCAGTCATCTGGTACAGAGGCTGATTGATTTCAATGCTTTTGGGTGAAAACCATCTGGGCCTGGTGACTTATTGCTATTTAATTGATCAATCTGTTACAAAACTTCCTTTAGCAACACCCCAATCTGGGACAGTTCCTTAGATTTCACCTAAAAAGAATGGCTCAGGTGTGAGAATCTCCTTCACATTCCTTGCAGTGAACACTGATGCAAAGAATTCATTTAGCTTCTCCACAATGGCCTGGTCTTCCTTGAGTGCTCCTTTAGCACTTTGGTTATCTAGTGGCCCCGCTGGTTGTTTGGCAAGCTTCCCACTTCTGATGTACTTAAAAAAACTAGCAGCAGTTTGGTTTTTTTTGTTTCCATTTTTTAGATGATGTCTTTTTATCTCTAGCCATCCTTTTTACTAGTTTGTTTAGCCACTGTGGCCTTTTTTTATGTTTTGGTCCTCTTAGTACTTTCTTTTATTTGCGGTATACAATTAGTGTAGCCTCTATTCATGGTGTTTTTTAGGTTTCCATGCAGCTTGCAGGCATTTCGCTCTTATGACTGTTCATTTTAATTTCCATTTAACTAGCTTCCTCATTTTTGTGCAGTTCCCCTTTTTTTGAAGTTAAGTGCTAGTGTGGTGGGTTCTGTTTTGGTTTTGGTGGAGCTCATCCTTCCTGTATAAGGTTCTCCTTTCGCAAAAGGTTGCCCAATTCCTAATAGACCTAAATCCCTCTTCCCAACACTATCATCTCATCCAGGCATTGTGAAAGTAACTCTGCCTGTCTAACTGGCCCTGCACATGGAACTGGGAGCATTTCAGAGAATGCTACTGTGGAGTCTTGGACTTTGATCTCTTACCTAGCAGCCTGAATTTGCCCTCCAGGATCTCTTTTCCAGATTGAGGTTTGGGGTTTTTTAGTGGGGAGATCCTGGCCAAATCCCATTCCTCCCACAAGACGCCAGATCCGTGTAGATGGACGAGTCTGCTAGCCTGAGTCAGATGAGCAGGATTTGGCCATCAGTTACTTCCCATTTCCTGGCCTCGGATATACCTGTGCGAGAATCCCACCACTGGCTGCCAGGAAAGCTCCCAGAGGAGCTACTAACGTCAGGGGAGCTGAACAAGTGCAGCAACAATGAGAAACCTGTGAGAAATGTTCCTAGTGTGGCAAAGGCTGGCAAATGAGGAATGAAGCCTAGTGTCCAGCCCGACAGCTTTCTGGCCCGCTGATGGCTTGCCAGCGTATTGCAATTCACTGATTGATGGCTTGCCAGCGTATTGCAATTCACTGATTGATGGCTTTAAATTGCTTTCCTGCCACCTCCTTGCTGTTAACTGAAATGCTGCCAGACCTTAGCCTATGCTGCTGAGTGCTATAATCATCTCTACTGCAGGCTGCTCCCTCCTGACCTTCTCCTTATGGCTGGCTACTGTTGTTCTTCTTCAGTACTTGTACAGCATCTGTGAGCACACTCAGATGCAATGCCACTGAGGAGACTCTCCTAACCCCCTTGCCATGGGCTGTGGCTTAAAAGCCCCTGTACAGCCCATGGTTTGTGGGGTCCTTTGGGATTTATTGCAGTGGTATCGCAAGGCTGCAGCCAGATTAGGGCCCCATTGTGCTAGATGCTGTACAAACACAGAACAAGTGATAGTCCCCAGTAAATGTAAACAGTGCTGCCAACTCTCACGATTTTATCCCGCCTTGCGCTATCCTCTGTTTTTCATAAAACCGCAGCTCCTGGAGCCAAGTGAGAAAGTTTCTAGCCCTCCTGGCTCCAGAGCAATCTTGCCAATGCATCCCCGAGGCTCTTGGTGTTGTTGATACTGCAGAAGAATTAATAGTATTGGGTCTGAGACTCCCAGCAGGAGGGGATGAACTCTTAAAAGGAAAGAGAAATGCAGACACTGAGAGAGGCAAATGGGTGTTTCTCAGCTGAGGGTTCAGGCATGCCATTTAGGCACAGGCTCCACTAGCGTGCTGTGCAGAGCGGCACTTCTCCCTGGCGAGCGCAGTGTGGGATACGCAGTCACCCCCAGCTCTCAAGGGCAGGTGTTAGAGAAGCAGGGAATAAAAGGCAGCAGGGCAGCATCATTGGGGCTTTAAAGCTGGCTCTCCAGATTAGCTGTGCTTCTTCATCACCCAGAAGGTGTCTTAAAAACTCGTTTCTACTTCCTCTCTCTTCCTTAGAGTAGTTTTCAGAGTAGCAGCTGTGTTAGTCTGTATTCGCAAAAAGAAAAGCAGTACTTGTGGCACCTCAGAGACTAACAAATTTATTAGACCATAAGCTTTCGTGAGCTACAGCTCACTTCATCGGATGCATCCGATGAAGTGAGCTGTAGCTCACGAAAGCTTATGCTCAAATAAATTTGTTAGTCTCTGAGGTGCCACAAATACTCCTTTTCTTTTTCCTTAGAGTAGTGCAGGGACCAGCCTTTTGTTCTGTGTATGCCTAGCACAATGGGACCCCAGTCCACAACTGGGACTCCTTGGAGCTACCACAATACAAATGCAGTGACAATAGAATGGCTTACTTTGCCCAGCCTCTTTACCTCCTACTGGCATGGTAACTTATTGCCCTCCTCCTCCAAAAAATGCAACAGAGAAGATGTCTGTCATCTTTTGATTAGTCAGATTGTTCATTGTCACAGGATCCGTGCCACTGGTTGCAATTTACAATGTATGGCCATTCTGTTGTTACCTGTTAACTAATATATGCCAGCTTTTGGATAAAACAGTGAGAGAAACATTTTATCCACAGAAATAACAGACAGGGATGCTGCCCTGGCAAAGAGGGATCTTCCCCTAAAGGTGGAGGAGGAGAAGTCATGTACCCGCAAGGCTGGGAGGGTCACGGCTACCACTCCCAAGAGGAAATTAAGGGTGGTGGTCATCAGTGATCCCCTTCTAAGGGGGACGAAAGCATCCATCTGCCAGCCTGACATGGTATCCTGGGAGGTGTGCTGCCTGCCAGGAGCCCGTATCAGAGACATTACAGAGAGATTGCCAAGGATCATCCGGCCCTCTTACTATTATCCCATGTTGCTCATCCATGTGGCACTAATGATCCTGCGAGGTCTGACCCTGAGCAGATCAGAAGTGACTCCAGGGCTCTGAGAATGAGGGTGAAGGAGCTGGGGGGCCCAGGCAGAGACAGACACACCCTGAAAGTGAATGCATGGCTACACAGATGATGTCTCCTGGAGGGCTTTGTCTGTTGACCACAGGATGCTGTTCTGAGAAGGATTGCTGAGCAGAGATGGAATCCACCTATCCAAGAAGGGGAAGAGTAAACTTCAGATTCAGACGCACCTTGTGAGGCAGGCTTTGATGCGCAGAGCCGTAACTAGGCATTTAAGCACCTGGGGCAATCAAGCACATTTGTGCCCCCTACTGTTCTTTCATCATTATAAAAAACACACCCACGATTCTCAACTTTGCACTAGTTTTTGAAGATGCTTAACATATCATCCTGATTTTTATGCACAGATGCTTCTTCTTTGTGTATGTCACTGTTCCCACAAGTTACAGCCAAATGTCTGGTCATTTGCACTGCTTCTGTAGTGAAGAGACACAAAGACTCACTCACTGTCAATTTACCGCTTAGGAGTTAGTGTAAACTAAAGAAATAAAATTGTGATATCTGTGGCGTGGGCTGCACATTTCCCCCCCCCTACTGTGTGCTCCCAGGCAGTTGCAATCAGCCAGATGTGCAGTCTGGGCTTCCATAGAAATCCTCAGCTGCGGGGAGGGGAGGGAATGACTAACTTCACACCTAACAGTGATTGCTGTGAGAGTGAGTACACATCTCTGACTGTTGGCAGGAAGCGCCGGGATTTACGTTCTTACCACCCCCTGTTCTGATACCTTAACTCCATTTTATGATTCAAAACCAAGACTCTGCACTTTTGTGGCTGTGCTTATTTCCCACTCCCTTCCCCTCCCACAGTGCGATTCACGGGCTATAAGAACATCTGGAGCAGTTTCCTTTCAGGGCTTTCCCCCTGTAGGATCCGGGTCTGTCGCAGCTCAGCGAGCCCAGGTGGGATACCACAGACTCCGCACTCCTGCAGCGGTGCAGGTGACCTGGCTGACCAGGAGCAGGGCGGTTTCAGCCAGAGTCAGGGATTGGGCTGGCTGCGGATGGCGCTGCTGCCTTCCAGCAGCCGGGGTAGCTCTCTGCGGGAATCGGAGCCGGGAGCTCTGGCTGCGCTGCTGGGGGGTCCGGTGGCAACATGTAGGATTTCCAAGCAGGGATCCCACCTCCTGGCAGCCCAGGCCTGGCTCCTTGGTGGCTGGGCTGGCCGGGGTCACTGCAGGGATGGCCCAGCCATGGGCTCCAGGGCCAGTCCCCGCGAGCCGCTCTCGCCCTTTGCGCAGTGAGCTGCAGCCGAGCAGGGCCAAGGCCCACAGAGCCCGGCTAAGGCACGTTTCTCCCGGCCCCTCCGCTGCCTGCTGCCCTGAGAATTCCCCGGCTGGGCTCCCGCAGGGATAAAAGCGACGCTGGGGAGCTGTGATGGCTCAGAGCTGAGCCCCGTTTCCGAGCCCAGGTCCCCGCACACCAGCTAGGGTTGCCATTGCCACCTTTCTAATCGCAGAAAACCGGACACCCCCAGCCCTGCCCCTTCCCAAGGCCCCCCACTCACTCCATCCCCCCTCCCTGCATCGTTCGCTCGCCACTTGCCAAGGCAGCTCCCAGCAAAGTGTATATTGGTTTCCTTGTTATAATGAATGAGCTATTCATTTCTTTAAGTAGCCGGTTGCTTGTCTGGGGGCGGGGGGGGGGGGGTCTTCTGCTCCAGCAAGCCTATATTGCTTATAAATATATATATATATTCTTTGTTTATGTGATTGCCTGTTCATTTAAATTAAATAGCCTGTTGCTTTTCTTTAAGTAGCTTTGTCATTGAAGGGTCTGACTTGTTTTTTGGCTTGGTGGTTGGCAGGGGAAGGTGCTGCCGAAATGGGATTGACTTGCTTTGGGCTTGCTGTGAAAAGGCAGTGAAGCTTTTTTAACCTGGGAGCATCACAAACTCCTCACTTTCACTGGGCTGAGGCAGGGGGTTGGGATGTGGGAGGGCAGAGGGCTCCAGCTGGGGGGGGCTGGCTTTGGGGTGGGGCCGGGGGTGAGGGGTTTGGGGTGAAAAAGGGGGCTCCGGGTGGGGCAGCGGGGTTCAGGGAGAGGGTGCAGGGTGCATGCTCTGAGAGGGAGTTTGGGCCTGGGAGGGAGTTCTGAGCTAGGGCAGGGTGTGAGAGGGGTTTCGGGGTGTGGGCTCCGGGTGGCACTGACCTCAGGTAGCTCCCGGGAAGTGGCGACATGTCGCTCCAGTTCCTAGGAGGAGGACGGGCAGCCAGGGGGCTCTGCATGCTGCCCCTGCCGGCAGGCACCGCTCCTGCAGCTCTCATTGGCCAAAGGGAGCTTCGGAGCCAGCACTCGGGGCAGGGGCAGACATGGCCAGACAAGGCAGACATGGAGCGGCAGCGAACCAGCTGAGCAGCGGGGACAGCAGAGCAGCTCACAGCAGGAGTTTGCCTGGGAGTTCGCCTGGAGTGAGCCCAGTGAGGCTTACATCTTGCCAACGTCTCTGAGGAAGCTCATAGTAGGTAGGTGATATGGAAGGGGGGGGGTTCAGCTGCTGTGACCTGCACTGGATGTGCCATGTTTGTCTTTCTTCCACAGGACAGAAGCGACTTTGTCTGTACAAAGTGCAAGCTGGTCTCCATATTGGAAGAGAAGATTGAAGGTCTGGAGCAACAGGTAACGACCCTGCGTTGTATACGAGAGACTGAGGATTTTCTGGACCAAACTCAGGATAGCCTTCTAGGGGCACAAAGCTCTAAAGATATAGAGCAGGTTGCACAGAGGAGCCAAGAGGCCAGTGAAGAAGCTTGGCAACATGTGACCTCCAGAAGAGGTAAGCGGAATGTCCGGGTTCCAGTAACACAGACACAGGTAACTAACCGCTTTCATGTTCTCTCCACAGGTACCAATGCGGAGAGTGGACCAGATGATAGGTCTGGGGGGAGAAAGCGGAAGGAGACTCCGCTGGTTGGGAGGCATGAGATGCGATGTCCTGAGGTTGGGGGTTCCACGACCACCACTCCCAAGAGGAGAAGGCGGGTGGTGGTGGTCGGGGACTCTCTCCTCCGGGGGACTGAGTCATCTATCTGCCGCCCTGACCGGGAAAACCGAGAAGTCTGCTGCTTGCCAGGGGCTAAGATTCGTGATGTGACGGAGAGACTGCCAAGACTCATCAAGCCCTCGGATCGCTACCCCTTCCTGCTTCTCCACGTGGGCACCAATGATACTGCCAAGAATGACCTTGAGCGGATCACTGCGGACTACGTGGCTCTGGGAAGAAGGATAAAGGAGTTGGAGGCGCAAGTGGTGTTCTCGTCCATCCTCCCCGTGGAAGGAAAAGGCCTGGGTAGGGACCGTCGAATCGTGCAGGTCAACGAATGGCTACGCAGGTGGTGTCAGAGAGAAGGCTTTGGATTCTTTGACCATGGGATGGTGTTCCATGAAGGAGGAGTGCTGGGCAGAGACGGGCTCCATCTTACGAAGAGAGGGAAGAACATCTTTGCCAGCAGGCTGGCTAACCTAGTGAGGAGGGCTTTAAACTAGGTTCACCGGGGGAAGGAGACCAAAGCCCTGAGATAAGTGGGAAAGCGGGATACCGGGAGGAAGCACAGGCAGGAATGTCTGTGAGGGGAGGGCTCCTGCCTCATACTGGGAATGAGGGGCGATCAACAGGTTATCTCAAGTGCTTATATACAAATGCACAAAGCCTTGGAAACAAGCAGGGAGAACTGGAGGTCCTGGTGATGTCAAGGAATTATGACGTGATTGGAATAACAGAGACTTGGTGGGATAACTCACATGACTGGAGTACAGTCATGGATGGTTATAAACTGTTCAGGAAGGACAGGCAGGGCAGAAAAGGTGGGGGAGTAGCACTGTATGTAAGGGAGCAGTATGACTGCTCAGAGCTCCGGTACGAAACTGTGGAAAAACCTGAGTGTCTCTGGATTAAGTTTAGAAGTGTGTGCAACAAGAGTGATGTCATGGTGGGAGTCTGCTATAGACCACCGGACCAGGGGGATGAGGTGGATGAGGCTTTCTTCCGGCAACTCACGGAAGCTACTAGATCGCATGCCCTGATTCTCATGGGTGACTTTAATTTTCCTGATATCTGCTGGGAGAGCAATACAGCGGTGCATAGACAATCCAGGAAGTTTTTGGAAAGCGTAGGGGACAATTTCCTGGTGCAAGTGCTAGGGGAGCCAACTAGGGGGAGCGCTTTTCTTGACCTGCTGCTCACAAACCGGGTAGAATTAGTGGGGGAAGCAAAAGTGGATGGGAATCTGGGAGGCAGTGACCATGAGTTGGTTGAGTTCAGGATCCTGACGCAGGGAAGAAAGGTAAGCAGCAGGATACGGACCCTGGACTTCAGGAAAGCAGACTTTGACTCCCTCAGGAAACAGATGGCCAGGATCCCCTGGGGGACTAACATGAAAGGGAAGGGAGTCCAGGAGAGCTGGCTGTATTTCAAGGAATCCCTGTTGAGGTTACAGGGACAAACCATCCCGATGAGTCGAAAGAATAGTAAATATGGCAGGCGACCAGCTTGGCTTAATGGTGAAATCCTAGCGGATCTTAAACATAAAAAAGAAGCTTACAAGAAGTGGAAGGTTGGACATATGACCAGGGAAGAGTATAAAAATATTGCTCGGGCATGTAGGAAAGATATCAGGAGGGCCAAATCGCACCTGGAGCTGCAGCTAGCAAGAGATGTCAAGAGTAACAAGAAGGGTTTCTTCAGGTATGTTGGCAACAAGAAGAAAGCCAAGGAAAGTGTGGGCCCCTTACTGAATGAGGGAGGCAAGCTAGTGACAGAGGATGTGGAAAAAGCTAATGTACTCAATGCTTTTTTTGCCTCTGTTTTCACTAACAAGGTCAGCTCCCAGACTGCTGTGCTGGGTATCACAAAATGGGGAAGAGATGGCCAGCCCTCTGTAGAGATAGAGGTGGTTAGGGACTATTTAGAAAAGCTGGACGTGCACAAGTCCATGGGGCCGGACGAATTGCATCCGAGAGTGCTGAAGGAATTGGCGGCTGTGATTGCAGAGCCCTTGGCCATTATCTTTGAAAACTCGTGGCGAACGGGGGAAGTCCCGGATGACTGGAAAAAGGCTAATGTAGTGCCCATCTTTAAAAAAGGGAAGAAGGAGGATCCTGGGAACTACAGGTCAGTCAGCCTCACCTCAGTCCCTGGAAAAATCATGGAGCAGGTCCTCAAAGAATCAATCCTGAAGCACTTAGAGGAGAGGAAAGTGATCAGGAACAGTCAGCATGGATTCACCAAGGGAAGGTCATGCCTGACTAATCTAATCGCCTTTATGATGAGATTACTGGTTCTGTGGATGAAGGGAAAGCAGTGGATGTATTGTTTCTTGACTTTAGCAAAGCTTTTGACACGGTCTCCCACAGCATTCTTGTCAGCAAGTTAAGGAAGTATGGGCCGGATGAATGCACTATAAGGTGGGTAGAAAGCTGGCTAGATTGTCGGGCTCAACGGGTAGTGATCAATGGCTCCATGTCTAGTTGGCAGCCGGTGTCAAGTGGAGTGCCCCAGGGGTCGGTCCTGGGGCCCGTTTTGTTCAATATCTTCATAAATGATCTGGAGGATGGTGTGGATTGCACTCTCAGCAAATTTGCGGATGATACTAAACTGGGAGGAGTGGTAGATACGCTGGAGGGGAGGGATAGGATACAGAAGGACCTAGACAAATTGGAGGATTGGGCCAAAAGAAATCTAATGAGGTTCAATAAGGATAAGTGCAGGGTCCTGCACTTAGGATGGAAGAATCCAATGCACCGCTACAGACTAGGGACCGAATGGCTCGGCAGCAGTTCTGCGGAAAAGGACCTAGGGGTGACAGTGGACGAGAAGCTGGATATGAGTCAGCAGTGTGCCCTTGTTGCCAAGAAGGCCAATGGCATTTTGGGATGTATAAGTAGGGGCATAGCGAGCAGATCGAGGGACGTGATCGTTCCCCTCTATTCGACACTGGTGAGGCTTCATCTGGAGTACTGTGTCCAGTTTTGGGCCCCACACTACAAGAAGGATGTGGATAAATTGGAAAGAGTACAGCGAAGGGCAACAAAAATGATTAGGGGTCTAGAGCACATGACTTACGAGGAGAGGCTGAGGGAGCTGGGATTGTTTAGTCTGCAGAAGAGAAGAATGAGGGGGGATTTGATAGCTGCTTTCAACTACCTGAAAGGGGGTTTCAAAGAGGATGGCTCTAGACTGTTCTCAATGGTAGCAGATGACAGAACGAGGAGTAATGGTCTCAAGTTGCAATGGGGGAGGTTTAGATTGGATATTAGGAAAAACTTTTTCACTATGAGGGTGGTGAAACACTGGAATGCGTTACCTAGGGAGGTGGTAGAATCTCCTTCCTTAGAGGTTTTTAAGGTCAGGCTTGACAAAGCCCTGGCTAGGATGATTTAACTGGGACTTGGTCCTGCTTTGAGCAGGGGGTTGGACTAGATGACCTTCTGGGGTCCCTTCCAACCCTGATATTCTATGATTCTATGATTCTATGGCGGCCCTGTGGCTGCCCCTCCACCTAGCAACTGGAGGGAGCCTGCCAGCTCTGCACCAACTGGACTTTTAGCAGCCTGGTCAGCAGTGCTGACTGGAGTCACCAGGGTCCCTTTTCAACTGGGTCTTCTGGTGTGCCAGACACCTGGCAACTCTAGCACCAGCCAGACCATGAGCTGCCCCCAGAGCATCACCCCCTGCAGACCTTTGCTGCGGCGGGTGCATCGCTCTGTGCCAGGCTAAGGGGCTTGCTGCGCCGGGGATCCCCCAGCTTCTAGATAAGGGTGGGGGTGCTATGCCCACTGCAGGGGCTGGAGGCAGCTGGCTGTACTCCCTGCTCAGGCAGCTCCAGCTCCGGGGCCACCTTGGGGTCTAAGAGCTGGGGAAGCCGGGACCCGCCTTGGGAGAGAGAGGGACAAGGGCAAGGGTAGCTTGGGAAAGGTACAGGGGAGCTGAGGGGTGGTGACTACTGGCCTATGTGGGGAGTTGGGGAGGGGGAGCTGGGAAGCCCAGAGGGGATCCTTGGGGGGAGGTAGGGGGAGACCTTGAGGGTCCCTGGAGGGCTTGGCAGAGTCTTTGAAGCCCTAGTGGGAAGGTAGCCAAGAGGGCAGGAGGGATCTGATTTTTCCATCCCTGGGTCTGCCCTACTCCCCCTGCCCTGGTTACAGCCCTGGGGGCAGGAGACAAAAGCCGACAGGTAGGTCCAAAATGTGGAGACCTGGGTGAAGGGGAAACTTGGGGAACAATCACCACAGGGACAAAGGAGGGACAAGAAGGAATACAGAGGAGAAAGCTAATCAACATCTTAGGTGTTTGTAAACTAATGCAGAATAAAGAGAGAGAACTAGAAATCCTAGTGAATAATCACAATTATAACATAATTGGCATCTCAGAAACTTGCTGGGATAATTCACATGGAATATAGGTGTAGAAGGGTTGTTCGGGAAGCACAGGCAAGAAAACAAGGAAAAGGTGTTGCCTTGTATCTCAAAGATGTATAGACTTGCCCTACAGTTGAGACAGACGTGGGAGGCAGACCTGCTGGAAGTCTCTGGGTCAGGATAAAAGGGGGGAAACGAGGCTGATATCATGGGGGGGGGGGGTTTCACTGCAGACCACCTAGCCAGGAAGAAGAGGTAGATGAGTTTTTTTTTTTTAAACAACTAACACAATCATCCAAAGCACAAGTCATGGTGGCAACGGGGGACCTCAGCTACCAAGGCATCTGCTGGGAAAATAACCCAGCAGGGCACAGATTATCCAGCACGTTCTTGGAATGCACTGGAGACAACATTTTATAATAAAAGGTGGAGAAAGCGACTGGGGGAAAGGCTGGTCTAGATTTGATTCTGATAAACAGGGAGTTGAGAATTTGAAGGTGGAAGGCAGCTTGGGTGAAAGTGATCATGAAATGACCGAGTTCATGATTCTAAGGAATGGTAGGAGGGGAAACAGCAGAATAAAGACAATGGACTTCAAGAAAGCAAGCTTTAGCAAACTCAGGGAATTGGTAGGTAAAATCCTATGGGAAGCAAGTCACGGGGAAAAAAGAGTTCAGGAAAGTTGGCCATTTTTTAAAGAGACATTATTAAAGGCACAAAAGCAAACTGTCCCAATGAATACGAAAGATAGCACCATGCTGTGTTCACCAGGAGATCTTCAACAACCTGAAACTCAGAGTCATATAAAAAGTGGAAACTAGATCAAATTACAAAGGATTATATAAAAAATTACACAAGCATGTAGGGACAAATTAGAAAGGCCAAGGCAGAAAACTAGAAACTAGCTAGGGACATAAAGGGTAACAAGAAAACATTCTACAAATACATTAGAAGCAAGAGGAAGACCAAGAACAGGATAGACCATTACTCAATGTGGAGGGAAAGACAATAACAAAAAATGCAGCCATGGCCAGAGTGTTAAATGTCTTTTTGGTTTTCACCAAAAAAGTTAGCAGTGATCGGACAACTAACATAGTGAATATAGTAAATGGGGTAGCATCTGAGGCTAAAATAGGAAGCGAAAAAGTTAAGAGTTTGTAACTTTAGAGTGTAACCCCTTGGGGTTTAGAGAGCATGGCCCCTTTAAATCTTTTTCCTAAGGGGAAGGGGAGCAGTGAGAGAAAGGAGGGAAACTCGGGGGGGGGAGGCGCTCTGGAGCTGGAGAGAGAGAGAAGGGCTGCAGCCCGCAAGCCCTCGCATGGTGAAGCAGCAGAGAACCTGCCTGAAGCCTGGGAAGGACAGGGCAGCCGATCAGGGACACCTCAGGACAGGAGCCAGGAGGAGCACTGTACCAGGGGGAATCGCCCGAGAAGGACAGGCCAGAGCTGGACCCACTATCACGGCTGCCCTGAGATGGAGGGAATTTTTCCTGCTGCATTCCTGCGCGTGCCGTCTCTTGGCCAGAGCTGCCTGCAGAGCAGACTCCATCTTGGCCAAGAGGGCGCGTGCGGGAATGCAGCAGGGAAAGTCCCTTCCACCCCAGGGGCACCTGTTCCAAACCCCTCAGAGTGAACAGCCCCCCACAGGAAAAGTACAATGGATATAACAAAGGGAAATATTTATTTACAGAGGGACGAGAGGAGAAAAACAACCAGGGGAAGTATAGGGGGAGCAGTAGAACAGGGCTGCATCCAAACCATGGCCCCCCGGACCCCGTGGTAGCAGAGGCTGCCAGGGCAGACGCCGAGCAATGTATCTGCGCCCAGAGTTCAGGAGGCCTTGGCAAAGTTCCCATTCAGTGCTGAGTCTTGGGTGCTCCTGGTCGTCTTCGGCGCTAGTGAACTTTCCCCAACAAACCCCTCTGGTACCCTCTTCCGCCGCACTCTGCAAAGCCACCCAGAGCGACCACCTCCCCACTTAACTAGCTCCAGCCTCCCTCCTCCTTCCCGGTGCAGTGTCACCAGCCCCAGGACTTACAGCCCCAGGCAGCTTTGGGCAGCTGTGATACTGGGTCCAGCTTCCACCGAATGCATCCAATGAAGTGAGCTGTAGCTCACGAAAGCTTTTGCTCAAATAAATTTGTTAGTCTCTAAGGTGCCACAAGTACTCCTTTTCTTTTTTGCGAATACAGACTAACACGGCTGCTACTCTGATTCCTACTTATAACGTTTGTAGATGGTACCGAACTGGGAGGAAGAGTGATGCCACTGAATACTCTCTCTGGGCTATTGTATTCAGGTTCTTATCCCAGCCTTATGACTGTAGTATCTGAGCTCCTTGGAGTCATGCATTAAGCCATGTGATTAACATCTGTGGAAGGCAGGTGCGAGCTGAGAGGTGGTGCCATGTGGGAGAAGGGCTGAGTCCGTAGCTCCAAGGAGGGGATGGAAAGGAAGGCTCCTGGTTTTCACAAGAGCTCTGTGGCTGGAGGGGGAGTCCCACACCCTCAGGAGGGCTTTAGCTAATGAGTGTGGGAGGAGCCCAGCAGTCAGGTGTGTCAAACTTATACCATATATCCCCCGTGACTGTCCTCCTGCACCTGCAGCTCACCCAGTGCACCACACAGGGACCTGGCGACAGAGGCCAGCCTGAGAACATGATGTCACCTGAGTGAGTGGAGCTGAGGAGGGTGCTCGTGCCTGATTGGCCTCAGGCACCTAAGCCCCTCTTTCTCCCCATATTGATCAGCTGCTGCCACCCCACTCCCGTCTGAGTTGTGATCTGCATGCCCTGGCCTCCCTGCACTGAACTGCACCCCTGGACTCCTGCTCTCTCCCTGCTGGCATCCTTCCCTGCAGTGTCCCTTCCCCAGGTGGGAGTGCCCAGAGTGAGGGAGCAGTCCACAAAGTGGGAGAGGGGAGGAGATTATCCAAAGTGGGGGAAGGAGAATTCTCAAAGGGGCGAAGGAGAGAAAGGGGAGGGATTCCCTAAAATGGGGAGGGGGAGTGTGTCTGTGAGAAGGATTCCCCAAAAGGAGGGATAGAAATTACCCCCCCCCCCAGGGGGACAAATTCCCAAGTGCAGGGGAAAGAGATTAATGCCTAAATGGGCAGGAGGGAATTCCCAAACTGCTGAGGAAAGAGGGAAAAGTCACCTGCTGGTGGCAGTGGTGGTGGGGGGCATAGTAAATGGGTTCTGGGATGGGAGGACTCATAAATTCACTTACTTTCAAATGTCATTAGTTGTCTTTAAAGGCACCATTTAACATTGCTCCCGAAGTAGGCTTGTCTGCAGCTGGACAAGAGCCCATCACCAGCCTCAGCTCCTGGACTCTGCAGGAAAAGACCAAGGCCCCTTGCCACAGAGTGGGTTTGATGCTCCTGCTGCTGTAAACCCGCTGACAAATAGAGGTGACATCTCACACAGCCCAAAGGAGTGAGGTTTGGGGGGATGCACCCAGAGTCCCAAGCTCATTGACATGGCAAAAGTTACAAGCTGCAGTAAGAATTGTACTTAGAGCAGGTCGGAAATTTTCCAACAGAACCTTTTTCAATTGGCACGTGCTGTTTGGTGGAGACTGAAATGTTTTGCAGAAACGGGTTGATTTTGATGAAGTTTCTTTTGGGGGGTGGGGAGGAGGGAACCAGAATGGAGCATTTGGATAAGGTCAAAACATTCCATTTCAATTTTTTTAGAACAGAACATTTTGTTTTTCCATTTCAAAACAACTTTTCATTTTTTGATGTAATCTAGCATAATATAAATCTTAAACAATAAAATATAAACTCTGAAGAACACTTTTCAATTGACCTGAAATGTTCTTTCCCCAGAATTTTCTTTCATGAAATTTTTGTTGTTGTTGGTTTTCATTCTGGTTTAGAATTGAAAAAATGTCAAAATTGTGGAATTTCCCATGGAAAAAAATCCAGTTCCCATACAGCTCCAGTTAGAACATCTCCATGACATATGGGCTGTATAAGGAACAAAGGATACTTCCACTTCTCCTCTCAGGTGAGTCTGTGTGCAGACCGCTGGCCACTCTGATTAAGAAGCAGGGAGGGCATGTGAGGGAGAGAGCTTGGGATGGGAGCTAGGTCTGAATTATGCATTGATGGGGGTGAACTGCCCTGGTGGTTGTTTTCAGAGAGGTAAATTGGAGGGGAAAAGAGAAAGAAATCTTCCTTTGTTATCCGTGTTTTAAATATAGATGGTTGTGGCAAGCCATGCAACTAAGCAACCATTTTCCCTCAAAGATGCCTAGTATGCATGGAATGTCTGTTCAGTTTGGTTCTGCATTATTTCAGGGGTGTGTGTATCTCTTTGCAACTGCACATGTGAGTTCAGTGCTTGTTGAAGGTTTACATAGAAAAGAATTATTTCTATGGTTTTTGCAAAGCAATGGTTGTGATGCACAGGCTGCCCAGTTTGTTACAGTGCTCACAAGAGGTAACGCTTGTAGATGAGAGGAACAAGGCCAAGAAAAAGTATCCTGCTTCTTAGAACCCATTTTCCCAAGGAAAAATAAATTAAGGGGTAGCGTTACAGTTAGATTCCTATATTGTAGGAGGGCTCATTATGAAACGTCCACCTGTTCCAAACACACTTGATTTTGAATTTCTTTTTAAGCTTGAAACTTCAGGTCATCCCTAAAGGGTTTGCTAACAGTCAACCATACCTGGATCTTCTCAAGATGGAGTCGTTGCCAGTCTATGATTTGTTTGCACTGAAACAATTTATCATGGTTTTGAAGTGAAAGCTGTTGAAATTTAGAGCGAAGGATCCCATGCAGGCTGAAACCTAACAAAGGATCCAGACAGATCCCTATGGTCTGTAGATGCCACAGTACTACTAAATTACTTCTGCCGTGGCCAGTGCATGTCCAAAGCGTTCATTATACAGACTCTCTATGGGACTTTTCATCACAGAGATTTCTATTGCACTAAGAGACTAGGGTCTTTGTCCCCTTCTTGTGGCTGGTCCATAGAAGAGAAGTTAATGAGCCTGCTACAACTGCTAGCTGACAGACTTACTCCTGTAGCTCAAGAGATAGAGGCTTATGTTTTCATGGCCCACTCAAAAGTCCACTGATGGTTGGGGAGAGGAGGGCTTTCTATTTACTTCAGTGGGCTTTGGATCAGGCTCTTTACTCTAAAATGGCTGGAATCAGAACCTGCTGCCTGCCCTGTAAAAAAGTGGTGGAGAGGATTGGTGTGTAAAGATAGGTTGGCATAACATCCGCTCTGTCACCCTGTGTAATTAACGTTCAGGTGCTAACCTCCCAGCCAAGCAGGAGCCCACCCCTAGCTAGCGTGGAATGGAGAAGATTGCAGACTCTCATGTTAGAGCTGGTTCTGCACTCAGTTTTTGTTCTGCTTTACAAATGGACAGTTAAATCAGTGCAACACGTTCAGGTCAATGAATTTATTCCATCATAAAAGTGCTTATTTCAGTCAATTTGCAGGAATTAATTGTATCTCTATAAGTACTTTTGTGTCCATGTAACTGGGGACACGTTCAAGGCTTGTGTCACTTTAATTGTATTGCCTTCTAAATTGATAAGTTAAAGCAGTATAAAAACTGTGTGTAGACAAGCCCTTAAGTGGGGATTATAGCTTACAGATACTAGAGGTCCAAGCACACAGTGCTCCATCTTGATCTGATCACTTTCCTGCTCAGTTCAAGAGGAAGCACTGCATGCAGAAACCTGTAGCTTCTGAGGGATGCTTTTTTATATTAAAGATGAGGGTCCCTGCAGGACATAGTACATAACCCTGAATGATGCACTGCAAACCAGGAACCCTGGGGTGAGCATTATCAGAGCAATGGCAGAGTTTTTACATTCCAGGGTGACTGAATACAAAATGTCAGAGATGATTAAAGGGGTAAAATCAGGAGACACTTCAGGCTATTGGTTTTAACCAAGGCCTTGTCTACACACAAAAGTAGTATCATTTCAACTATACTAGTATAGTTAAAGTGCTACAACCCAACTACGAAGTGCTTCTAGTGTGGAGGCAGTTATGCAGTATAAATGGGTATATATGTGTTTATATAGGTGTAAGTTATTCCCTAATGGGAAATATACTGGTACAAGGCATCTGTATAACTGCATCCACAATAGGGATTGTGCAAGTGTAACTATTTTGGTTTAAAAAAAATTACACCCCTAATAGAAACAGTTATATCAGTATAAACTGAGTGTGAAGAGCTATTTTACTTTGCATCCGAGTTAAACTATTAAGCAACCCAGATACAAAATTATTTAAAAAGCTAAAAAATGCCCCATCTTAAATTACAAAAATGTAGTTTTGAATGATTTTTGACCAACAGTAGCAAAAAGATGATTTTTTAAAACTAATTTTGATGCCTCTTAGCATGAACTTTGAGAATCAATCCAACAGTACATGCACATTCCCAATGAACTCACTGGATAAGGTATGCAGGATTTAGCCCTATGTTTTTAAATTATAGGTCAGATTCTCTCCTAGATGGTTGATTTCCTGCATAAGAAAACCCTTCCAAACTGAGACTCACAGAATTTTTCTTCCATTGGAGGGTCAGATTTGTCTCCCATAGATCTGCACTACCACTCAGTTACCAGCTATGAGAGTACCCCACAGAATAATAAACACTACACAAGAACCCCAAAGCAGTTCTTTTCCTTTTTCTGGGCTACAAAGAGGTCAAAATTAAAATCTTCCTATTGCAGAGGACAATCAAATGCCAAATGAAAACCCTAGTTATTTTTTACAGTTGTTACCATACTCTTCTCCTTAATGCATGCAATCTGCTTTTGTGCTGGCCAGACACAATATGCACCACACCAACATTTATTTAAGGAAAAATTTTAAACCCACTTCACTTATCACCTAAGAAAATTTCCAGTAATTTGTTTCCTACCTACTTCTTGCGGGAGGAGCAGGGATCGCTCAGTGGTTTGAGCATTGGCCTGCTAAACCCAGGATTGTGAGTTCAATCCTCAAGGGGGCCATTTAAAGATCTGGGCCAAAAATTGGGGATTGGTCCTGCTTTGAGCAGGGGGTTAGACTAGACCACCTGAGATCCCTTCCAACCCTGATATTCTATGATTCTTTTCTTTAATTGTTATTAACCTTCTGTAACAACACAAAGCATGGCATTCTTTCTATGTGTCCCACCCCAGGGATGTAATTTTGGTTTATATATGTTCCCATATTTAACAGTTTGAATGATGTTTCTAGGTGTGATCTTCAGTGTAATCAAATGAGTTTTGTTATGACTGTCGATCTTACTTGGATCTGAACTGTATCTAGTGACAGACCTTAGTGCTGAATAACATGTATAGTGAGATGTATCAATTGCTGTATTCAGTCACTCCTTTCACAAGTGAAAAGTAACCATGCATTCTCCTACTGGGCAAAAATAAATTTTAAGGACATCTCATCTACTCATACTAAGGATTATGTTTTTGCATCAGTGCCCTGAAGGGATTACGTGTTATGTGTTTAGAATAGGTCACTGATTTGGAATAATTGCCTTGTGTGAAATAAATTTTAAAGCCAAAATTGATTTAACCTCAGCCACTAACGACGTAGTCACTGCCATAATTAGACAGTAGATCCACAGCAGGGCTGGATAATAATCTAATAGCCCCCCATTAACCGTGAATGTGTGAATGGCTTGATTTTCCTAGTGATAACATTCAGCATAGAAAAGTACAAATAAATTATGTGATGAATCATCCAGGAGATGAATCTGAACGTCATCCTGATGGATGAACCGTACACATAATCGGCCAGCAGTAGGTGTGCTGAAGTGATGCTGCTGGGCTGAGCTGACAATCAATAAAGCTCTATCATGTGCACATGGGGCCATCTCCGTCTCTCGTTCTCCAGCTGCCATCCCCAGTAACGGCCAATATCCTAGCCTGGCAGCCTCAGCTCAACCCCGTTGGACATTAAACACAAGGCAAAGTGCCTGGCTAGAAATAAATGTAACCTACCAAAAACTACACTAATGTTGCAAAGTTCAGCCCTCAGACATAAGGTAGTGATCAACAGCTCAATATCTAGTTGGCAGCCAGTATCAAGCGGAGTATGCCAGGGGTCAGTCCTGGGGTTGGTTTTGTTCAACGTCTTCATTAATGATCTGGATGATGGGATGGATTGTACTCTCAGCAAATTCGCAGATGACACTAAGCTGGGGGAAGAGTTAGATACACTGGAAGGTAGGGATAGGGTCCAGAGTGACCTAAACAAATTGGAGGATTGGGCCAAAAGAAATCTGATGAGGTTCAACAAGGACAAGTGCGGAGTCCTGCACTTAGGACAGAAGAATGCCATGCACTGCCAGAGGCAGGGGACCAACTGGCTAAGCGGCAGTTGTGCAGAAAAAGACTTGGGGATTACAGTGGACAAGAAACTGGATATGAGCCAGCAGTGTACCTTTGTTGCCAAGAAGACTAACAGCATATTGGGCTACATTAGTAGGAGCATGGCCAGCCGATCAAGGGAAGTGATTATTGCCCTCTATTCAGAACTGGTGAGGCCACATCAGGAGTATGGCATTCCGTTTTGGGCCCCCCCACTACAGAAAGGAGGTGGACAAATTGGAGAGAGCCCAGCGAAGGGCAACAAAAATAATTAGGGGGCTGGGGAACATGATGTATGAGGAGAGGCTGAGGTAACTGGGCTTATTTAGTCTGCTGAAGAGAAGAGTAAAGGGGGATTGGAGAGCAGCCTTCAACTACCTGAAGGGGGGTTCCAAAGAGGATGGAGCTTGGCTGTTCTCAGTGGTGGCAGATGACAGAACAAGGAGCAATGGTCTCAAGTTGCAGTGGGGGAGGTCTAGGTTGGATATTAGGAAACACTATTTCACTTGGAGGGTGGTGAAACACTGGAATGGGTTCCCTAGGGAGGTGGTGGAATCTTCTTCCTTAGAGGTTTTTAAGGTCAGGCTTGACAAAGCCCTGGCTGGGATGATTTAATTGGGGTTGGTCCTGCTTTGAGCAGCAGGTTGGACTAGATGACCTCCTGAGATCCCTTCCAACCCTGATTGAAGAAGGAATTACATGGTGGAATTGTCTGATCTGCTATGCAGGTCTGATGAGATTTTTATAGATTTTATAGATTTTAAGGCTGGAAAAGACCATTATAATATGTAATTGCTGGTTGAGCTAGAGCACCTATTTTAGGGCTTGTCTAAAGATTAAATTTTTTCCTCATGGCAGGGTGATTTTATATGATTCTATGAAATGTCAGATTGCAGAGGCAACTGTCAGCCTTAACTCTGTCCACTTGTGTGTACACATTATGGTGTAGTCTAACTACATGATCATGGACTTGTGACCAAGAGTCAATCAAATGCCGCGCACATCCGGCGATGTGTGTTCAGGTGCTCCTCCCCCCACTGCTCTGCAGACATGTTGCTCCTGCACTCTGCCTTGGAGCCCCTGGCCAGCTGCTCCTAGGACCCTCCTGCTGGCCGTGCAGGGTGGAGGGGGGAGAGAGGGGCCACTGATGGCAGGGTTTCCCTCTCCCCCACCCATGTATCCCATCTCTGCAGG
This sequence comes from Dermochelys coriacea, assembly GCF_009764565.3. Taxonomy (NCBI): domain Eukaryota; kingdom Metazoa; phylum Chordata; order Testudines; family Dermochelyidae; genus Dermochelys; species Dermochelys coriacea. The sequence continues at coordinate 1,172,622 of NC_050071.1, read as the reverse complement.
GTGCCGGGAGCAGGGCTCAGGAGCAGGACAGAGCTGCTGGCAGCTGTTGCAGTCTGAATGAGCCTTCTGATGAGTGCAGCTGTGCTTAAAGAGACAGCACATGGTCTGTCATCGACTTCCCCAGCAGCCAGCTCCCGACACCTGTCTCCATGACTCTCTCTCTCACACACACACACACAGAGTGTCTGTCTCTGACACTCTCTATCACACACACTGTCTCTCTCTCTCACACACACACACACACAGAGTCTCTGACACACACACAATCTCTCTCTCTCTCACTCACATACACACACACACACACACACACTCTGTCTCTTTCACACTCACCTCCCAACACATACTTGTGTTGTTGTTGATACTTGGTACATCCTACAGTGCACATATATTCTCTGTAATTTTATTCTTTCAAAGTGTTGTTATTTTAGTGTTTTGACTGGTCTATGCATTTCATAATTGTATTTCTCTCTTATGCTTAAATTTAATTCCTTGAGTAGTGAGTTCTAAAATGCCTAACCTGTCCTGGCTGGAGTAATTATCCCTATGGTAACTTTTTAAAATATACATTATAGCTATGTGTTTTGTTTCTACTGGTGGTGCACATCTGCACATTACCTCGATATTGGTGCACATAACAGAATTCATTCCACAAATGTATGGAAAAAATTAGAGGGAACATTGGACAGTCCAGGCACCTCAAGGGGAGAACAGAAGGTTTAAACCTCCAGAATAAGCAATTAAACCAATTGATTGTATACTATGTCATTGTCCTATAAAAATATGCTGATTAACGTCTTTTATGAAAGGTTGTAATATTCTGAACTGGATAGTCATTATGAAATATGTAATGTATCCAGACTGTGGGTCTGAATGTAAATGTGTGTATATACAGAAAATTGTAACTGTGGACAACTTTGCTAATCAGGCAGGGAGAGGCTACCACCCAAATTGTTTACATGGAAACCAGCTTAAAATACCCATCCATTTTCCAACCCAGGAAAAGACAATGGTGGACTATTACAGTTAATGGGAAGACATTGAGACATCCTGGCCATCAACTCAAGAGGGAATTTCCCCCACTCTGAATAATCATGAGTCACTATTCAACCAGATTAAAAAAAGGGAGGCAGGAAGCCTTTTCAAAAGGAGGTTTGATTGTACCCGGTCTGTTTAAACCAAGCAACTTTCCCATTTGTTTTGACCAACTAGGCTTGAGTTTTGAGGCAGTTCTTTGTTGCTTGTCCTGAGGGCTGCTTTTTATTGTTTGGTTGGTTTTTGAATTTTGCCCTGTGGGCATTTTTTGATGAAAACCCCACCCCTTGCTTATATTTTTCAGGTCTCCTGGGGTTTTTGCCAATTTCCTGGTTGTTTGGGGGGATTTTTCTGGCAACAGCCTTTAAGTGGGAAGCTGTCTGTGAATTGCTGGATCTCCCCTCCTCCCCCCCGACAGTTAGGGTTACACTGGACTGTTCAAAGGCACTAAGTAGCTTGCATCAGAAAAAGGGTTTTATCTAACGTAGAAGTGTAAGGCCTGAAGCTTCTGTGTTTATTTACTGTGTAACTTGCTCTGGACAGCACTTTCAACTCCGGTGCACTAGCCAGGTACACAGGAAAAGCCCCGGGAACTTTTGAATTTCATTTCCTGTTTGGTCAGCGTGGCGAGCTCAGCAGCACAGGTGACCATGCAGTCCCCCCAGCATCACAAACGAGCTCCAGCATGGAGCGAATGGGTGACACTGGAGCTGATTGCTGTATGGGGAGAAGAATCTGTGCAGGCCAAACTCCAATTAAAAAGAAGAAATGCAAATATATATGCCAAAATTGAACAGGGCATGATGGACAGAGGCTACAACAGGGACACACAGCAGTGCCGCGTGAAAGTCAAGGCGCTCAGGCAAGCCTACCAAAAGACAAAGGAGGCAAACGGTCACTCCGGGTCAGAGCCCCATACATGCTGCTTCTATGATCAGCTGCATGGCATTCTAGGGGGGGACCCTACCATTACTCCACCAGTGTCCGAGGACACCTGCAAGGGGGGAGTCTTACGCAACCCAGAAGAGGATTTTGTGGATGATGATGAGGAGGAGAATGTGCAGCAGGCAAGTGGTGAATTCGTTCTCCCCGGCAGCCAGGACCTTTTCATCACCCTGGAGCCAATACTCTCCCAAGGCGAGATTCCCGACCCTGAAGCCGGAGAAGGCACCTCTGGTGAGTGCACATTTGTAGCTACAGTACAGGGTTTAAAAGCAATAGTGTTTAATGTTTTGTTTCAGAGTAGCAGCCGTGTTAGTCTGTATTCGCAAAAATAAAAGGAGTATTTGTGGCACCTTAGAGACTAAAGTGAGCTGTAGCTCACGAAAACTTATGCTCAAATAAATTTGTTAGTCTCTAAGATGCCACAAGTACTCCTTTTGTTTAATGACAGGTTTCAGAGTAGCAGCCGTGTTAGTCTGTATTCGCAAAAAGAAAAGGAGTACTTGTGGCACCTTAGAGACTGCTGAATTGGAATTAATTTGCAAACTGGATACAATTAACTTAGGCTTGAATAGAGACTGGGAATGGATGAGTCATTACACAAAGTAAAACTATTTCCCCATGTTATTTCTCCCCCCACCTCACCCCCCACTGTTCCTCAGATATTCTTGTTAACTGCTGGAAATAGCCTACCTTGCTTGTCACCATGAAAGGTTTTCCTACTTTCCACCCTCTGCTGCTGGTGATGGCTTATCTTAAGTGATCACTCTCCTTATAGTGTGTATGATAAACCCATTGTTTCATGTTCTCTGTGTGTGTATATCAATCTCCCCTCTGTTTTTTTCCATCAAATGCATCCGATGAAGTGAGCTGTAGCTCACGAAAGCTTATGCTCTAATAAATTTGTTAGTCTCTAAGGTGCCACAAGTACTCCTTTTCTTTTGTTTAATGTTTGATTTGCCCTGAAGACTTGGGATGCATTCGCGGCCAGTACAGCTACTGGAAAAGTCTGTTAACGTGTCTGGGATGGAGCAAGAATCCTCCAGGGACATCTCCATGAAGCTCTCCTGGAGGTACTCTGAAAGCCTTTGCAGAAGGTTTCTGGGGAGGGCTGCCTTATTTCTTCCTCCACAGTAGGACACTTTACCACACCACGCCAGTAGCAAGTAGTCTGGAATCATTGCAGCACAAAGCATGGCAGCGAATGGTCCTGGGTTTTGGTCGCATTCAAGCAACATTCGATCTTTAACTTTCTGTGTTAGCCTCAGGAGAGTGATATAATTCATGGTCACCTGGTTGAAATAGGGGAATTTTTGTAAGAGAACAGTAAAAGGACCCCATTCATGCTGGGCTGTTTGTGCTTGAGTAAAAGTGATCATCCCGTAGCACCGTGGTGGGGGGAGGGGTGAAGGGATCATCCCAAATAGCCACGCGGAGGGGTGGGGTGAGGTGTGTGCTGCACATCAACCTGAAAACCGCAGCCCCTCATTTTAAATGGCCAACGCAACCAGCATTGCTGGGAAAGGAGGACACTGTAGTTTGAAACCATTACCATGGGTTATGAAGGCTGTGGAAGTGTGAAAGGGAAAAGAGGATTTGTGTGCAGCCATGTAGTTTGGTTCAGAGCCAGAGCCAGAGACAAGCTAACTCTAACCTTAATAACGTGAGATTTCTAGAAGCGGGGTGTGTGCGATGCGGATGGGAAGTTACTAATGAAGCTGCTTTAACCTTGCCTTGAGATAAGAATGGAATGCAGTGTTGACTAAGATAATGGGAAGAAAATGTAAAGTAGGACGCAGCTGTTATTGTGTCTGTGTGTGTAATGAATGTATAAATGCTTGGTTTAAAATGCTGTGCTTTGGAGATTACCTGAGGGCAGGGGAAATTCTGCCCGACTGTGGTCTCCGCCTGCAATTACTTGAAAATAAATTGTCTCTGACCTGTTGCTAACAAACTCAGCATGAAAATTCTGATTTTCTTCCACAGGCGTTAGAAGCCAAAACCACGTACCCTTTGGCTTACCTTTTGGCTGCCGGGAAACCAAATTCTGTTGCCCAGCCATGTGTGATGTGTCACCACATCACATATCACCACATCACATCGCATACCGGCAGGTGCTCAATATAAAAGGCAAAATGCAACCTTGTACCTAAAGCACATGTGCTGTCTGCTGTTAATTTACTGCAGAAGAGTCTCCCTTTTGTTCTCAGAAATGTATCGTCTTAAATTTTACTCTCCCCTTTTATCCCCCTGCAGGTGCAAATGTTTCTCGGCTCCCCCATCATCTCCATCCCTGAGGTTATCGCAGATTAGAAGGTGAAAAAAACACACTCGCGATGATATGTTTTCCGAGCTCATGCAGTCCTCCCGCACTGATAGGGCACAGCTGAATGCATGGAGGCATTCAGTGGCAGAATCCAGGAAAGCATTAAGTGACTGCGATGAGCAGAGGCAGGAGGTGATGCTGAGGCTAATGGGGAGCAAACGGATATGCTCAGGAGTCTGGTGGATCTTCAGGAAAGCCATCAAGAGCACAGACCCACGCTGCATCCATTGTATAGCCACCTGCTCTCCTTCACAAGTTCCATATCCTCCTCACCCAGATGCCCAAGAACGCGGGGGAGGGAGGTGGCTCCGGGCACCCAGCCACTCCACTCCAGAGAACGGCCCAAGCAACAGAAGGCTGTCATTCAAACAGTTTTGATTTGTAGTGTGGCTACAATAAGCAATGTGTCCTTGTCCTTCCCTTCTCCCCTCCTCCCCCACCCCACCTGGGCTACCTTATCAGTTATCTCCCTTTTTTTAATTAATAAAGAAAGAATGCATGGTTTCAAAACAATAGTGACTTTATTTCCTTTGCCAGCTGTGATCGAAGGGGGGAGGGTGGTTAGCTTACAGGGAATTAAAATCAACAAAGGGGGCGGGTGTGCATCAAGGAGAAACACACACACCTGTCACACCGTAGCCTGGCCAGTCATGAAACTGGTTTTCAAAGCCACTCTGATGTGCAGCGCACCTACCTGTGCTCTTCTAATCGCCCTGGTGTCTGACTGTTCAAAATTGGCAGCCAGGCAATTTGCCTCAACCTCCCACCCTGCCATAAACGTCTTCCCCTTACTCTCACAGATATTCTGGAGCACACAGCAAGCAGTAATAACAATGGGAATGTTGGTTGCGCTGAGGTCTAACCTAGTCAGCAAACAGTGCCAGCGTGCTTTTAAACCTCCAAATGCACATTCTACCACCATTCTGCACTTGATCAGCCTATAGTTGAACAGCTCCTGACTACTCTCCAGGGTGCATGTGTATGGCTTCATGAGCCATGGGAGCAAGGGGTAGGCTGGGACTCCAAGGATAAGTATTGGCATTTCAACATCCCCAACAGTAGTTTTCTGGTCTGGGAAGTAAGTCCCTTCTTGCAGCTGCTCAAACAGCCCGGAGTTCCTAAAGATGCGAGCGTCATGCACCTTTCCTGGCCATCCCACGTTGATGTTGGTGAAACGTCCCTTGTGATCCACCAGTGCTTGTAGCACCATTGAGAAATACCCCTTGCAGTTTATGTATTGGTTGGCAAGGTGACCTGGTGCCAAAATAGGGATATGCGTTCTGTCTATCGCCCCAACACAATTTTTCATAGATTCATAGATACTAAGGTCAGAAGGGACCATTCTGATCATCTAGTCCAACCTCCTGCACAGCGCAGGCCACAAAATCTCACCCACCCACTCCTATGAAAAACCTCAACTATGTCTGAGCTATTGAAGTCCTTAAATCATGATTTAAAGACTTCAAGGAGCAGAGAAGCCTCCCTCAAGTCAACCATGCCCCATGCTACAGAGGAAGGCGAAAAACCTCCAGGGTCTATCCAATCTGCCCTGGAGGAAAATTCCTTCCTGACCCCAAATATGGCAATCAGCTAAACCCTGAGCATATGGGCAAGATTCACCAGCCAGATACCCAGGAAAGAATTTTCTATAGTAACTCAGATCCCATCCATCTAATATCCCATCTCAGGGGATTTGGCCTATTTACCCTGAATATTTAAAGATCAATTACTTACCAAAATCACATTATCCCATCATACCATCTCCTCCATAAACTTATCAAGTAGAATCTTAAAGCCAGATAGATCTTTTGCCCCCACTGCTTCCCTTGGAAGGCTATTCCAAAACTTCACTCCTCTGATGGTTAGAAACCTTTGTCTGATTTCAAGTCTAAACTTCCTGGTGGCCAGTTTATACCCATTTGTTCTTGTGTCCACATTGGTGCTGAGCTGAAATAATTCCTCTCCCTCTCCTGTATTTATCCCTCTGATATATTTATAGAGAGCAATCATATCTCCCCTCAACCTTCTTTTAGTTAGGCTAAACAAGCCAAGCTCCTTAAGTCTCCTTTCATAAGACAAGTTTTCCATTCCTCGGATCATCCTAGTAGCCCTTCTCTGTACTTGCTCCAGTTTGAATTCATCCTTTTTAAACATGGAAGACCAGAACTGCACACAGTATTCTAGGTGAGGTCTCGCCAGTGCCTTGTATAATGGTACTAAAACCTCCTTATCCCCGTTAGGGAAACCCATTGCAGCAAAAATCCACTATGACCTGCACATTTCCCAGAGTCGCTACCCTTGATAGCAGAATGTCAGTGATTGCATTGGCTACTTGAATCACAGCAGCCCCCACAGTAGATTTGCCCACTCCAAATTGATTCCCGACTGACCAGTAGCAGTCAGGCATTGCAAGATTCCACAGGGCTATCACCACTCACTTCTCAACTGTCATGGCAGCTCTCATCTTGGTATTCCTGCACTTCAGGGTGGGGGAAAGCAGCTCGCAGAGTTCCAGGAAAGTGGCCTTACGCATGCTAAAGTTTCGCAGCCACTGCGAATCATCCCATACCTGCAAGACGATGCGGTCCTACCAGTCTGTGCTTGTTTGCTGAGCCCAGAATCAGCATTCCACTGTATCAACTAGCCCCACTGCCATGATGTCCCAATTGCCATAGCCTGTGCTTTCAGGAACTTCTGTGTCCATGTCCTCCTCAGAATCGTCCTCGTGCTGCCATCTCTTAGCCAGGTTCTGCAAATAGTGCAGTGTAATGCGTGAGGTGTTTACAATGATCGCAAGAGCAGTGGTGAGCTGAGCGGACTCCATGCTTGCTGTGCTATGGTGTCTACACAGGTAACCCAGGAAAAAAAGTGTGAAATGATTGTCTGCAGTTGCTTTCATGGAGGGAGGGAGGGGAGACTGACGACATATACCCAAACCCATATGTGACAATATTTTTGCCCCATCAGGCATTGGGAGCTTAACCCAGAATTCCAATGGGCAGCAGAGACTGCAGAAACTGTGGGATTCTGTGAGTCGATGCTAGCCAAGATAGTGAGGACGCATTCTGCCGACTTAATGCACTTAGTGGAGACATACACAATCGACTGTATAAAATTGATTTCTAAAAATCGACTTCTATAAAATCAACCTCAATTTCGTAGTGTAGATATACACTCAGTGTCTGGTACTTTACGTACTCGAGGTGGACTGGGAAGACTTGGAACTGGAAGAGCTGTTGGAGTCGCCCTTCAAGGAGTAACTAGGCTGGTGGAAGCCAGGGTGAGGCCTTGTGCTTGTGGGCATGCTGCTGGTGTCAGGGCTCTGAGCCACAGCTGCATAGCATAAAGGCACCCAAGGTTATAGGACAGGTAGTGACAGAACCCCTTACTGGTCTGAGTGATCCCCAAAACATCACAGGATGATTTTTCCACAGTACCCCCACAACAGATCCTGTGAAGCCCACCACCACCCTTACTTTGGGCTCCTCTAAATGTTAAGGAAAATCCCAGCAGTCGTTTTTTAAAGTGAGTCGCTAGCCTTTTTCCTTGCACAGATCACCCAGAAAATGGCAACCAATTACTAAAGTTGAAAGTCAGTTAGTGTGATATTTTCCTCCCCCCCAAAAAAAACTCACCAGTTATTCATGGTTCCTCATTTAGAGCTGAGGTCTGACATTCATAGCCGCGAAACACATAGCTGTGGTCCCTTCTGTTCTGAGGGCAGCCCCAGATCAATTTGCAGCCATCATTGATGATGGTCAGACCTCTGCAAACTCTTCCCCTCCCCATCTCCCACCGGCTGCCACTGTCTGCAGAGGAGAAACTAATGTGGCCCCTTGCTGCAAAGAAGATAGCTCAACAGTACAAGAGGCAGCTCAACCACATGGACTAAGCATGAGCCTGGGGCCATTGTACAGTAATCCCAGCTCTGAGGCTGACTTCCCTTTGACCTTGGCCAGGTTATTTAATCTCTCTGACCCAATTCCTACCTCTATAGACTGGAAACCTACCCTCCCATGATGATGGGACTGGTGCAGAGTACTCAAAAGGATGACGTATTAGTATGAGTGGGGGGAGGACTTTGAAGTGAGCGGACTCCAGGTGATAGTAAGGGTGATAGAGAGATCTCTTGAGGCAGGGGACAGAGAGAAGGGAAAGGAGACAGCCATGGGACAAAACAAGGGGTGGAAAATAGAAAAGGAGCATGAATGGAGGAGAGGAGATGGTGCTTCTCAAAGGAAGAAAAATGCACAGGGATGAGGTGGATGGGAATGGCTAGAATGAGTCAGAAAGGGGTATAAACAAATGGAAGGGGACACACCACAAAAGGCCCCCAAGGACTGGGGGGAGTGACTTCCGTTCTGTTTGTTAGTCCTTCATTTTACTAAAAGAAAAGGAGGACTTGTGGCACCTTAGAGACTAACAAATTTATTTGAGCATAAGCTTTCGTGAGCTACAGCTCACTTCATCGGATGCATTCACTGAATGCATTCATTGAATGCATTCATTCTTTTTGCGAATACAGACTAACACGGCTGCTACTCTGAAACCTTTATTTTACTGTGTTTCTTTGGAGACATCCCCCATCCCTGTCAAGTGGAGGGACTTGAGCACTTAAGTTACTTGATATCGCTAGATTCTGTAGTTAAATAACTGAAGGGGAAATCTCCTGAAATGCCCCGGGAGGCTTCCTGTCTCTTTGGATGAAGAATAGTTCCTTCTGTGGACCCTAGCACTCACACCAGGAGTGAAATCCTGGCCCCACTGAAGTTCACTCCTATTAAATTTTGTAAGGCCAGGATTTCACTGCAGGACTACAGTTCTGCAGCAGAAGAAAACTGGTGGCAGAATGAAGATCTGGTAAAACACTAAGTTCTTCCTCACGCTGCTAGTGCCAGACCTGTGTAGAATGGCATGTTTGTGGAGGGACAGTCAGGGTATTGCACTGCTTTTCCAAACCATCCATGTGGCTGTGGCTAGCTCTGTTTAATATGCATAGAGACCAGAGAGAAACTTGAGTTTTTAAGATGCATTTCCCACATTATGTGGCAGCTCATGAAGAAGGTATCCAGAAGAGATTGTTTGTTTGTTGTGTCTGGATAGGAGGGAATTTAGTGATGACCAAACAGAGGGATTACAAATTATGAGAGGACTAAAGCAAAACAAGATGAGTCATTCATGCTGATGGGGGCAAATCTTTAACTGTGAGGATAATTATCCTTTGGCACAAATTGCCAAGGGATGTGGTGGGTTCTCCATTACATGGTATCTTTAAAGCCTGGATGTTTTTTTAAAAGATACAATTCGACTTGGCCAGAACATTTGGGGCATGATGTAGAAATCACTCAGTGGGCGTCTGTTGCCTGTGCTATGCAGGACGTCAGACTAGATGACCTAATGGCCCCTTCTGGCCTTAAACCCAGGGAAAATACATGTGTATTTCACCTCAAGAACAGGAAATTCATGTAGGCCAAGGGTCAAGTCTGGAGATGTGCTAAGCACCTGCAGTCCCACTGAAGTCAAAGGGCTCGATCCTGCACCATCTGACTTTCATTAATCAGTTTGTCATTCACTGCAGTGGGACCCCGAAGACAATTTCAGGTGCTCCCAGGACTTGGCTGTGGTGAGACTACCGAAGCAAATAGCGCCAATGCATTTGAGGCAGCCAGGTGTGAGTGGGCTGGAATTATACAGTCACACAGCCTAGACCATCTGAGAAAGACCTACAGGGGACAGGGGACATTTTGTGAGGCAAAATGGCATTTTCATCTTAATCACTTGTTTTTGCCCTAAGCCTATGATTTCTTCTGACAAGTTAACTTCATTCATGTCTAGTGCTAGAATAGGAATAAAAGGTCTGGGGGGAATTGTGTGCTACCATGGCAACTGCCACCATAGCAACTATTAAATTAGTTGGCTGATGATGAAATGCAAATACTAATATGGTTTCAGTGAAGTCATGTTGTAGTAATTACAGGAGTTTCATTCATCCAGTACTCGAGGCACGCTGGGAATGCAAATGTCGTCCTGAGAAGTCTGAGCAATCTCACAAACGTGACTGAGCAGCTTGCAGCATCAATGGAAGACTAGTCCTTGCACCGAGGGATTTGCATTATCCATGCAGACAGTTCCCCTGCACTTGAGAAGGAAGAGATTACAACCTGGTTAATTTCCCAGACTGCAGCCATGCATAGCCAGAGAGCAATGAACCTTCACAATATTCTTGGAACTGTGTCTTTTACAAGGTAAATGATTTAAACAGTCCTGTATGACATTTCCCATCTCCCTACAATACTTTCAGTAATAGCTGGGTTTAAAAATCCCAGGTGATTTTTCTTCTTTATTTTTTTTCAAGTGATGACAAAGTACCACTACATCTACTTGTAAAGGCGTCCATTTGACACACAGAAAGTGGACAGGACAAATGCAGAACAAGGTACATCAGATCTGCACTCAGAGAGGCCAGCATAATTAGCAAAGCCATTTAAAAGATTGGTGCTATTTAGTTTAGAGAGAAAGGAATAAAATATAACAATATAGAGGTATATAAAGCAAAGAATGACATAAGGAAGGACATCATGTGCCCCAATCTCTTGTAATGCTTGAAGAAGATAAACAATACAATTAAAAATGCTGAAAGATTGATTTATATTGGTATACTGCCCACATCATTGAGGTCAAGAATTAGCAGGGTTTAGAGTCAGATAAGACATTTATATGGTATTTAGAACATCCACAGGGGCAGTAAACAGAGTACAAACATAGGATGATTGCAAATGCTCATGTTTTTGGAAATATTTATACTTAGCTCTTACCATCCATAGATCTCCAGTGTTTTGCAAACGTGCAGCTGTATCAGTATCTCCATTTTAGAAAAAGGAACACTGAGATCCGGAGGTGCAGTAACTGGCCCATACTCTCACAGCAAAGTCAATGAAAGAGCCAGGAAATGCACCTGACTCCCAGTCCAGAGCCATGTCCATGGGTTTACACTAACTGCAGGCATTCACTATCTGGGCAGGAATAGGAAGAAACCATCCCCATTGGTCTGATATTGAATCACTGTCCATGACAGAGGTTTCACACTGTCTCTAAAGCATGAGGTATCGGCCCCTTTTGGAGTGTGCAAACCAAAGCAGACAGATAGCTGGTCTAAGATGGCAAGTTAACTCCTGCATTCCTAGTAAGCACTGAATCCTGTTACACACTGAGCACAAGTACTCTCAGCAGAACACAGCCTGTGTGGAATGCTGAAATATTGAGCAAATGGGGGGCTCTCCCGGTACAGAGGGACATAAACCCCACCCTGAGCAACAAGACGCAAGGAGCTGCTCTGGCTCAGGCAGCCCCGCCCCACCACAGCTGCGTGACATGATAGGCTGATGGAGGAGTTACCAGGAGGCCAAACTGCTCCCCTCTGTGCAGAGCGGGGAGGAGTAAAGACGTTTAACTCGCATCTCCTGAGGGAAGGCAGGATCTTTCCCCACAACTGCTTGGCGGTCCCTCCCCAATGGAAGGGAGGGCATGATTTGATATACCCCCATCACACTAACTTGGTCAGTTGTGTTAATTCCCCTTGGTTTGGTTTTTGGACTATCCTGCAAGGGGAGAGACTTGGAAGTAAGGGTGCAGTGTGGGATTGCCACCCTTACATCTGTGCTGCCATCAGAGCTGGGTGCCACCTGAGCAACAGCTGCTGCTCTCTTGTCACCCAGCTCTGATGGCAGCGTGGAAGGGAGGGTGGCAATACCACAACCCTTCCTAAAATAACCTTGCGACCCTCCTGCAACTCCCTTTTGGGTCAGGACCCCCAGTGTGAGAAATGCTGGTCTCCCCCGTGAAATCTGGATAGTAAAAGCACACAAAAGACCAAATTTCATTTTTTTCCTCAGCCAAAACTATTCATCAAATTTGATCCGAATACATGAAATTTCAGAACACTGAAAAACGCATTTTTGATGAAAAATCTAGTCATAAAAAAAATTTGGCCAGCTCTAGCTATAATTTACAAGCACTGCTCTCAGACATTTGCCATGTTCAACCAATTATCCTCAGTGACAACTCCTGCTCTCCCATCTAATAGAACAGTGCATGGACCGAAAGTCCCACTCTGTGGAATGGATTAAAAGGAACCCTTTGTGTTACATCAGCGTACCACTGCCACAATGATAGCTACATCATGAGTCCAATGGTGCTTTTTTATACTTGGTGTCACTCAGGGTGACTGGGGCAGCCCTCCCTGAAAATGCCAAGGTCAGGACACGCTGCAAAAGGGAGTGCAGACACTCCCAAAACTGGTGTTTAACACTGAAGTTAAACTCACCAACCACTCATAAACTGTGCTTCTGATCAAGGGCTTCTTTTCCATACCTTCAAATCAAATCAGCGGCACTGCGATGGGTACCCGCATGGCCCCACAGTATGCCAACATTTTTATGGCTGACTTAGAACAACGCTTCCTCAGCTCTCGTCCCCTAATGCCCATACTCTACTTGCGCTACATTGATGACATCTTCATCATCTGGACCCATGGAAAAGAAGCCCTTGAGGAATTCCACCAGGATTTCAACAATTTCCATCCCACCATCAACCTCAGCCTGGACCAGTCCACATAAGAGATCCACATCCTGGACACTACGGTGCTAATAAGCGATGGTCACATAAACACCACCCTATATCGGAAGCCTACTGACTGCTATTCCTACCTACATGCCTCCAGCTTTCATCCAGATCACACCACACGATCCATTGTCTACAGCCAAGCTCTACGATATAACCGCATTTGCTCCAACCCCTCAGACAGAGACAAACACCTACAAGATCTCTATCATGCATTCCTACAACTACAATACCCACCTGCTGAAGTGAAGAAACAGATTGACAGAGCCAGAAGAGTACCCAGAAGTCACCTACTACAGGACAGGCCCAACAAAGAAAACAACAGAACGCCACTAGCCATCACCTTCAGCCCCCAACTAAAACCTCTCCAACGCATCCTCAAGGATCTACAACCTATCCTGAAGGACGACCCATCACTCTCACAGATCTTGGGAAACAGGCCAGTCCTTGCTTACAGACAGCCCCCCCAATCTGAAACAAATACTCACCAGCAACCACACACCACACAACAAAACCACTAACCCAGGAAGTGAGCTGTAGCTCACGAAAGCTTATGGTCTAATAAATTTGTTAGTCTCTAAGGTGCCACAAGTACTCCTTTTCTTTTTGCGATACAGACTAACACGGCTGCTACCAGGAACCTATCCTTGCAACAAAGCCCATTGCCAACTCTGCCCACATATCTATTCAGGGGACACCATCATAGGGCCTAATCACATCAGCCACACTATCAGAGGCTCGTTCACCTGCGCATCTACCAATGTGATATATGCCATCATGTGCCAGCAATGCCCCTCTGCCATGTACATTGGTCAAACTGGACAGTCTCTACATACAAGAATAAATGGACACAAATCAGACATCAAGAATTATAACATTCAAAAACCAATTGGAGAACACTTCAATCTCTCTGGTCACTCGATTACAGACCTTAGGGTGGCTATTCTTCAACAAAAAAACTTCAAAAACAGACTCCAACGAGAGACTGAGGAATTGGAATTAATTTGCAAACTGGATACAATTAACTTAGGCTTGAATAGAGACTGGGAATGGATGAGTCATTACACAAAGTAAAACTATTTCCCCATGTTATTTCTCCTTCCCACCCCACTCCACCCCACCCCCCACTGTTCCTCAGATGTTCTTGTTAACTGCTGGAAATAGCCTACCTTGCTTGTCATCATGAAAGGTTTTCCTCCCTCCCCCCTGCTGCTGGTGATGGCTCATCTTAAGTGATCACTCTCCTTATGGTGTGTATGATAAACCCATTGTTTCATGTTCTCTGTGTGTGTATATCAATCTCCCCTCTGTATTTTCCACCAAATGCATCCGATGAAGTGAGCTGTAGCTCACGAAAGCTTATGCTCAAATAAATTTGTTAGTCTCTAAGGTGCCACAAGTACTCCTTTTCTTTTCACATTTATTTGGGCATAAACTTTCATGGACTAAAATCCACTTCATCAGATGCATGGAGTGAAAAATACAGTAAACAGTATACATATACAGCACATAAAAAGATGGGAGTTGGCTTACCAAGATGGGGGTCCCATCTTTTCATTATATACAGGTTTACAGTTTGGTTCAATGGCTTTTAGCACCCCCCACTGCACAAATTGTTCCAGCACCCCTGGAGAGGCCTTGGGGGCATGGCTATCCCCACCCCTCAAGCCCTGTCAATCATATACAATAGCAGGAGGTCTTTAAACCCAGGGTAGATTCACCAAACCTTAGCTGAGAAGTACCAGCTCCAGATATGCTTTTTGGACATGAAGGTGCAAGTATCCTTGGGTGGGCTCATTTTACTCAGCTGCTTGAAACTGAAGCTCCCACAAGGTTCTTTTTTGGAGTTAGAGCAAAAGTCTACAGACCATCAGAAGATTAGTTGCCTCTGGCTCCTGGATGGTCCTCTGATGGCTGACCCTGCTGGGATCCAGAAAGCAGCTGTGCCATTTCACAGTACTCTGAACTCACCTGAAGCTTGGGATGTGCTGGCAATGGAGGAGCTGCCCCAAGGGTTACCCTGTCTGACTGATGAGGAGCAGCAGTCCCTGGATTCCCCTCTGTCTGCAGGAGTTCTCTGTTGCAGTCCAGCAGCTCTCTACAGGCAAAGCCCTAGGCATCGATGGGCTGCTATCCGAATTCTACGAGTGTTTCTGGCATTTTATCAGTCTTGAATTTTTCCTAGTGGTGCTGGAGTGTCTCCTGGAGAAAGAGCTGCCCCTCACTTGCCACAGGGCAGTGATCACCCTGCTGCACAAGAAAGGGGATCTCTGGCTTACAGAACCAGAAATCCATTTCCCTTCTCTGCTCTGATTATAGGATTTTATCCAAGGGCTTAGCCAACCTGCTGAAGGACATCTGGACTCTCCGACACACCCTGATGAGATCCAGCACCTCACCATTGCTCCATATTGGGGATCGCCTGGCGCGTGGAGGCATGGTCACCTGGAAGGATTCGCTGAGAGGACTCCACTCCTGGCTGAGCAAATGGGAAGGGGATTTTCAAAATTCCCAGGGAATTTAAAGGGCGGGTCTGACTGTTGGTAACCTGTGGGCAGGGCAGCTGAGTTCAAAGTGATGACCAGAGTGGCTAGCACAGGCATTGTGGGACACTTCTGGAGGCCGATCAGAGCGCACTAACAGACCAGGGCGTGGAGGCCATGTGCTCTAAGTGCCTTGCCAGTGTGGACACATTAGGAGTTAGTGCGCCTGCAGATGCTTTAATGTGCTCTAACTTGCAAGTGTAGCCAAGCCCTGTGTAATCTGGGACTTGTTTCAATGGATCAGTTGGCCCTGAATAGAGTTCACCATAGTTATCTTTTAAAAACGTTAGAAGCTTTCAGGATTGGATCTGTGTTCTCCTCATATATTTCTTTATTGTATCAAAGGTTAATTGGGGTCCTAGCCGCTGCTTCCCTGCTCACAGACACGTTCCTTAGGGGTGCCCCCTGTCTGGGATACTGTATGATCTTGGTTTGAAGCCTTTCCTGCACATCGGCAGAAGCTGTATGACTGACCTTTCTGTGCCAGGGGTGCTCGATGCTTTCCCAGTTCATCTGTCAGCCCATGCTGCTGCTATCTCAGTTTCTATCATGTCTGACACTAATGGGCAGGCACTTCGCACTTGATTACAAGTGTCTTCTGCTTGCATTACCTGGGCTAAAAGCAATTCACTCGTACTCGGCTCTTGGCAATGTAGTGATCTCGCTTTATTGCTTTATTGCCCCAATAATTGCAGTGAGGCACCTCTGGAATAAGGTGTTGGGTCATTTTTGGCTCTGAACAGTATATGCTAAGGAATTTGGAGGGGGCTGAGCAAGTGGTGCCTGTAGAAATGGTGCAGATTCCTTCCTGGACTCTCTTTTTGGGGACAGGTTTTGACTGCCACAACCTTGTGATCTCAATGTTGTGGTGCTCGGTAGTGTGTCTGGATCCTCCCCCTTGGATTCAGAGCCATGTGAATCAATTTTTATTTTGAATAGTTTCTACTGGTTGCTCCCTGCTTTACTGGTCCTGCCATTAGATGAAGGTTGACGGGGATCATAGATTTGGTCAGCAGGGGGCGGCCTTTTGCCTCTGGTCTATTCAACAGGTGCTGTACTCTGACTCCCCACTGGCTTGGAAGTCCCCTGACTTCTCTCACCTCTGTCCTGCTGGGGGACGGGCTTTGACTCTCACCTACTTTTGTTGGCACCTAGTCAATTACAGAGCCTAGATTTGCCTCCATTCTGTACCACTTGCTGACTTCTGCGAAGTGCACATCCAAACCAGGCACTTTCCAGTTTATGGCTCTTGAAGAGCTGCTGTTTTTTAACCCACATTTTCCTGCTGGATCTCTCTCCTCCAGGCACCTGTTTTCTGCCCTTCAGCCTGGGCTGACCAAGCTGTTGCTCCTGATCGTTCCTAGGTGGTCAAGCTGGAAGTTGGCAATAGCTCTGGCTGTTCAGACCAGAACCCAGATAAGGTCCTCTCTGCATTCCAGGTGGTGCTCCCTCGGTGGGCTGCTCATTCTTTGCAGAATTGTTCCTCCAGGAGGTAACGCTGTGTTCCCCTCGCTAGTTGTCTCCCCGTCTGTGGATGAGATCTCCGTGCAGCTAGGCACACTGCTGTCCAGGAAGGGTTTGGTGGAAGTTCCTTTTGCAACCAGTACCAAGAAGCAGCTCTATCATTTGTGTGTCAAGGAATGGCAATATGCCACCCTTTCTGATCTCCCTGATACAGCCTGGGGGATGCCTCTGTTGCTGGGTGATTCTATGTCCCCATCTTGGAGGAAACTTCCTTTTCCTATGCGCTGCAGAGATTTGTAGTGGAGACTCCTGCATAGCGTCGTAGCAACTAATCATTTTGTGAACCATATTACCCCCGAGGTGTCTGCACAGAGCCCGGCCTGTTCGGCTTCAGACACCGTGTTTCATTTTTTTCTACATCGCCCCCATTTGATTCCTCTTTTTGTTTTTCTGCAGCAGCTTTTCAGCAGTTTGGGACACTTTTGTTCTGGGAGTGATATGCCCGTACACATTTGTCCAGTTTCCTGCCTGCGTCCAGCAAAAGTATTCATTTTGAAATCTCACCAGAACAGAATGTCCGGGGAAGAGCTGTGTGATGTGCTAGGGCTGTTCTGCACACTGATTGTGGCCCGGATGCAGATTGATTACACCTTTTATAAGTTGACTTGTAACCTGGACACTATTGGTGGACTTGGTGTGTTAACTAACTTTTGAAAAAACCTGGTAATGCTGCTGCTGTAGTGATCCATGTTTAATGTTCACTTAAGACAGGTTTTGCTTTATTTTTGTCATTTCCTTTTGTGTCTATATGGTAATTTTATAGCATTTGAATAGTTTTTCAAGTGATTTTATGTGAATAAAGGTTTTTTGCCTTTATCTCTCTCTCTATCTCTCAGAGAGTGCATGTTGAAACCTCGCAGCATCCTTACAAGTTTGTACAATACCAATATTTTTAGATCAGGAGTTTTTGCTCCTTGGCATTTTTAAACTTTTAAGAATCTTGTGTACTTTAGACACATGGCCTCTTTTGTTCTTTAGAAAAGGGATAATTGTAAAATAGATTAATGTTACACGTTGTTTGGAAAATCATTGGCTCCAAAGCATTGATCAAGAATGGAATACCAAGAAATCCAGTAGGCTAGTGAAAGGGAATCCTGCCATTATTTTCTGGTTTACTCCATAATTATATATGAGGAGAGAAAAGTGACCAGGAACAGTCAGCATGGATTCACCAAGAGCAAGTCATGCCTGACTAACCTACTTGCCTTCTATGATGAGATAACTGTCTCTGTGGATGAGGGGAAAGCAGTGGATGTGTTATTCCTTGACTTTAGCAAAGCTTTTGATACGGTTTCCCACAGTATTCTTGCCATCAAGTTAAAGAAGCATGGGCTGGATGAATGGACTATAAGGTGGATAGAAAGCTGGCTAGATCATCGGGCTCAGTGGGTAGTGATCAACGGCTCCATGTCTAGTTGGCAGCCGGTATCAAGCAGAGTGCCCCAAAGGTCGGTCCTGGGGCCGGTTTTGTTCAATATCTTCATTAATGTTCTGGAGGATGGCGTGGATCGCACCCTCAGCAAGTTTGCAGATGACACTAAACTGGGAGGAGTGGTAGATATGCTGGAGGGTAGGGAGAGGATACAGAGGGACCTAGACAAATTGGAGGATTGGGCCAAAAGAAATCTGATGAGGTTCAACAAGGACAAGTGCAGAATCCTGCACTTAGGACAGAAGAATCCCATGCACCGCTATAGACTAGGGACTGAGTGGCTTGGCAGAAGTTCTGCAGAAAAGGACCTAGGGGTGACAGTGGACGAGAAGCTGGATATGAGTCAACAGTGTGCCCTTGTTGCCAAGAAGGCTAACGGCATTTTGGGCTGTATAAGTAGGGGCATTGCCAGCAGATCTAGGGACATGATCGTTCCCCTCTATTCGACATTGGTGAGGCCTCCTCTGGAGTACTGTGTCCAGTTTTGGGCTCCACACGACAAGAAGAATGTGGAAAAATTGGAAAGAGTCCAGCGGAGGGCAACAAAAATGATTAGGGGGCTGGAGCACATGACTTATGAGGAGAGGCTGAGGGAACTGGGATTGTTTAGTCTGCGGAAGAGAAGAATGAGGGGGGATTTGATAGCTGCTTTCAACTACTTGAAGGGGGGTTCCAAAGAGGATGGAGCTTGGCTGTTCTCAGTGGTGGCAGATGACAGAACAAGAAGCAATGGTCTCAAGTTGCAGTGGGGAAAGTCTAGGTTGGATATTAGGGCCCAGGTTCCATGTATGCATGTATGAGGCCCTGGGTTCAATCCCTAGCATCTCTAACTTCTCTTTCGGAAGGGAGGGATAGCTCAGTGGTTTGAGCATTGGCCTGCTAAATCCAGGGTTGTGAGTTCAATCCTTGAGGGGGCCTCTTAGGGCTCTAGGGCAAAAATTGGGGATTGGGCCTGCTTTGAGCAGGGGGTTGAACTAGCTGACCTCCTGAAGTCCCTTCCAACCCTGATATTCTATGGGCTCCAACTGCTAGGCCAAACAGCCCTGACTGAAAAGGATTTTCTATTGGCTGTATCCTATTGACTCTGGCAATTAGGCCACTGAGCCCTGACAGAGAAGGTAGTTTATACTGACCCCGGCCAGGAGGCCTCACCACCCTAACCAAGGAAGTCGCCTTGTGGACACTGGTCATTAGGCCACACTGCCCGAGGCCAGGGGCGGACATCCAAACTCAGCTGCGGGGACATAATGCCCCTTCACACCATCCCCAAAGGATGATGGGGTGTACCAGCCCCACGACACCCTCCCTTTGTAAATGATGTCCAGAATCAAAAAAATCGCAGAGCTCTCCAGGCATCAGGCTTTGTAGTAAATATAGGAATACAGAACAATGCACTTCCACATGTAGACAAAATCATGGACAATGCAAACAAAAATTCCTCATCATCAAACATATGTTGCTATTAGATCTGGTAAGAATAGGGAGGATTTTCTAAAATAAATTCAAAAATTTTCATCTTAAAACTGAAAAATGTCAGTTTGGAAATGCTGCTGTGGTGCCCCTAGGAGTTGTAGTTTGGATTCTGCATGCTCCCATTCTCCTCTATAGGGTGGGTTCCCTGGCCAGAGTACGTATCCCATCATGCATCACAAATGGTCTTCCTTTTTGGAGAGGGGAGGCAGTGCATCATGGGAACCCTCTAGCCAGGGTACATCGTGGGAGATGCAGAGCAGCCAGGGAGCCTGGCCCATAAAGAATGGGGACATGAGGGAACCAAGATACAACTCCCATGTTTACTTTGGTGGCAAATCCAAATCAAAATATTTTGTTTTTCAGGTGTTCAGTTTTCTGAAGAAAATGAAAATTGTCTATGGAAAACAGACACTGTTCATGGACAAATGTGTTTTGTCAAAAACCTAGTTTTCTGTCAAAAAGCAATTTTGAAGGAAAATTTCCCACCAGCCCTAGTTGCTATAGTTAGTGACAGCAGAGATTCATGTCTGGGTCATATAGTCAGGAACCAACCAGAAGAGTCTTTCATAGAATCATAGAATCATAGAATATCAGGGTTGGAAGGGACCCCAGAAGGTCATCTAATCCAACCCCCTGCTCAAAGCAGGACCAAGTCCCAGTTAAATCATCCTAGCCAGGGCTTTGTCAAGCCTGACCTTAAAAACCTCTAAGGAAGGAGATTCTACCACCTCCCTAGGTAACGCATTCCAGTGTTTCACCACCCTCTTAGTGAAAAAGTTTTTCCTAATATCCAATCTAAACCTCCCCCATTGCAACTTGAGACCATTACTCCTCGTTCTGTCATCTGCTACCATTGAGAATAGTCTAGAGCCATCCTCTTTGAAACCCCCTTTCAGGTAGTTGAAAGCAGCTATCAAATCCCCCCTCATTCTTCTCTTCTGCAGACTAAACAATCCCAGCTCCCTCAGCCTCTCCTCATAAGTCATGTGCTCTAGACCCCTAATCATTTTTGTTGCCCTTCGCTGTACTCTTTCCAATTTATCCACATCCTTCTTGTAGTGTGGGGCCCAAAACTGGACACAGTACTCCAGATGAGGCCTCACCAGTGTCGAATAGAGGGGAACGATCATGTCCCTCGATCTGCTCGCTATGCCCCTACTTATACATCCCAAAATGCCATTGGCCTTCTTGGCAACAAGGGCACACTGCTGACTCATATCCAGCTTCTCGTCCACTGTCACCCCTAGGTCCTTTTCCGCAGAACTGCTGCCGAGCCATTCGGTCCCTAGTCTGTAGCGGTGCATTGGATTCTTCCATCCTAAGTGCAGGACCCTGCACTTATCCTTATTGAACCTCATTAGATTTCTTTTGGCCCAATCTTCCAATTTGTCTAGGTCCTTCTGTATCCTATCCCTCCCCTCCAGCGTATCTACCACTCCTCCCAGTTTAGTATCATCCGCAAATTTGCTGAGAGTGCAATCCACACCATCCTCCAGATCATTTATGAAGATATTGAACAAAACGGGCCCCAGGACCGACCCCTGGGGCACTCCACTTGACACCGGCTGCCAACTAGACATGGAGCCATTGATCACTACCCGTTGAGCCCGACAATCTAGCCAGCTTTCTACCCACCTTATAGTGCATTCATCCAGCCCATACTTCCTTAACTTGCTGACAAGAATGCTGTGGGAGACCGTGTCAAAAGCTTTGCTAAAGTCAAGAAACAATACATCCACTGCTTTCCCTTCATCCACAGAACCAGTAATCTCATCATAAAAGGCGATTAGATTAGTCAGGCATGACCTTCCCTTGGTGAATCCATGCTGACTGTTCCTGATCACTTTCCTCTCCTCTAAGTGCTTCAGGATTGATTCTTTGAGGACCTGCTCCATGATTTTTCCAGGGACTGAGGTGAGGCTGACCGGCCTGTAGTTCCCAGGATCCTCCTTCTTCCCTTTTTTAAAGATGGGCACTACATT
Source organism: Dermochelys coriacea (assembly GCF_009764565.3). Taxonomy (NCBI): domain Eukaryota; kingdom Metazoa; phylum Chordata; order Testudines; family Dermochelyidae; genus Dermochelys; species Dermochelys coriacea. The sequence continues at coordinate 1,150,749 of NC_050071.1, read as the reverse complement.
AGCCTTTTTCCAGTCATCCGGGACTTCCCCCGTTCGCCACGAGTTTTCAAAGATAATGGCCAAGGGCTCTGCAATCACAGCCGCCAATTCCCTCAGCACTCTCGGATGCAATTCGTCCGGCCCCATGGACTTGTGCACGTCCAGCTTTTCTAAATAGTCCCTAACCACCTCTATCTCTACAGAGGGCTGGCCATCTCTTCCCCATTTTGTGATGCCCAGCACAGCAGTCTGGGAGCTGACCTTGTTAGTGAAAACAGAGGCAAAAAAAGCATTGAGTACATTAGCTTTTTCCACATCCTCTGTCACTAGCTTGCCTCCCTCATTCAGTAAGGGGCCCACACTTTCCTTGGCTTTCTTCTTGTTGCCAACATACCTGAAGAAACCCTTCTTGTTACTCTTGACATCTCTTGCTAGCTGCAGCTCCAGGTGCGATTTGGCCCTCCTGATATCTTTCCTACATGCCCGAGCAATATTTTTATACTCTTCCCTGGTCATATGTCCAACCTTCCACTTCTTGTAAGCTTCTTTTTTATGTTTAAGATCCGCTAGGATTTCACCATTAAGCCAAGCTGGTCGCCTGCCATATTTACTATTCTTTCGACTCATCGGGATGGTTTGTCCCTGTAACCTCAACAGGGATTCCTTGAAATACAGCCAGCTCTCCTGGACTCCCTTCCCTTTCATGTTAGTCCCCCAGGGGATCCTGGCCATCTGTTCCCTGAGGGAGTCAAAGTCTGCTTTCCTGAAGTCCAGGGTCCGTATCCTGCTGCTTACCTTTCTTCCCTGAGTCAGGATCCTGAACTCAACCAACTCATGGTCACTGCCTCCCAGATTCCCATCCACTTTTGCTTCCCCCACTAATTCTACCCGGTTTGTGAGCAGCAGGTCAAGAAAAGCGCTCCCCCTTTCATACTTGAGATGCTGCAAATTAATTCCTTTCAAAGTGAGCATCACATTGTTTTCCCTGGCAAAGCCTGACAGCAACATGTGTTTTGATATCATTTCCCGGGTATCCACATTGGGAGCATGTTCCAGAACCCAGCCACTTCTGCATCACATTCAGATACTATGATGAGACATGGCTTCATCCTGTCTTTTTCTCTAATTAAATAGATTTTTAAAGTTGATCTGAGGGCAAAACAGAGCTCATTTTGTTGGAGTTTGGGAGCGAGGAAATGCATCTGCATTCGCTGCCCCACAGGGGAATAAAAGGTCCCTATATGACTCATGAGCCAGTTGACGTTGAAGCGGGGTTAATGGATTTTAGTAACACCTCCACAATGGCTATGAGCCAGGGAGACTGCATAGCTCATACTGCCTAAGCCTAGCTTTGCTGTCAGCAGCTCTGCCAGGCTATATATGGCTGCTTCTGAAGCCTTCCATATTGCACAGAGGAAGATGAAGAAAACACGTCCAGACCAGCAGAAGGAGACAAATGATTGGCTGGATGGGAGTGTTTTCTTGTATATGCTAAATAAGTGGGGGTATTTAGTTAAAATCTATTCAGGCAACTGGTCAGAACACAGCTAAATTTAATTTCAGATATCCAGATTGAGGTGGGGATATTGAGCATGAAATGAAAAGACATGAGCTCAGAAAACACCAGATCATGTTTTCATAGTGGGGCAAGCTTTGGGAAGGAAACCCACACACAGCTGCCTCATTTGCTAAACACTCTCCAACTTCTACACTGAATGAGGCAGGGGGACTGTAGAAAAACATGTATGTGATCATGAAATAAAAGACCGCATTGGAATGTATATACATAAAGAGTCCAAATTAAGGTTGCAAGGGTCTGATCCCATGCATCTGATGAAGTGGGTATTCACCCACAAAAGCTTATGTTCCAATACGTCTGTTCGTCTATAAGGTGCCACAGGACTCTTTGCCGCTTTTAAGATTGCATGGGTATTCTTAACTTTGGCATTTGTAGATTTAGCATCCTTTACTTTATAACCTTAACTATTTAACAACATTTTTATTTCCTAGGTTTTTAAAAAGAAAGACAATAAATGGAGGAAATCCATCTTGCTGAACTGTCTGCTAGGTAACGCTTGAATGTTCCATCCTGCAACATATAATCAAAAGAGATAATGCTCCTATAGAAGGCACCTTTCCTATACTGTATTGGATTAAAGCCTGACTCATTACTTACACACCCTCACAAATCATAGTCAATATGACCCTACATCTTAAAAAAAGAAATCCCACTTTGCTTTCTCATACATAAATCATAATCTGTAGTGCTTTCCATCTGTAGATCTCAAAGCATTGTACAAAATAGATGAGTGGCATTATCTTCATTTTACAAATGGAGGCATGGCGACTTGTGCATGGTCACCCAGTAGGCCATTGGCAGAGCTGAGAATAGAACCCAGGTATCCTGAGTCTAGTCCAGTACCTTATCCACTAGGTCCCACTGCTCTGAAGAGAAGCCAGCATATGCACAGAGCCCGTTCTGTTCATTCCCTCTGGGGCATCTGGCATTGGCCACTGTCGGAAGAGAGGATACTGGGCTAGATGGACCTTTGGTCTGACCCAGTCTGGCCATTCTTACATTCTTATGTTCTTAGCCAGTGGATTTCTGGCTGGTAGTAACAATAATATACTCTGCTATCGTATGACAAAATCCAGGGCACGTGTGCCAAAGCACATTTAAAAAAACAAGCAAAGTCAGCAAAAGCAAGTGTTTTTTTACCAGAGATGTCTGTGACCTAGGAACTACATCCCATCAAATTCCAGTTCTTCCACGTTCCTGCTGAGCTGCTTGTGCTATTGGGGGCAGTGGGGAGCATACAGGCAAAAGTTCATTTTTTTAAGTGTTGAAAATGGCAAAACCATTTCCCCCTCAATATTAAAAAAATCATTTCTAGGCTATGGAGAAACATGAAAATTTCAGCACAAACATTTGGTAAAGGCATGAGGGATAGAAAAGACCCTTCAGAATGGGCTTATTTGTTCATCTTAACGATAGGCATCCCCTTACAATACAAAAAAGCTACATACATTTACAACTGTACAGAAACATGGGGTGAAATCCTGGCCCTATTGAAGTCAATGGGAGTTTTGTCATTGACTTCAGTGGGGCCAGGATTATACCCACAGTGTTTAAATATGAAACAGTGCACTGTTGAACTAACTGACAGTCTTAATGGAATAAGAGTTACAAAAAAGGGGGTTCGCAAAAAGAAAAGGAGTACTTGTGGCACCTTAGAGACTAACAAATTTATTAGAGCATAAGCTTTCGTGAGCTACAGCTCACTTCATCGGATGCATTTGGTGGAAAAAACAGAGGAGAGATTTATATACACACACACAGAGAACATGAAACAATGGGTTTATCATACACACTGTAAGGAGAGTGATCACTTAAGATAAGCCATCACCAACAGCAGGGGGGGGAAGGAGGAAAACCTTTCATGGTGACAAGCAGGTAGGCTAATTCCAGCAGTTAACAAGAATATCAGAGGAACAGTGGGGGGTGGGGTGGGGGGGAGAAATACCATGGGGAAATAGTTTTACTTTGTGTAATGACTCATCCATTCCCAGTCTCTATTCAAGCCTAAGTTAATTGTATCCAGTTTGCAAATTAATTCCAATTCAGCAGTCTCTCGTTGAAGTCTGTTTTTGAAGCTTTTTTGTTGAAGTATAGCCACTCTTAGGTCTGTGATCGAGTGACCAGAGAGATTGAAGTGTTCTCCAACTGGTTTTTGAATGTTATAATTCTTGACGTCTGATTTGTGTCCATTCATTCTTTTACGTAGAGACTGTCCAGTTTGGCCAATGTACATGGCAGAGGGGCATTGCTGGCACATGATGGCATATATCACATTGGTAGATGCACAGGTGAACGAGCCTCTGATAGTGTGGCTGATGTGATTAGGCCCTATGATGGTATCCCCTGAATAGATATGTGGACAGAGTTGGCAACGGGCTTTGTTGCAAGGATAGGTTCCTGGGTTAGTGGTTCTGTTGTGTGGTGTGTGGTTGCTGGTGAGTATTTGCTTCAGATTGGGGGGCTGTCTGTAAGCAAGGACTGGTCTGTCTCCAAGATCTGAGAGAGCGATGGCTCGTCCTTCAGGATAGGTTGTAGATCCTTGATGATGCGTTGGAGGGGTTTTAGTTGGGGGCTGAAGGTGATGGCTAGTGGCGTTCTGTTGTTTTCTTTGTTGGGCCTGTCCTGTAGTAGGTGACTTCTGGGTACTCTTCTGTCTCTGTCAATCTGTTTCTTCACTTCAGCAGGTGGGTACTGTAGTTGTAGGAATGCATGATAGAGATCTTGTAGGTGTTTGTCTCTGTCTGAGGGGTTGGAGCAAATGCGGTTATATCGTAGCGCTTGGCTGTAGACAATGGATCGAGTGGTATGATCTGGATGAAAGCTAGAGGCATGTAGGTAGGAATAGCGGTCAGTAGGTTTCCGATATAGGGTGGTGTTTATGTGACCATCGCTTATTAGCACCGTAGTGTCCAGGAAGTGGATCTCTTGTGTGGACTGGTCCAGGCTGAGGTTGATGGTGGGATGGAAATTGTTGAAATCATGGTGGAATTCCTCAAGAGCTTCTTTTCCATGGGTCCAGATGATGAAGATGTCATCAATGTAGCGCAAGTAGAGTAGGGGCATTAGGGAACGAGAGCTGAGGAAGCGTTGTTCTAAGTCAGCCATAAAAATGTTGGCATACTGTGGGGCCATGCGGGTACCCATCGCAGTGCCGCTGATTTGAAGGTATACATTGTCACCAAATGTGAAATAGTTATGGGTCAGGACAAAGTCACAAAGTTCTGCCACCAGGTTAGCCGTGACAGTATCGGGGATACTGTTCCTGACGGCTTGTAGTCCATCTTTGTGTGGAATGTTGGTGTAGAGGCTTCTACATCCATAGTGGCTAGGATGGTGTTTTTAGGAAGATCGCCAATGGACTGTAGTTTCCTCAGGAAATCGGTGGTGTCAAAGGGGGTTGTGACTATGACTATGATTCCACACTGATACTGGTTTGGACAAATCTCATGATGCCTTTGTGACAGGTTGGACCCCCCCGTCCGGGATGCCATCTGATATGCTGGGGTCCCACTGGTTCCACCCATTCCACCAGCCTGGGTTTCCTCATCCTGTTCTAGTTGTGCCAGGTCCTCAAGCCTTCTCCAACACACACACAGAGGTAAGGACACACCCAGCTGCAAATGGACATAGAGACACTGAGATCAGCTGTGTGGGAGGAATCAGCTCGGGGATTGCCCAGCACTCACGTGCACATCTCCTTTGAGGGTATAAACCCAAAACAATATTGTCTTGTGCTGTACAGAAAGATCTGCACAGTGCAAGCTCATAAAATTTTTCCCTCTCCTTCAATGTTGAGAGAGATATGCACAGCTTTTTGCTCCCCCCCCAGATATGAATGGCACCAACTGGGCTTTGAAATAAACAAGAAATAAGTTTATTAACTACAAAAGGTAAATTTTAAGTGATTATAAGGGATAGCAAATAGAACAAAGCAGATTACTGAGCAAATAAAACAAAACACACAAACGAAGCTTAATACACTCAAGAAACAGATTACAAAATGTAATTTCTCACCATAAATGTTGTTTTAGGCAAGTTGAAGAGTTTCTGTAGCTTAGAGTTCCAATTATTTCTCTTTACAGACTGGAAGCCTATCTCAGTCTGGACTCAACCCCTGCCTTTCCCTTCAGGTGTTTTTAACAATCTTCCTTCTTGGACTGGGAGGCAATGGAGATGAGTCCTGACTGATTTACTCCCCAGCCTTAAATTGAATTTACATAAGGTGGGAACTTTTTGTTTCCAGTGAAACAATACCAGCAGTGTCCATGGTGGTACTCTGTACCAGGTGACATCAGCAGATGACCCTGCAGTGTCAAAGCAACAACCCAGGAAGCTCCTTAGAATGGTGGGAGATTAGTATCTTCAAAGTTCTTTTGTCCTTCTTAAATGGCTCATTCAGGCTGATTGCCTAATGTCTGGTGGGCGTTCCCCCAAATACACGCACAGTTGTAATTGTTACAAAGTCAATATTGCTAACCTCAGATACAGAAATGATACAGGCATACAAATTGGATAATCACATTCAGCAAATCATAACCTTTTCAATGATTTTCACATTCACAAAACCTTTTCACATGACCCATCTTGCATAAAACATATCTTCGTTATGCCATATTCATATCATGACAATATTTCTATGAAGAATATGGGTTGTAACAACACAGACTTCGTGTTATCATATGTACCGGTACAATGTTATTTTACCAGTATCATCTTTCCTTATCAGTGCAATGCATGCACCTCAGGGAGCACAATCCTGACTGCGGTGGAACTAAAATCTCCACCTTAACTTGTTCTCACGCTCAGAACTATGGTGGCAGCTAGAGTCAAACACTATCCTGCAAACCATTGCACAAACAAGCCACGTCATTCAGGATGTGACACTCTTGTGTGGAATGAAACCAGTACAGAAAGTAATGTATCAAACGAGCTGGCTTGAAACCTGAAAACAAAACTGTTTTATGAGTTACACCATTGCAACAAAGAGCCTGAACTGTTATTTTTAGTGGCTTAAAAATGCTTTGGGGGTTGGGGTGAGGGAAGATTGGCTAGGATAACTCAAAAATGACTAAATGGGTTTTCTTTAGATTTTCATAAAACAATTCAAGCAGGAGATGTGTCACCCTAAAGATAAGTATTTGATAGAGTTATCAGTGACTAAACATTGTGTTACAGAATGGAAGTACTATTTTCAGCCTTAACTGCAGCTAGCTGTAGCTCACGAAAGCTTATGCTCCAATAAATTTGTTAGTCTCTAAGGTGCCACAAGTACTCTTTTTCTTTTTGCGGGTACAGACTAACATGGCTGCTACTCTGAAACCTACAGCTACTATTGCATCACTATAATATAGTGAGATATGGTGGGTGAGGTAAAATCATTTCTTGGACCAACTTCTCTTGATCAAAGAGACAAGCTTTCGTCCTTACAGAGAACTCTTCTTCAAACACTCACTTTCTTCAGACAGAAAGACACTCACCCACCTGATCTTTCTGATGTCCTGGGACCAACATGACTGCAACAATACTCAGACATATAATATAGTGGTCATATAAAACAACAATAGCTGGAAAAAACTTACAAAGTAGCACATCATATTAGTCGTCCATTTCAATGTGAAATTAATTGTAAGGGCATAGCGCCAGGCTGCCTTAAAGTAATAATCTATGCAATGGTCATATCCTTTAAGATTACTTAATGAAAGCAAAGTCAACTCTTAAAAGGTTTCTGTGGTACTAATAGGACTGGCTGGTTCACCAATTACTTTACTAATGTTACCATATTCTCTTTACCACATAAAGTTTAATTAATGTAGTAGTTGATATATTGCACAAGAGTTCACCTTGCATGGAGAAATTTACTGCATTACTGGTCCTAAATCCTGACAGATAAATCACCCTTCAAATTCAAGGCAGAGACTGGTGCATGTTAAAGGGATACCATCAACTTGAAATCTAGTTCATTAAAAGCAAATGAATAAATAAATAAAAGCAGTTTCAAGTCCTATGTCTTCCACTGAGGAACCCTGTCCACAATCATGTTTTCACATTTTTCTTCCATGACTGGGTGTCCAGAACCCACACAAACAACAGGAGAAATTAACCGAATGGGAAGGGGGAATGGTAAAAATAACAATTCACAAAGTGCTATCAAATGCACAAACTAACTAACTGGAAAAATTGAGAAAAATATGCTTTTTTCTGAGCTCTTTCAGTGACAGCCATCTTAGGTGTCACTTGTAACTGTATAGTAGGTAAAAAGAATATTCAAACCAAAGAGTGCTATCTAAGTTGACAGTGTCACTTTAAAGATTGAAAGAGCGAGTCTCTGAAACAGAGGCAGAGAATTTGAGCAATGTAGATACAGGAAGATTAAGATACAGTGAATGAGACACGCATCACCCCATGGGACGGCTCTGTAGAAAGAATCTGAAAAGCCCTTGCTGTGGGCAATGACGGATGCGGGTCGCGGAGTTATCCAGGGAGATGGGTGACAGTAGCTCAAACAAGATAAATATTTGTTTCCAGATTGGCTGTTTGTGCTGAATCTAAGGCTTCACTTTCTCATGAATCCATGCAGATTCCCAGAGTTACTTTGGTGTCAAATCAAAGCCAGGCATGTGGAAATTAGTTGTGACCTACAAAGGGATGACTTGGCTTTGTTTCCAACTGAAAGATGCATCTTTTGGAAAATACATAAACTCCCCCCTTTACCAGACCTTTTCATGGTGTCTAGCAGCTTGAACACTGGGCCCCAGACCATTGGTTAGGAGGAGTAACACACAGGAGTGTTGGAGAGAACAGCACTTTATTCCCAAGCCACAGCTACATCATCCGATTCAAGGAGACAAAGGTCACATGACCACGGTGAGTACCCTGTTACAAAGAAAATGATTAGTACATTAGCCTGATCTATTCTGATTTACATCTCTCTGGTATTATGGCAGACTTGGAGCACAAATGGACCCTTAAGTGCAAAAGCAAATCTCTTCAGATTTACAGCCGTATTCTCCGAGCTAATGCACCATGCACTCCTGGAATAACTCTGTCCTGATCCTAGCACAACAAAAAACCTTGGCACTTTCTGCTCTTTCCTGTGGCCTCATCTACACAGACTGTGCCATTCCCCAGTGGTGTGACTCCACCAATGGTACCAACTAGCATGTACTTCTTGTACATGGTAGGTATATGGACTGATTACAGAGCTTCCACCACAGGGGACTGACTGAGCCCAGATCCCCTGGACCAAAGCAGGGGAGCTCAATCCAGAGAATTAAAGAGGAAGGGGCTGCCCCTGGGCTTACAAAGGGCTACTAGTGGGCAGCTGGGTGATGAACCGAGACAAGCTGACTCTGGGGAAGGAAGAGCCACACTGGGGTGAAGCTAGCTCCTGTGGTGGGTCCCTGGAGCCAGGAGAGCTCAGGGAAGCAGCTTCAGAAAGGGAGCAGAGCTGAGTGAGACTGGGAAGCTGCCAGGAGCAGGAGAGTGAGGGACCTCTACACGGGATGGCCCAGAAAATGAGCCCAAAGAATGAGTTAAGATTGTGTAAGCAGGGTCTGAATGAGTTCTCCAATGAGATCTAGTGGTGAGCTGTGGAAGAGGACTTCAGGAGCTGAAGTCACACCCACCCTGCCTAGGTGATCAGCATGATGCGACTGCTTTGCTCAAATGATCACTTTTGCCTGGTGTTGGATCCCCAGTCTCCTTGTAATTGGGGCAGGGGACTGGAACAAGGGGAAAGGTGGAGGAAGTGATCCACGGGTTAGTGGCAGGACAGCGGCAGCAGGTGGCCTCTATACAGCAGCAGCAGACCCAGGCTCTGCTGATGCAATTGATAGAAAACCAACAGAAACAGCAAGAGGCCCAGTTTGCTGCATAGCAGAGGTGGCAAAAAGTCCACTCCAAATAACAGGAGTGGGTACAGGAATGGTTGGGCCAGTAACACAGTTAGTGATGGGTCTGGGAGATGGTTGGCTCTGTGCCTCGTGAAGCTCAGACCAGAAGATGACCCCAACACTTCTTCCCAACATTTGAGTGGGTGGCAAAGGCAGCAGACTCGGAGGAGTTGACATGGGCAGCCCGCATAGCACGATTCCTGATGGGCAAGATGCAGGCAGCTTACCGGGCAGTGAGTGACGAGCAGGCGAACTCCAACCCGGGGATGAAGGCCGCCATGCTTGTCAAGACATCAGGGAGACCGCAATGAAATCTCAAACTCTATGGGATACCATGGGGACCCAAAGAAAATTCCAAATTCAATAGGATACATTGGGGACCCAAGTTGAACTACCCATTAAACAGGCCAGTGGGAGGTCTCAGACAGGACTACTCCACCAAGTATTTGGCAATGGTGTTCACACTATAATCCAGCATGGACAAGGCTCTAGAAGGCAAAATGTAGGCAGAAATGTTCTGCAAATGAACCCTTATCTGCAGTTGATCCAGGTATGTTAGAATAAGGTTATTTAAACAATTTTAATCACTTCCTTACATATCCATTCTAGACTTGTTCTGTATACGCCAGCCTTCTTCCTCCCCACCCCCCCCATGTCCCCAGCAGTGAGGAGGGACCCAAATATACCTTTCCTAGATTTGGAACTAATAATGGCCCAAGCAAGGTCACTCTTCAGGCACCTAATAAAGAAATATTTGACCTAAGCACTCCTTATGGCTAATATTATAAATTGTATTTCCTGGACCATCGTGGGATGAATCACCTGATAAAAAGAAAAAGAACTATTACCCATCTAAAAACAATAAAAGATTATCTTCCTGCAGGAAACCCACCTTAATGACTTGGAGGCAGAGAGTGGACACAGAGTGAGAGAGGACAGCAGGCTGAGAAACTGCAAGGAGATTCATTGGACCTGGAAGAGGGCTAATTCCACAGAGCAGCCAGGGGAGGTGCCCCCATTGGTCAGTGGGTACCCTGTGATAACCTCCCATAAATCCCAGAAGAGTAGCAGGCAAAGCTGGCCTCTTCCTTACAATCCGAGGAAATAATCAAGGTCATGGAGGAAATGAATCCAGGCCTACAGATAGAATTCTTTCAAAGTCCCAAAGGAATTCTGGAACTTAAGCTGCTATACATTTACAAAGATGCCTTGAAGGAGGGCATCTTACTTCCTACCATGAGGGAAGCCTAATTACCATACTACTTAAACTGAGTAAGGATGTGCAAAAGTGTAACAGCTATAGACGCTCCCTTTAATCAATGCTGATCTAAAAATACTTTCAAGAATATTGATTAAGAAGCTTGAAAGCATAATAAATTATATGGTTCTCCCCAATCAGGTGGGATTTATTAAAAAAAAAAGGGATGGTTCAGATTATCAATTGACATGTATTATGTTATGGCATTCCATCAACATTCTAGAAATTCCCATGCAATCATTTCACTTGATGCAGAGAAAACTTTTGACAGAGTGAACTGGCAAGATCTGTTTCTTACCCTGGATAAATTTGGGTTGGGGAAAGCCTTTATTTCATGGATAAAGCTGTTATATTCCAATCTCAAATCATTTATCCTAACAAATAGCACAATATCCCCCCTTTGATCTGTTTTGGGGAACTAGACAGGGATGTCTCCTCCTGTTCCATTTGGCATTAGAACTACTTGCAACACTAATCAGGGAACACCAAGGTATTCAAGTGATCAAATCAGGAGACAAAAATCCTTCAAGATACAAACCACATCCTCATAGTTATTAAAAACCTGATTCAAATATCCTGTCCAGTTTGGCCATGGCTCATTTCCCTTCCATTGGAGGTCCTAATTTAAGATGTATGATGCCACGCAACTGTGAAGCCGGAAACAGAGGCTAGAGGAAGAGATTAGAAAGAGGCTGCTGTGGCTGATACTAGTACTCAATGGGTCTGGAGAGTGGGTGGGTGACATGCTTGGGTATAATCCAGATCAGAGAGGGGGTTGTGCCACTCCTGCCCTCTAAACCTGAGGTACCTTGCAATGTCTCGCTGTTGTAGCCTCCATCGTGGACTGCTCACAATCAGCCACAAGCATGCAAGCCAGTCCCAGATAGGTTTGTGTAATTGCAGCCTGCCACTCACATCCTGGCTTTCACCAACCTGGGTGATACTGCAGAGTGATCCCAACACACTCCCAGTCCCAGACTTACCACCAGAAATGTGTGTCATGCACTTTCCAGCCCTCTCACAGAGAGTCCAGAAATATTACATTCATTATTCTTTTAAGGGAATAATAATTCTTTTAAGGGAAGTTACCCAGACATTTTAAATTAAACACACTGGATTAGATGAAACAATAAAATAAGTTTATTAACTTCAAAGAGAGAGATTTTAAGTAAATACAAGCAATGAGGCATAAAAGTCAGAAATGGTTACAAGAAAAATAAAGATAAAACATTTACTAGTGCCTCACTTAACAAACTATCATAGAATGTCAGGGTTAGAAGGGACCTCAGGAGGTCATCTAGTCCAACCCCCTGCTCAAAGCAGGACCAACCCCCAATTTTTGCCCCAGATCCCTAAACGGCCCCCTTAAGGATTGAACTCACAACCCTGGGTTTAGCAGGCCAATGCTCAAACCACTGAGCTATCCCTCCCCCCAACAATATTAGATTCAAGCAAAATTTCTCACCACATGCTTCCAGCAAAATTACTGACCAAACTCATCAAGTCAGGACCCCTTCCCCAAAATCCAGTGGTTGTTTCCTTTTGTTTTCTCAGCTGTGGAGAATGTGATGGGCAAGTAGAAAGATAGAGTGTCTCTTGGGGTGGTTGTCCCTCTTTATAGTTTCAGTTCCCCTCTTGAAAAATATTGCCAGCTGAGAACCAGGAGACAAAGAGTCTATGTGGAAGGATGTTCCCTGATGGCTTTTTTCACTTGTTTCAGCTTTCTTTGTTTTCGCTTGCTTGATGATGATTCTGTTTACTGCTTAAATGCAAATTAAGGCAAGAAGACATTCCTTTCTTTAGGACAGACCTGTTTACTGATGTCTGCATAGGCAGCACTGTGGGGTTTGGAACATATGTAAATGACATCATAAAGAGGAATCTTATAACTTCACATACAATGTTGCCAGACATATTATAACAGGACAATGCTGACTAGTAAATTATGAGTTTTCAAATGATACCTTACAAGGAATAACTTGTAAAAAGATTATTAGGGTAGTGTGTAGGGTGTGAATAAAAGGGAGTATTTCAGCACAAGGGCATAGCTAAGAGCAGAGCACTTAGAGCTACAATTCTTTAAGCCAGTAGTTCTCAAACTTTTGTATAGGTGACTCTGAGTGTGACTCCCTTATAAATTAAAAACACTTTTTATATATTTAACACCATTATAAATGCTGGATGCAAAGTAGGGTTTGGGGTGGTGGCTGACAGCTTGTGACCCCCTGTGTAATAACCTCGCGACCCCCTGAAGGGTCCCAACCCCCAGTTTGAGAATCCCTGCTTTAAGCAATGAGATGTCAGTGGGACCGAGATTTGGCCCTCTGTGCTATGCAAATGCGTTGCTCGATATTGAAGTAGTTTTTGGGTTGAACATTGCTGACCATCATCAAAAGCTTCTATTTCAACTTTACATGCAGTGTTGATCACAGTGAACTCAGTCTGAAGTCAAAACAGGAAAACGTCAGGGGTGTGTCATGTCTGCAATCCTCTTCACCATTGCCATCAACTGGGTAATGTGGCGTCCAACAGAAACATGCCAAGAGACATTAACTGGACTCTCTTCTCATCCCTTGAAGATCTGGACTTCGCAGATGATGTCGCTCTCCTATCACATACCCAACACCATATACAAGAAAACACAACTCGACTCAACGCATTCAGCCAACAAACTGGACTGAAAATCAACCACAATAAGACAGATCTCATGACCTTTAATATTGCCTCACCATCACCAGTACGGATAGAGAATTATGTTCTCACCAATGTAGAAAAATTCACATACTTGGGCAACACTATCAGCCAGGACGGTGGAACAAGCCAGGACATCTGGAACAAAATCAATAAAGCCAGGAACATCTTCAAAAGCTTAAATGCAGTCTGGAAAGCCTCAAAATACACCAAAACCAAACTCAAGATTATCAGAGCTGCATACTTTCAACACTACTTTAGAGTGCAGAACGCTGGGGAATGAGAAAGTCTGACATGTCCAAACTGTCTTCATTCCATACAACCTGCCTCAGAAAAATCCTCCGTATCTTTTGGCCCAGAACAATCTCAAACCAAGATCAATTGACATAGCATTGCCAAGCGGATCTGAGCACAATCATTGCCAGGAGGCATTGGAGATGGATCAGTCATGTGCTTCGGATGGAAACTGATTCCATCACCAGAGTAGTAATAAGATGGACACCTGAAGGCAAGTGAAAATGAGGCCACCCAAAAATGACATGGCAAAGAGCTGTGGAAGCCGAGCTGAAAAACCTGGGGCACAGATGGGAAACCATTGAAAGACTTTCCAGAAACAGACAGGAGTGGAGGAGCTTCATCACTACCCTAAACGCCAGAGGCATGATACAAACATGATGATGATGATGATGATGATGATGATGATTGCTGACCAAATGAAAAAAGTCATGTTCCCCCATTAGTTGAGGGGCATATAGCTCAGGACTAGAGCTTTGACTGCAGATTAAAATCTGGGTGTCCTCTTTTAGCCTTTCCACACATATTGCATCCTTTTTCTTCCTGCTTGCTTTACTGCTCCACCTTCCTAGTGATGCCTCTTATCATAGAATCATAGAATATCAGGATTGGAAGGGACCTCAGGAGGTCATCTAGTCCAACCCCCTGCTCAAAGCAGGACCAATCCCCAACCAAATCCTAAATCCCCAACTAAATCCTTTCTCGGAAGACCTTGAAGCGGTTTGAGGCCCAATCAGGTGTAGGATTTGGGTTCTGTCTTTCTGAAAGAGGTGCTGTCTTTCTGAAAATTTGACTCCAAATAATAGAAAGCTCAGGAAAACAACGGAGCTCCTGAGATTTCTGCCATGTTGGGACAATCATAATTTCAGCAACGGTGAGACTACAATCGGACCCTTCTTGATTTGGATGCAGGAATAAAATTGCCCGGGTTCACTCAAATGCAGAGATTCCAGTCTGAACCTGCCATTCCTCCATAAATGTGGAGGGGAAAAGGTTCAGGCTTTTGGATTTGGTCTGTGTCTACTAAATAGTCTCCTATATTATTCTCCATTATTGTCCACATCATAAAAGACACACCTCTAATGGCACAGCTCTGACCACCAGGGAAATGCAAATTGCCAGGAAGAACATATTTTTAGAAGCAATTTAGAAAAGAGCAGCAATTTTTTTCTCCATATGAATTCTTGGAACAGGGACCTTCACAACAGAATGGCAGCTTTAAACGTGCATATTAGCACTTTAATTGTTAAACAAGAATGATAGATAATATGTGGTATGAAACAAGGATTAAAAATGTGCAGTTCATATTTGTACTTGATTGTCATCCAGATCAGCATGAAACCATCAGGGCACAACTCCCAGGTGTCTCAGAGCAATAATCTAAGCAGTGCTCATATTCTTTCAGATTATTAAATGAAGGCAAATATTTAAAGTATTTCTGTGCTGCTAAAGAACTGGCGCATATGCTTTCTATCATATAAAGTTTCATTACTGCAGTAGGCAGTATATTGCACCTTGCCTGGAGACATAATTACAAGTGCATTAATGGTTCTTAAGTCCCTACATATTCCTAACCTTTCACAGGCATTATCAGGAAGACAGAGGCTGTTCAATGTTAATTAATGAGAAAAAACCTAAGAAAGTAAGCCCAAGAAATTGATTTCTGTAGCTAAAGGAAAGAACACCCAATGACATATGCATAGTCACACTGGCTTGGTTTTGTTGGAGTCTGTGATGGAGTGCAGGGAGTTAACAAAGTGAGGCTGCACTCTGATCACTCTGGCACTAATTGACTTCCCAGAGAGGTCTGATTGGGGTATGAAATATTCTTCATCCAAGAATATTAAAGGAATTGGCACCTGAAATTGCAAGCCCATTAGCAAGAATTTTTAATGAATCTGTAAACTCAGGAATAGTCCCGAATGATTGGAGAATTGCTAATATAGTTCCTATTTTTAAGAAAGGAAAAAAAAGTGATCCAGGTAACTACAGGCCAGTTAGTTTGACATCTGTAGTATGCAAGGTCCTGGAAAAAATTTTGAAGGAGAAATTAGTTAAGGACATTGAAGTCAATGGTAAATGGGACAAAATACAACATGGTTTTACAAAAGGTAGATCGTGCCAAACCAACCTAATCTCCTTTTTTGAAAAAGTAACAGATTTTTTAGATAAAGGAAATGCAGTGGATCTAATTTACCTAGATTTCAGTAAGGCATTTGATACCGTGCCACATGGGGAATTATTAGTTAAATTGGAGAAGATGGGGATCAATATGAACATCAGAAGGTGGATAAGGAATTGGTTAAAGGGGAGACTGCAACGGGTCCTACTGAAAGGCGAACTGTCAGGTTGGAGGGAGGTTACCAGTGGAGTTCCTCAGGGATCGGTTTTGGGACCAATCTTATTTAATCTTTTTGTTACTGACCTTGGCACAAAAAGTGGGAGTGTGCTAATAAGTTTGCAGATGATACAAAGCTGGGAGGTATTGCCAATTCGGAGAAGGATCGGGATATTATACAGGAGGATCTGGATGACCTTGTAAACTGGAGTAATAGTAATAGGATGAAATTTAATAGTGAGAAGTGTAAGGTTATGCATTTAGGGATTAATAACAAGAATTTTAGTTATAAATTGGGGATGCATCAATTAGAAGTAACGGAAGAGGAGAAGGACCTTGGAGTATTGGTTGATCATAGGATGACTATGAGCTGCCAATGTGATATGGCTGTGAAAAAAGCTAATGCGGTTTTGGGATGCATCAGGAGAGGCATTTCCAGTAGGGATAAGGAGGTTTTAGTACCGTTATACAAGGCACTGGTGAGACCTCACCTAGAACACTGTGTGCAGTTCTGGTCTCCCATGTTTAAAAAGGATGAATTCAAACTGGAGCAGGTACAGAGAAGGGCTACTAGGATGATCCGAGGAATGGAAAACTTGTCTTATGAAAGGAGACTTAAGGAGCTTGGCTTGTTTAGCCTAACTAAAAGAAGGTTGAGGGGAGATATGATTGCTCTCTATAAATATATCAGAGGGATAAATATAGGAGAGGGAGAGGAATTATTTAAGCTCAGCACCAATGTGGACACAAGAACAAATGGGTATAAACTGGCCACCAGGAAGTTTAGACTTGAAATCAGACGAAGGTTTTTAACCATCAGAGGAGTGAAGTTTTGGAATAACCTTCCAAGGGAAGCAGTGGGGGCAAAAGATCTATCTGGTTTTAAGATTCTACTCGATAAGTTTATGGAGGAGATGGTATGATGGGATAATGGGATTTTGGTAAGTAATTGATCTTTAAATATTCAGGGTAAATAGGCCAAATCCCCTGAGATGGGATATTAGATGGATGGGATCTGATTTACTATAGAAAACTCTTTCCTGGGTATCTGGCTGGTGAATCTTGCCCATGTGCTCAGGGTTTGGCTGATTGCCATGTTTGGGGTCGGGAGGGAGTTTTCCTCCAGGGCAGATTGGAGAGGCCCTGGAGGTTTTTTTGCCTTCCTCTGTAGCATGGGGCATGGTTGACTGGAGGGAGGCTTCTCTGCTCCTTGAAGTTTTGAACCATGATTTGAGGACTTCAATAGCTCAGACATGAGCTCAGACATGGGTGAGGTTTTTCATAGGAGTGGTGGGTGACATTCTGTGGCCTGCGCTGTGCAGGAGGTCAGACTAGATGATCAGAGTGGTCCCTTCTGACCTTAGTATCTATGAATCTATGAAATGTAATTAACTAATCCCAATAGCAGGTTGGGTGAGCTACCGGATTAATTAGCCCATCAGCTGTGCACTGCTAAAAAAGACACAGGAAGGAAGTGCAAAGGGAGAAGAGCAGTGCTAGCCAAGCCCACAATCAGAGAGATCTCCAGGAAAGGAGATCTCATCTCCTTTTCAAGAGAAGGGCTGACAATACAAGGGTGTGACTCTCCGTACCTCAGGGGAACACCCTGCATCCCATGTTCATCTTTATAATATGACTGTGTGGTATCAAATGCAGAGTTTTTCATGTTGGGTGTCTTCAGGAGGCTCATGATGCACTGAGTATTGTTGTTATAGTAATGTTATAATTATGTTAGAGGTTGTAATTTCATGTATATAGTTATGAAGCTGAAAATGTGTCCTCAGGGCTTAAAACAAGCCCAGGCAAAACTCTTCAGGAACAGAGGGGCAGTTCACACCTCATCAGGGCATGTATGGGACAAACCCAGCCCAGGCTCACAGGAACAAAGGACACTGGTCTAGGCAGCAACATAGGATCTGTTGGACTCTTGAGTGAGTCACCCCCCTTCTCTTGGTCAGTTTGAGACTGCAATGAGGTAATGCTCACCTGGCCCTGAAGGGGGAGGGGGGCAAAGCCAATAGGGAAGAAAGAACGTGATAAAAGGGAGAGATTTTTGCCATGCTGGGTCTCTCTTCCACCTCCATCTACAGACACCACACCAAGTGACTGAAGCACTGATCAAAGGGGAGAGCCTGGCTGAAGGTCAACCAGCCAGCTTATGGTGAGATGCACCTAAGTTTGTAAGGGCACTGAAAGTGTTAAGATCAACTTAGAATGCGTTTTGCTTTTATTTCGTTTGACCAAATTTGACTTGTGGTGTTTTGACTTATAATCACTTAAAATCTATCTTTGTAGTTAATAAATAAAATAAATAAAAATGCAGGTCCAGACTCCCCCCGGCAGAAAGCAGGACTAATGGAAAAGGAGAGAAAAGGGCATACAATGGAAGAACCAGAAAATCCTAGAGCAAAAGAAATAAGCCAGGAGGAAAATGAGACCTCCCTAGCTAAAGATAGGAGAGAAGAAGGTGCTTCAGAACAAAGTTTATAGGGAAAAAGTTACCCTCACTTATTGTGAAAAGTCAGAGAGTCCCAGGAACCCTGGCCTCCAGAACAGCAAGAGGAGGAATCCTGGGGCTGGGAGAAACAGGATCCCTAGTTGCGGAGAAAAATGTGGGACAGCACCAGGCCCAACTCCAAGCCAAAGAGGAGAGAGCAAGGAGAGCAGGCAAGTGGGCTTCCCAAGGTGCAAAGGTCTGCGGGGAAACAGTATTAGGGGGATGTTCCCCACTCATCAAATGCTCCTGTTTCAGGAGGAAGATGGATAACCACCCTGGGGCCAGCATAAGCACAAAGCGTCCAGCGCCTCCGCTGAAGAGGGGAGGGTGTGTGGAAAGAGAAATCATGCTGTGAGGCCAGGGAGGCCGGGAGTTAACAACTGAGCCTGCACTCTGATTGCTCTGGAACTAATTGGCTCCTGCAGGGAGGGCTAATTTGGGTATGAAATGTAATTAGCAAAGCAGGATAGCAGATTGGGTGAGCTAAAGGATTAATTATCCCATCAGCTGAGGACTGCTAAAAAAGGCACAGGAAGAAAGGGCAAGAGGAGAGGAGCAGGGCAAGTTGAGCCAACAGGGAGATCTCCAGGAAGGGAGACCTCTTGGGCCCTGGGAGATGGGCCAGAGATACAAGGGATATTGTAAATGCTGTTGCTGCACAAAACTGTAAAAGTGTTGGTGGAGGGAAACCAACCAGTGAAGTCTGAGCAGGATTCCTTGTTGCCAGGGAGCAGGAGTGGATTGTGGTACAGAGTCCTGGGTTCATCTCCAGCTCTGTAGGAGGAGCTCAGAGTCTTTGTGAAGAAGGTGGTGCAGCTGGGACAAAGATTCTCAGGAGAGACAAGTAACAATTGCTCAAAGAAGGTAAATATTTGTTTCCACGCCAGCTGTTCCAGTGAAATGCCAGGCTAGCCTTGCCTGTGCATGACTCTGAGCCGGTCCTGGGATGCTCTAGACAGAATGTCTCCTGGCCTGGAAAGTGATCGTCCATGGAAGGTTACAAAGAAGCAGGCCTCCTGACCATATCTTGTATTTCCTTCCTTCTCCTTACCAGGACTGGTCACCCCTTAGCTACTGTGCAGTGGAAGCACAAGCCCTGTGGACTGGAGGAGGCCAGAGAAAAGGGTATAGCAGGGGGACAGACAACAGCCCTTTGCCTCCCAGACCTCATGCTGAGTCGGGATCCCCTGCTAATTATGTGGCTCTCAAACTCGGAAGGCAGCTTGCTTACTTCATGCATGAGTTTTCTTAACCAGTACATTGCTACAGATGAACCACTCCTGACTTAAATGCTCAGGGCCTTAGAAGAAGTGAGCTCCACTTGCAGCTCACCCAGATTAGGTGGAAAAACACAAGAGCAGCAACACACATCATTGTGCAGCAGGTAGGTACCACTGAAATGGAGAATGTGACTTGGCAAGTAGCATGGGATTGATTGATATGGGCCTTTAGCTAGTTCTTAAAACAATGACTAGCTTCCGAGACAGTATGCCTCCTTAAAGGGAAGGGTCTGGGAGAGAAACTTGCCCTTCAGTTATCCTTTGCTGTTTAACATAACCCAGGGCAAGTCGGTACAAGACTGGCTAACAGCTGTTGGCGCAGTACAAACATGGCACGAGAGGACAAATTGGACCAGGACAGCTCAACACTGTGGGAGCCCAGACCCATACCACTGCTGAAATTCTTGTTCATCAAGCTTTGTGGTGGAGAAACATGCACTTTCCTGGGCTTGCTTGCTCTGATTATAATGAGCTGTCTCTGAAGGCTTGGCCCACGGTGTGCCTAGGGACATTGTACTAAACATGGTAGCCAGGAGAGAAGGAAGCTTTGAATTCACCGTTTTATTTCAAAGGCTGAGCAGTGATGTACTGTTCCTGTTTTGTCCTCTGGTGGCTTTTCCTTGTGAAATCTCCCAGAAGGCCATAGAAAGCTGTGATTCAGAGCTGAAGTTTAAAATTAACGCCCTATTTATCAAACAAATGATACAGCTGTTTGGTGTAAACAGATGAGATCAGTGATCTAACCAGTGCCATCTGCCCTTCATCTGACTAAAAGGAAAACCAGAGCTACTGCATTTGATTTCAGATGATAAAATATAATTTGTTTAGGGCCCAATTTATAACAAAGTTAAAGAGATACTGCCTGGCCTGTAATTTGGCCTAGATTAAAATGGTTAGAATCTTGTCATGCCTCTGTATTTACTAATAATAAATAAAAATATTTATTTATTTTAATTTACAATTTTAAAAGGTTAAACAAAAGATTATGATTCAGACTATTAATGGAAGATGGTGCAAAACTAGGGGCCAACACAAAATTATTTTCCATTATAAATGTTGGGTTGCTTTAGAGGGTGTGACATAGGTGCTGAAGCTAAAAAATGTAAAAAGCATTACAAGTATAAGCACCAATCCTCTAAATATGCAGTTGGGTCAACATCTGTGGATCAAATTGTTGAGTTAGGCAAGAATATTAATGTATTGTGACTCTTACCTTTCTGACTTTGAACAGATCCTTTTCTCAGAAAGCTTCATAAGGTCTTTGAGTTCAATGTATAATTGTAGCCTTGATGCCATTTAATAGCCAATAATTTCTGTTAGGTTTCAAAGTGGTAGCCATGTTAGTTTATTTGAGCATTATCTTTCATGGGCTAAAGCTCACTTCATCAGATGCATGCAGTGGAAAATACAGTAGGAAGATACAGAGAACATGAAAAAATGGGGGTTGCCATACCAACTCTTAATGAGACCAATCGACTAAGGTGGGCGATTATCAGCAGGAGAAAAAAAAAACTTTTGTAGTGATAATCAGGATGGCCCATTTCAAACAGTTGACAAGAAGGTGTGAATAACAGTAGGGGGGAAATTAGCATGGGGAAATAGTTTTTAGTTAGTGTAATGCTATCCAGTTTGCAGATCAATTCCAGTTCTGCTGTTTCTAGTTGGTGTCTGTTTTTGAAATTTTTTTGTTGAATAATTGCGACTTTTAGATCTGTAATTGAGTGTCCAGGGAGGTTGAAGTGTTCTCCGACTGGTTTTTGAATGTTATAATTCTTGAGGTCTGATTTGTGTCCATTTATTCTTTTGTGTAGAGACTGTCCGGTTTGGCAGAGGGGCATTGCTGGCACATGACTCCAATGAGAAACAGCAGAAATGGAATTAATCTGCAAACTTGACACCATTAAATTAGGCTTGAATAAAGAATGAGAGTGGATGAGTCATTACACTAACGAAAAATTCTTTCCCCATGCTAATTTTTGTTTGTGGCTGTCATCTTTTGGGGAGAGAGGGCCCCCCTGATGAAGCTAAGTTATATTCTTCAGCCCCAGGTAACGAGGCAGAGCTTTGGACAATGTGCACGAGTGAAAAACAGGCTCAAGTATCACACTGAAGTGTAAGTGCAATATTTATATTCCAATTGATTTATTTTATAATTATATGGTAAAAATGAGAAAGTAAGCAAACTGTCAGTAACAGTGTGCTGTGACACTTCTATATTTTTATGACTGATTTTGTCAGCAAGTAGTTTTTAAGTGAGGTGAAACTTGGGGGTACTCAAGAGAAACCAGATTCCTGAAAAGGGGTACGGTAGTCTGGAAAGGTTGAGAGCCACTGGCGTAAATCACAGCAAGATTTGGCCTGTATTGATCGGCATAATCCAGTCAGACACACAATTATCCTGGGGAAATGTATCATACTGAACATCTCCCAGGGATTTCAGAAAGAAGATGATCCAATATCCTTTAATAAGGACAGAGCTTCTAAAAGCCCAGGAATATATGATCAGGGAAAATACCCTGCAACCCTCTCAACAGCATTCCATGTATGTCTGATGAGATTCTGTCCCCCAGCTCTGCCCAGACCAACCCCAGCAGAATGGAAATGGCAAGATATTAAAGGAAACTCCTATAGTCAATACACAGTCTTTATAGACAGTCACAGTTGCAAAGGATTGTGGCCCCAATCTTGCAGTATTTATTTATGGATTCTGTGTTCATTTACAACAGTGTCAATCTTTGAGTAGTGCCACCAAGTTAATGGATTTTCTCAGGATTTATACCACAGTAACTGAGTGTAGAATCTGACAGGATTTAGCCCTATATTAACAAAACCAAATACAGGTATGGAAACATCACACCACATACCATTCAAACACATGCACCTTCTCAATGAATGAATCAATTAACATTCCTAGCTGCAATCATTACGTCTTTGTTCCATTCTGCATTATTAGCTCTGCAATATTGTACTTTCTCTCCATTAACTACATGTGAGTCACAAAGAAACAACCATAACTCATATTCCAGAAATCATCCTACCATGCACTAATTCAGTCACTATTCCCAATTAAATTCATGAAAGATTAATTCCTTAATTAATTAACATTACAAATCATAACCATTAGCTGCCCTTCCATTAACCATTCAATAGTTCACAGTATTACACTGATTTCTTAATTAGCCCATAGTGAGTCAAAAAAAAAAGTAAGCAACCTCTCACATCCTTTTGGTCCCTTAGGCAAAATTATCTGCAGGTTGCTCTTCTATTCCATTTACCTCTCCTCCATAGCGACAAACGCACGTGGCTTTGGCCCTCTCTTATGTTTATAAGAATGAACAGCTCACCCAATGAAAAGGCAGGGTCAAGTCACTTCTTTTTTTTCCCCAGTGGGACAAAATTTTCCTTTATGGACCGCTCTCTAGAGTAATCTGGATAGAAATATCTGGGACTGAAAACTGCACGACATTCTATCTGCCTACCAATTAAAGGAATGCCCCTAGTGGCATATATTGATTTATTATGAGTTGCAACAATAATCGTGTGGCTCTGCTTTATACAGTGCCTGCCATCTACAGTGTCATAGAATTTAAAGCCGGAAGGGATTATTATGATCATCCAGCCTGACTTCCTGAGAACTCAGACCAGAAAACCCCACCCAGTGATTCCTGCAGCTAGCCCATAACATCTAGTTGAGTGTATTTTATACAAGGGCATGCGGCCATAATTGGTGAGGATTTCTCATTGCTTTCAGCACACTCCTGAGAGTGCTGAGTAACTGCAGTTCCCCAGGAAGTCAAGGGGAACCGCTGGTGCCAGCACTTCTCAGGATATGACCTGTTGTTACAGTCACTGAGGCCAGATCCTCCAAGGGATTTAGGCACCTACCTCCCATTGGGAGGTTGAGTCTCTGCCATGTGTACTGCACTGTAGCAATGCGGAGGTGCACCACCCAAGGAGAGGCCACTGGCTATTCTGGGATAGGTCTTTTGCACTAGGTTTTTCATGAAAGTCTTTGAAAGGTCTTGTCTAAAGAACATGAAAACCTCGGAAAACTCCACACTTTCCACAGGACAAGGAAGCCATTTCCTGCCCGGCTCGTGCGGACAGGTATGACGTCCCTCAGGGTGTTTCTGAGGTGCTGTTAGGCTGCAGATGAGGTGCACTTACAGTGCATAGCTCACATGAGGGTTTATCTCAGCTGAGTTGGGATAATGCACCTTGAATGGCAAAATTTAGGCTTCCCTCTTCAGCTGAGCATCTTTTCTAAAAATTGGGCTGATCGATCTCTGCATGGGTGACTGAGGTGGCCCTCATATGCTAACGGCATTTAATCAAGAGTTGAAATATTTATATTGTAGCATGCAAGTCCTTGCACTACTAAAGCAGTTCTTTGTTTCTCTCTGCTCATCCATAATGACTCTATCAGTGAGCTACGATTACAGTGGAACCAATACGGGGCCATTTGATAAGGAGTACCTGAGATACAGTGCCCATAAAAAAATCACATGACGTCAGACATTTCTGGTTCTGATAACATTATTGAGCACACCTCGGGCTCAAACTATTACACTGATCCACCCCAAACTAATATCATATGCTCAAGCTCCAATCTGGCTAGCATTTTGCACCTGCTTCCCTGCTGGGAAAGCAATAGTTCAAGATATTTTTGGTGAGAGTCGCTCAAGTCTGAATGATGAGCTACAGAGTGACTCATGCATATGTTGCAGGGCTACTACTCTTCGTTGGGCAACAAGCACACCTCACATCAGAGTCATGAATATTTATTATTAATTTGTATTACTATAACACCATAACAGTCATGTACTGGGACCCCGTTGTAGTAGGAAGAGAGCATGAGACATAAGCCCTTGTATCAGAGGCCTGGTATAAGGCAGGAACTGCTCACAGAATCTGGCAAGAACAGGGCTAATATTGCAGAAATATACATTCCTACGAAGTGCTAGGCACAGAGTACTCACACAAACACATCCCGATATCAAGTGGTACCAGAACATCCTGATATCAAGGATGGTACAAAAACATTCTCCAAGTATAACAGGAACACACTGACCCCTCCTAAAAGATAAGGTTAGGATGACAGTATGTAATAGAGATGTTTTGATCAAACCAACAAGTACAAGGTGATGGGTGATAACTAGCCACGTCAGGGGGCCTGTACCTAAGTATGTCAGAGGGGCAGTACTAACTTGTTTGTATCGGGATATAAAGATGTATCTCAAAGGGCATGTCTTTGTCTGCCTCGGGAGGAACGGAAAGTCACGCCATTCACTGAGCTGGTCCATTGTTCGGGCATACATGTTGTCATAACCATAAGGGTAGCCTAAAATTCCTCACCTGTAAGGGGTTAAGAAGCTCAAATAACCTGGTTGGCACCTGACCAAAGGAACCAATGGGGACAAAAGATACTTTCAAATCTGGGGGAGGGGAAAAGAGGCTTTGTTTTGGGTTCTTTATTTCTGTGTTTGTTCGCTCTTGGGACTAAGAGGGACCGGACATCAATCCATGTCCTCCAAACCATTCTGAACCAGTCTCTTGTATTACAGAAATTGTAAGTACAGCCAGGCAAGACGCATTAGTTTATCTTTGTTTTCTCAACTTGTGAATTTTACCTTTGCTGGAGGGAGGTTTATTCCTGTTTTGTTATAACTTTGAAACTAAGGCTAGAGGGGGTTCCTCTGTGTTTTGTGCATCTTTTGATACCCTGTAAAGTTATCTTCCAACCTGATTTTACAGAGGGGATTTTTAACTTTTCTCTTTTTTTAAATAAAATTCTTCTTTTAAGAACTGATTGATTTTTTTCATTGTCCAAAGATCCAGGGATTTGGGTCTGTGTTCACTTTGTAACCAATTGGTTAGGATATTATTCTCAAGCCTCCCCAGGAAAGGGGATGTATGGCTTGGGGGAATATTTTGGGTGAATAGGACTCCAAGTGGTCCTTTCCCTGATTCTTTTTTATATCACTTGGTGGTGGCAGGGACACCTTGTTCAAGGACAAGGTAGAATTTGTGCCTTGGGAAAGTTTTTAACCTAAGCTGGTAAAAATAAGCTTAGGGGGTCTTGCTTGCTGGTCTGTACCAGCTTGCTGCCCATCTGTACCCCAGAATTCAGAGTGGAGAAGGAACCCTGACACATGTATTAGTGATCTGGTAGAGTCTGCGGGATAATAGTACCATGCTTTGTCAACAATAAACCTGGCTGGGTGCCTTCATACCTTAACGGATCTTGGGTGTTTCGCTTGAGGTCTACCATGCCAGCAATCTGCGCAGGGCCGGGGCTGTTACACACGTGCAGCCAAACATCTGACCACACCTGTCATGCTAGGCGCTGTACAAACACAGAACAAAAGGAGGTGGCTTACAGCCTAAGTGTAAGATAAGAGATAACAGATGGATACACACTGATCAACAGAGGAACACAAGGAAACAATGAGACAATAATGGTCAGCTCAGCACACCAACAGCCCTGAGGTTGTCAAGGTGTTTGTAGGCAAAGGAGAGCTCCTTATATTTGGTAAGATAGAAAAGAGGGAGCCAGGGAAAGGATGCAAAGAAAGGGGTGACATAGTCACAACACCAGGACAGGAAAATGATGTTTGCAGCAGCCTTCTGAATATATATGAATGGGGAAACATTGCATTTGTCAAGGGCAGAGAGAAGGATGTGGCAGTAACTGAGACATGAGGTGATGAGAGGGGTAGCTGTGTGAGTGGATAACCTCAGAGGTATTATGCAGAAAGAAACTGCAAGATTTATACATTCCTTTGAAGTAAAGGCCCATGAATTAAAATTCTGTCCTTGGAGAGCTGTTTGCTGCATACATCCTGCCCTTGCCTGCTGGCTGGAACCACAGTGGGGCTCCTTTTGGAAATGTGAGTGGCATGTTTTGAGCAAGGTTAGCACCCCACAACTTACACCCCTCACATCATCTGCCCGGGGACAGGTGGTGAACAAGGCTGTGTCAGAGATGTGAAGCCTGGATGGTGAAGTGGGCTGAATGAGCCAGGAGGTACTAGCTGCTACTGTGCAAATGGCACCAGACAGACCAGCACAGCAGTCCATTCATCTCCACGGGGGTGTTCTCATTGAACCAAGAACCTGTCATTGGGATGAAAGGTCCACTTCACACCGCTCTTAGCCTCATATGCTGCACATGGACGTGTGGAGACCCTTCCCCAGACCCTAGGCCCAGATTTGGGGTAAGGACTCTTCATCTCCACCTTCTGTCCCTTCCTGCCCCCAGCTGGTACATGCACTCCTCACAGCCACCTCCTGCCCGCCTGCTCACAGCCCCGCCAAGCTTGCCGGAGGCTAAGGTGACAAGTGGGAGGGTGAGGCTGGCAGCTTAATGATGGAGACGTGTGCCCTGGTGCACAACTGGGATTTGAGTAGTATTTGTGATGCAAATTTGGGTTTACTTGTTCAAGGATCCTGAAATACAGGGGCCCTCCACTCCCCCCAGATAAGCTGCTTATGGGTTTCAAAGTGCCCTGAATTCCTCATCGCCTTAAAAGGTGCTGTGCTCCAATGGCAGCTATAGGATTTGTTGCGCAAATGCAGGGGCTTCCAACTTTCAAAAGACTCTCAATGGCACATGCACTGTGAGATTATCTTGAGTAGTGGCAAGACACAACAGAGGAAAAGGGTATACTTTGTGGGGCAAATCCTTCCCTCAGTAAGGGGCTGATTGTGTTATTCAGATAGCTCTAAAATCCACATGCAGAGGAAGCTTGTCTTGCAAATTAGCATTCCACAGTAGAGGATGGGGTAGAGAGGAGAACACCCACTGAGATGAGGGGAACATTATATATATCTCAAGCACTTGTGCCAGGCTGTCTTCAGCTCCCTGGGGAGTTCTGACCCATCTGAGACCATCTCACTGAGCGAAAAGGGCCACTTCACACCTCTGCGATACTCCTGTGGGGCAGAGGGTTGTACAGAGCCCCTGAAGTGGAGAATGGAGACGGGAATGCCCCAACACTCCCCGTATTGTCCTCAGCTCACACGTTTTGCTCCTCAGAGTCCATCGTTCCCTCCCCTGTGCTCTCAGTGACTCTTCCTAGGCCAGGTGTAGATGGACTGAGGTGTGGATTAGCTGCAATAAGTGGTCCCAGCTCACTCTATCCTGTCTGAGGAGCGGTGTGGCTGCAGCTAGCGGGATCAGGATCCCCATTTGCTGGTCTGACCATGCAGGAAGGCCAGGGAGATGATCAGAATGGCCCCGTTTTCATGCAGGTCCCCATATCTGTACCCTAGAGTTCAGAGTGGGGAAGGAATCTTGACACCACCCTTGGCTCTAAAATCGCAGAAAGTCGGAGTTTTAGAAAACACGCGCATGGCTGCCACTGACCCCTCCACCTGCTGACATTCCTCCAGCTATGACTGGAAGAAAGGGCAATATAAAAGAGTTTCTTCTCTTTCTAACACCCTTGCCTGGGAGAACCCCATGTCTGCTCTGGCATTCACCCCGTGCTGTGTGCTATTGCTTGGAGTTCGAGCAGCAGGTTGGCATGCATCACAGTGCACCACAAGGCTTAGTCAGAGCTAACCAAGGAGTCCCAGAGGGAATCCTTAAAGTGAGGGTGAAAAGGTGTTAACATTTGGGAAGTCCTTGAGGGCTGATTTAGCAAGGGCCATATGGCTGAGTATAGGTTGGGCTTCGCTAGCTCATGGTCGCTCAACTCTGCCTTTATCTCAGTAAAGTCAAGACCTAAGGGCTTCCCTTGTGCACTTTCCAAACAGTCTTCTCCATACTAAGGAAGGATACAATCCCCTAATCTGTTGGGGATGGGATGGGGAACCAGACAAAGAGGGCAGAGTTAAGGTTGACGGGGGAGAGGGTGGCAAGGGAGACATGACCTTAACTTAGAACTTCACCATGCAAATAATGATCAAAATACGACTTCCTGAATACCTGTCTGAGGCTCTGGCTGCTGGCAATACCATTCCTGCCATTTCACCCTTTGCCTGTGGCCAAAGGGCTTTGTAGAACAAAGCACAAAACACAAGCTACATGTCAAGTTTAGGGAGGGGAAGAAGGGGTGGGCTGAATATTTCTCATTCTCCTGAGGTGACTCACTTTTCGTACTGGCACTGAGACAAATACAATGGCTGGTCTGGGGGTGCCTTCTGGTCTTAAATGCTATGACTCCAAAGAGTTCGATGTCCCAGAAACTCCATCCCTGGCCTTCCACTCAGGACCACATTCACTTCTGCTTCTCTTCCTATCTACTGGCTTTCAATCACTCACATAGCCCTGGTCTACACTGGGTGTGTGTGTGTGTGGAGGGGAATCGATCTAAGTTACGCAACTTCAGCTATGTGAATAATGTAGCTGAAGTCGACATACTTAGATCGACTTACCATGGTGTCTTCACTGTGGTGAGTCAACTGCTGCCGCTCCCCCATCAACTCCGCCTGCACCTCTCACAGCGCTGGGGTACAGGAGTCGACGGGAGAGCGCTCAGGGGGGTCGATTTATCGCATCTAGACTAGACGCGATAAATCGATCCCCGCTGGATCGATCGCTACCTGCCCATCCGGCAGGTAGTGAAGACATACCCATACACAGCTGCAACCATTATCCTAGTCCCTGTATTGTCCAGCCAGTCCAAGGGATGCCCCTGCTATATACCTGAGTCAATTTTTGCTCAGCCTTGCCAAGTGGTCCATTGCCTTGGGCAGTGGCTTCTACTGTTTAGTCATCTCACTACATAAAGGGAGTGTGCCATCCATTTAACTTGAAAAAGGGGGTTTCACCAGGTCTATGATTGTCTTTGGATCCAAGAGTCACTGGATGGCAGCCATTAACAACCACTAGGATAACACTGTGAAATCTCAGCTGCAAGTCCATTCTGCAACATGGTGCTCTCCCCACCATTGGTTCCATGTTGATATTGGTGTGTCTTTTCAGCTACGCCTGCCGGTTCTGGGATCAGGACAGAGTTTGAGCACCCAATTTCTACTGGTATCGGCCACTAGCTACCCTCACTTGGGTTCGCCCATAGTAGGTGTGATTTGCTTTGTGTCAACAAAGCTATGTGCAAAAAGCTACCTAGAATCACAAGCCAAAGTGAAGTGAGTGCGACAGGACCAGTGTAATCGATTGAATTGACTGAATAGTGCACAGGGGGTAGCTGTGTTAGTCTGTATCCACAAAAACAATGAGGAGTCCGGTGGCACCTTAAAGACTAACAGATTTATTTGGGTATAGTGCAGTGTTTCTCAAATGCAGCCACATGTGACCACCAGGGGCTTTTCAGCCTCCTGGACTGTAATTGAGGGGGCAAAGTAGCAGCCCCTCCCTCCTCTGTTGCTCCTGGATGCACCGCCTTGGTGTTGGTTGCTGGGGCCACCAGCAGGGGTTGGGCCCTGCCCCCTCTGGAGGCACAACGCTGGAGGAGCAGGCAGCCCATGATTTCCCCACCTTCCCTGGGGCAGTGGGGCTCAGGATTTGAGCTTCAGCCCTGGGGTGGCAGGGTGGCAGGCTCTGGCTCCCGGGCTTCAGGCTCCATCCCCAAACTATAGCTGCGTGGCAGCAGGTCCCAGGCTCCAGCCACATGGCTTTGGGCTCCATCTCCAGACCTGGTCCCCTGGCAATAGGGCTTAAGGCTCCAGCTCCCGTTGCTTCCCTGGCCCCCCAGCCACCCATCCCCATTATCTCTGGCCCCTGCTGCCTCCCCCAACCCCCCATCGGGGGGTCTTAATTTGTCCCCAGGCTTGCCAGGGCTGAGTAAGTCTACTGTGACAAGTGATACTTGTATGTTTGTTAATATCACTTACCACAACAGACTTACTAGCTAGCAATAAATAAATGACAATGATTTGGACATATGTCTGTGCCTATTTATTTGTTTTTCCCTACGCTAATTAAGTATGTCATAAATATAAAGGGAAGGAAAACACCTTTAAAATCCCTCCTGGCCAGAGGAAAAACCCTTTCACCTGTAAAGGGTTAAGAAGCTAGGATAATCTCGCTGGCACCTGACCACAATAACCAATGAGAAGACAAGATACTTTCAAAGCTGCAGGGGGGGGGGAGACAAAGGGTCTGGGTCTGTCTGTGTGAGGCTTTTGCTGGGGACAGAACAGGAATGGAGTCTTAGAATTTAGTAAGCAATCAAGCTAGAGATGCGTTAGATTCTGTTTTCTTTAAATGGCTGAGAAAATAAGCTGTGCTGAAATGGAATTGATATTCCTGTTTGTGTCTTTTTGTAACTTAAGGTTTTGCCAAGAGGGATTCTCTTTGTTCTGAATCTAATTACCCTGTAAGGTATTTACCATCCTGATTTTACAGAGGTGATTCTTTTTTACTTTTTCTTCTATTAAAATTCTTCTTTTAAGAAACTGAATGCTTTTTTTATTATTCTTAAAATCCAAGGATTTAGGTCTCTGGTCACCTATGCAAATTGGTGCAGGGCAAACCTTCCCCAGGAAGGGGGTGCAAGATTTTGGCAAGGATTTTGGGGGGAAAGATATTTCCAAACAGCTCTTTCCTAATAAAAAACCCAGTTAGACGTTTGGTGGTGGCAGTGGAAGTCCAAGGGCAAAAGATAAAATAGTTTGTACCTTGGGGAAATTTTAATCTAAGCTGGTAAAAGTAAGCTTAGGAGGTTTTCATGCAGGTCCCCACATCTCTACCTTAGAGTTCAGAGTGGGGAAGGAACCTTGACATGGTGGCAGAGCGGTGGGATTAACTTGAAATCATTTTGAAATCAAATTGAGATTTTTTTGAACCAGAAGCACAGATTTGAAAAGGAATTTTTTTTTCTTTGGGCTGCTGAAAAGCTTGGTTTTGGCTGAAAGCAGTTTTTTCTCTGCTTTGGGGCCAGAGCAGAGACAAAAGGGAATTGTCTTTTGTGAGCTGGAGTTTTCTCTACCTAAAGGCAGGGTAGTTAACCTCCTGCAGGGAAATTCACCAGTCTTCACAGACCTGAAAATGATTTTTTTTTTTACCTAAGAGCAACTAGAGGGGTTTTCTGCCTATTTGCCTGGAGACAAAGGTGTTAGGTTGTTGGGGTTTTTTTGATTTTGTTGTTGTTGTTGTTGGGTTTGGGGGCTTTTTTTTTATTTTTCTGTAGGCTCATAATCACTATCAGAGAATATAGGTATCATATTACAGCAGAGTAAAATTTTACAAGCCAAGTTTTTTTGTTTGTTTGTTTGTTTTATTTCTAATTCTAGGGTGTAAAGTTAGTTAAAAACAGAGAGTTAAAGATGACAGAAACCAAGACACAACACAAATTGGAGTTAGCCAGAGTGGAGGCAGCAAAAGAGGCAGAAAAAGCCCTAGAAGCTGCCCACAGGAGAGAAAGGAACGCAAAAGACAAAGAAATGGAGGCAAGGACCAAAGAACTGGAGGAGAAGGAAAAAGAGTGGAAGCATGTAGAGGAGGAGAAGGAAAAAGAGAGGAAGCAAGCACTGGAGATGGAGAAGGCCAAGGTTCAGCAGAATATACCAACAAACCCTAGCAATCCTTCTCCAGGTACCACTTCCCATCCCAGAAAGTTCCCCACCTACAAGGCAGGTGATGATACCAAGGCCTTTTTAGAAAACTTCGAAAGGGCCTGCCTGGGGTACAGCATCTCTACAGACCAATACATGATAGAGCTGAGGCCACAGCTCAGTGGACCCTTAGCTGAGGTGGCGGCTGAAATGCCTAAGGAACACATGAACCAGTATAAACTGTTTAAAACCAAGGCAAGAGTCAGAAGAGGGCTAACCGCTGAGCATTCCCGGCGGTGGTTCAGAGCCCTAAGGTGGAAACTAGACATGTCATTTACCCAGCATGCCTACCACATTGTGAAACATTGGGATGCCTGGATATCAGGAGCAAGTGTTAAATCTCCAGAAGATTTGCCCTTCCTAATGCAAATGGAGCAGTTCTTAGAGGGTGTTCCTGAGGAAATAGAAAGATACATCCTAGATGGGAAGCCCAAAACTGTAATTGAGGTGGGGGAGATTGGAGCCAAATGGGTGGAGGTCTCAGAAAAAAAAAACTGGTCGCTGATGGAGCGGATACCAGAAGGGACAACCTCAGACCACACCCTACTACCGGGGGCTGCCCAAGGCCCCAACTACCACCCAAGGAACCCTCCAGACACCTTATTGTCCTGCCACACCGTTCTCCAGCAACCCACCTCGCCCCAGTGACCTGTCAGCTGTACGATGTTTTAAATGTAACGAGCCGGGGCATGTAAAGGCCAACTGCCCCAAGAACCCCAACAGACTACAGTTCATTGCACCGGAATCACCCCAGAGGTTCTCAGGCCCAGATACCTCCCAGATACCCTTGGAGCAGAAGGAAACTGTGAGTGTGGACGGGAAGAAGGTCACCACGTGGAGGGACACCGGAGCACAAAAGTGTCAGCTATCCATGCTTCCTTAGTGGACCCCAATTTAATCAACCCAGAAATCCAAGTGATGATTCAACCCTTCAAGTCAAACTCTTTCAATTTGCCTACAACCAAGTTGCCTGTCCAGTACAAGGGCTGGTCAGGAAAGTGGACTTTTGCAGTCTATGATTATCCCATCCCCATGCTGTTGGGGGAAGACTTGGCCAATCATGTGAAGCAAGCCAAGAGGGTGGGAATGGTCACCCGCATCCAGGCTAAACAAGTCGTCACGCCCAGCTCTGTTCCGGAAACTTCTACCAGGACCCAGTCAGAGGTGATGGACACCAGGCGAATGTCTGCAACAGCAGTAGTGGATCCAGTCCCAGAGACCCAGACAGAGCCAGTCCCAGAACCAGAACTGGTGGAACAACCAGCACCAGACCCATTGCCAGCACTGAATCCAGTACTTGCAACCCCAAACCCAGAGGGCCCCACCGAACCGGAACCAGCAGCAGCCAATAATCCTACTCAAGAGGCTCAGCTGGAGCCTGAACCCCAACATAGTGCACCAGCGGAGAGCGGTTCACAGTCAACGGAAACAGCCCCATCCTCTACATCGCTTCCAGAGGGTCCAAGCCTAGGTCTACAATCCAATGAGGAACTGATGTCTCCAGCATCAAGGGAACAGTTCCAGGCTGATCAGGAAGTAGATGAAAGCCTCCAGAGAGCTTGGATGGTGGCATGGAGCAACCCACCACCTCTCAGCTCTTCTAATTGATCCAGGTTTGTTGTAGAAAGAGTACTCTTATACAAGGAAACTCTTTCTGGTGGACATCAGGAAGACTGGCATCCTCAGAGACAGTTGTTAGTTCCAACTAAGTACCGGGCCAAGCTCTTGAGCTTAGCCCACGATCATCCTAGTGGCCGTGCTAGGGTGAACAGGACCAAAGACCGGTTGGGGAGGTCATTCCACTGGGGGGAATGGGCAAGGATGTTTCTACCTATGTCCGGTCTTGTGAGGTATGCCAAATAGTGGGAAAACCCCAAGACCAGGTCAAAGCCCCTCTCCAGCCACTCCCCATCATTGAAGTTCCATTTCAGCGAGTAGCTGTGGATATTCTGGGTCCTTTTCCAAAAAAGACTCCCAGAGGAAAGCAGTACATACTGACTTTCATGGATTTTGCCACCCGATGGCCAGAAGCAGTAGCTCTAAGCAACGCCAGGGTTAAAAGTGTGTACCAGGCATTAACAGACATTTTTGCCAGGGTAGGTTGGTCCTCCGACATCCTTATGGATTCGGGAACTAATTTCCTGGCAGGGACCATGAAAAGCCTGTGGGAAGCTCATGGGGTAAATTACTTGGTTGTCACTCCTTACCACCATCAAACAAATGGCCTGGTGGAGAAGTTTAATGGAACTTTGGGGGCCATGATACGTAAATTCGTAAATTAGCACTCCAATGATTGGGACCTAGTGTTGCAGCAGTTGCTCTTTGCCTACAGAGCTGTACCACATCCTAGTTTAGAGTTTTCACCATTTGAACTTTTATATGGCTGCGAGGTTAAGGGGCCATTACAGTTAGTGAAGCAGCAATGGGAGGGATTTACACCTTCTCCAAGAACTAACATTCTGGACTTTGTAACCAACCTACAAAACACCCTCCGAACCTCTCTAGCCCTTGCTAAAGAAAACCTACAGGATGCTCAAAAAGAGCAAAAAGCCTGGTATAATAAACATGCCAGAGAGCGTGCCTTCAAAGTAGGAGACCAGGTCATGGTCTTAAAGGCACTCCAGGCCCATAAAATGGAAGCGTTGTGGGAAGGGCCATTCACGGTCCAGGAGTGCCTGGGAGCTTTTAATTATCTCATAGCATTCCCCACCTCCAACCGAAAGCCTAAGGTGTATCATATTAATTCTCTAAAGCCATTTTATTCCAGAGAATTAAAGGTTTGTCAGTTTACAGCCCAGCGAGGAGATGACACTGAGTGGCCTGAAGGTGTCTACTATGAAGGGGAAAGTGCTGGTGGCATGGAAGAGCTAAACCTCTCCATGACCCTTGGGAATATGCAGCAACAGCAGATCCAGGAGCTGTGCACTAGCTACGCGCCGACATTCTCAGCCACCCCAGGACTGACTGAATGGGCATACCACTCCATTGACACAGGTAATGCTCACCCAATTAAAGTCCAACCTTACCAGGTGTCTCCTCAAGCTAAAAGTGCTATAGAAAGGGAGATCCAGGATATGTTACAGATGGGTGTAATCCGCCCCTCTGACAGTGCATGGGCATCTCCAGTGGTTCTAGTTCCCAAACAAGATGGGGAGATACATTTTTGCGTGGACTACCGTAAGCTAAATGCTGTAACTTGCCCAGACAACTATCCAATGCCACGCATAGATGAACTATTAGAGAAACTGGGACAGGCCCAGTTCATCTCTACCTTGGACTTAACCAAGGGGTACTGGCAGGTACCGCTAGATGAATCCGCCAAGAAAAGGTCAGCTTTCACCACCCATGTCGGGCTGTATGAATTTAATGTACTCCCTTTCGGGCTGCAGAATGCACCTGCCACCTTCCAAAGACTTGTAGATGGTCTCCTAGCTGGATTAGGAGAATATGCAATCGCCTACCTTGACGATGTGGCCATGTTTTTGGATTCCTGAGCAGAACATCTGGAACATCTACAAAAGGTCTTTGAGCGCATAAGGGAGGCAGGACTAACTGTTAAGGCTAAGAAGTGTCAAATAGGCCTAAACAGGGTGATTTACCTTGGACACCAAGTGGGTCAAGGAACTATCAACCGCCTACTCCAAAAGTGGCCTGTCCAAAAGTCAAAGAAACAGGTTCAATCCTTCTTAGGCTTGGCCAGTTATTACAGATGATTTGTACCGCAATACAGCCAAATCGCCGCCCCACTGACAAATCTAACCAAAAAGAAACAGCCAAATGCCGTTCAGTGGACTGAAGAGTGTCAGAAGGCCTTTAACCAGCTTAAAGCGACACTCATGTCTGACCCTGTACTAAGGGCCCCAGACTTTCACAAACCGTTCCTAATAACCACAGATGCATCCGAGTGTGGTGTGGGAGCAGTTTTAATGCAGGAAGGACTGGATCAAGAATTCCACCTTGTAGTGTTTCTCAGCAAAAAACTGTGTGAAAGGGAAAGCAACTGGTCAGTCAGTGAAAAAGAATGTTACGCCATTGTCTATACTCTGGAAAAGCTACACCCATATGTTTGGGGATGGCGTTTCCACCTGCAAACTGACCATGCTGCACTACAGTGGCGTCATACCGCCATGGGAAATAACAAAAAACTTATTCGGTGTAGTTTAGCTCTCCAAGATTTTGATTTCGACATCCAACTCATCTCAGGAGCTTCTAACAAAGTGGCTGATGCACTCTCCCGTGAAAGTTTCCCAGAATGAACTGGTTAAAATCGTCCTTGAGATGTGGAAAATATTGTTAGTCTTTATATACTTCGTAGAGGTGCATGTGTCTTATTAACTCTGTTTTTTCCTAGAGCTCCAGGAAGAAATCCCAGTCAGCGTTTCTCCCTATCTGTGATTTGGGGTGTGTGTAATAAATATAAAGGGAAGGGTAAACACCTTTAAAAGCCCTCCTGGCCAGAGGAAAAACCCTTTCACCTGTAAAGGGTTAAGAAGCTAGGATAACCTTGCTGGCACCTGACCAAAATGACCAATGAGGAGACAAGATATTTTCAAAGCTGAGGGGAGGGAGAAACAAAACCTCTCTCTCAGTCTGTGTGATGCTTTTGCCGGGGACAGAACAGGAATGGAGTCTTAGAACTTAGTAAGTAATCTAGCTAGAGATGCGTTAGATTCTGATTTCTTTAAATGGCTGAGAAAATAAGCTGTGCTGAATGGAATGGATATTCCTGTTTTTGTGTCTTTTTGTAACTTAAGGTTTTGCCTAGAGGGATTCTCTATGTTCTGAATCTAATTACCCTGTAAGGTATTTACCATCCTGATTTTAC
Source organism: Dermochelys coriacea (assembly GCF_009764565.3). NCBI lineage: Eukaryota > Metazoa > Chordata > Testudines > Dermochelyidae > Dermochelys > Dermochelys coriacea. The sequence goes on along the minus strand of NC_050071.1, from coordinate 1,113,594 downwards.
AGAGGTGATTCTTTTTTACTTTTTCTTCTATTAAAATTCTTCTTTTAAGAAACTGAATGTTTTTTTCATTATTCTTAAAATCCAAGGGTTGGGTCTGTGGTCACCTATGCAAATTGGTGAGGCTTTTTACCTAACCTTCCCCAGGAAGGGGGGTGCAAGGTTTTGGTGAGGATTTTGGGGGGAAAGACGTTTCCAAATGGTGGTTTCCTAATAAAAAACCCGGTTAGATGTTTGGTGGTTGCAGCGAAAGTCTAAGGGCAAAAGATAAAATAGATTGTACCTTGGGGAAGTTTTAACCTAAGCTGGTAAAAGTAAGCTTAGGAGGTTTTCATGCAGGTCCCCACATCTGTACCCTAGAGTTCAGATTGGGGAAGGAACCTTGACAAAGTATTTTAGGGAAAAGTGTGGGAGGAGCCGCCAGCGAGAGTTGGTGGCCACACTCTGAAGCCACCAAAAAATGTGTCCTGGGAACCCCTGGAATAGTGCCACTTACATCCAACCTGTCTACCCCTCCAGGAAAGCCCCCGGACTAAAATAATAAATAAACAATAACCAGACACTGATTCTATGTCCCTGGTGCAATAAAAAACTGCTAATAGCTCCTGTAATTCTTTCCAGCTCTCATCATTGACATCTTGTCCCTGTCCTCTAGCCTCTAACCTTTCTCAATAGCTGTTAAACCAGGCATAGTGTTTATAGTAAACTCATGATGTATCTCCTGAGCCCTCCAGTTTAAGCTGTTGTCCATAAACAACCTGTACCAAGTGGCATAGCTCCCAAAGGCCATCTCTCTTCTCTAAGCTGAGAACAAGTCCCTCCAAATCAGTCTCGGCTCTCAAAGGCCTTTCAGTGCAAACCAAACACCAAACCATATGCAGTTAAAGCAACATTCTATCTACTCTCACCAGCGCCTCGATCTAGGGAATGCATCCGATGAAGTGAGCTGTAGCTCACGAAAGCTTATGCTCAAATAAATTTGTTCGTCTCTAAGGTGCCACAAGTACTCCTTTTCTTTTTGCGAATACAGACTAACACGGCTGCTACTCTGAAATCGATCTAGGTGGTTATACCATGTTCATTACCAGGGTATAAGAACACACAAAAGGGTAAGATGTTTAAATGCAGAAAAGTCAGGATGGTGGTTCCCATGGCAACTGTAGCTTGGCTACATTGCACCTATCATCATAGTGGGACATAAAACATAACCAGAATGAAGGTAGTGATGTATTTATATTTTAGATTGAATCTAGAGTATGCATTATTACAGAAAGCTGTCATTACCAGTTTTGTGTTTCTACAACACAGTCTGGTATATTTAAAATGTTTTTACTATAATCAGTGATTCCCAAATTTTATTGGTTCAGATACCAGCTTCTTTAAAAAATGGTGTTTGAAATATCACATGCAAATTTCTCCTTTTGGGCAAGTTTATTTTAGGCCTTAATAGGCTGAAGTATTTCTAAACAATATAGTAAAATAAATGGCTAAGGAAGCCTAAAATGTTGATTAAAATGTTCCTTCTAACCATGGCATGTCTTTAGACTGTGCATCAGAAGAAACACAGTGAAACATCCATCATTATGACAGGCTTTCAAGTTACTCGAATTACAAGAAGCAATTTAGTATGTCATAAATTACATCTTGATATATTTTGGTATGTGCTGCTGATCTACAGCCAACGGCTTGACTGTTTAACTTGTCTAATTTAAGTTCAAAGTTCCTGCCAATTTGAATCTGAATGAATGTTGAACATAAGTCCAAGGTCACTTTGCCTCCTTTGTACAAAACTGAAATTTAGAAAAACACAAAACATTTTAGCAGCTCTAGGAGAAAACATAAAAAGGGACCATTACAGAGAAGATGGCATGTGGGGAAAAAGGACGGGGGGGGGGTTTCAGATGGGGTGTGTGTGTGTATAAAAGGGCAAGAGGGTTCAGGTGGGGTGTGTGTGGGTATAAAAGGGCAGGAGGCTCAGGTGGGGAGTGTGTGTATATAAAAGGACAAGGGTGGGTTCAGGTGGGGAGTGTGTGTATAAAAGGGCAGAGGGGGGTTCAGGTAGGGTGTGTGTAGAAATGCACAGGGGACTCTGGTGGTGGGGTGGGTTTGGGGTGATTGTAATAAGACAAGGGGGCGCTGATGAGGTGTGTGTGTGTGTAATAGGGAAGGAGGGCATTGGTGTGTGTGTGTGTGTACGGGTGCAAGGTCAGGGCAGGGTGGCGAGGTGGCGAGGAGCAGCGTCTGGCGGGTCGGCGAGGAAAGGCAGCTGGCAGGGCAGCAAGGAGCAGCAGCTGGTGGGGCGGCCAATGGCGAGGAGCAGCGGCTGGCAGGGCGGCCAGGTGGCAAGGAGCAGCAGCTGGTGGGGTGCTAGCCAAAGCAAGTGATCAGGTGCCTTCTTCCCCAGGTGGGAGGTGAACTCACACCTATGCACCTCTGAACCCAGGGTCCTCCCTGACCAAGGACAACCACTGAGAGTGGAGTGCAGAGAGGGGCGCAGAAAGGAACTGTAGTTGTAGAGCTCAATAACACGAGGCGGAAGGCTCTGCCCCACACACTCTGGGGTGGGCATCCTGCTCACAGTTTTATGATTATGAATCATGCTTGTGGCATTTTCCCTAATTAATGTCAGGTGACTTCCCTCCTTTTATTAAAAGGTTTTTTTCTACACTCAGATTCTGTGCTTGTGAATGGGTAAGTATTGCCTCTCAGAGGTGCTCAGGGGTGTAATTTTCCCAGGTCACTGGGTGGGGGCACGAACCGGTTTTGTGTTGTATCGATGGAAAGGAACCCCGACAACTGCAATGCTGGGCAGTCTGCTCAGGAGCTCTCTGGCAGGGAAGAGGCTTGGCTTGCCTCCAGCTGGCTCTCCTTAGTTCTGTAGGCTAGCCAGCTGTTACCCACCAGACCTACCTGACTCCCCCACCCCCCAACTCCCCTGCAGAGACAGGAGGTAATTTCCCACCGGTCCATGCCCCCACCCTCTGCAGGGCAGGGAGGCAGAGGGAGCTCCAGCTCTGCAAGAGCTTCCGGGCGGGGCTTTTGATGTGAGGCTTCCCAGCCCCCACAGCTGCAGGTTTTGCAGCCTCTCTGAGCTGGCACGTGTGCCTATGTCCTTCCAGCTAGGAGGCACCCAGGCTCTGTGATATGGGACTTCACAAGTTCCCCTCAGAAACATGGTCTGTGCCATTTGGCACAAGGTGAATGACAGGCCTGGTAGAAACACCAGCTGACAGGATTGTGCCCCATCTGCACAGCCGCAGCATGCAATATATCGCTCAATACAGCTACAAAGACAACCTGGTAAGTGAGCATTAGCTGCCATTGTGGCTGAAAGTGGCCAGGAGAGGGGAGTTTGCTTTTCAAGCATTTGCTAGTGTGACACAGTTCACATGCCCACTGTTCCGTTGAAACTGAACGATTTTTTTTTAAATGAGTTTCTAGCGTACCAGTTTGGGAACCCTGCTCTTTCTATAGGTACATCTAGCCCTAATAATGAAAAGCCATATTTCTGAGAGTTAACTGAGAACCAATACTGCAGACTATTGGCTTACTGTGAGCATTCTTTGCAACCTCGTTACAAGTTGTAATACTCCTCAAAGCCTTGTCTATGTTTTTTTGGGACAGTGCTCTCTTTTTATAAGAATCAGATCCGTCCCGGATTATTTGATTCTTATAAGAAGTTGATTCTTACAAGTGGAATATAGGTTAGTACAGGAATGATTTTGTCCTAATGGTTTTGATCACTATATGCAGCTGATTCTTATAAATGGCTAGCACTGTAGTTATACCAGTGTAACTCCCCCTATTGACAGGCTTATTCTGTTTTTCCCCCGCTATTTTTTCAGCTTACGGCACTTAGGAAGAAGTTAGAGCTAAAACAAACAAACAAACAACCAGCCCCTTGTGCTGAAATAAGTGTGTCCACATGGAGGGTTTTGCTGATAGAACTCTACCAGTGTAATCATACAAGTACGATCGATACAATTTCAGTGTATCGACAAGACCTACATGTCTGCTTGATGACATAACCATTGGGGCAGCCAATCATTGGGATTTGAGAGAGGATGTCTGAGTCTGCATTCTTTGCACCCTGTGGGGAAACTTTGCTCATTTCTGATTCTCCTAAGACACAGGAGAACAAGGCTTTCATTTTGCACGTATTCACACTCGGTTTGTTGATAGTGTTCGGTGACTCACTCCTGAGTGTGCCCCAGTGGTGCAAGTGAAATCCATTTCTTACCGGTACAAGGGACTCAGGGGGGGCATGTGACCTCCTCACATGACCCTCCACATGACTCCTCCCCACCCCACTCCCAGCCTGGGGCCCCCACGCTCTCCCCGTCCCTTTTCTATGATCCACCTCCCTTACCTGGGGAGGGGGCTCTGTCCTCCTCCCACTGCGCCTTCAGAACTGCAGCGGCAAAAGAAGCAGAACATGGGGCCACTGGGCACAGCTCCTCTGGCGTGGCTGTACTGCCCCCAGCCCTTTCCTCCAGCGGGGCGACTGTACAGATGGAGGAGACCCTGCGTGGACGGGTTGGCGGTGGTACAGCTGTGCTAGAGGAGCTGCTGGTGTGGGGACATCCAGCAGCCCCCCGTTCTGCGGCTCCTCTTTCCGGTACACTGTAACAGCTATAAATATCTTGCTGGTACAGCGTACTGGGCCATACTGCCCTCCTTGCACTGCTAGTGTACCCACAACCTGCTAATCTGTCACAGTTTTAAGTAGCTGTCAAACACAACATCACGGTGTAATCAAAATAACTACCACCTCGCTCCTCCACCGCAAGCACAACACAGACATACAATGCTTTGAAATGTTGGTGCACAAGGAGCTGCTCAGGGAAAGCTCTGGGAAAGCACATGGAAGGAGATTCCTCATCCCAGTTTGCCCAGGTCACGGCTAGTTCTCAGAAGTGTGGCTCAAGCTAACTTAGAACCAGGAGCAATCAGATCCCTAGTAATTAAAGAAAAGGCATGGGTATGTGATGAACATTACGGAGCATGGCCTCACTGGGGAGCCAAGGGTTAACAGACACAGCTCTTGAGCTTCTCTCAAACCCAGCCCAGAGCCCTTAGAGGGACCAGGAGATCAGCTGGGCATCTGAGTTTACTCCACCCTAGGGGCAAAGTTCCAGGTGTGACTCTGGGTAGACAGGGCTGGCCCTTGAGGAGGCCTGTAATCCTGGGCAGGGGTCTGCAAGCATTTCTAGGCCCGCCTGAGAACAGAACCTGCAGTGCTATTCCCAGCGGGCTGAAGAAGGGGCAAAGTAAGCAATCTGTCTCGCTCTCTGAGGAGTGGGCCCGCCGCTGTGTTTTGCTGTCCCTATATTCTCCGCAGCTTTGTGCGGTAATGCCTTGGAATAACGGACCATTTCTTTCTGAATTACAGAAGAAAAGTCTCCAGTAAAAACAGGTTTCAGAGTAGCAGCCGTGTTAGTCTCTATTCGCAAAAAGAAAATGAGTTCTTGCAGCACCTTAAAGACTAACAAATTTATTTGAGCGTAAGCTTTTGTATGCATCCGATGAAGTGAGCTGTAGCTCACGAAAGCTTATGCTCAAATAAATTTGTTAATCTCTAAGGTGCCACAAGTCCTCCTTTTCTTTTTTCCAGTAAAAACCACGCTCTGCATTCTCGTTCACAGGAAGAAGAGCGTACTGTATTACAACACAATATTGTTGGGGAGGCTGCACATATGCTCAGATAATCTCTTTAGCATCAGAATAGCATCAGATACAAAATACCCAATCAAGCAAACAGAAGAGCATGCAGGAAGCAACACTGCCCCCTCATGGTACAATGGTGAAAACCACAGCTTGACATTCAAGCTACAATTCATTTCTGTGGAACAAGGAGACCTGCACAATAAACGTACAGCAGTGTGTTCCTTAAAGCAACATTTTTGATAGGGAGATTTGCAAGTTACCAAATGTCCTATAACCTCTGGATCTTTTTTTAACCAGCAGGGAAATAGATCTAAATCTGAATTCTGGCATCTGAATCTGATGTAGCAGATCTGGGCATGTAAATTTCCAAACCTACATTATTCTTGGACCTGGTCAGCCTTGGACCTGATCATTATACTTGGTCAGCATTCACCCAATACCAAGGCCCACGTTTCTTCTAAAAATTGCAAGAATCTTTTCAATATTTAGTGGGTCAAACATCAAAGCCCAGGAAAAGGGAATGTTTTCTTTGCACAGAGAGACCACTAGGGTAACAATACATTTCAGCTAGCAGCACATACATGAGCATTGTGAAGTGGCAGGTCATAAGAAAAAGATGGTACATGGCTTATCTTCCAATCAGAGAAGGCCTGAGCTAAGAAATCCAGACACAGAGTTTCCCAAACTTCATAGATGTTTGGCTCCAAGGATTAGGGCTGGCCCAATCTCTATATTAAATCTGTTTACTCCTTGATTAGTCTAAACTGACATTGTTTGGGGGCTACTGTCTATCTGGCTGACAATTCAGGTAACTGAGTGCATTTTCAACATTATTAATGGACAAGGCGAGTCATGACCATGTGTTGAATTACAGGTTGTTTTGAAGTTCAGATCATCTTATCTGGTTTATAACAAAATAACTAACGCTGGTTGTAAGAACTATTGATTTTCTCACAAACAATTGCCCTTGAACATTTTTGGGCTTTTAGTTTTCAACAAAAAGCAAGAAGATATCAAGAAAAATGGAGATTTTCCATGAAAACTTTTGTTTCTATGAACAAGTCCTTTTTTTCATTGAAAATTAAAAATTTCAAGCAGCTCTCAAAATACTTCTTTCCATTGTGCTTTCAAGACTGGTGAGATTCACCCTATATGTGGAAAATTGTGTGAAAGCACAAAAAGATGGAAAAGCATGAAAAGACAAATCAAACTCTTCTTCAGTGATGAAACCCACACACAGTCAGTATAAAGAAAAGGAGTACTTGTGGCACCTTAGAGACTAACAAATTTATTAGAGCATAAGCTTTCGTGAGCTACAGCTCACTTCATCGGATGCAGTCAGTCACAGTCAGTATGTGATCCGGGTGAGGGCTCAAGATGCCATAGCTAATCAAAATGAAGCTCTGAGAACATAATCACCACCAGCTCCCCTGGGCCAGACCCTTTTATGTCTCTTCTCATTGCTTCCTTGCCAGCTGCAAGGTCTGCTCTCAAGTGCACTGCTCTGAAATGCTGCTGGCGCTAAAGCTCTTCCTTTCATCAAGCCAGGAGCCTTGTTACCATGGTGGGGGATTCAGCATCCTTCACAGATAGACTGTGATGCAGGTCAGATCTCAGAAGAGCTTGCACTATTTACTGCACCACACCGAGTGAAACACTGGTCCAGCAGAGAAGAAATGCCATGTCTGAGACATGAGAAATAGCACTGGCCAGTTCAGCAGCGACAAAGCAAAGGTCTGCTGCTGCCCATACATGATGGTGAGTTTTTATCTCCCAAGCAGTGATGCAGCAGGGCTAAGGTCAGAGATGATGCCTCCGTGATATTAAAGGCATCACCAGGAAACCAAACACAAACAAGGAAAACTTAAATCTAAAGAGGGGGCTTCGAAAGAAGGGGGCAGGGAGGCTCCCGGCCACATGGCTCTGCCGCCTCCCACACTACTAGAGTCTGAGTCATGTACACGAAGCGAGAGTAGGAGGAAGGCAGAGAGAGGCTGATTTGCATCCTCCTACTGATGCTCTGGTTCGTCTCTCTTGATTGATGTTATGTTACTGATGGGAGTCCAAATCCAGCAGCTGCTTCTCCAGGCTGAGGCTGGCGTGAGCCAGGAGTGAGACACACATGGGGCCCTCCATGCAGCACAGGGCCCCCCAAGTCCTTGGCAGTAGGAGGCAGAGGTGGAACAGCTCTGCAGTGGCTTTTGAGAGTGGGGCTGCGCTTCCTTTCATACCGAAAGTCGGTAGTGCCCTGCTTTCTGGGTGGCACCAAGGCAGGTGGCATGCTTGTAAGCCTGAACATTGACCCCGGTGCAGGCACTGCAAACTGAACATGAGACACACTTTTTTGTTTCCTGCAAAGTTTTTGGCATGCTGCTTGCACTCTGGTGCCACTGTAACCCACATACCTCCTGGGTGTGGTGTTCTGGCCCATCTAGTGGCCCCGCGACAATTTAGAGAGAGTAAAATGAGTCTGTTCTACAGCCTTAGCTAACAAGCAGTTGGCTTTTAGCTCATGCAGTAGAGGCTCATGCAGTAAGTTCCAGAGGTCCCCGGTTTAATCTCGCCTGCCGACGACTAGGGTCTGTCGGCGTTACACCATGTCCTCAGGGGAGTGTCCCTCAACATGCAAGGCCAAACCCCCTTCGGGAATGCTCAGCTGGGAGTTATTCTGCTCCTTCACTCACACCAAAATAATCTGGTGCCTCCCTTCTGTGGATGAAGGAAACAGTACTGCCCATATTCGGAATGATCCAGCAGAACTTCGTATGTGGGATGGCGGCACCCTTATAGGGCAGGACAAGTGCAGAGAGCTGTCATTATGACTTGGGAAGAATTCCCAAGCAATCACTGAAGAGAACATTATGGGATGTCAATGCATACAATGTGTGTGAATTTGTGAACTTGTAGCAGCATTCAGCTTCCAATGGCTAGGCTTCAGTTTTGCATGGTTGTAACCAGGGATGGCTCAAATGGCCCCAGACCCTGCAGACGTCCCACTTTTTCAGATGGCTCATGTCTGCAGGTAGCAATGAACCAGAATCAAAGAGCCAAGCAGATCCAGAGATCCAAAGAGCCCCAAGTGAGGAGGCATCACAAAATCTGACCATGGACCCAAATCTGAAATTTGCAAATGGCACCATCTTTCTAATGGGCAAACCCCAAGCTGGGGTCTGAACTTCAAGGGGACTGGACTCTGGATCCAAAATGGGCCATCCCTTCTTGCACGTGTGACTTGCCCTTTCCTCTCTGACCCCTTTTTAGGTGTATCACAGTAGCATTGTGATCAGGGCCCCATTGCTGTAGGCAGGGTACAGATCACATTTAGCCCTTGCTGTAGCCCTTGCTCGGGAAGGACCATGTTACTTCTTTGTTAATGAATTAAACCTATTGAAATACACACTGAAGGGGGTTTTCCCCATTTTCTTACTGTTTTCAGGCTTTTAAAAAATGTCTTATGAAAGGCAGCGCGATGGGAGCCTTAACTGGAATGGGTGACTTGAGCGAGAGGCAGGCTGGCTGATTACAATGCGGTCACCGTGCCAGCCCTAAGGATTCCTTGGCTTCCTAATGAAGATGAATTAAGTGCCAATGACAGCAAGAGGTCTCTGTGGAGTGAATAAGATGCCGTCTCAGTTGTAACTGAATTCCGCTCACGTGGCCAACATGACTCATGGTGCTGCAAGAGGAAGAGCCATGGAGGGCACTTGTACACACTGAGAGTGCTTTGTCTGTCCAAGCAGAAGGCCTGGGTCAGTCACTGTGTATGTACTGTCAGCAGCTCCTGGCCCTATCTTTAGATCAGTGGCAAGAACATGCACACAGTCCAAAGGATTGAACAGCCAGACTTCTCTAGGCAGCTGCTTGGCAATACTGTGTTGTTTAAAGAGGGGCCCATCTATTAGCTTAATTAACTTTCTCTAGAAAAAAATAGCCTCCCTATTTTGTAATGGAACTAAGACTTGTTGGATTCTATTCTATGTCCATCACCTTGTATAAAACTCCAGACAGATGGACAAACAGAGACTGACAGATTCCCTCCAAAAGTTTGAATACACAAGCACGTTTGTAGGTGCTTATCCGAAGCCAGCTGGAGTCTTTGAAGCTGATCCAGGCCTATCACTGCTCTGACCTCCAAGAAGCTCAAAGACTCCGGGTTCTTTTTATGATATTGACATGTTAGTTCATGTGATCAGAGAGCTCTCAAAGGGGTGCTCTGAACACCCTGAACGTTCTGGCTGAATATGCTAACACCAGCGGTACCATGCAAGCAGGATGCAGAGAGGGCATGCACTCCATCATCCCCTTTCAACCAAACCACCTGGGTGACCTGGTCTCCCTCCCTTTCCCAGGCTAGCTTCTCCCTGGCTACTGTACCTTTGCTTGAGCAATGACCCCCAGGAATCATGAACTGCTTCATTCACAGTCACCTTCTCTGGGCCTCGTCTCTCTATCTGTGAGCCCAACACATGCTCTGCTTGGAGGAATCACAAGGCATGGGATCTGGTTGGGACACAAGGTCTCCAGAGTACTGGTGCAGAATGACTAGTCTCTCCCCTTGTCCTGAGTGCACACGAGTGCCATTGCCCTGAGTGAGTGACCACCCTTCCATAAAACTAGCCATGGAGCAGCCAGCTATTTCCAAAGACCCTTCAGCCATAGCAAGAACTGTCCTTTCTTTCACCTTCAGTCATTTGCAGAGCCATTGCTAAGCTAGGCTGTGACCTCTTTCAACATGTCACATACACAGAACCCCTTGTTAAGCTCTTGAATCTGCCACAAGAGAACCTCCTCAGTACATCCAAACAAAGAATGAGCTGCATAGGTGGCTATTGTGCAAGAGTCCCAAGTCTCGGTGGGATGATGTCACACCACTTCCATACGTGTCTTGTTAAGTGTTAGGACAGAGAAGGGTGTGGGGGTTCATATAAAAATGGCCTCACCTAGCTTGTGCTGTGCAGCATGAGGCTTCTGTGCTTGTATAGCTTGGCAGCACACCACAGTTTGCCTTGTTGTGATAACACAGTGGGGAATTACATTAGATATGGTTGGGCTATCAAAGCTTCTTCCCATTTAACAGTGGGTCTTAGGCTCCTAGATGCTTGTGAACATTTTACCCCGAGTCTAGATGCTTGTTTTATTACAATAGGTTTTATGCTGGATTCTCACACCAGGATTCTTTCTTCCCTTTGACATATGAAAATATCTTTGGGTGACCATACAGCCAGGATCAATTCTTTTCCTGTAATTCAGGGCCTTCCTTAAAGGTTCACCAGTGATGGTCAAAAGATGGCCAGTTTGGGGAGGAAGGGGGGTGGTCAAGCTACATAAGCCAAATGCTCTATGATGGGTCTAGTGGTTGGATTTTCCAAACCTCTTCCATGTTGAAAGATTCTACCAGTTGGAGAGAGCTATCATAGATATTTCTAAGGCATCTAACACCTTGGCATGTATGTAAGACTGTTCCAGGTTTAACAGTATACTTGTAGCAAATACATAGAGCCTGATTCTTCCACACTTACTCCCACATAGCAGCATCTTAATCTATAAGGAGTCGTGTTTTCTTCAGTGTGACTGCTCGTGGAGTGTGTGTCACTATAGCACAATATAGCTAGCCCATAGAAAGAAATTCAGCCTATTTCTAAGGAGCAGCCCTTCAAAGCTAAGGCTATGTCTACACTACCGCAGTAAGTCAATCTAAGTTACGCTACTCCAGCTATATGAATAACATAGCTGGAGTTGACATAGCTTATGTCGACTTACTGCAGTGTCTACACCACACTGGGTCGATGGGAGACACACTCCCATTGACTTACCTTACTCTTCTCGTTCAGGGTGGAGTATCAGGGTTGACTGGAGAGTGATCTGTGGTCGATTTGGCGGGTCTTCACTAGACCTGCTAAATTGACCCCCAGTGCATTGATTGCCAGAGCCTTGATCTGGCTGTAGTATAGATGTAGCCTAATTGAACAATCTTGTTTGCATTGCCAGTGGCAGCAAGCAAACATCATAAAATGAGGCATGGAAGGGTCAATGAGAGAGTTAAAATCCAGTCTGCCATTCACAGCACAGTGCCTATCTCCATGGTTCTGTCCCAGGAGAATTAAATGAAGCAGAGCTTACGTCAGGTGTGCATTGCATCATGATATTGTGAGACAGCGCTAATAGCTGGTGAGCTGATTAGAGCCCTATAAACACCATGGATGGATGACACTGTGACAACTTGTCAAGACTCAGCACTGTTGTGTATCAATGCAATAGCACTGTGTGGTGGCATAAATATTACAACCCTTATTTTTGTCCTATAAGACTAGAACTAGTTGACAATTCCAGTTGCCAGACATCCGAGATGGACATTAACGAACCCACTGGCTTGTAAGCATCAGAACGGCTTTGCGCTGACAGCCGCTGTGCACTGATGGAACCCAGGAGTCATTTTCCAAAAGCCATTCGGCAGCCTGCATCTCAGAGAGGCAGACCTGGTAATCAGAACAGAACTGAAGGCCCACTCAGTTGGGCAGCCACGAAGCTGGTGCAATACATTTGTAGCTCTCTTCAGTTTCCCATCTCTTCCTTAAGCGACATTTCTGACTGATCAGGGGTCTGGCTGGCCTGTAACCTAAGGGCGGTGACTGGCAGAGTGACGCAGGCACCTCTCCCGGTCTCTCTGCTTCAGAGGGGCTTCTCAATCCGAGGTGTGTCCTGAACACCCAAGAATCAGTTCTGCACATTAAACACCGTGACCTGGCAGAGCTGCGCTTCAGAGCGCTCTGGAAATGGCAAATGGCCAGGCATGCAGCTGTCAAGAGAGAGACTTCTGCTGCCTCAGGAGTGCTGGGAGATGTATGGCATTTCGCTGCCAGGGGACAATGAGTCCCAGTTTGTTCTCCAGCTAGTTCCTGGCAACTGCAGCACCTTGACAAGGAGCTGGTTACTATTATCCCCTAAAAAGAAAAGGAGTACTTGTGGCACCTTAGAGACTAACAAATTTATTTGAGCATAAGCTTTCGTGAGCTACAGCTCACTTCATCGGATGCATTTGGTGGAAAATACAGTGGGGAGATTTATATACACACACAGAGAACATGAAACAATGGGTTTTATCATACACGCTGTAAGGAGAGTGATCACTTAAGATGAGCCATCACCAGTAAGGTGGGGGGGAGAGGAGGAAAACCTTTCATGGTGACAAGCAAGGTGGACCATTTTCAGCAGTTAACAAGAACATCTGAGGAACAGTGGAGGGTGGGGTGGGGGGAGAAATAACATGGGGAAATAGTTTTACTTTATGTAAAGACTCATCCATTCCCAGTCTCTATTCAAGCCTAAGTTAATTGTATCCAGTTTGCAAATTAATTCCAATTCAGCAGTCTCTCGTTGGAGTCTGTTTTTGAAGTTTTTTTGTTGAAGGATAGCCACCTTCAGGTCTGTAATCGAGTGACCAGAGAGACTGAAGTGTTCTCCAACTGGTTTTTGAATGTTATAATTCTTGACGTCTGATTTGTGTCCATTCATTCTTTTACGTAGAGACTGTCCAGTTTGACCAATGTACATGGCAGAGGGGCATTGCTGGCACATGATGGCATATATCACATTGGTAGATGCGCAGGTGAAGGAGCCTCTGATAGTGTGACTGATGTGATTAAGCCCTATGATGGTGTCCCCTGAATAGATATGGAGAGAGTTGGCAACGGGCTTTGTTGCAAGGATAGGTTCCTGGGTTAGTGGTTCTGTTGTGTGGTGTGTGGTTGCTGGTGAGTATTTGCTTCAGGTTGGGGGGCTGTCTGTAAGCAAGGACTGGCCTGTCTCCCAAGATCTGAGAGAGTGATGGGTCGTCCTTCAGGATAGGTTGTAGATCCTTGATGATGCGTTGGAGTGGTTTTAGTTGGGGGCTGAAGGTGATGGCTAGTGGCGTTGTGTTATTATCTTTGTTGGGCCTGTCCTGTAGTAGGTGACTTCTGGGTACTCTTCTGGCTGTGTTAGTCTGTTTCTTCACTTCAGCAGGTGGGTACTGTAGTTGTAAGAATGCTTGATAGAGATCCTGTAGGTGTTTGTCTCTGTCTGAGGGGTTGGAGCAAATGCGGTTATATCGTAGAGCTTGGCTGTAGACAATGGATCGTGTGGTATGATCTGGATGAAAGCTAGAGGCATGTAGGTAGGAATAGCGGTCAGTAGGTTTCCGATATAGGGTGGTGTTTATGTGACCATCGCGTATTAGCACCGTAGTGTCCAGGAAGTGGATCTCTTGTGTGGATTGGTGCAGGCTGAGGTTGATGGTGGGATGGAAATTGTTGAAATCATGGTGGAATTCCTCAATTTCCATCCCACCATCAACCTCAGCCTGGACCAGTCCACACATGCATTCCTACAACTACAATACCCACTTGCTGAAGTGGAGAAACAGATTGACAGAGCCAGAAGAGTAACCAGAAGTTACCTACTACAGGACAGGCCCAACAAAGAAAATAACACAACGCCACTAGCCATCACCTTCAGCCCCCAACTAAAACCTCTCCAACGCATCATCAAGGATCTACAACCTATCCTGAAGGACGACCCATCACTCTCACAGATCTTGGGAGACAGGCCAGTCCTTGCTTACAGACAGCCCCCCAACCTGAAGCAAATACTCACCAGCAACCACACACCACACAACAGAACCACTAACTCAGGAACCTATCCTTACAAGAAAGCCCATTGCCAACTCTGTCCACATATCTATTCAGGGGACACCATCATGGGGCCTAATCACATCAGCCACACTATCAGAGGCTCCTTCACCTGCGCATCTACCAATGTGATATATGCCATCATGTGCCAGCAATGCCCCTCTGCCATGTACATTGGTCACACTGGACAGTCTCTACGTAAAAGAATGAATGGACACAAATCAGACGTCAAGAATTATAACATTCAAAAACCAGTTGGAAAACACTTCAGTCTCTCTGGTCACTCGATTACAGACCTGAGGGTGGCTATCCTTCAACAAAAAAACTTCAAAAACAGACTCCAACGAGAGACTGCTGAATTGGAATTAATTTGCAAACTGGATACAATTAACTTAGGCTTGAATAGAGACTGGGAATGGATGAGTCTTTACATAAAGTAAAACTATTTCCCCATGGTATTTCTCCCCCCACCCCACCCTCCACTGTTCCTCAGATGTTCTTGTTAACTGCTGGAAATAGCCTACCTTGCTGGTCACCATGAAAGGTTTTCCTCCTTTCCTCCCCCGCTGCTGGTGATGGCTCATCTTAAGTGATCACTCTCCTTACGGTGTGTATGATAAACCCATTGTTTCATGTTCTCTGTGTGTGTATATCAATCTCCCCTCTGTATTTTCCACCAAATGCATCCGATGAAGTGAGCTGTAGCTCACGAAAGCTTATGCTCAAATAAATTTGTTAGTCTCTAAGGTGCCACAAGTACTCCTTCTCTTTTTGCGAATACAGACTAACACGGCTGCTACTCTAAAACCTGTTATTATCCCCTGGGATTCTCCAAGGAGTTGCACATTGGCTGCCCTACTCCTATTGGCTTCCTTCCAATGGGATTTGGGCACTTAACTCCCTTAGGATCCTTTGAGAATCCCAGTTTTGTTACTGAGGCACTGGGATGACTGACTAACCAGTAGATGAATTTCAGCTGACAGATAAGGACCGCGAGAGTGAATATCTGCCTGTGGTGTAGATGGAGAGAAACTATTTCACCAGGAGAATGGTGAAGCACTGGAATGTGTTACCTAGGGAGGTGGTGGAATCTCCATCCTTAGAGGTTTTTAAGGCCCGGCTTGACAAAGCCCTGGCTGGGATGATTTAGTTGGGGATTGGTCCTGCTTTCAGCATTGGGTTGGACTAGATTCATAGATATTAAGGTCAGAAGGGACCATTATGATCATTTAGTCTGGCCTCTTGCACAACGCAAGCCACAGAATCTCACCCACCCACTCCTGCGAAAAACCTCTCACCTATGTCTGAGCCACTGAAGTCCTCAAATCATGATTTGAAGACCTCAAGGAGCAGAGAATCCTCCAGCAAGTGACCTGTGCCCCATGCTGCAGAGGAAGGTGAAAAAAACCCAGGGCTTTCTGAGGTCCCTTCCAACCCTGATATTCTATGATTCTATGAATCAGCACTGGGTGAATAAATAATGGGAGCCGAGGAACCTGGGAGTGAGAGCAGTTTGTATATAGTTGAATCTCAACATCCTGGATCCAATCTTTCTGGCTATATAGGATGGTAAATGTACAAGCACAGCTGAAGAGAATGATTCACGGTCTTGGAGTGACAGGACCTCTGGATAAAACCTTTTATGGGGGTGGGAGAGGAAGCATTACTGACAGTAGGAGGGAGGAAATCTGATGAAATCAGAACCTTCCTCCACTTCCTTCTATGGATGTTTGAACCCAACCTTCTGGAAATGCACAAAAGGGCTCTACAGAAATTAAACCAGATTTGATAGCTATGGCTGTAAAAGCCATAGAGCTGGACACAGAGAGAGCCTCTCAATAGGGTTCTAGCCATGCTACAAAATGATTTAAAACGTCTATAGTTGGGCTGTCAAGCGATTAAAAAAATTAATCACAATTAATTGCACGTTAAACAATAATATCATTTATTTAAATATTTTTGGATGTTTTCTACATTTCCAAATATATTGATTTCAATTAGAACACAGAATACAAAGTGTAAAGTGCTCACTTTATATTTATTTTTTATTACAAGTATTTGCACTGTAAAAAACCAAAATAAATAGTATTTTTCAACTCACCTAATACAAGTATAGTACTGCAGTGCAATCTCTTTATCATGAAAGTTGAATTTAAAATTTAGAATTATGTAGAAAAGAACGGCATTCAAAAATAAAAGTGTACAATTTTAGAGCCTGCAAGTCCACTCAGTCCTACTTCTTGTTCAGCCAATCGCTCAGACAAAGAAGTTTGTTTACATTTTCAGGAGATAATACTGCCCACTTCTTGTTTACAATGTCACCTGCAAGTGAGAACAGATGTTCTCATGGCACTGTTGTAGCCGGCATAGCAAGATATTTACTTGCCAGATGTGCTAAAGATTCATATGTCCCTTCAAGTACCATTCCAGGGGGCATGCATCAATTCTGATGATGGATTCTGCTCGATAACAATCCAAAGCAGTGCGGACTGAGGCATGTTCATTTTCATTATCTGAGTCAGATGCCACCAGCAGAAGGTTGATTTTCTTTTTTGGTGGTTCGAGTTCTGTAGTTTCTGCATTGGAGTGTTGCTCCACACTTTATCCCTCTCAGATTTTGGAAGGCACTTCAGATTCTTAAGCCTTGGATCGAGTGCAGTAGCTATCTTTAGAAATCTCACATTGGTACTGTGATATAGGAGGGCCAGGGAGCAGTGGCAGAGTGGAAATTTATAAACCCTAGGCTAATTAAGGCGTGGTTTCCTGTAGACTAGGGAGGGTTGCTACAGGTTAATTGGAGCACCTGTAATCAATTAATCCCTGTTGGGAACCTAATAAAACCCCCTGCTTCAGGCAGTCACGAGAGGAGGAGGAAGGAGAGAGGACTGGAGTTTGGAGGTGTGTTGTAAGATTTGAGAGACCAGAGAACTGAAGTAAGGGAGACCCTGCCCCAGCAGGGGAGGAAGACTTCCTCCCTCAGCGTCTAAGGATGGAAGGTTCCCCACTCAAGCGGGAAGAGGGTAAGAACCCACAGGGGTTGAGAGGGGCTGGTGCTCAGAGTGAGGAGCAAACTCAGACCCCTCTCCTGCTTCCCTCCTCTACTACCTTCCTGGGCCACTAGCGGGGACCTTAGTGGCCCAAGAGCAGGGGTGGCATCTTAGCCCCCCGGCCAAGAAAAGCCCAGGACCCACCATACTAACATTGGCCATCTTGGCACAGTACCTTCTTTGCATTTAGTCAAAATCTGTAGTGAAAGTGTTCTTAAAATGAACATGTGCTGGGTCATCATCTAAGATTGCTATAACATGAAATATATGGCAGAATGTGGATAAAAGAGAGCAGGGGACATACAATTCTCCCCCAAGGAGTTCAGTCACAAATTTAATTAACATGTTTTCTTTAACGAGCATCATCAGCATGGAAGCATGTCCTCTGGAATGGTGGCTGAAGCACGAATGGGCAAATGAATGTTTAACACATCTGCACGTAAATACCTTGCAATGCCGGCTATAAAAGTGCCATGCAAATGCCTGTTCTCACTTTCTGGTGACACTGTAAACAAGAAGAGGGCAGCATTATCTCCTGCGAATGTAAACAAACTTGTTTGTCTAAGCGATTGGCTGAACAAAAAGTAGGAATGAGTGGACTTTGTAGGTTCTGAAGTTTTACATTGTTTTGTTTTAGAGTGCAGTAATGTAACAAAAAAATCTACATTTATAAGATGCACTTTCACTACAAACAGATTGCAACAGGGGAGGTCTCTTATTTCATACTGAGAAAGTAAGGCAATCGGCTAGTTTTCTTAGGTGCCTGTACACGAACACAAGAAGCCTGGGAAACAAGCAGGAAGAATTGGAAATCCTGGCACAGTCAAGGAACTATAATGTGATTGGAATAACAGAGACTTGTTGGAGTAACTCACATGACTGGAGTGCTGTCATGGATGGGTATAAACTGTTCAGGAAGGACAGGTGTGGGAGAAAAGGTGGAGTAGTTGCATGGTATGACTGCTCAGAGTTCCAGTATGAAACTGGAGAAAAGCCTGTTGAGAGTCTTTGGGTTAAGTTGAGAGGCAAGAGCAACAAGGGTGATGTCGTGGTGGGCATGTGCTATAGACCACCGGACCAGGATGAAGAGGTAGATGAGGCTTTCTTCGGATAACTAACAGATGTTTCCGGATCACAGGCCCTGGTTCTCATGGGGGACTTCAATCATCCTGACATCTGCTAGGAGAGCAATACAATACCTCACAGACAATCCAGGAAGTTTTTGGAGAGTGTTGGAGACAACTTCCTGGTGCAACTACTGGAGGAACCAACCAGGAGCCGTTCTTTTGACCTGTTGCTCACAAACAGGGAAGAATTGGGAGGGGAAGTAGAAGTGGGTGGCAACCTGGTCAGCTGTGACCATGAGATGGTCGAGTTCAGGATCCTGACAAAAGGAAGAAAGGACAGCAGCAGAATACAGATCCTGAACTTCAGAAAAGCAGACTGACTCCCTCAGGGAACTGATGGGCAGGATCCCCTGGGATTCTAATATGAGGGGGAAAAGGAGTCCAGGAGAGCTGGCTGTATTTTATAGAATCCTTATTGAGGGCACAGGAACAAACCATCCTGATGTGCAGAAAGAATAGCAAATATGGCAGGCAACAAGCTTGGCTTAACAGAGAAATCTTCGGTGAGCTTAAACACAAAAAGAAAGCTTACAAAAAGTGGAAACTTAAGCAGATGACTAGGGAGAAGTATAAAAATATTGCTAGAGCATGCAGGGGTATAATCAGGAAGACCAAAGCACAATTGGAGTTGCAGCTAGCAAGGGATGTGAAGGGTAACAAGAAGGGTGTCTACAGGTATGTTAGCAACAAGAAGGAGGTCAGGGAAAGTGTGGGGAGGCACACTGAATGGGGGAGGCAACCTAGTGACAGATGATGTGGAAAAAGCTGAAGTACTCAATGCTTTCTTAACTTGGTCTTCACAGACCAGGTGAGCTCCCAGACTGCTGCACTGGGCAGCACAGTATGTGGAGGAGGTGAGCAGCCCTCAGTAGTGAAAGAACAGGTTCAGGACTATTTAGAAAAACTGGAGGGTGCTAAAGATGTTGGCGGATGTAATTGCAGAGCCATTGGCCATTACCTTTGAAAACTCATGGCAATCGAGGGAGGTCCCGGATGACCTGAAAAAAAGCCAGTATAGTGCCCATCTTTAAAAAGGGAAGAAGGAGAATCTGGGGAACTACAGACCGGTTAAGTCATGCCTGACCAACCTGATTGTCTTCTATGATGAGATAACTGGCTCTATGGATATGGGGAAAGCGGTGGACATGATATACCTTGACTTTAGCAAAGCTTTTGATACAGTCTCCCACAGTATTCTTGCCAGCAAGTTAAAGAAGTCTGGATTGGATGAATAGACTATAAGGTGGATAGAAAGCTGCTACATCGTCAGGCTCAATGGGTAGAGATCAATGGCTCAATGTCTAGTTGGCAGCTGGTATCAAGCGGAGTACCCCAGGGGTCAGTCCTGGGGCTAGATTTGTTCAACATCTTCATTAATGGTGAAGCACTGGAATGGGTTCCCTAGGGAGGTGGTGGAATCTCCTTCCTTAGAAGTTTTTAAGAACAGGCTTGACCAAGCTGCCCTGGCTGGGATGATTTAGTTGGTGTTGGTGCTGCTTTGAGCAGAGGGTTGGACTAGATGACCTCCTGAGGTTCCTTCCAACCATGATATTCTATAATTCTGTGATTAATGATCTGGATGATGGGATGGATTGTACCCTCAGCAAGTTTGTGGATGACACTAAACTGGGGGGAGAGGCAGATACGCTGGAGGGTAGGGATAGGGTCCAGAGTGACCTAGACAAATTGGAGGAGTGGGCCAAAAGAAATCTGATGAGGTTCAACAAGGACAAGTGCAGAGTCCTGCACTTAGGATGGAAGAATCCCAGGCACTGGTACAGGCTGGGGATCGACTGGCTGAGCAACAGTTCTGCAGAAAAGGACCTGGGGATTACAGTAGATGAGAATCTGGATATGAGTCAACAAGGTGCCCTTGTTGCCAAGAAGGCTAATGGCATATTGGGCTGCATTAGTAGTAGCATTGCCAGGAGATCGAGGGAAGTGATTATTCCCCTCTCTTCGGCACTGGTGAGGCCTCATCTCGAGTATTGTGTCTAGTTTTGGGCCCACCAAAACAGAAAGGATGTGGACAAATTGGAGGAAGTCCAGCGGAGGGCAACGAAAATGATTAGGGGGTTGGGGCACATGACTTATGAGGAGAGGCTGAGGGAATTGGACTTATTTAGTCAGCAGAAGAGAAGAGTGAGGGGGGATTTGATAGCAGCCCTCAACTACCTGAAGGGGGGTTCCAAAGAGGATGAAGCTTGGCTGTTCTCAGTGGTGGCAGATGACAGAACAAGGAGCAATGGTCTCAAGTTGCAGTGGGAGAGGTCTAGGTTGGATATTAGGAAAAACTATTTCACTAGGAGAGTGGTGAAGCACTTGAATGGGTTACTTAGGGAGGTGGTGGAATCTCCATCCTTAAAGGTTTTTAAGGCCTGGTTTGACTGGCTGGGATGATTTAGTTGGGGTTGGTCCTGCTTTGAGCAGGAGGTTGGACTAAATGACCTCCTGAGATCCCTTCCAACCCTAATCTTCTATGATTGCACTACAGTACTTACTTGTATGAGGTGAATTGAAAAATACTATTTCTTTTGTTTATCATTTTTACAGTGCAAATATTTATAATCAAAAATAATATACTTTCTGATTTCAGGTATAATACAGAATACAATATATATGAAAATGTAGAAAAACATCCAAAATATTTAATAAATTTCAATTGGTATTCTATTGTTTAACAGTGCAATTAAAAATGCGATTCATCGCAATTAATTTTTTAATCGCGATTAATTTTTTTAAGTTAATCACGTGAGTTACCTGAGATTAATAGACAGCCCTGGTCTATATTTTTCAGTCTCAGTCTCTAGTCAGTGCTATTGGCCTTCTCCATATGAAAACCTTTTCAAAAGGGTCTAAAATGCTTGGGAATCTTTCCTTTCCCCAATATTTGTCATGTCCTGCTGCACCTCTGGCTTTGAGCCTGCAAAGGGGCTCCAATACTTTAGGACAGGATGTCCTGCCAGCATTTCCAGCCCCACCAGAAGCAAGAAGTCATCCAGACTCTGAGAATAAAGCCAAGCAAACAGAGTTTCAATAACTCACCCAAGGATAGCACAGTGAAGAGCTGGAAAGGAATAACTCAAGACTCTTCTGCATTCTCTTGCTAAAATCTTCCCAGTTTCTCTTGGATGAGTTGTCATGTTTTACCTTTTGAGTAATTAAACAGCTGTTATATTATCTCCCAAGGTGGCTGCATGTCCGTGGTGGGTAAAGGGATCTCTACATACACTGTAAAATAATTTATGACCTCTAAATACTTCACAATTATCATTCGGCTGTACAGCATGGCTGCTTGACACTTCATGGAGAGAGCAGAGATAGAGCTTAGATACCCCTGCTCCAAAAAGTCTCACCAGATGGCCTAAAGGAAATTCTACCTTAGCTAACAAGCAGCATGAAGCCTATGACACACCATGCTTCTGGGGCTTCTGTTGTTTCTGATTCCACCATGCTTAATTTACATAGCAGACTAGTAGAGAGCTGTGACATTCCTTACAGTCCATGCAGATCGGACAGCCTAATATTAACGAGTCTCCATAATTCCTTACATGGTGTTAATATAGACATTTCACAAGAATATGCATCATCAGAGTTTCAGAGTAGCAGCTGTGTTAGTCTGTATCCGCAAAAAGAAAAGGAGTACTTGTGGCACCTTAGAGACTAACAAATTTATTTGAGCGTAAGCTTTCATGAACTCCAGCTCACTTCATCAGATGCATTAGCTTTCAGAAAGGACCTCACTCTGTGCACTCTTATAAGACAATAATATTGTATGCAAGGAGTTGATTTAATTGTTTATCACTCTTGCTTCAGCCCTGAAAGGGGGAGGGATATTAGCAGACAGGTGGTGACCGAGAACCTCCTAATGTGATGATTGGCTCCCCCTGTGGTGGGAGCACTTCCAGAACTGGCAACGGATCAGTGGGATGCAGGTGGCTGTGCTGGGCTGCCCCCCAACAGGGACTTTGGATGTAATTTGACTAATAAAGTTGAGGCCTCGTTAAAACCCAGACCATGGGTCCTTAGGATTCTTCCACGCAGTGAGTGTACCAACCCGTCTTTATGAGATGCAACCTGTTTCCCCATTGCATGTCAGTCCCATTCTGTGGGTCAGGGACCCACGCCTTCCTCCCCTTTTGGCTGCCTTTCTAGAGGAGACCTAACTCTGCTGCTGCTGCCATGGCCTGGCTGATTAGCAGTCTGACTCATCATTGGAAAAGAGACCTCAGACAGCCAAGTGGGACTGCAAGAGAGCTCCCCTCTCAGCACTGCTTCTCAGAGAACCTGCTCCAGAGCTGATCAAAGTCTGTTTGATGGATAATGGAACAAGAAATGGAATAACTTATTTGATCTATTTTATCCCCAGTATTCAACCTTCTCTCTTAAGGATGTGGTCAGCAGCAGTTATGTCTCTGGCCGGAAGCTTGGTGCTCACACGCGCTGTGAGATTATTTCTGTTTATACCCTCTTACTCGTTCATGAATTCAACATTTCCCAGCATCACCTCCAACATTTGCACTCATTTCAAACCTCTCCTTATTTATTGATGGCCAGGCACTTTCCAAACATTCTCTGCTCCAAGGAGCTCACAATCTAATCTTTAAATCCTAGGATGATTTCCCAGAGGAATATGGGCATGTCAAGGTTCCTTCCCCACTCTGAACTCTAGGGTACAGATGTGGGGACCTGCATGAAAACCTCCTAAGCTTACTTTTACCAGCTTAAGTTAAAACTTCCCCAAGGTACAAACTATTTGCCCTTGGACTTCCACGGCCACCACCAAAGTCTGGGTTTACTGGGAAAACGTTGTTTGGAAACATCTTTCCCCCAAAAATCCTCACCAAAACCCTGCACCCCCCTGCCTGGGGAAGGCTTGATAAAAATCCTCACCAATTTGCATAGGTGACCACAGACCCAAACCCTTGGATCTTAAGAACAATGAAAAAAGCATTCAATTTCTTACAAGAAGAATTTTAATATAAGAAAATGTAAAATGAATCACCTCTGTAAAATCAGGATGGTAAATACCTTACAGGGTAATTAGATTCAACACATAGAGAATCCCTCTAGGCAAAACCTTAAATTACAAGAAAGACACAAAGACAAGAATATCCATTCTATTCAGCACAGTCTATTTTCTCAGCCATTTAAAGAAATCATTATCTAGCTAGATTACTAACTAAATTCTAAGACTCGATTCCTGTTCTGTCCCCAGCAAAAGCATCACACAGACAGACAGACCCTTTGTTTCTCCCTCCCTCCAGCTTTGAAAGTATCTTGTCTCCTCATTGGTCATTTTGGTCAGGTGCCAGCGAGGTTATCCTAGCTTCTTAACCCTTTACAGGTGCAAGGATTTTTCCTCTGGCCAGGAGGGATTTTAAAGGTGTTTACCCTTCCCTTTATATTTATGACAGGGCTCATTAAAGCAGGAGACTGAGTCAGAGAACCGAGTGACTTCTTGTAGCTGACCTTCCGTGTGGGGGTGAGGTGAGTGCCAGGAGCCCAGTCTGGCTGTCGGACTGTGAGCCAGCCAAAGCATGGCTGGAGTTATTTTCAGTTGCTTATTTAATTTGGCAGGCCTGCTGGAAGCAATGGTGGTTACTCCATAACTCCTGATAACACCAGTGTGGGCTTATCTTGCAGTATCAGAGTACATACCTCATGCCTCTCCGCCCTAAGGGCCAAATTCTGAAATCAGATGCTTGCATGTGGCTCCTATTATTTGCAAGAGGGAGACACATGAGCACTTCCAATGGGGGAATTTTGCCTTAACTGATTACATCGGAAGGTTATTTCACTAACCAGAAGGCAGAAGCAGCCCCCTCTCAATAGGAGCTGAACTTCTAAATACATACCGCTCCCAGAGGCCCCACACTAGGATCTTTATTATCTATCATATTTATTAATCACCAACCTGGTGTTAACAAAGAGATCCCTTTTAGAAGATATGCAAATAGCTCTGCAATTTTCTCCCAGTGACTCAGCACTCCTATTAGAAGCTCACTAATAAGACACCCAACCCACTAAAATGCCCTGTGAATAATTAGCAACTTCATGTCTCTGTATTTTAATAATGTACTGGAGGAAATGGTCTTTGGCTAATACACATTCCATCTTGCCAAGGCTAGATGTGAGTTTCAGACCTTTGGGTACAACTGTACTCAAAAGAGGCAAAGTTAAATATTCTCAATAGAAAGAATTTGAATAAAGCAAATGAAATTCTCTGAGCACTGGGGATTTTTGGACTGACACAAATGTAAAATATGGATATCCTGTCAAGACTTATTAAAATGTCTAGAGATTCCCTTGCAACATTTCCTGTCTAACCTACCAGGGTAGGAGTCTAGCTGGGTGATCAGAAGGTGGGTGGTGTTCATCTAAGCATCTAACCGCTCCAATATTTACTGAAGCTTATTTACACTATCCGAAGCACTCGACTCTACAGAACTGTGCTGGAGATCTCTGGAGAGCAGGGATGAGATTCTGGGCTCTGTCTCTAAAAGATGTAGCACAGAACTCACAGGTTCCAAAGGGAAAGGTGGCTTGAAACCACCCGGGCACTCTCCACAGCATGGGTTGCTCCAGGAGCTGGACAGACCTGTGACGTAATGCAGACAGGACCTGCATAAGCTATGGCAGCCTCTGCAGGCTGCCCTACATGCCACATCTTTGCCTCAAGTCCAGCCCTGCCCCAAGCTCATTCATCATGCCAGGGTTTGTGAGGGGAGTCCTCATAGAATGACTTTATGATGCCTGCACTGAGGAAATCCTCCCCCCAGCCACATTAGGGTTGGTAGGGGGGATCCACAAAGCTACCTAGGCACCCCCCACTACAATCCATAAAACTCCTACCCAGCCCTAGTGGTTTCTAAACTCACTCAGCACCCAGGTTTTCAAAACGCCGTAAGCACTGAAATGTCTGCCTCTGGGCATGCATGCTGCTGCCTCTCTGCAGGTGTCTGGTTGTCCCTCTCCCACCTAAAAGCCCCAGAGCAATTCGCAAGCCTGGGGAAATAGGCATTCAGCTGCCTAGCTCGCCCAATTCCGTAGGATTTCCGAGGAATGGAAAACTTGTCTTATGAAAGGAGACTTAAGGAGCTGGGCTTGTTTAGCCTAACTAAAAGAAGGTTGAGGGGAGATATGATTGCTCTCTATAAATATATCAGAGGGATAAATATAGGAGAGGGAGAGGAATTATTTAAGCTCAGCACCAATGTGGACACAAGAACAAATGGGTATAAACTGGCCACCAGGAAGTTTAGACTTGAAATCAGACGAAGGTTTTTAACCATCAGAGGAGTGAAGTTTTGGAATAACCTTCCAAGGGAAGCAGTGGGGGCAAAAGATCTATCTGGTTTTAAGATTCTACTCGATAAGTTTATGGAGGAGATGGTATGATGGGATAATGGGATTTTGGTAAGTAATTGATCTTTAAATATTCAGGGTAAATAGGCCAAATCCCCTGAGATGGGATATTAGATGGATGGGATCTGATTTACTATAGAAAACTCTTTCCTGGGTATCTGGCTGGTGAATCTTGCCCATGTGCTCAGGGTTTGGCTGATTGCCATGTTTGGGGTCGGGAGGGAGTTTTCCTCCAGGGCAGATTGGAGAGGCCCTGGAGGTTTTTTTGCCTTCCTCTGTAGCATGGGGCATGGTTGACTGGAGGGAGGCTTCTCTGCTCCTTGAAGTTTTGAACCATGATTTGAGGACTTCAATAGCTCAGACATGGGTGAGGTTTTTCATAGGAGTGGTGGGTGACATTCTGTGGCCTGCGCTGTGCAGGAGGTCGGACTAGATGATCAGAGTGGTCCCTTCTGACCTTAGTATCTATGAATCTAGGTGTGCTTACAGGGCACCCATTGGACTGGGCCCTGAGCAGCAGCTGACAAGTGCCCAGTGGGTAGAGCACCCAGCTAGGATATGGATGACCCAGGCCCAATTCCCTCCTCCCCGGAAGAGGGACGAAAGGATTTGAACAAGGTTCCCAATCCCACCTCCCAGGAGGGTGTTCTCACTATAGGGCTGTGGGATACTTTGCTGTAGGGGCTCCTGCACTCTCTCCTCGCTCACACTCATCAGCTGGTGACTAATGTCCCGTTAACTGTCCCTGCCAGACCAATGAAAGGTGCAAGGGAGGCATTGGGTCCTCTTAGAACTGCCAGGATGGGCACAGCCAGTGACAGAACCTGAGAAGAGTTTTGTGTCCTGCAACCAAGATTCTGCAGAAAATAAAAGCAATGAGACTGGAGCATGCTGCATGGCCTAAAGAGTACTAGGCACTTACAAAGGAAATGGTGAGCATCAGAATGGGGTATCTAGCACCCCGAGTACCCAGCAGAGGCCCTGGCTCTGTGATTGATTCCCTGGGGGAGTTAGGACACATCTATACAGAAACACACTGGAAAGTTAATCATACAACAGCTGAGGAGCCTCTTAGAAGGAAGACATGGATAGTGAGCGATTAGCTGTTGTGACCTGCTCAGATTGTGCCATGTTTGTCTTTCTCCCAGAGGACAGAAATGACTTTGTCTGTATAAGTGCAAGCTGGTCTGCATATTGGAAGAGAAGGTTAGAGGACTAGAGAACCAGGTATCAACCCTGCGTTGCATCAGAGAATATGAAGATTTTCTGGATAGAAGTCAGTGTTTGGTTCTGGAAGCAAAACATGCTGAAGAATCAGAGGGTGCGGTGCAGAATGGGGAAGAGTATTGGCAGCAGGTGACCTTCAGAAGAAGAAAGAGGAGAACCCATGTACCCCCAATGCAGATAGAGGTGTAAAACCGTTTTGAGGTTCTCGCCACAGATACTACTGCAGAGAAGGATTTGGAAGAGCCCTCTGAGGGAAGGTATCAGAAGGAGACCCCCATCGGCCAGAAAGCAGGCGATGCATGGTCCTAAGGATGGGGGTTTGATCACCACTCCTAGGAGGAGGAGACAGGAGGTGGTGGTCAGGGACTCCCTCCTAAGGGGGATGGAGTCATCCATCTGCCGACCAGACCGGGAGACTTGAGAAGTGTGCTGCTTGCCTGGAGCTAGAATCCAGGATGTGACGGAATGTCTGCTGACACAGATCAAGACCTCGGACCACTATCCCTTCCTGCTTCTCCACGTGGGCACCAATGATACTGCCAAGAATGACCTTGAGCAGATCACTGCAGACTACATAGCTCTGGGAAGAAGGATAAAGGAGTTTGAGGCACAAGTCATGTTCTCATCCATCCTCCCTGTTGAGGGAAAAGGCCCAGGTAGGGACTGTCAAATTGTGGAGGTGTATGTGTGTGCTTACACAGGCAGTGTCGGAGAGAGGGTTTTGGATTTTTCGGCCATGGGATGTTGTTCCGGGAAGAAGGATTGCTAGGAAGAGATGGTATCCACCTAACGAAGAGAGAGAAGAGCATCTTCGCAGACAGGCTTGCTAACCTAGTGAGGAGTGCTTTAAACTAGGTTCGCTGGGGGATGGTTACCTAAGCCCACAGGTAAGTGGGGGAGTGGGATAATGGGAGGAAACACAAGGAGGAGGGTACAAGACGGGAAGCCTCCTGATTCATACCGAGAAAGCAGAGCAATCACCTAGTTATCTTAGGTGCATGTATACGAATGCAAGAAGCCTGGGAAACAAGCAGGAAGACTTGGAAGTCCTGGCACAGTCAAGAAACTATGATGTGATTGGAAAAACAGAGACTTGGTGGGGTAACTCACATGACTGGAGTGCTGTCATGGATGGGTATAAATTGTTCCGGAAGGACAGGCGAGGGAGACAAGGTGCAGGAGTTGCATTGTATGTAAGAGAGTGGTATGATTGCTCAAAGCTCCAGTTTGAAACTGGAGAAAAGACAGTTAAGAGTCTTTGGGTTAAGTTTTGAGGCTAGAGCAACAAGGGTGATGTCGTGGTGGGCGTGTGCTATAAACCACCAGATCAGAAGGATGAGGTAGACGAGGCTTTCTTCAGACAACTAACTGAAGTCTCCAGATCATAGGCCCTGGTTCTAATGGGGGACTTCAATCACCCTGACATCTGCTGGGAGAGCAATACAATACCTCACAGACAATCCAGGAAGTTTTTGGAGAGTGTTGGGGACAACTTCCTGGTACAAGTGCAGGAGTAACCGATTAGAGGCCGTGCTCCTCTTGACCTGCTGCTCACAACCAGGGAAGAATTGGTCGGGGAAATAAAAGTGGGTGGCAACCTAGGCAGCAGAGACCATGAGATGGTTGAGTTCAGGATCCTGACAAAAGGAAGAAAGGACAGCAGCAGAATACAGACCCTGGACTTGAGAAAAGCAGACTTTGACTCCCTCAGGGAACTGACAGGCAGGATCCCCTAGGAGGCTAATATGAGAGGGAAAAGGAGTCCAGGAGAGCTGGCTGTGTTTTAAAGAAGCCTTATTGAGGGTGCAGGAACAAGCCATCCCAAAGAGCAGAAAGAATAGCAAATATGGCAGGGAACCAGCTTCGCTTAACAGTGAAATCTTTGGTGAGCTCAAACTCAAAAAGAGGAGGTTACTCACCTGTGCAGTAACTGACATTCGTCGAGATGGGTGTCCCTATGGGTGCTCCGCTGTAGGTGTTGGTGTGCCCCTGCGCCATTGTTCGGAATGTGCCTGTATCGGCCGCGCATACACGGAGCCTGCCTCATATCCCAGTCTTGTCTTAATAGTGTACATGCGCGGCTGAACTCCTCAGTTCTTTCTCTACAACGGAGGCCACCCCAACTCCAAAGTAGAGAGAAGGAGAGTGGGGAGTGGAGCAGCCACAGGGACACTCACCTCAAAGAACGTCAGTTACTGCACAGATGAGTAACCTCCTCTTCTTCTTCGAGAGGTGTCCCTGTGGGTGCTCCACTGTAGGTGACTGAAAACCAGTCTCTCTCAAGGAGGTAGGGACTTTGGATCTGGAAGGAATGCAGTAGATAGAACAGCTCTGCCCACATGTGTATCGCTGATGGGTCCCTGTGTAAGAGCATACTGTTTTGCAATCGTATTTTCAAAAGCCCACTGAGGCCGCCATGGATCTGGTGGAGTGAGTCCTGATAAAGGTAGGAGTAGTCACATTCTGTAGTTGATAACAGACAAATGCAACTCGAGATCCATTTGGAAAGTCTGTGGTTAGAGATAAATGAGCCCTTGGAGCGTTCCGCAATGGGGACAAATAGCTTGTCAGAACACCTACAAGTTTTAGTCCTGGAGAAGGACAAAGCTCTGTGCACGTCCAAAGTGTGCATTGTAGATTCAAAGGAATTTGCATGTGGTTTTGGAAAAGGTAGGGAGATGGATAGGCTCATTGACATGGAAAAATGAGTGAACCTTCGGAGAATTTCGGGGAGTAAGCATAGGGTGACTTTTCCTTAAAAATACGGTGCATGGCGGATCTGCCATGAGTGCTGCAATTTCTCCTGTGTGTCTCACACAGGCAATCACTACCAGAAACACAAGTTTCATAGAGAGATGTAGGAGGGAACATGTGGCTAATGGTTCAAATGGTTTTGGGTTAGGCATGTTAAGACTAAGGGGAGGTTCCAAGATGGATTAGACAGTTTGATGTCTGGGTATAGGTTTGGGGTCCCTTAAGGAATTGTTTAGTAATGGGATAAGCAAAGATAGTCCTATCATCAATGGCATCATAGAACATTGTAATTGCGGGCAAGTGGAGTTTGATGGGACTCAGAGAGAGTTCAGAGAATTTAATCTCTAATAGATAGACGAGGATTAGTAGGAGAGGCACGGAAAAAAAGGAGTGGTGTTTGTGACAGCCCACCAGTGTGTAAATCTTGTCCAGTTACAAAGGCAGGTGGTGCATGTAGAAAATGGGATGTTCTGCAGAATGGGGACCCGTAGCAAAGGTTGTGAAGCAATGTCCACCAGTGGAGGGAGTCCTAGAATCTGGGAGGTATGTATGAAAGTTTGTTCAGACCATGGACATTTGGTCTGTAGACAGTGGAATCCAGCTTTGGAAATACCTCATAAAGAGGCGAGTGTTCCTGACTACAAAAGTGCAAAAAGCCATGTGACCTCGGAGTCGTAGGCAAGCTCATGCAGCCACTTGTGGACTGTTGCACAGCTTGGGAATGAAACGGTTGATAGTGTTAAAAAGGTGGAGTGGGAGAGATGCTATTCTTTTGTGTGAGTCGAAATGTGCTGCTATGAACTCCAGTTGTTGGGTGGGAGTGAGTGAAGATTTTCTTTGTTCATTCGCAGACCAAGAGCGTGGAAACATTGGACTGTCCATTGTGTGGACTGAATGGCTTCTTGGAAGGTCCTGGCTTTGAAAGGCAGTTGTCGAGGTAAGTAAAAATTATGATTCTCTGCCTTCTGAGATGAGCTGTTATAACTGAGGAGTTTGGAAGAGACATGAGGTGCAGTTGAGAGACTGAAAGGTAGGACCCTGTACTGGTAGTGTTGTGAGCACAGAACGAAGCGAATAAAACATCTATGGGCTGGGTGTATGGTCACAGGAACATAAGCATCCTGCAGGTCAAGGGCTGAAAACCCAATCTCCCCGCTCCAGTGCTGGAATTATGGTTGCAAGAGTCACCATTTTTTTTTAAAAAAATATTTATGTAATGAATGTATTGAGACATCTGAGATTGAGAATAGGTCGCCATTCCCCAGTTTTCTTTTGTGTTAAAAAGTAATGGGAGTAAAACCCTTTTTCTCTGTGGTGTTTAGGTGCTGGTTGTATTGCTTCTAATTGGAGGAGGTGATGCACCTCTTGGTAGAGCAGTTGTTTGTGAGAGAGGTCCCTGAAAAGGGATGTGGCGGGGGGGAATGGGCACTGAATTAGGGATGATGTTTTCTATACCGTCAGTCACATCTTCAAATTTGCTTATTAGTGGGAGGGGGTTGACATGGAGCCGATGACTGGTGTGGCGATGTTGACATCTTGGTCACGGACGTTGTTGTTCATACGGTCTATGACTTTGTTGAGTATACACTGGGTAGCATGGATGTTGATAAGGTTGGTATCTATATTGTCTCCTCCTATTTGCAGGGATTTGGATACCGAGAGACCGTAATGTCGCTCTCGACTCCTTCATGGAGTGAAGCACATCGCTGGTGTTACTGGCAAATAGTTTTTCACCATAAAAAGGGAGATCTTCTATGGTATTCTGAACCTCGCAAGGAAAAGAAGATGATGAAAGCCATGAAGTTTGATGCACCATGACTGCTGTAACAGTGGATCTCGCAGTTGTCTTAGCAACATCAAGTGCAGCTTGTAGTGCGGTACGGGAGATGATTTGTCAGTCAGAGACTATGGTTTTAAACTGATGGTGGTTTTTTTTCCCCCCTCTGGAATGTCATCAATAAAGTCCTTGAGTTTCTCTTAATTTCTGTGGTCATGTTTTGCCAGAATGGCCACATAATTAGATATCCGGAATTGTACTGTGGATAAAGCATACACTTTACAACCAAGCAGGTCCAGGCTTTTACTGTCTTTATCAGTTGGGGTAGACCTGGGAACTGGCGTTTGTTCTTTTGGTTAGCTATCTCTACTACCAATGAGTTTGGCGCTGGGTGAGTAAAAAGGAACTCAAGCTCTTTGGAAGGAATAAAATATTTCCAGTTAGCTTGCTTACAGGTAGTTGTGCTAGTAGCTGGTGTCTGCCATATGGTTTTGGCAGGATCCATAATGACTGGATTTATAGGTAAGGCAATCTTGGATGTTGAGGAAGGTTGCAGGATGTCAGTCAACTTATGTTGGTTTTCAGAAAAACTTCCTCCAGATTAATCCTCAACTCATTGGCGGCTCTTTTGAAGAGGTCTTGAAATTTTAAGAAATCATCCGACAGTGTTGGTGGGGGAGGCAGTATAGCCTCATCCTGTGCTCTGAAGTCGGTGGTGCCAGGAAGGTAAGCGCAGCCCGGGTCTATTCCGGAAAGGTCCTCTGTGCTGGTACCATGTCCACTGTGGTGCCAGATGGTGCCATGAGAGAGGCAGGCAACTTGAAGCCTGAAGCCTTGGCACCAGGAGCTTGCGCTGTCACTGCAGCCACAGGCGGGATTAGCGCAATGTCGGGGGAACCGGCACATCAAAGGTGCTGAGCCGAGAGACGGTCTGCATAGAAGAAATAGACCTGCTCAGCGGCCTTTTTGCTCGCAATGTTTCCCTTCTGGGTGAGGGAGGCAGGCGTTTTCTTTTTTTGTTGTTTTTGGAGGCGGGAGGGCTGCGGTTCACTGAGGAGCCCGTACCTGGGTCACAAGCAGGTCCGAGTGATTTCTGCCCAAGAATCATTTTCAGGTGGAGTTCTCTGTCTTTATGCGCCCTGGATTTATATTTGGAACAATGGGCACATTTTTGAGGAATGTGGGACTCCCCCAGACATTTTATACACTGGGAGTGACCATCCAAGATAGGGACGGTGTCCCTGCACGTAGTGCACCGGTTAAATCCTGGGGAACCAGACATATTAGCATAGGCGGGAACAATTTTTTTTTAAAAGGAATGAACTTATCTAATAACTAGAGTGCTAAACTAAGGGAAAAAAGGATGTAGAATGGGTAAGCGAAAAAGTTTTAACGAGTCTGTGGTAGGTCCGGCTCTGGCAGGGGACAATAGAGAAGGAACTGAGGAGTTCAGTCGCACATGCGCACTATTAAAACAAGCTAGTATGTGAGGCAGGCTCTGCGCATGCGTGGCCGATACAGGGACTGCTGCAAAAATCTCCGAACAACAACGCAGAGGCGCACCCACAGGGACACGTCTTGAAGAAGAAGAAATCTTACAAGAAGTGGAAATTTGGACAGAGGAGTATAAAGATATTGTTAGAGCATGCAGGGGTGTAATCAGGAAGGCCAAAGCACAATTGGAGTTGCAGCTAGCAAGGGATGTGAAGGGTAAGAAAAAGGGTTTCTACAGGTATGTTAGCAACAAGAAGGTCAGGGAAAGTGTGGGACCCTTACTGAATGGAGGAAGCAACATACTGACAGACGATGCGGAAAAAGCTAAAGTACTCAATGCATTTTTTTGCCTCGGTCTTCACTGACAAGGGAAGCTCCCAGACTGCTGCACTGGGCAACAGAGCATGGGGAGCAGGTGAGCAGCCCTCAGTGGTGAAAGAACAGGTTAAGGACTATTTAGAAAAGCTGGACATGCATAAGTCCATGGGTCCAGACCTAATGCATCCAAAGGTGCTGAGGGAGTGGGCTGATGTGATTGCAGAGCCATTGGCCATTATCTTTGAAAATTCATGGCAATTGGAGGAGGTCCTGGATGACTGGAAAAAGGCTAACGTAGTGCCCATCTTTAAAAAAGGGAAGGAGGAGGATCCGGGGAACTACAGGCCAATCAGCCTCACCTCAGTCCCAAGAAAAATCATGGAGCAGGTACTCAAGGAATCCCTTCTGAAGCACTTGGAGGAGAGGAAGGTGATCAGGAACAGTCAACATAGATTCACCAAGGGAAAGTCATGCCTGACCAACCTGATTGCCTTCTATGATGAGATAACTGGCTCTGTGGACATGGGGAAAGTGGTGGATGTGATATATCTTGACTTAGCAAACCTTTTGATACGGTCTTGCACAGTATTCTTGCCAGCAAGTTTAAAAAGTATGGGCTGGATGAATGGACTATAAGGTGGATAGAAGGCTGGCTAGATCGTCGGGCTCAACATGTAGTGAACAATGGCTCCATGTCTAGTTGGCAGCCAGTATCAAGCAGAGTGCCCCAAGGGTCAGTCCTAGGGTGACCAGATGTCCCAATTTTATGGGGACAGTCCTGATTTTTGGGTCTCTCTCTTATATAGGCTCCTATTACCCCCCACCCCCATCCCGATTTTTTGCATTTGCTGCTGGTCACCGTAGTCGGTCCTGGGGCAGGTTTTGTTCAACATCTTCATTAATGATCTGGAGGATGGTGTGGATTGCACCCTCAGCAAGTTTACAGATGACACTAAACTGGGAGGAGTGGTAGATATGCTGGAGGGTAGGGATAGGATACAGAGAGACCTAGACAAATTAGAGGATTGGGCCAAAAGAAATCTGATGAGGTTCAACAAGGACAAGTGCAGAGTCCTGCACATAGGATGGAAGAATCCCATGCACTGCTAAAGACTAGGGACCGAGTGGCTAGGCTAGGCAGCAGTTCTGCAGAAAAGGACCTAGGGGTTACAGTGGATGAGAAGCTAGATATGAGTCAACAGTACGCCCTTGTTGCCAAGAAGGCTAACGGCATTTTGGGCTGTAAAAGTAGGAGGAATGCCAGCAGAGGGACATGATCATTTCCCTCTATTCGGCATTGGTGAAGCCTCATCTGGAGTACTGTGTCCAGTTTTGGGCCCCACACTACAAAAAGGGTGTGGAAAAATTGGAGAGAGTCCAGCAGAGGGTGACAAAAATGACTAGGGGGCTGGAGCACATGACTTATGAGGAGAGGCTGAGGGAACTGGGATTGTTTAGTCTGCAGACGAGAAGAATGAGAGGGGATTTGACAGCTGCTTTCAACTACCTGAAGGGGGGTTTCAAAGAGGATGGATCTAGGCTGCTCTCAGTGGTGGCAGATGACAGAACAAGGAGCAATGGTCTCAAGTTGCAGTGGGGGAGGTTTAGATTAGATATTAGGAAAAACTTTTTCACTCGGAGGATGGTGAAGCACTGGAATGCATTATCTAGGGAGGTGGTGGAATCTCCTTCTTTAGAGGTTTTTAAGGCCTGGCTTGACAAACCCTGGCTGGGATGGTTTAGTTGGTGTTAGTCCAGTTTTGAGCAGGGGGTTGGACTAGATGACCTCCTGAGGTCCCTTCCAACCCTGATGTTCTATGATTCTATGAGGGGTTCAGTGTGGAGGAGTGGGTTCCAAGATGAGGGAGGGGTGTAGGAGGGGCTATGGAGTCCAGGATGGGGCAAGAGATGAGGGGTGCATGGGGGCTCCAGGCTGGGACAGGAGGGAATGAGTTCTCTTGCTGGGACTGCAGGCTCCAGTGAGGGGCCAGGGGTGTAGGAGGGGATGAGATCTCTGGCTTGGGGACAGAGCTGTCAGAAGCTGGCAACCCAAAAGGAGTGGTAAGCTACTCCTTGAATGGTTATTAACCTAAACTGTTTAGCTTTCTCTCTCTGCCTGCCACAGCCCAAATGTAGAACAAACACCCCAAATGAGTAAGAGAAAAGTATTGATGGGGCAAAACTGAAGTGCTGGGAGATTCCTTTTTAGTGTAAAAAAAACAAAAAAACACCCATCTACATTTTCCATTTAATTATTTTTTATTTCTGAAAAAAAAAAAAAATCACAGGAAGTACAAAAAGGCCATGGAGATTAATGTCAGAGGTGACATCCCGCAACATCGAAGGTCATCAGGAGAGCTCGCACACACCTAGAATAGAATCGACATAAGCAAGTGTTCAAAGAAGAAATAATGTAATTTTCTTTCCCCCATTTACTCAGACATTATGGCTTCAGTCCTGAAATGAGCTCCATGCAGGCAGGCTCCTGTGCTCACAGAGACCCACTGAAATTATCAGAGCTCACTGCACTATGGATTATTTGTGGGATCTTCAGGGTGGAGCTAGTTAATGAAACTGTCACACATTGTACATCTAAGGGTATATTACAGGATTTTTAACTCAGGAAATACCTTCTAGAAGACAATTTAGGATAGTCAAATTATCACTTAAATTAAATGGAATATAAGCTTTTATTTAGTGGAAACAGTGCAAATAAGTCCTGTTTCTCCAGAGAGTTTACAACAGCTGGTGTTGAGAGGTAGATTGCAGTTGGGTTCACTGTAGTATTAATTCAGATGGTATTACAAGGCTAGTACCAGTCCTGCTGCTGTATTCTCTCAGCGACTAAGGAAACAGTAAAAAGAAAAGGATTACTTGTGGCACCTTAGAGACTAACAAATTTATTTGAGCATAAGCTTTCATGAGCTACAGCTAGCTCACGAAACCTTATGCTCAAATAAATTTGTTAGTCTCTAAGGTGCCACAAGTAATCCTTTTCTTTTTGCGAATACAGACTAACACGGCTGCTACTCTGAAACCTAAGGAAACAGTGTTAGTATTGCTTCTTGGTGACATCTTAGCTGTTACCAGTAGGAGTCATCCTTTGTTAGAAGACAGTTGACATTCCAGCTCCATTTCTTGGTCAGGTATTTTCAACCTTCTTTTCTCAATACTAAACATGCTTGTTCTTTTTAGCCTTTCCTCACAGGTCAGGTTTTCTAAACATTGTATCATTTTTGTAGCTCTTCTCTTCTCTGGACTCTCTCCAGTTTGTCCAAATCTTTCCTAAAGTGTGGTGCTCAGCACTGGACACAATACTCCAGCTAAGGCCTCACCACCAAGGGAACAGTTGCAGCTATGTTGAAGTGCAGGGGTTCCTCTCTCTGACTGGACATTTCCTAGTCTGTTACTCACCAATACCACCAAATGTAGCAATTTTTACAGCAATGAGCATGATACCTGACCATTCTACAAGGGGCGGGGCTTCAGTATAGATGCAGACCCTTCTCTGAATCATATAGGACCCCCGTACACCCTAAGATGGAGGTTGTGAGCCCCTCCCATGCTACTTATCAGTACCAGTAGTTCGTTAAATACGTAGTTCATGCCAAAGACACCATGCTTGACAAAAATTGTATGCCAGCTACACAAGAAAAGAGTCTCATATTAAGTATCTTATTCTAGTATTTATTAAGCCCCAAGTCATTGAGAATAGTATAAAGCCAGAGAGGAATTAAAAGCCGTCACCAGCCACACATTGAGTCAGTATACCCTGCCCTGTCATTAAGCGAACAGAAAAAAAGCAGTTTTTAACCATAGAAAGTGATTTACATCCACAAACACAGTAAAGTACATATAAGCCAGTCCCTGAAACTAAAACTCAAAACAATGGTTCCTGAAGTCTTTTCTGGTTGTTAAAACAACTTTTATCAGAGAAAAAACCCAACCTGTTTCTCCCCCAACCCCCTAAGTATCTTCATGCAGCTCTCCTCCTACTAGGGTGCTGTTCTGATACATATTAAACAACCTGTAGAGCCAGACTTGTAAAAGAGCCACCAGACTGCACCTCTTCCCAGCATGCTTTATTAAAAAATGATTGACAGACCAGCTTCTCTTCCCTTCTCTCTTTGGGGGAGAGGGGGTGCACAAGGGGCATGGGCCAGAACTTTAAACTTTAACTTTTTTTTCTGTAAGGAGACATCTTAATTTTGTTCCCCCTTGCCTTTCTTCTTTTTGAAACCAGATTAGTCTCATAACATTAGGGGAAAGCTAACCTATATTTCTTCTCAAGGTTCTAACTCGGGGACTCAAACCAAAAGAGTGAATAAGGCTAGCTTGTTAAACAGCTTGCTCTTTTTTGCCCAAGGATTGCTAACTCCCAAGTGTAGCCTGCTGTATCATGCAGCCAGGTGTATTGGCCCCAGTCCCTTTGTGCTAGGCACTGTATAGACATATGAAAATAATGGTCCCTGACCAGCAGAGCATATATACTAAGTGGCTACAGCAAACATTTGATGAGAACACAAGGTAACAATGAGAGGATGGTAAGCTGCAGTCATGGCACACCAGCTGTTTAATAGATGATATTGTTGCATGTTAAGTTGACTTTACTGTAGAAAAACACTAGTACTAAAAATAGTCAGTCCGTTATGATCTCTCAATATGTACGTCAGTCAGACCTTGCTTTTCCAGCATTATTTTGTTACCGTGCTGTTGACACTATGTCTTGTGATAAAAGCACTGAGATCACATCTGCTTTTGAATAAATGAGGAGAGTAGAGTAATTTCAGTACATAACCACTAATGCTCCTTAAAAATATGTTTCTAAAAAGAGCCTTGTGACACTGCACCCCATATTCCTCACAGTGATATTACAAGGATATGAGTATGGCATAATTATGATGTATTTTATGCAAGATAAGGCATATGAGGTGAGTCACTGGAAAGGATATAGAATATCAGGGTTGGAAGGGACCTCAGGAGGTCATCTAGTCCAACCCCCTGCTCAAAGCAGGACCAATCCCCAATTTTTGCCCCAGATCCCTAAATGGCCCCCACAAGGATTGAACTCACAACCCTGGATTTAGCAGGCCAATGCTCAAATCACTGAGCTATCCCTCCCCCCCCCCAGGATATGATTTGCTGAATATGATTATCATCTCCTAATTGTATCCATGTATCATTTTGCATCCTAAGTTATAAATATTGACTATGTATCTATGACTATGTATGATTTAGTTGGGGATTGGTCCTGCTTTGCGCAGGGGGGTGGACTAGCTGATCTCTTGAGGTCCCTTCGAACCCTCATATTCTATGATTTTATGTTCTGTATTTCAAATATGCTTGCTTTGGGTGACACCCCACAACTAGCCTTCAGGTACAACGGTGAAGAAACCAGATACTGCTGATGGCCCATCAGCAAAGACAATGGACTATAAAAGTGCTCAGCCTTCCTGTGAATGCTTGAGCCAACCAGGGAGTGATGGCTGCTATGACTCTACAAGGACATGTGACCAGATCACATGGTGCTGGACTCCATCTTGGGATGGCAGTATTTTTCCCCAGACCAGGCTGAGAACCAGCTTTGGGAACAAAGGGTTCCCGCCCTATGCTAAAGCTGTACAAGACTGTGAGTGACATGTTTTGTTCTTCACTCCCCATACAAGACACGTGGAAACATCTGAGGAACAAAGACTGCACTGGGGAAAGTGCTGGACCCAGGCTAAAGGGATTTCTAGCCTGTATCTGAAAATCTGGGAAACCCAAGTTCCAAAGCAAATGCAACTTGTGCCT
This sequence comes from Dermochelys coriacea, assembly GCF_009764565.3. NCBI lineage: Eukaryota > Metazoa > Chordata > Testudines > Dermochelyidae > Dermochelys > Dermochelys coriacea. The sequence continues at coordinate 1,074,359 of NC_050071.1, read as the reverse complement.
TAAGAATCTGTAAGGCTGCTTATATCATCAACAGGGTGAGAATTTGCTAGTTCATATCAAGTCTTTCTAGTACCTTAAGGTTAGTTTGGATTTTTGTTTATTTACTGTGTAATCTGCTTTGATCTGTTTGCTATCCCTTATAATCACTTAAAATCTACCTTTTTGTAGTTAGATTAAACCATAAAATAAGTTTATTAAGCCAGTGAGACTTTACTGAAGTGTGTGGGTTATCACAAGTGTGCACTGTCCTCTTCACATTGAGGGAGAGGCGGACTGGGTGTTAAACCCATATACTGGCTAGATTTGACCAGGACAGGATGGTACTGCTCTGGGGTCCTAGGCTGGGAAGCTGGTGGTTTAGGCTGTAGCCTCTCTATTGTTGCTGCATGCAGTGGCTAGACTGAGAGCCTGTATGTAGCTGCAGTTGAGTGTCCCCCTACCTGTGTGAAAGCTGGTGGAAGTGCAAGCTTGTCACAGGAACACAGTGTGAGAGAGAGCCCAGGCTGGTGGGTCGGAGGCTCAGTGGTACCCAAGTTCCAGGTAGCACCCCGTGGAGGAACCCATCACACTAACACAATGCTTTTTTAAAAAATATATTTATATTAAAGCCTTTGATACTGTCTGCTAACACTCTCATGAAGTTCAGACTTGCCAATTTCATGTACTTAATTTCTTCTGTCTAATTTTTGTACTCTGTCCAGCATTAAGCAATTGACTCTCAAACCTTTATGCTTTAAGAAAGCCTAGGAAGAGAATTACAAAGCTAGGGGAAAAGAAAAGGAGTACTTGTGGCACCTTAGAGACTAACAAATTTATTAGAGCATAAGCTTTCGTGAGCTACAGCTCACTTCATCGGATGCATGCAGTGGAAAATACATAGTGGGGAGATTCTATATACACAGAACATGAAACAATGGGTGTTACCATACAGACTGTAACAAGAGTGATCCTGATCATCCCCCATTCCCTTGATGTGTCTTCATTAAAGAACTTACTTATTTATGATTTAAATAATACAACTGTTAAAATACCTGTTGCTGGCTTATTCAGTTACAAGTGCCCTTTTTTGATCCCTTCCTTGTCCCCCCGTCCCCCAGACCTGGACTTCCGTGTCCAACTCTGCAGTTGAGGATGCAGTAATACCATTTGTGATATGGTGACCAACACCATATATTCCAAAGAAGATTGAACAACTGCCTTGCAAAACAGTATTACCAGTTGTTTTCCATCCCACTACTAACACAGCCCAGTCTGTTTGCTAGAGCTCAGTAGCATCCCTACACCAAACCCTTTTTCTGATTAGTGAGCTCAGTTGTTGCCACCTTGCTCCCAGGATTCAATTTCAGTTCATTTTCTGAACTGAAATGCATTTGTTATCCCCTAAATAAGCCAAAATCTCTGAAGTCATTACATTTCCCTCATGCTGCTCCAATTCCAGTTTTCACCAGAAAGACATCTTACAAAACCTTTGTTTGAGATAGGAAGACAATAAAATAATAAACCCATAAAATCCTCTGCTCCAGAAGTTTCATGCTTTCTAAGTTCCCATCTACAGCTACCCTCATTGTCCAGCATCCTGTTATTCCCTACTCACAGGTTAGTCCTTTGATCCAGTGTGGAATCTTGATCCCTACTCTCAATATATATTGGGTAACCCTGAACTGCTTTTTGAGAGTTCTCTGGACAAATCTTTAAATAGAATTTGTTAGATTCCTCAAACTGGTATAGAACTTGAAGATCTAGATTCCTGTTTCTTGGGTAAGTTTAAAAGTAACTAAGAGTGCAGTTTGCTACATGTCCACCAAAAATCTCATCCAAATCTAGTCAGTTTTCTACTCACCTCTCTAAAGTTAGAGTATATTTTAAAGTCACCAGACAAAAATAAGACATACCATGAAGCCTAATGATCTGAATTGATGCTTTGATGTGCTGGGTTGTTAGTTTTCTTCGCACTCTTGGTTTGGAGCTTGCAGTGTGGACTCTGCTGGTCTGCTTTTGGATTGTCTCTGCAAAATATAATGTCATTATGTCTAGTGAACTTTTATACTACAGATTAGGTACAATCTTGATTAAAAAAAGGACCAGATGTCTGACAAAGACGACAGACTCATCAGGTGGAGAATCAGCTCAGTTAATGTGTGTTTAATGATAAAAAGGTTTTGCGAACATCCCCATTTTACAGATGACAATGGACGCAGAATGATTAAGTAACTTGCTCAAGATCACAGACGAAGTTTGCAACAGACCTAGGAATTGAACCCAAGTTGAGACATTTTCAGTGTTTTAACCATAAGACCATCCTTCATCCCTCCTTTTCTATTCATTCATAATGAACCTCATAAAACATGAAAGTCATTATGAAGTGGCATGGGTGACTCAGGTCTTTGGAGTTATATTCCCTTTTACTGCAGGAAGGGGTTGACTTCTATCAATTCTTATCTAATGAAGGGGCTTTAACCACGCTACTCCCATTAATACTGCTATAGGCGGTAAGTGCTACAAAGTTCAGTCAACTTATTCAGACACCTTTTTGAGCACCAAACCATTTCAATTTGAGTAAGAGCAGCTGCCTGAAAGCCATCAATATTTAAGCTGAAAGCCCGTATTCATGTTAGCATTAAGAGCTAGTTTCCTTATCAAAAAGAAAAGGAGTACTTGTGGCACCTTAGAGACTAACAAATTTATTAGAGCATAAGCTTTCGTGAGCTACAGCTCACTTCATCGGATGCATCCACTGATCTGGACAGTTAAGTTGTAGTGTAAAATATGAATTCATATTTTTCCTAGCAGCATCTATGGTGGTGACCAAACATTTCAGACTAGTTTCTAGAAGGTATGCCAAGTTTTGTTTAAATACAGAACTGCTGTACAACTTTTCTCCAGAGAAGCTATGCCTGATGCCCCATCCATTACTGGCTTCCTGCCACTTCAACCCCAAACAATGTTTGTGTAGTTTTGCTTCTTTAAACCAATCCTGCCAACAACTTGAAGGTCTCCAGTAAATCTGTCCCTTTTCTAGCTCATTCATCCCCAATAAAGCAATGAACCTCACTTTCCCATAGTTGTACCAGCTATGCAGTGCTATCAGGAGAAAACAGTAATATCTGCTGGCTCAAAGTTGCTAAGAGTGAACTCCAATTCTGCCCTTGATATAGGTCTCACTTTTACAAAGACTTTTTCAAACTCTCAATCTAGCTTACGATGACCCCTCAGTAGACCGGCACTTCTGCAGTACCGCCACAAGAACAAACCCTGTTGGGATCACAGACTTGGACTGACCCGCTGTGGGTGCAGAACTTTCATGTGAAGAAAGTGACATTTCTCGAGCTTTGAGCCAATTGCCCAGTCTCTCCATAGTCAGGACACCTATGTGAAGAAGGCCATGCCAGACCGGATGCAGGTTGCTATTGCTGTTTGGAAGTTGGCTACCCCAGACTGCTACAGGTCCACTGCTAACCAGTTTGGTGTTGGTAGAAGGGAAACGGGCTGACCACATGTGAAGCAAGGGAAAAAGGCGCTCCACCTGACCACCACGGCGGTAAGAAGGAACTGAGCGGGCAGAGAGCCGGCAGCGCCTGATATACCATGGCATGAGTGTGGAACTCCAGAGGGTGCTACAGCCAGCCCTGTGGATACTGCTAAGGCAAAAGTCTCCGCCAACTGCGCACTTGGGCACATGCACACCTACAATGGAATCGACATGAGCAAGCACTCAAAGATGAACACAGCAACAATAATAAATGAAGTACTAATGCTGCATACTGGGGGAAGGGGAATGGAAGACGGGACAATGCGGGGTTTTTTTTTAAATTATGATGAGATGACTGCTACTATGGGTGGGGTGAAATGGCTTAATGAGTTTTTTCCCTTACAGAACTGAAAAGATATATGGAGACATTTCCTTGGATACGACTTCCCCGTTATACTTTAGCATTTCTTTGTTTTTATTCTTTGAAATGCACTTGTTATATGAAGTGGTGAAGTGATGGTAATAGCTTTTGCAAATGAATTCAAAGCCTTTGTTAAAACGTCTGTATTAGAAAATAACAATACAAAAGAAAAATAAAAGGAAGTGCACGAACAAAAACAGGGCACAAATCACAAATGGTGAAACCCATGCAAAAAACCCAAAAATTTGAAGCCCCCCGCCCTTCTCCCTTCCCCTTCTAGTGCATTTTGTTCGCACTTGGTGCCGCTGCACAGGGGTGGAGGACTGCACGGATTTTCCCAGACCAACTAGCATTCAGTCCTGCTTGCATGGATAACCCAACCATAGAATTGTCTAACAGCTTCTTGGACTGAAGGACACAGTAGCGCAGAAGGGATTCGTGATATAGGGCTGGCAAAGGAGCCTGCACTCGTGTGGCCATTAATGCAAGCAGCCTCTCAAACAGGTCCTTCTGTTGCACTCTACCCTCCTCCCTCAAGTGATGTTTCTGCTCAAGAACATCCTCGTGCACTGCAGCTTCTCACCAGCTTTCAACTTGCTGTGAATATTTTTCCCTTTTGAACTGTAGCTACTGGCTGGCCCAGTCCAGGATGTCCACCATATAGTCATTGAAGGCATGCTTCCGCTTTGACAGCATTGTCACAATGCGACACCCAAGGCTCCTGACAGACTGGCTTGTGTGCAGAGCAGGAAGGGCCTCAAAGACAGAAGTGAAACAGTTCATTATTGTCTCAGTATTTCTGAAAAAGGCTCACTACATCAGCAGAAGACCAAAAATTAATATTTTATTAAAATGTTGCTTCAGTATATTTTGAGAGCAACAGTAAAGTTTCCAGATACTTCTTGGACACAGCTGATAGCTAAGCAGAGGTTAAAACCTTCACACACAATGGTAAGATGAAATTTACAGTGATAGATCTTTAAAAATTGCATACTATTTCAGCCTTGGAGTGTGTGTGGTAGGGGCACAGAAAGTTGGCGATACTTGCCATGGTTTACTACCTATTGTTTCATAGTCCTTTCAGACTTTCAACATTGATGACATAATTCTATAGATATATGAATGGCAAAGGATTATTCTATTCCAAGATACTGTTTGCAAGCCAGCAGCGTATGCTAAAGAGCGTTTCAAGCTTATGCTAATTGAGCAGCACAGCCATGAGTGGAGTGGGCTGGGCTGGTGACTTACAGAGGAGGGCCTGGAAAGTACACCCTGGCCAAACTGGACTACCTATCTGGAGTTCCTACTCTGAGAAAAATTTGCAACTATCAGCACCCAGGATGGGATCAGAATTCATGGCGGTGTGAGGGGGGCAGAGAAGGGAGGGACAGGATGCTGCACTAGCTTCCACGTGGATTACAGCCTCCCTGTGAGCTATTGAAAGCTCTGTGCATTTGTGTATTTACCCTGGTCCAGCTACAGCTTAACATACAGCCTGCTTGGAGTATATCTCAGTATGGACTACATGCAAACATACCTGACAATACGGACTCTCAATACTGCTTACACAAATCATATATAGACACCCACCCCCACAGAGATTGCTGGGACTCATAATAGGGAAATGTATCACAAAGCATACTTTGGTAACAAAGAACTGCAGAGCACCAGATCTGGACTGCATATAAACCCCCTGGGTGTATTCTGTCCAGTTAATTCATTACGCTATGGTGTGGCCAATTTCTATGGCATGGTGCACTAAAAGGTAAGGCAATATAAAGCTTCTACTTTTAACACCCGAGCACATCTTTGTAACTGTGCAAATATCCAGTAAAAATTTCATTAGAATTGCTTGTTTAGCTGTTGGTTGCATTTCCCAGTCTCAGTTCTGAATTCTAGGAGTGGAAGTGATGGCCCTGGTGTGAAGTTCACCGTTAGCAGCAATATGCTGCTGCTAACCCCGCTGCTTGTAATAACATTAGCATTAGGTCATAAGCCAGAAATCCCTCCCATCCATATATTAACTTGGAGTCAGAAACTTACCAGACTCCAGGGCCATTACTGTCTCTTCTGTGGCAGGCTGCTCCTTCAGTGGGTCATCAAACAGCTCCTCCAAGCATGGAGCCAGGATGTGCCATAGCTGCTTTGGCTACAAAGCCTCCTCAGGGACTGGTGCAAGCACCTGAATCACTCTGCTAGCCTAATCCAGGGGCTGCTGGCTCCCCTCTAGGGCTATATTAGATTCGGAGGTCAGAAGGTCACCATCCCAACTGACCAGGCTATCGTGAACCACAGGGGGCTCAGAGCCTGACGCACTTCCCAGTACCTGGTCAAAGTCCTCAAAAGACTTAAGATGAAAAAGAGTTCCCAGAGGTGCTGTTCTCATCCCTGGCTTTCCCATAGTCTCTCTTGAGCCGCTTGATCTGCTCTCTGCATTGGTCACTGGTCCATTGAATCCCTAATGCTTCCAGCTTCTCTGCTATTTTTTGGTACACAAGGCCATTTCTGATACTTTTACTCAAGTCGAACCAGAGATTTGCCAGAATCTGACTGGTCCTGTGACCAGGCAGCAGCGCGCTTGGCACAGGTCTTGTTCTTGCTGGCCATAACAAATGCAGGAGACTGTTCACAGTTCAGTCAGAATAAAATGGAAGGGTTAAATGCCGAGCAGCCATACTTGAACCAGGGGGATCCATTTACTGGGAGTTAGATTCAGATTCATAGATACTAAGGTCAGAAGGGACCATTCTGATCATCTAGTCCGACCTGCTGCACAGCGCAGGCCACAGAATCTCACCCACCCACTCCTACGAAAAACCTCACCTATGTCTGAGCTATTGAAGTCCTCAAATCATGGTTCAAAGACTTCAAGGAGCAGAGAAGCCTCCCTCAAGTCAACCATGCCCTATGCTACAGAGGAAGGCGTAAAACCTCCAGGGCCTCTCCAATCTGCCCTGGAGGAAAATTCCCTCCCGACCCCAAATATGGCGATCAGCTAAACCCTGAGCATATGGGCAAGATTCACCAGCCAGATACTACAGAAAATTCTTTCCTGGGTAACTCAGATCCCATCCATCTAATATCCCATCTCAGGGGATTAGGCCTATTTACCATGAATATTTAAAGATCAATTAATTACCAAAATCACATTATCCCATCATACCATCTCCTCCATAAACTTATCGAGTTTAATCTTAAAGCCAGATAGATCTTTTGCCCCCACTGCTTCCCTTGGAAGGCTATTCCAAAACTTCACTCCTCTGATGGTTAGAAACCTTCATCTAATTTCAAGTCTAAACTTCCTGGTGGCCAGTTTATACCCATTTGTTCTTGTGTCCACATTGGTACTGAGCTTAAATAATTCCTCTTCCTCTCCGGTATTTATCCCTCTGATATATTTATAGAGAGCAATCATATCTCCCCTAAACCTTCTTTTAGTTAGGCTAAACAAGCCAAGCTCCTTGAGTCTCCTTTCATAAGACAAGTTTTCCATTCCTCGGATCATCCTAGTAGCCCTTCTCTGTACCTGCTCCAGTTTTAATTCATCCTTTTTAAACATGGGAGACCAGAACTGCCCACAGTATTCCAGGTGAGGTCTCACTACTGCCTTGTATAACGGTACTAAAACCTCCTTATCCCTACTGGAAATACCTCTCCTGATGCATCCCAAAACCGCTTTAGCTTTTTTCACAGCCACATCACATTGGCAGCTCTCCCGTTTCCAGTACACGTGGGCCAGGGGGCTGCAGCAGCATCAGGCGTGGCAAAGAGCAGAGAGGGGCTGTCCATTCCGAGAGGGAGAGAAAAACAAGGCAGCAGAGGGGACTGAAAGGAAAGTGATGGGGCTATTAACAAAAATGAGAGAGGGAGAACTCAAGTAAAGCTGAGACATGTCGGGCCCGATTCTGATCGCATGCTGATGCAAATCAGGAGAAACACCTCAACTCTTTTTATGCCAGTGTAAATCAGGAGTAACTCCACCAACGTCAGCGGAACACCGGGTGCTAAAGGGGTTGGGCACCAGTCCCAGCGTATATAGGGAGCAAATCAACAGGGGGAGAAGCAAACACTGGTCCTGATCCGACCAGTGTCCATGCATGCTGAATACCTGTACACCTGCAAACAGTCTTGTGCACATCAATGGCCCTACTCAGGTGTGTCAAGTGCTTGCAGAATGGGGACCACAGTGAGAGAGGCAGTTAAAGACCAGACACGGAGGGGTGACCCATGCTGATTGACCTTCTATCCCAAGACTAGCCAAACAAATATTGCCTCACAGAATTGTGGGATAGCACTGACGGACTCTCAGAGAACAAGTCTAGGGGCCTGTGCCCAAACTGCATCCACCCTGCAAAATGATGGAATTTGACCAGAGCGCCACTGGCACTCTGAGTCAGACTCAGCCCCCCTTGCCAGGTCCCATGACTTCGTTCTTGATGGTTTGCTGGCCTGAGTCAGACAAGTGTGTGGGGACAAAGTGCTGTTTGGGCCCAAATCTGAGTCTGCGCCCAGGTTTACATTGCAGTGTAGACACACCCTATCTGAAATGTTAATAAAAACCAACTAGTGCTGTCAGGACACTTGCACATTTTTGGATTATTTGTGTTTGTGGAGTATAGAGAAATTAAACCCTGAGTAAAATGAGCTGTCTCATTTTCCTGTTTTGCTTTAGTATTAGTTAAGAATTTTTCCAACATGTTGTCTAACAAATACCACCACCATTTACAGAGATGAAAATCATTTTTTATAAAGATGGAAGGGTGAGATCTGCAGAAGCACTGAGTAGTAGCCCAGCTGTGCTCCCATTGACATTAATTGGGAAAAACCCATTGACTTCAATGAGGGAAGAGCTCTTGAAAATCCGACCCTAATTCTTTACTTAAAAATTGGATCACATTCGTAAATGACTTGAATCCCTGAACAGCAGTTGACTACAAAGGTGCTGCACAGTTAAACAAGGGGCTTTTCAAATAACCTGTTGGTCTGAAGCTGATATGGTGGTAGCAGAAGCGCCCAGTCTCCCAGGGCCCACACTTCCCATCAACAGAACTAAATTAAACATTCAAAGATGCAAGAAGTGCCTAATTTTTATTCTACCAGCACCAACAACATGCCATTCACACAGATGTTTGCCTGTCTCACCATATTTGGCTAGATGTTACCCCACCAAAGCCCCTCCATCACTCATTACTTTGTGAAGTCCTCTGAGATAGCTAGTGTGAAGAATTGTTAACATTAATTGAAAGTACAGTAGAACTTCAATTATGAGCACTTTGAGAATGGAGGTTGTTTGTAACTCTGAACAAAAAGTTATGGTTATTCTTTCAAAAGTTTACAACTGAACAGTGACTTAATATAGCTTTGAAACTTCACTATGCAAAAGAAAAAGGCTGCTTTTAACCCTCTTAATTTAAATGAAACAAGCACAGAAACAGTTTCCTTACCTTGACTTTTTTTTTAAGATTCTGAAGAGCCAAAATTCATGTGCAGTTTATGTAAAAACCTTATATAGGCCATGTCAGCTCTTTCTACAGGCCCAAAGTCCAGAGTTTGGTTAAGAGGCCGAGAGGCCTAACAAACAATGAACAATATTAGCTCAGAACAAACAAGAGACAACCTTGCTTTTTACTAAAATAAGCATGGTCAGCAAAACGCCAGATGGGGAGCAGTAACTGGCACTCTTATTTGAAGCTGCAAACAGACCAAAGGAATGAAAGGGGTACTGTGTCTGGGTCCACTCCTCTGCAAGAGGAGATAGCTATGCTCTCCCCACACACCAACCTTGAGTTCATGGAAGAGGTTCCAGCATGTCAGTATGAAATATGACATCCTCCCTCCCAAATACCAGTGTCTGCCTTTAGAAGCATAATGAGCAACTGAAAGACAATTTCTATTGCCATGTACTTATCAATGTCTTTTGCTTTAACCCCCAGGTATGTACCTGTTGGACAATCAGAAGGGCTACTTCATTCCTAAGGACCCCAAATCAGAATTCAACATATATATTTTATACTAATACACTATATACATTGTTTAACGGAAAACACTGTGTACTAACAATATGTCATATGTAAACCTGGGTGGAAACATTATGTAATCTTGGACTATTGGCTACTGTGCTTATCTTGTCTTGCTGCTAGACCTATCCAGGGGCTTGGGACCACCCACTGAGTCACTTCCCTCTGCCCATGGAAAATCCATATAATCCACTGTAATCAATTGTTTGGCAGTCTCTCTGAGCCTAATAAGCAAATGACATTCTGCCAGTGCTGTGCATAATAAACCCACATGCTTGATTCTACACAATGTCCATTTTGTTCCCTCAAATTCCCTTTTTTCTTTTAAGTAATTGATGTTTAACACAGTTCTGTGCTTTGTGTCTGCTGCTGCCTGATTGCATACCTCTGGTTCCAAATGAAGTGTGGGTTGACCGGTCAGTTTGTAACTCTGAAGTTCTACTGTAGCGTAACACCAATCCCTAGTCTCCTCCCCTCCCAATTTAAAACACTCACTCTCTTGTTCCTTTTCAAGTTTGTGCTGTTCCCACTGATTTGCCATGTGCTCCAGGAACCTCTCACCCTTGATCAGGAAGTTACAGCTTTGTTCTGTTTCCCAGTTTTCAATGCTCCTGGTCAGTTCTTCTTCGAACTAACTTTGCAAATGAAAAAAGGTAATTTGTGTGCATTTCATTATCCATTTGACCAATTTAGGACAGCCAGCCTGAGGCCTTGTTAGTTTCAGAGAGGCAGAAACAGATTCCTTCAGATACTACACTTGCCTAAATCTCTATCAATTTGTAGTTTTACAATCACTTTACTATTTTGAAGTATTTCTTTCCACCTATGTGCCACATAGCAAGTGGAAAGAGAAATACTTCCAAAATAGTAAAGTGATTGTAAAACTACACACTGACAGATTTCAGCAAGTGCAGTACTCTTCAGTTTTGTTCAAATGCTTTTCATTTGACTCCCCTATACACACACAGACACACAAAGCATTTGAACTGAACAGAGATTTTTCCTCAAATATTTTAATTTTATTAACATTAGGTATTGTTTGTGAAACTAGTGGATGTAATACTCCCCAAAAAAAGTGCTGAATATATCCTTTTAAAGTATTTCAAGACTTGCCTCATTATGGAGGCTAAAAGCACAGTTCCAGGCATTTGCATTTGCCTTATATTGTGCTAGCTATAAAAAGAGAAGATGCCAAGAAGTTTGAGGTGGAGAAAGACATGGAGCCATTCAAGATAAATGAAGGACTGGACGTAGATTCATGAATTTACGCTAGAGAAGCCAGAGCATGAATTTAGCTGCTGCATATCAGACAGACTGAGGATAAGAGTCAGAAATTTCAGTAGTCCAGGACAGAGGTTTTACAAAAGTGTTACCCAGCAAAGTGTCATTTAATTGACACCCATCTTGACTCCTTGAACAGGTATTCAGTAGTGTACAGGCAGTTTCACAGGTTGAAGGCTGCCACTCTCTTGTAGGCTGCTGATTTTTTTAAGCATTAAAAAAGGGGGGTCTAAGCATTAAATACTAAGCATTGATTTAAAGTGTGTTCACACTTAAGTATGGTTAAGGGTGTCCATCACCACAGAAGTGGATCAACATCATTAGAAGAGATTCCATTTAGTTCAGTTTCTATCCCTTAAGCATCAGAATTTCTGGAGTATTACAGAAATGAGATCTATCACATGGCAAATGAACTGACTCAGCATCCAGCCTACTTAGAGAGAACTATAACAATAGCATATTATGTTCCATCAACCCAGACAAGTTTCCCTATATAGTATTGGAACCACTGAATTTTAACTCTTAATTTCCAGAGTGCATACATGATAGTTGTGGTAGGGCTTACCTTTGTTAACAGCTTGTGGATCCTTGAGAGCTCTCTCTCATCTGTCAGTAGAGTGTCACCTCTGTTAACCCATCTGTTTGGGCTTGTGGATTTTTTCTGAACAAAATACATTTATTAAAATGTGAACATACACTTCAAACTTTTCTTTTCCTTCTTCCAGAATGGCAGAGGGTCTTCAGGAGCATCACCATCTAGTAATACAATTCATTACATTTCCCCCAGAATAGGCTATTCTATACTTAATGCTCAGGGAAGTTTTACTTTTTCAATCCACTATTTCAGGAATGATCAGCACAATAACTCCTTCCTCTGAAAAGACCATCAGTGGTGACTTGTGGTTCAACATTTAGACTATTACAAAAGAATGAAAGCTATTTCCTCAGCACTAAAACACAGAATTTGTATCAACTTGAGACAAGGATGGCTAGAAATTGTTTGAGCCCAGATGTCTGTAAGTGGCAGCAGGCTGCATCACTGAGTCATAAGAGAAAAATTAAATGAAAAAAGCTCTAACAGTAATATTAATTGACAGCACTTGCCCTCTTAGGAAAGAGAAATTAACACCATGAAATAATTAAGATTTCTCAGATTGGTTATTTGCCAAGAACACATGCTGACTACACTCCTGAACAGATCTTGTAGAAGTAACAATCCAAAATGCTTTAGATACTAACTTACAATTGGAACAAAGGTTGGCATGGGTTTAACACTGACATTTCATCCAGCTTCCCTTAAGTTTGGCATGGATAAAGAGGACCTACAACTGACATGCCACTGGGATGTTGTGAAGCCAAAAGCTAGAACTCACTAAGTAGAATGCTATCACCAAGGTCATCCATCTTTAACAGGCATTCTACTTGGACTCCCTCTGACAGTTATTGTGAACAGTCACTTTTGGAGCGGGTCAGACTTTGTAAATTTACTTGACCCAATTTCCCAACCCCAGAAGCCTCTTCCCCAATCCAACAGTCTTTTTCTGCTGATGTTAATCATTGAGCCCACTGCTCTTTAAAAATGGTGCCCCATTGCTTTAAGTTGCAGTATACAATTCTTCCACTTAGTGGCATCACTACCCTTACTCAAGCAAGGCCTTACTGTAAACTAATTTCCAATACCTGGTACCTCCAACTCCACAAACTGTCTCCAGGTAGCTTCCCATTCAGCAATGGCATCGTATAAAGCCTTGCTCTTCTCATAAGGGAGTTTCATTTTCATAACTTCCTCATGTTCATTCAACAAATCTTCTGTAAAGTTATCTGGAGTTGAAAAAAATTAGTTTATTCATTATTTGTGGTATGACATATTTCTGCAAAATTCCTCGCATACAGAATACATATGATTTGACTTTTTCAATACTAGCTGCATAGTGGACATCAAAGCTCTAGTAATTTAAGTCATGTAAGTAATTCAGTAATGCAATTAAGTGAACCCTTTAAGGATTTACCTAGCATAATTTTCCTGGTTTTGTTGTTAATCCAAAACCCTGCCAAGGTCTGTGAATCTGGACCCAGTTTCAAGTACCTCCGCCCTCCCCAATAAATAAGGTGTTTTAATTTCAAAAGTCAATTGTTTCGGCGCTATTCTGCTTGGTTTTGTGCTGTTTTCCAACTGGTCAAAGAGGATACAATCCCTAGCACTCCATCTGCTTGTGATAGTGAACTCTGGAGTAATACAGCTTATAAGGCTAGAGTATGAAGACACTGATTCTGGTTGGTTTGGGGGAAATACACTATTTAATAAATACCCATCACTGAACAGGTCTTTCATGTATAGGAAAAAAAAAGACAAATAGGGAAATTAGCTCATAAAATGGCTAATGGTACACTGCCACTATCCTAGGCAAATGTGGAGTAAATGAAAGTGCAAGGTCAAACACTTAGGGACTAACGACAAAGATTTTTGCTATAAACTGGGGATGTACCAGTTGGAAATGACAAAGGAGGCAAAGAAAGACTTGGATATATTGGTCTATCACAAGATGACTACAAGCTGCCGATGTGATGCAGCCATGAAAAAGGCTAATGCAATCCTAGGATGCATCAAGCAATGTATTGCCAGTAGAGATAGGGAAGTGGTAGTACCATTGAACGAGGCATTGGTGAGACCTCATCTGGAATACTGTGTGTAATTCTTATATCCCATGTTTGAGAAAGATGCATTTAAACGGGAACAGGTGCAGAGAAGGGGTACTAGGAAGATCAGAGGAAAGGAGAGCCTATCTTACAATTGGAAACTGAAGGAGCTTAGCTTGTTTAGCCTAATAAAACAAAGGCTGAGGGTAGATATGACTGTTCTCTATAGATCCATCAGAGGCATAGACACCAGGGAGGGAGAGGAATTATTTAAATTAAGGACCAGTCTTGGCACAAGAACAAATGGATATAAACTGGCCATCAGCAAGTTTAGGCTTCAAATTAGATGAAGGCTCCTAACCATCAGAGGAGGGAAGTTCTGGAACAGCCTTTCAAGGTGCTAATAGGGCAAAACAACCTAACTTATTTCAAGATCGCACTTGATACTTTTATGGAGAGGATGGTATGGAGGAGGTTGTCTACTACGGCATACAGCCCATCTGTGACTGCTATTGACAAATATCTCCAACAGGTAGGGTGACCAGATCTCCCTATGCTGCATACAGGACACCTGGTAAAATTATACATATTCAAGCGAGTAAATGGCAATCAATCAGAACTATGTAGTACAAACTTTCAAATTAACATAAAGTTGACTAAGCTCCCATTAAAAAGAAATACTGCAGTTGGATTCTTTTTAATTACCTTCTTAACTTTAAGGCTGTAGGGTTCACATGGGGAGAGGTGACACACCCATACCCCTCTTTCACACATGTGGGGTGACCGACCTGACCCGCCCTGCCCAACACGCTCCACCCTCCATGCCTGGCTTGGCCACCAGAATAAACCCATCTCTCCCAGTACCTGGCACCACTTCCAGAGGCAATGCATGGGGGGAGGGGGAAGAAGAGAGCAGGGTCACATGCCCCCCCCACACCCAGATTTCTACCAGGGTTCACACCAGAATGTGGCCAGCAGTGGGGGGGGGAGGTGGGGGAGGGATGACCTGGCCCATGTCTTTGCAGAGCTCATCCTTTCTCTCCCCCCGCCCCCTGTGGCTAGAAGCAGCTTGTCCTTTCCTGCCCACACAGCGACAAAAGGCAGCTAACACCTCCAGGCTGCTGCAAGCCACCGACATAACCCAGCTGCCTCCTGTCCACCAGCTATAGTGTGGGCAGGAAGGGGTTAAGCCCTAAGGATGCATTGTGCACCAGGGCCAAGGGAATCTGACTGCAGTGGTTTTAAGGAGAGGTGTCTCAGTAAGGAGGGTGCCTAGAGGATGGAGCAGCCCCACATTCCCTGTGGGCAGGACCCAGGGTGGTTGGGGGAGGTGTAAAGAGAGTGCTAAGCTCCTGCCTGGGGGGCTGCTGGGGAGCCTGCAGGTTAGGGATGGGCAGAGGCTGGAAACTGCTCACCCCCCTCCCCACCACTCCAGAGCTTAGCTGAGGGGTAGAGAGGCTTCCCCATGCCAGTACTTCGTGGGGCTTTGGCACATGCAACACTTGGCTCCTCTTGGCCAGCGCCCTGGGCCGAAGGGTCTTGGGCTTTCCCAGGGCGCCATCCCAGCCAGAGGCAGCGGGGGAAGGAAGGAGCCTGCAGGCCAGGATGCTGGTGAGCTGAGTACTCTGACCAGGGACTGGTTCTTCCCACAGCCCTTGGAGCAGGACGCGCCCTGCCAGGTGGATCTAAAGGAGCAGGGGAGCAAGGGGGCATAGGGGCAAAGCTGGGAGAGAATAGCGGGAAGGGGAGCATGTAAAGGGCAGACGGGTGGGCAGCAGAGGCGACGTGTAATCGGCCGCTGCCTGGCGCCGGCCCGCGCTCACTGGCCACTGCAGCATGCAGCGAGGCTGGCTGGAAACGGGATGGGGGTGGGGCCCAGCTGCCTGAGACCTGGCATGCAGCAGGGGCTGCACTGAGGGACCGACAGGGGGAGCGACCCAGCCTTACACATTGCAGCTTCACTCCACGACCAGCCTTGCACACCCACCCCCATCGTTGGCCACTGGACCCCCCCCCACTCACTGCCGGTGGGCGGGTGGCTGGTGACCAGCGATCCGACCAGCAGCAGGACCCCCTCAGTACTGATGGGGGGAGGCAGAAAATACACAACAATTTGCCCATTTTTAAGAAAAAGTCAGGACACCTGCAGGAGGACTTAAATACAGGATTGTCCCTTTAAAGACGGGACATCTGATCACCCTACCAACAGGCAGAGACGGGACACTAGATGGGAAGGGCTCTGAGTTACTCTAGAGAATTCTTTTCTGGCTGATGAGTCTCACCCACATGCTCAGAGTCTAACTGATCACCATATTTGGGGTTGGCAAGGACTCGTCCCCCCTTTCAGGTCAGACTGGCAAAGACCCTGAGGATTTTTCACTTTCCTCTGCAGCATGGGGACTGGGTCACTTGCTGGTTTGAACAGGAATAAATGGTGGATTCTCTGCAACTTGAAGTCTTTAAATCAGGATTTAAGGACTTCAGTAACTCAGCCAGAAGTTACAGGCCTATTACAGGAGTGGATGGGTGAGGGTCTGTACCCTGCAATACGCAGGAGATCAGACTTGACAAAAGAGTGATTTACTTGTCCAGGACAGAGGAAATTCCATCAACCTCTGCTGCCTACAGATTGTTAACAGTGAGTGGCGCACACACTTCTTACTCAGAGCCTTCAGGTTTCCTCCCAGTGTGATTTAGTTCTCTCTATCTGCCCTGATGCAGTCTAAATGCTGTTTTAAATATTTCACTGTTCCCTAGAACAAGTTGACATTTCGGTGCCTAATATTGGGCTTAAGTGGCCTGATTTTCTGAAGTACGAACACCACAGCTTCCCTTTTTAATAAGAAGCTTCTATCCAATCGAGTCAATTGCTGTTCACCACATAATATCCATCTTCTCTGTACTTTTTAAAATGTGTGTTACACCTGTGATGGGTTCGGTCAGAGACACCCCCTTGGGACTGTCATCTGATGTGCTGAATTTGCCTCTGAGCCCATTTCCCCACCAGCTCTGGACTCCAGAACCCTGCCTTGTTCAGCCAAACACGCTAGCCTTCTGCAACACAGACCCAGGTCTGGTCCACGCCCCCAAAGCTGCAGACTTTAACCAAAAACTGCTCAGCAGGTCAGCGATCTCCAGCACCCAGACACCCAGTTCCCAATGGGATCCAAACCCCAAATAAATCAGTTTTACTCATAAATTGTCCACCCTTTATAACACTAATAGAGAGATATGCACAGCTGTTTGCTCCCCCAGGTATTAATCACTTACTCTGGGTTAATTAGCAAAAGTGATTTTAAGTATAAAAAAGTAGGATTTACGTGGTTTCAAGTAATAACAGACTGAAAAAAGTAACTTACCAAGCAAAACAAAACAAAACATGCAAATCTAAGCCTAAGACATTAAGAAACTGATTACAGATAAATCTCACCCACAGAGATGTTCCAATAAGCTTTTTTCACAGACTAGACTCCTTCCTAGTCTGGGCCCAATCTTTTCCCCCTGGTACAGTCCTTGTCAGTTCCAGCAGCCATCTTAGGTGGAAACCCCTTTGTTCTGTTCCACCCCCTTGAATAGTTTTGGCACAAGGCGAGAATCTTTTGTCTCTCTGGGTTCCCCTCCCCCCTGTAAATGGAAAAGTACCAGATTTAAGATGGTTTCAGAGTAGCAGCCGTGTTAGTCTGTATTCGCAAAAAGAAAAGGAGAACTTGTGGCACCTTAGAGACTAACAAATTTATTTGAGCATAAGCTTTCGTGAGCTACAGCTCACTTCATCGGATTTAAGATGGATTCCAGTATCATGTGACATGGTCACATGTCCTGTAAGACCCCTCCCCCCTGCCTCCATTCTTCCTGGGCTGGCCTACACATACACAGGAAGGTTTGCAATTAAACAGAGCCATTTACAGCCAATTGTCCAAGTTAATGGGAGCCATCAAGATTCCAAACCTCCATTAATGGCCCACACTTTGCATAATTACAATAGGACCTCAGAGTTATACTTCATATTTCTAGTTTGATACAAGAATGATACATTCATACAAATAGGAGGAGTATATTCAGTAGGTTATAACCTTTGTAATGATACCTTACAAGAAACCTTTGGCATAAAGCATATTCCAGTTACATCATATTCACATTCATAAAGCATATGGAGTGCAACGTCACAAGACCCCTCCCTTGTTCACTCATTCAGGTTATCTTTTAGATAAGGCCTTTGGGGCAGGAACTGTAGTTTACTATGTTTGCAGTCACCTAGCATAACCAGGTCTTGACCTGGTTGAGGCCTCTAGGGGCTACAACTGAAGTTTAAGCAGCCAAATTGAATAAGAAGAATGAGGAGTACTTGGGGCACTTTAGAGACTTAACAAATTTATTTGAGCATAAGCAATTGAGTAAGATTACTTTCCAGAGACATTTTTCTCCTACCTCAGTTTCTGCCACCAGAAAAAAAGTGATGCCCTCTTGGAATCCAAGACACCCAGAAACCAATGGGAATCTACTTAATTTCTACCAGAAACATTTGTTTAACATTTATGCAACATCCAGCGTTTTAAATTAAATGATTCTCCACCACTCAAGGTCTGTAATAATCTTAGCTAGACAAAAACTGGCATGGGATTTCCAGAGTCAACTAATGGTCAGTACAGCCCAATATATCCTGAATGAGCTATCACACACTGAACAGCATGTGATGCCTGGTGAGCACTGTGACAAGGCATCACCCACATTTAGGCACCTAAGATTGGGATTTATAAAAGCACTTTTGTGAGCGAGATTTGTGCTTCAAGGAACTTCAAACTGATAAATATAGCTTGTTGAAATATTTCAGCTTTTTTAACTTGGAGAAGTTCAATATATCAGAAAGTGGTACTGATTATAAATGTAGCATGGGCTATTTACTCCCCTATTTTGTGTTCACACTATGGATACTAGTCCCTGGATTTGCCTTTTTCAGCATATAGATAAACATTTTGAGTGTGAGACATCTTGGCAGAAATCATCAACATATAATCTGAAATTCTACCACCAACCAAGAAACCAAACATTCAGTTTAGCAATTTAAGCTCATAAAGTGGTACAATAGTGAAGAACTACTAACAGGTAAGTAAACCTAATTAACCAAAAAAACCCCCACCTTATTTTAAATAATGAGTTTTATTCACCCTGTCTGAAAACTGAACCCACAACTGTAAGGAATTCTAAAATTGAAGAGCAACTAGTCATGCTCAAGTGTTGCTGACTTCAGAAGACAGAATTGCACCCTCAGCTTGAAAGCAACAGCAGGACAAGTTCAAGTGCCAGCACAAAATACTACTTTAAGGGAAATCTGCATATGCATAAGGGCTTGCCTTCACTCAAAGGGGGCTTGCAGTGCAAACTTGTGGCAAAGCTTGTCTATTTAAAGAAAAACCTAAAATAGTTTCTGTACAAAGAAAGGCAGGGGAAGTAGTTTAATGAAAAATATGCAAGATATTGTCTTACCATGTCAATTTCTTGTGTAATACCATCTTCAATATTCATTTTACTTTGTTCCTGCTTCTCTACTGGCCAGCGCTGTCTGTTCCACAGAAGTTGTACCTTCTCCTTGATAGCCTCCCGTTTTGAGATTAGAGATTAATTCGTCAACTGCGACTACAAGGCACATAGTATGACAGTGTAAGGTAAACTTACTTCAGAGAGGATAGCACCTTAATGTAGAAGAAAGCTGAGAAAATACAGTATGGTAGCAAGTTAAGCCACAATTATTGGATAGGAAAAGAAATAATGTACAAGTTCTAGTAAAGATGTGGAAAGACAGCTTGTCCTTACAGCATTGCAGTAAGGACACTGACTGAGTAAGCAGGATTTGTAAGTTAAGTAGTGGTCACCATTTTGATGCAAGATGTATACCCTTTACAAGATTTTTTTATGTCCAAAGTTCTAGTTCATTCCTGATGTAAGCCATTAGAAAGTCATCTTCAACTTATCAATACAAGCAGAAATCAGAGTTTCCAGTAAGCCTGCCAATATTCAGCGCTTGATGTTGCTAATAGCAACTGCCCTTGGAGTTGATGGTACATTGGGGAAACAGTCATGTCCCTTCACTTCTCACTGATGCCTGAAGACTGAAGCTTATGATATTAAATGAATTTATTTATGAAGCATTACACATACAGCATTCAGAGTAGCAGCCGTGTTAGTCTGTATTCGCAAAAAGAAAAGGAGTACTTGTGGCACCTTAGAGACTAACAAATTTATTTGAGCAAAAGCTTTCGTGAGCTACAGCTCACTTCATTGGATGCATTCAAGTGTCAACCAGGCCACATGACAATGGAGGGTGCCTGTGGGAAATGCTGAGTATCAGATGTTTTAGAAATGTGTGCCAAGTAATGGAAAGGAACAGTACAAGAGGCGGGGCTGCGGGTAACAAGAGATAAAGGACAAGGCCAGAAGATTTTGGCTGGACTGAGGACTAAACTTTGGCTGAACTAAGGACTAATGATATAAGCAGCACCTGAGAGTCTTTACTACCACAAGATAATGGAACCCAAAGATAAGAATGAGGAGAACATTGGGTGATAAACAACAGAAAAGGAATAAACAAGTGCTGTATATATATTGCTGTGGGAAGGGAAATAAAGTGCTTTTTACCAGCAACTGTTTCAGTTGTCCTGTGAGCCAGCCTGCTAGCAGCAACAAATGGTGACCCCGATGTGATTGAATTCTGTGAATTTGATACCACGGACAGAGGAAGAAATAGCAGGGACCGCCGCTGCCGGTGTCCTCCGTTCGGGTGAGGAACCGGGACGCTCAACTGAGGCGGGGGGAGCTCCCACTGAAAGGTGAGCGGCGGGGATTATCTCTCATAATGGGAGCGGCAGCATCAGCAGATGAGCAGGCCGTGTTTAAGGTCTTAAGCAATCTGCTTAATAACCAGGGAGAAAAATTTTCCCCAGAAGCTCTGCAAAAATTGCTTCGGTGGGGAAAGCGACGGGGTTTCCTGGTTAATGCAAAGAATGTGTTTGACTCCTCGGTGTGGAAAAAGTGGGGGAAGACCTGTGGGACTTTGTGGGGGTCAGAAATAAAGAAGCTGCTGCCTTGAGCCCTATCTGGCGGACTGTTCATCGAGCCGTTACCACCGCAGTGGCTCAGGCAGGGGCGTGTATTGCCTTACGCGAGGCATTAGAATCATCAGCGAAAGGGGCCTTAACGGTAGGAGCGAAAGACTTTTTTGGTAAAACAACGCCTATGATTCCTTTGGCGCCGTTGGACCCCAGTGAGGTACCGTTGCCCTTGGAGGATGACGACTCAGATCGGGGCGAACCGATGGCCGTGGATCAGCCGGTGTCGGGGGAATCGTCATCGGGCAATCCAGAGAACCCGTTACAAGGCGGGGTCAGGATTGCCGCCCGCGGTTGTGCCATCAGCCCCTCCCCGACAAGTTCGGATTACTGACTTGCCTAAAACTGGAGAGTTTGATAACTTGACGCAGGACCAGATAATTCGGTGGTTATATAAGGAAGGTATTGCAGCTCAACAGATGATGGCTGAGCTGGATAGAAAGGAAAACAGACCGCAAGGATCATCACGATCGCATCTGCTGCAACAGCTTCAAGAGCACGGCATACTTGACCCCTCACGTTTGCCCCATATTTGTAGGTTGTGTGGGTATTATGGTTGTACGGAGCACCTCACTCCCGAGGGAGAGTTGCCACCGACAGCAGAGGAAGAATATCGCAAAATTTATGCCCCCGCTACGCAACCGGTTCAACCAAAAGTGAAACCTCAACCACCTACGTGTTCTTCAATTGGACGAGGGCAAGAAGAACGGGGGACGGGGGTGATTTGGAGGGATGGGGGGGAGGAGCAGGATCTCCTGACCCAATTAAGCGCTGGCATGGATTGATAAAGGATGCTATAATTGAAGGGGAATTTTTGGATGCCATGCCGGCTACTTTCCCGGTATCGGTATCAAGGGAGGGGGTTAAATCTTGGGTGCCGTTAGACTGGAAATTGATGAGGGAGGCTCAGAAAGCAATTGTGGCATACGGCTTGAAAAATCCGTATGTACAAGCGTTATTAGAACAAATATTCTCGGGGCAAGCGATGTGTCCCTTTGACGCCCAGAAATTTGCAGATATGTTGTTAACACCCACACAGAGATTATTATGGAAGGATTCATGGAGAAAGAAGGCTGAGCACGCGGCAGTGCTTAATTTAGATAGACCCCAGGACGACCCTCTCCATGTAGCAAGTATAAACATGTTGTTGGGACAGGGGCGATTTGAAGAGC
This sequence comes from Dermochelys coriacea, assembly GCF_009764565.3. NCBI lineage: Eukaryota > Metazoa > Chordata > Testudines > Dermochelyidae > Dermochelys > Dermochelys coriacea. The sequence goes on along the minus strand of NC_050071.1, from coordinate 1,052,259 downwards.
CTCAGCTACAGGCGCGATTGGTACCCCAAATATTACAACAGTCTCAGCTTCTAGCATTGGAGGCATTCAAAGAGCTCCCTGATTTGGGCGCCCCGTCACCTCCCTATTTGAAAGTCACGCAGGGAGTGGGCGAATCTTTTGCCCTCTTTTTGGACTGCCTAAGGACGGCATTGGATAAGGCCCCTAATTTAACACCAGACGCCAGATCGGCATTGGGGGTAGATTTAGCCCTTCAAAATGCTAACCCCACGTGTAAGAAGATTTTGGTGACCTTACCAAAATCGGCCTCCCTAGTCGACATGATTGAAGCCTGCACTCGTGCTCTTTTGGTGGAGGAGGAGGATAAGGCAAAGATTCATGCACGCGCCTTGGCGGTAGCCTTGAATACCTCCAAGTCGAATTGGCGTAGAGGAAGGGAGGGGGCGTGTTATCAGTGTGGAAAGATGGGTCATTTAAAACGGGATTGCCCCAAGAAAAGAGGTCAGCCACAAAACAATGCACTTCCCTCCCCATTTCCCGGGACATGTAATCAATGTGAAAAATTCGGTCATAAAGCTACTGAGTGTCACTCCCGGTTTAAAAAAGATGGGACCCCTTTGTCGGGGTCGGGAAACGCCTCGCGGAGCGCCAGCCGGCAGGGCGTGAGGACAAACAATACGCCGGCTGCTTGGACGGCCTCCGCGGGGCAACTTCCGGCAGTGCCGGAGTTGATTTGGCCACCGCCGCCGCCGTCTCCCTAGAGAATGATAGGGTGACGCTCGTTCCATCGATGGCATCTGGACCGTTGGGGCATGGATTAAGCGCATTGTTAATAGGTAGATCATCCGCCTCCTTACAGGGGCTTTTTGTGCTTCCAGGGCTAATTGATGCTGATTATAGAGGGAACATTGGGATTATGGTACGAGCTATATGCCCGCCTATTACAATAATGGCCGGAACCAAAATTGCACAATTAATACCCTTTCGTGCGAATGTTCCTGTGAAGTCACCCCAGATAAGAGGAACTGGGGGCTTTGGGTCGTCCAGTCAGGTAGACCCCACACCACTAACAACAGCATTTGTTTTGTCAGTGGGACAAGATCGTCCCACTAGATTAGTTCAATTTAAGGGCCCAGATGGTGATTATTTTGAGCATCAGGTCCTTGTCGATACTGGGGCAGATGTGACGGTGTTGCCCCTACAGGGTTGGCCGGTGACATGGCCACTTCGACCGGTAACCACACCTCTTCAGGGCATTGGCGGACAGCGTGAGCCCATGCTGAGTGAATTTTTTATTGACATTACTGATGTAATCGATAATACGTTAAGGGGGTCAGTCCGCCCTTACCTTGTCGATACAACTATTTGGTTGTTGGGGAGGGATTGCTTCAGTCAATGGGGGGTGGTGATCAGCTCCCCCCCTTTCTAGTAGCGGCCACTGAGGAACGGCCAACCCTGGCATTGTAATGGAAATCCGATGAGCCGATTTGGGTTGCTCAGTGGCCGCTGCCAACAGAAAAACTTGCCGCATTAACAAAACTAGTAGAGGAGCAAGTACGTCTTGACCATCTAGAACCCTCAGTTAGTCCATGGAATACACCTGTATTCACTATCCTAAAGAAATCAGGAAAATGGTGTTTGCTCCAAGATCTGCGTGCCATTAATGCTATTATGGTCGACATGGGTGCTTTACAGCCCGGTTTACCTGCCCCATCCATGCTCCCATCGGGGTGGCCATTACTAATCATGGACCTGAAGGATTGTTATTTTACTATTCCATTACACCCGAGAGACAGAGAGCGCTTTGCTTTCTCTATTCCGATGATAAATCGTGAAGCACCTTCCGTACGGTATCAGTGGAAGGTTTTGCCCCAAGAAATGAAAAATTCCCCTACCATCTGCCAGCTCTTCGTTGCATGGGCAATACGCCCAAACCGAGTGAAATATCCCCAATGGAAAATATATCATTACATGGATGATCTTTTATTTGCGGCACCAGTAGCCTTCGAACCCATGATTATAACACAGATCACCTCCACGTTAGCAGAAGCTGGTCTGTTTGTGGCCCCAGAAAAGGTTCAGACTAAAGCCCCTTTTTTGTATTTGGGACTTCGGATCACTGACTGCACCGTACGCCCCCAGCAGTTGAAAATCTCTCCTCATGTGCGCACACTGTATGATGCACAGAAACTGCTAGGTGAACTGCAATGTCTTCGCCCCCTTTGTAGCATCACATATCAGGATAGAACTCCTCTTCTTCCTTTATTAGAAGGGGGGAGAGCCCCTGGAGATAAACGACAACTGTCGGTACTACAGAAGCAAGCATTACAACGAATAGGACAGAAGGTGGGGGAGGGTTATTCCAGGAGATATCGGGAAAATTTACCCTTCGTGGTAGCGGTCTTTAGCCTAGATGCAGTATTGGAAGCGCTATTATTTCAGTGAGATACAAGGGATAAAGACCCCCTAGTCGGTTTGGAATGGATATTTCCACCGTGTAAAAATGTGCGTACGGTAACTTCCAGAATTGAAGCAATAGCCATGCTAATAGTGCAAGTGTGGAAAAGAGTAACCGTAATGACAGGAATTGATCCGCATCAGATTTTGTTGCCATTTTCAAAAATGATGATTACACATCTGTTGATGTATGACACTGTGTTTGCTGTTGCCCTAGCAAATTATCAGGGACAATTGAGTTGTCATTACCCTCCCCACCGCCTGTTTTCTTCCCCGTTGCAGTTGGAAAAACACCTTATGAGACAGGAGAATCCAGTGACAGGAATAACAGTATTTACCGATGCGGCGGGGCGAACAGGGAGAGCAGGGGTAGTCTGGTGGGATGGAATACTTGGGCCCATAAGAAGGTTATTAGCGAGGGGTCGGTACAGATATTAGAACTCCTAGCTATACTTTTGGCATTTGATCACTGGAACCAAGAATCGCTCAACGTGATGAGCGATTCTAAATATGCCGTGGGGTTAGTAAACAGGTTGGAGAGAGCTATGCTGGGAAAGGTTCATAATCCAGCATTGCAACAGATACTCTTGCGCCTTTGGCATCGACTCAATGAAAGAAAGTATCCATACTTTGTAGGCCATATAAGGAGCCATACTGGCACGCCTGGATACTTAAGCACGGGCAACGATCAGGCGGATGCACTGGTGGGATCCGTAGTAGTACCCAATCGGTTTGAGCAAGCTCGCCTGTCTCATGGATTTTTCCATCAATCAGCGAAAGCCCTAGCGCGACAATTCTCTCTACCTATATCCCAGACCCGAAGTATTGTAGCCTCTTGCTCAGAATGTAATAGGTTGACACCCACCTTTCCCACCGGGGTTAATCCCCGAGGTCTAGAGGCTTTAACATTATGGCAGTCAGATGTCACCCAATATAACCAATTTGGAAAGCAGAAATACATCCATGTGTCAGTAGACACCTTCTCTGGAGTTATCTGGGCTACACCCCACGTGTCCACGGGCAGTAAGGAAGTGATAAAACATTGGCAGGCATGTTTTGCTGCATTAGGGGTGCCCCGATCGATAAAAACAAATAATGGAGCTGGGTATGTGGCCAGGCGCACCGCAACCTTTTTACAAATGTGGGGGATAACACACAAAACAGGGGTGCCAGGCAATTCGACAGGCCAGGCCATTATTGAACATTATTGAACATGGTACTTTGAAAGGAATGTTGGATAAGCCGGCACAAACTGGACAGGATGCAGTAGTTCAGACACCAGCTGGGCGATTAGCTAAAGCGGTATATGTCCTTAATTGGTTGCAACCTAGTAGTGCTGATAACAATCATGTTCCAATGCAAAGACATCTAGGAAGTGTTGGGATAGAACATGAGCAGAAGAAACCTAAGGTGAAATGGTTTGATTATGCCTCTCAACAATGGAAGGGGCCAGCAAAATTGCTAACCTGGGGACGGGGTTATGCTTGTGTCTCCCTTGATGAAGGTCCTCGGTGGATACCTGCTAAGTGGGTGCGGCCATGGCTACAGCAACCTCGCTCGCCCTTGAACCCGGCGCCTGGAGAACAAGGTCCCGCGCTTGGAGGGGAAGCATCAGAGGAGGTTGTGCTTGTGGCCATATCCTGTTTATTTCCAGAATGAGGATGTGGGTTATCGATATTGTTATAGTGTTATTGCTTGGGTTACAGGGGGGACTCCTTGTACCCCTACGCGTGCGAATGACGTATAACCTATGGGAACGTCTAGCATTGATAGCCAATGTCACACACTTTTGTTTGTCTGATTCTGTGGCAGCCGGGGAACTACTGGGCACTTGTCGTGTGCCCATATGTCATCATCCCGAAGAAATTGGCAGTCACACCATGCTTGCAGCTTATGCCAATTTGTCTTCACAGTACTCGTATATGGCAAATTGGGGCCCCGCCAATTACTCCTTGCCCCCTGGGGTCCTATCTTTACATACCCCATACCCAGCCGGGGCAGATAATGTAACGTGTGCGCGAGTGGTTAATTGTACACGCGCAAAAGTACCCATGGGCTGCCAAACCGTAAGTGCCCCCCTTTTTGAATTGTACTAATGCGGTTAATGTTTCTTTTAATTATGGACATATTATTTTGCCGTCTGGTTGGTTTTTTACCTGCGGCGCACGAACCTTTAGTTATATTCCTGCTAATCTAAGTCTTAATACCTTGTGCTGTCTTAGCCGAATGACCCTTTTGTTGCCCGGAAAGAATCAGCAGCGAAATCGGCGAAGCACGGCCCTGCAAAATACGTGTTCCGCCGATGTTACCTTATATAGTCACTCAGAATATTTGGCTTTGATGAATGCCGTTGCAGGCATTCCTGGCTTTGCAACTTATTACACGGTGCAAACTTTGAATGCATTAGCTTGTTTTGCTGTTAAAGCGCTTAATGCTACATCACAGGCAATTGCTCTTTTAAGTATGGAACAACAGGAATTAAGAGATGCCATTTTAGATAATCGAGCTGCGATTGATTTTCTATAGCTTAAGCATCCCTGGTGTTGCTATTATGGAAAATGCTTTTAATTTAGAGAAATTAGTGTGTTGGAGTATTAAACAGTTTAATCTAATTTTTGAAATATTAACTGAGTTCTTAATTGATGTAGATAGCATTTGCCATGCAGTTTTATATAATAGTGCTGCGAGTGAATTTTTGTTATTAGCACATGGACACGGATCTGAAGATTTTGAGGGTATGTGTTGTGTTAATTTGTCAGATCATTCTCACTCTGTTCTTGAATTATTTGCAAAATTAGAATACAATATGGATAACATCATTACAGCACACTCTTTTATTACTTGGTATCTGTATTGGTATAATTTGTTTGTGTGGTCCATGTATAGTTCAATGTATGCGTTGGGGAATGTCACGGATGATTCAAGCTGCTTTTAAACAAAAGGGGGAGATGTGGGAAATGCTGAGTATCAGATGTTTTAGAAATGTGTGCCAAGTAATGGAAAGGAACAGTACAAGAGGCGGGGCTGCGGGTAACAAGAGATAAAGGACAAGGCCAGAAGATTTTGGCTGGACTGAGGACTAAACTTTGGCTGAACTAAGGACTAATGATATAAGCAGCACCTGAGAGTCTTTACTACCACAAGATAATGGAACCCAAAGATAAGAATGAGGAGAACATTGGGTGATAAACAACAGAAAAGGAATAAACAAGTGCTGTATATATATTGCTGTGGGAAGGGAAATAAAGTGCTTTTTACCAGCAACTGTTTCAGTTGTCCTGTGAGCCAGCCTGCTAGCAGCAACAGGTGCCTAACTTTAATGCTTATACTGTGACTAGCCAATAGCTATACTGAGGTTAGCTGGAGTCTAGAAGCTATATTTCTGCCTACTTGTCGGGGTGGGGGAGTGGTATAAGAGAAGAGGGGGGAGTAGAAAATTTCCCAAGACGACAGATAAAGCAGGGGTTAAGGAGGACTCAGGGCACAGCTACACTAGTCAGGGAGGTGCATTTGCAGCACAGGTAGGAATTCCTGAGCTAGCTGTGACAGAGACAGATGGCTAAAAATAGCAGTGTAGGTGCAGCAGCACTTGCTTGCTGCCCTAATATGTACCCATGGTTCCAGACTTGACTGCACTTGGGTAGCTAGCCTGTACCATTGCAGTTACACTCTCACTCTCACATGCAGTTATCACATCTCCTGATTGCAGTGTAGATACACTCGCAGTGGGAAGACTGGGAGAACCGTATGGGAACTTTTGGGCAGGAGAGGGAGAAGCCTCCATGTTTCAGAACACAAATCACACAGCAGAAGGACCTTGGATGGGCCCAGAAGACTGAACCCAGCCCAGAGAATGCTCTGGAATGGTGAAGAAACTGCAGCAGATATAAAACCTACATACATTTTTCTGTATAGAACTGCATTTCCTCATGTGCATAAGAGCACTGGCTTTAGAATCCTGTGCAAAGTGTTACACTTTTCATATGCCCCTTGAAGAGGTAAACTGAGGTCCCAAAACACCCCACAGCAGGAGTTCTGAACCAGGGTGTTTTTAAGCTCTGGGGAGAGTCTGAGTGGCCAGCACTGGTTCTAGGCAGCAGCCACAGCTCCCAGAAGAGAGCAGACATAAGGTCTGCAGCCCAAGTTGGGTCCTCTAGGCACAGACAGAAACAGTGTCTGAACTGCAGTCAGATTCTGGAGCTTTAAGGCAACTGGGGAGTCAGCAGTTGGATTCCCACACACTAGCCAAGAGGTGGCATTGACTACAGCTATGTCAGTTGCTAAATCATGTTTCTTAGACACATGAAAATAATTTAGTGAAAGTCATTATGGCATCGACAAAAATGGGCATGGATACAGAAACTCAATGATGTGCAAAATCTAGGGACATTAAGAAAATATAGCTCTAAATTTAGTCAGAAGCTTCATATGCTTAGAAAATAGTCCCAGAGAGAGAAAGAAAGTAGCAATCCTCAGAAAAGAGTCTGAGTATTGTTACCTTGCCTCTCAAACTCTATCTTCTAAGCACATGAAGGTTTTGATTAAACCTAGAGCTATGTTCTCTTAATGTCCCTAGATTTTGCACATCATTGAATTTCAGTATGCATGCCCACTTTTGCAGATGCTAGAATGACTCAAATTCACTTTACCTGTTTTCTCATTTGTAACATGGGGATGATTTTAACCTCCTCTGTAAAGTACTTCAAAATCAACTGATAAAAAGCTTTTATAAGAGCTAGGAATGATTAGATATTTCTTTTATACAAAGTGGGAGGGATTTTATTCATGCAACTTAATGACATTTACAGTGATCAATCAATTGCTATTTATGTGACGAGGGGCTCTCAACCTTTCCAGATTACCGTACCACTTTCAAGGGTCTGATTTCTCTTGCACACCCTCAAGTTTCACCTCACTTAAAAAATACTTGCTTACAAAATCAGACATAATACCCAAGTCTCACAGCACACTATTACTAACAAATTGCTTATTTTATAATTATATGGTAATGAAAAAGTCAAATGAAATATAAATATTGTACTTACATTTCAGTGTATAGTATATAGAGAAGTATAAATAAGTCATCGTCTGTAGGAAATTTTAGTTTGTACTGACTTTGCTAGTGCTTTTTATGCAACCTGTTGTAAAACTAGGCTAATAACTAGAGGAGTTGACATACCCCTGGAAGACCTCTGCATACCCCCAGGGGTACGCATACCCCCGGTTGAGAACCACTGACAGACTGTCACAGTACATGCACCATTTTATTTATTTTCATTTTAAAAGACCTGTCTTCAACATTAAGTCACCCCACTGACCCCAATCTAACAGGCTGACTTCATTAGTCATAGAAGTGTAGAACTGGAAGGGACCTCAGTAGGTCACCTAGTCCAGTCCCCAGCACTTAAGACAGGGCTAAGTAATAACTAGACCACTTCTGACATGTTTTTGGACCACATGTCAAAGTTCCCTCCCCACTCGGAACTCTGGGGTACAGATGTGGGGACCCGCGTGAAAGACCCCCTAAGCTTATTTCTACCAGCTTAGGTTAAAAACTTCCCCAAGGCACAAATCCTTCCTTGTCCTTGGATGGGTACTGCAGCCACCAACAAGTGAGTTAGACAAAGATTCAGGAAAAGGACCACTTGGAGTTCCTGTTTCCCTACAGGTTTCAGAGTAGCAGCCGTGTTAGTCTGTATTCGCAAAAAGAAAAGGGAGGACTTGTGGCACCTTAGAGACTAACAAATTTATTAGAGCATAAGCTTTCGTGAGCTACAGCTCACTTCATCGGATGCATCCGATGAAGTGAGCTGTAGCTCACGAAAGCTTATGCTCTAATAAATTTGTTAGTCTCTAAGGTGCCACAAGTACTCCTTTTCTTTTTGTTTCCCTACAATATCCCCCCCCCAAGTCCCATCACCCCCTTTCCTGGGGACACTTGAGAATAATCTACCAACCAAATAGGTAAACCAGACTCTTAAAAAAAACAGAATTTTATAATACAGAAGAAGAAAAAAGTAAAAGAAGCACCTCTGTAAAATCAGGATGGAAGGTAACTTTACAGGGTAATCAGATTAAAAACACAGAGGATTCACCTCTAGGCAAAACTTTAAAGTTACAAAAAAAACCAGGGATAAACCTCCCTCTTAGCACAGGGAAAATTCACAAACTAAAACAAAAGATAATCTAATGCCTTTCCTTGCTTTACTTACAATTTTTGTAATCCTAGATCTTAATTCAGGCAGGATTTTAAGAAATGCTTTTTCCTGCCCCCCATCCCTCTCTGGCTCCGAGAGAACCCACACAAAGAGACAAAGAAAAAACCTTCCCCCCACACATTTGAAAGTATCCTCTCACCTTATTGGTCCTTTTGATCAGGTGCCAACCAGGTTATTTGAGCTTCTTAACTCCTTACAGGTAAAGGAGGGATTTTATGCTACCCTGAGCTGTATGTTTATGACAAGAGCTCTTTGAAAAAAGGTTAGACAATAATGGAGATTCCACAACCTCCCAAGGCAATTTGGAAGCTCAACCCTGACAAGTTTCTCCTAATGTCCAACCTAAAACCTCCCTTTCTGCAATTTAAGTCCACTGCTTCTCATCCTATCCTCAGAGGTTAAGGAAAACAATTTTTCACCCTCCGTAACAACCTTTTATGTACTTGAAAACTTATGTTGTCTGCCCCCCGGTCTTCTCTTCTCCAGACTAAACAAACTCAACTTTGCAATCTTCCCTCACAGGTCACATTTTCTAAACCTTCAATCATTTTTGTTGCTCTCTTCTGGACTTTCTCCAATTTGCCTACCTCTTTCCTGAAATGTGGCATCCACAACTGGACACAACTGGTTGAGGCCTTAACAGCATGGAGTAGAGAAGAACTACTTCTCGTGTCTTGCTAAGAACAACACTCCCACTGATACATCACAATTAATTAAATTAATGCTCCAGGAGAGGAGCTACGTTCAAAAGGGTCTGGAAATGCATAAGAGAACCTGAGAAAATGTCAGTGCAAGATTTGATTAGGTTAAGTGTTTAGGAAAGTGCTGAAGGCATGTCAAAAAGAACTCAATGTTTTCATTTTGAACTTGGTTTTCACTGCCTTGTTTAAATTCTTCAGATTCAGATCATTCTGACTTCCAATCATTTGGAGATCAGGAAGTGGAATTGGTCCCTAGAAATCTTTCAAGGCTTGACACCTCAGACTGTCACACCATTAAGCTGCAAATAGCTAGATAGCCTATTTTACTGTGGTCACAGAAACAGAAGAATAAGTCAGCGCTAGGAGATTCTGTAGGTTTCTGTTGTATAGCACTTATTGCCTATATATACATCACCAATTGATCCAGAAAGTTGGGAGCTACTTTGCATATCTCTGGGGCAATACAGGACTAGCTACAACTGGCTGCAGAAGCACAGCTGGAGCCTGCAGATAGCTGGATTAATACATATTGGTTGTTTATACAGATAATGAAGACACCCACAATTACAAGACAGACTTAAAAAGAAAGTGTTAGGAAGGAATAAACCCTCAGGCTTAAGGGAATTAGCCAGCCTCCAAGGGGAGTAATCAGTTAAGTTGTCACCAGCCAGGTATTCCATAATTGCCCATTTGAGGATTTCTAGCACCTAATGCATCTGGTAACCACTGCCAGGCAGGACACTGGTCCTGATGGATCACTGGCCCAACCCAGTATTTTAATCCTTGTTTGTCCTGTCTAACATTTAGTTAGGAAATTATTTTAAGCCGGGGAGCCATGTATTTCCATGTCATGTGAGATATGCTATGTATGTCGAAGCACTACAAAAAGTACCTTAGCAGTACAGAGACGGTATGTCTATCAAACATTTCTATGTAGTTTGGTTTTATTTTTATTTCACTAGAATTTGGGTCTACATGAGACATTGGTTATCCATGTATGAAATCTGACCTAATGCACATTTTGCCAGTTCATGGCTAAGTGACCCTTGAAAAAGTCAAACTGCCTTTTCTTAGTTCTTGTGTAAAGATATATATAGCTTCTTAGGGGGATACATCAGGCACATTTTCACTTTAGAGGCATTTAAGCAGTTTAAATCCAAGACAACTGACTCTCTGTGACCTCTGATGGGAAAATCAGTTACAATTTGGGTTTAACCTGTATGCAGGAGCCCATATATGGTGGGGCGGTGCCCCACTCCCAGGCCAGATTGGGCTACAGCAGGCCAAAGCAGCTGCGTGGACAGCCAGCCAATCAGAGAGGGCCTGCGGGGAGCCAATCAGGGCTGAGCAAGAGGCAGCCAGTCAGGGTCAGGCTAGGCCCTATATAAAGGCTGCCCAGGCAAGAGACAGGCAGTCTTGCCCAGGCCTTCAGAGGGTGAAAGTCTGTCTCCTGTGTGGTGAGGCAGTAACTCTAACCCGGTACCTGCCAGGCTGCAGGTCCTGAGGAAAGGGCCTAGCTGGTGCAAGGGGACTGAAGGGGAAACGGTCCAGGGAGAGAGAGACTGACAAGGGAGAGAAGGAGGGCAGGCAGGAAGGCTGCCGCCAAAGGGTCCCTGGGTTGGGACCCAGAGTAGTGGGCAGGCCTGGGTCCCCCCCTTGCACTTGCACCTGGCTGTTAGGAGCGGCCATCACTGACTAAACCAGACCCCTGCCAAAAGGGGTTAGACTTTGGGGTGTGTTTGGTCATTGTTGCTGGTGCAAAGAGAAGAACTGCTGATAACACCCCCTGCCCCCAGAAGGGGGTGAGCATGGACTAAGGGGCACTGCCGGATGGCAGTGTCCTGAAGAGAATGCTGCAAGAAAGGAGCAATGTGGGTCCAGATGCTAACAGAGGGTGAAAGACGGACCGGACACCACCAACGGCGGGTGCTCTACATGAACTGAGCTAATTCCCAGACATGCCAGCGGGAGGTGCTGTGGTGGTGAGTCCCAACCCCATCTCACCATAATTAATGTGTTTATGAAGTTTCAGAATTTTAGATAAGTGGGAACACCAAAATGGTCACAGGCTATTACAAGCAGCTCTAAGGTTAGTACCTCATCTGAGAGAAGAGAGTAGTCAATAATTCTCAAGTCCTTATTGAAATACAACAGCACTATTTTCTTGTGGGTGCATTTGGTATTGGCTATTGAAGGATGTTCTAAAATCAGACTGTAAGCGCTTTAGAACAAGGACTGTCTTTGCCATATAGTGCCTAGCACAATGGGGCCCTGGTCCATGACTGGGGCTCCTACAGTAGAGATAATAGATTCCATATAAGCTTCCAGTTGTTAACTGTGGTTCTTAAGTAGGGTCTGATCTGGGTGAACAAACTTGGGCTAGTTTTGTAGCCTGAACTTACGTTGCCGTGGGTCACAAGGGAGATGGTTCATCAATTCAGAGTGGACCCCATCCTTCCCCCATCAAGATCATGCAACATCACTGTGGTAATTACTTAACAGGTAGCTTTGGAATTTCTTTACTCCAGGCATCCTCTACTCTGCTACACCACTGAGGTGTCAATCTCCAGCTTTCTCATCTCATTTTCTAATCATTTGGCACAGTCTAAATTTGCTATCCCTATTCAAGCCTCTCAGAAAGACAGGCAAAGCAGTGAACTCCTGTCGTAGTAAAGACCAAAACCTTCCCCTTACGTGTATGGAGAGCAAGAGACCACCACCTAGTCAGGAAATCTACAAGAATCATTTTTCTCCTAGGATCATCTACAACACATCATATTGCCTGTACGTTAGCTAGCAAGACAGCTACTCCTAGTATTTCTGCTTGATCACTGTACATCCCTTGCTACCTCTTTCTACTTGGCCTCTAGGTACCCACTTAATCGACCCAACAAACAACAATACATGAAGGGGTATATGACTGTTTAGCACATCTGGCACAAATACCTTGCAATGCTGGCTACAATAGAGCCATGAGAACACCTAGTCTCACTTTCAGGTGACATGGTAAATAAGAAGCGGGCAGCATTATCTCCCATCAACGTAAACAAACTTGTTTGTCTTAGTGATTGGCTGAACAAGAAGTAGGACTGAATGGACTTGTAGGCGCTGAAGTTTTATATTTTATTTTTGAGTACACTTATGTAACAAATTCTACATTTGTAAGTTGCACTTTCATGATTAAGTGACTGCACAATAGTAACTTCTCACTTAAAGTCGTCCCGGTTAACGTTGTTTCATTGCTGATCAATTAGGGAACATGCTTGTTTAAAGTTGAGCAGTGCTCCCTTATGTCGTTTGACAGCTGCCTGCTTTGTCCACTGCTTGAAGGAAGAGCAGCCTGTTGGAGCCAGCTGGTGGGGGCTTGGAACCAGTGTGGACCGGCAGCCCCCTTATCAGCTCCCCGCTCCCCTCAGTTCCCTGTGCGGCAGCCGCCCAGCAGGCTATCAATTGCCTGCAGTTCATAGAATCATAGAATATCAGGGTTGGAAGGGACCTCAGGAGGTCATCTAGTCCAACCCCCTGCTCAAAGCAGGACCAATCCCCAATTAAATCATCCGAGCTAGGGCTTTGTCAAGCCTGACCTTCAAAACTTCTAAGGAAGGAGATTCCACCTCCCCTCTAGATAACACATTCAGGTGTTTCACCACCCTCTTAGTGAAAATTTTTCCTAATATCCAACCGAAACCTCCCCACTGCAACTTGAGACCATCACTCCTTGTTCTGTCATCTGCTACCACTGAAAGCAGTCTAGATCCATCCTTTTTGGAACCCCCTTTCAGGTAGTTGAAAGCAGCTATCAAATCCCCCCTCATTCTTCTCTTCCACAGACTAAACAATCCCAGTTCCCTCAGCCTCTCCTCATAAGTCATGTGTTCCAGTCCCCTAATCATTTTTTGTTGCCCTCCGCTTGACGCTTTCCAATTTTTCCACATCCTTCTTGTATTGTGGGGCCCAAAACTGGACACAGTACTCCAGATGAGGCCTCACCAAGTCGAATAGAGGGGAATGATCACATCCCTCAATCTGCTGGCAATGCCCCTACTTATACATGCCAAGAAGGCCAATGGCATTTTGGGAACAAGGGCACACTGTTGACTCGTATCCAGCTTCTCATCCACTGTAACCCCTAGGTCCTTTTCTGCAGAACTGCTGCCGAGCCATTCGGTCCCTAGTCTGTAGCGGTGCATGGGATTCTTCCGTCCTAAGTGCAGGACTCTGCACTTGTCCTTGTTGAACCTCATCAGATTTCTTTTCGCCCAATCCTCTAATTTGTCTAGGTCCCTCTATATCCTAACCCTATCCTCTGGCGTATCTACCTCTCCTCCCAGTTTAGTGTCATCTGCAAACTTGCTGAGGGTGCAATCCACGCCATCCTCCAGATAATTTATGAAGATATTGAACAAAACCGGCCCCAGGACCCACCCTTTGGGCACTCCACTTGATACCGGCTGCCAACTAGACATGAAGCCATTGATCGCTACCCGTTGAGCCCGACAATCTAGCCAACTTTCTATCCACTTTATAGTCCATTCATCCAGCCCATACTACTTTAACTTGCTGGCAAGAATACTGAGGGAGAGCGTGTCAAAAGCTTTGCTAAAGTCAACAACACGTCCACTGCTTTCCCCTCATCCACAGACCCAGTTATCTCATCGTAGAAGGCAATTAGATTAGGCAGGCATGACTTGCCCTTGGTGAATCCATGCTGACTGTTCCTGATCACTTTCCTCTCCTCGAAGTGCTTCAGAATTGATTCATTGAGGACCTGCTCCATGATTTTTCCAGGGACCGAGGTGAGGCCGACTGGCCTGTAGTTCCCAGGAATTACAGTTGAACTGTCCCTCCCCCCACACTTCCTTGTGCTACTCCTGCCCTCTGCCTTGGAGTTGTTCCCCGGAGCCTCCTGTTTGCTGTGCGGGGGGGGGGAGGAAAGAGGGGGGCTAATGTCAGGGTGTCCCCCCTCTTGCACCCCACTTACTCCATCTTCCACAGAGCGGCAGGGGCAGGGGGACACCAACAGGGCTCAGGACTGAGGAAGCTTCCTGGCAGCAGCTGCCATCTCAGCTTGCTGATTTAACTTAAAAAGGCAGTGGACTTAGAGTGGGGTCAGCATACTTAAAGGAGCTACGCGCATCTCTCTCACACATAGGGTGTGAGTCTCTGTCTGCCATGCTGTCTCCCCTCCCTCCATTCCTGCTGCATTGTAGAGTGTGAGGCTACATTAACAAGTTAATCCTTGAGGGCTCGGCCAACTTCTGGCTCATCATTTAGCAGTAAGGCATTCCCTGGGAAATATCCCACCCTCTGACTCCACCACCTCAACCAAGCTTCACAATCATCATTGCTGTGTACCAGTATTAATTTTTTTTTTTAAAACTGTGCGTGTGCGCGCGCGCGCTTTCATTCATTCTCCCTGGAACCTACCTCCCCCCCGCCCCATTTACATTAATTCTTATGCAGAAATTTGGATTCACTTAACATAGTTTTTGCTTAAAGTTGCATTTTTCAGGAACATAGTTAGGTTAAGCGAAGAGTTACTGTACAGTACTTGTAAACAGTATTTTTCAATACACCTCATACAAGTATTCACTAAAATCAATTAAGCAAGCACTGTACACTTTGTATTCTATGTTGTAATTGAAATCAGTATATTTGAAAATGTAGAAAACATCCAAAAATATTTAAATAAATGGCATTGTTATACATGTGCCTCTCCTTCTACACTGCCCATATGTTCCAAACTAGTTTGTCCCTTCCCTGCACTATACCAGTTACATACTTGCTCAATATCTGAAGACTAATTGCATCCTAGACAAGGAGACAGTAGCCTCCAGGCATCTGTAGAGCTTACAAATAGAGAAAGAAAAGGAGGACTTGTGGCACCTTAGAGACTAACAAGTTTATTAGAGCATAAGCTTTCGTGAGTTACAGCTCACCTCATCAGATGCATTATGCTCTAATAAATTTGTTAGCCTCTGAGGTGCCACAAGTACTCCTTTTCTTTTTGCGAATATCTTGTTTGGTTGCTTTGACAAACAATCCAATTGTCAGGTTAAGTACAGTAGAGCCTCAAAGATACACCAGATTTATGGACTGACCCATCAACCAGACACGATGGGGAACTGGAAGTAACCAATCAGGCAGCAGCAGAGAGGGGAAAAAACCCCCAAATACTGGACTGTGCCTCCATTGCATCTTAAAGGTAAGCATATCTAGGCTGCCTGTCCCAACCCTGTCAGGAGGCAGCCATGTACACGTAGGAGGTAGTGAATGCTGTTTGTTTTCCTCTCCCCCTCCTCCCTGGCTGGGAGGGGGACAAGCCTGCAAACTCAGATCCCCAGGAAAGAAACTTACCAAGCTGCTATTGAAACCTGGCCTGGAGTATAAACTGCTGGAGCCGGAGTGCCTGCATGCTCTGCTCTGGAGGAGCAGCTCAGTGTTAAAGGGCCACAGCCTGCACTGCACACACACTGATACTGCGGTGCCCCAATCATCACTCTTGCAGCCAGAGGTCTAGAACCAGCTGCCTGTCCCCACCCCCGCTTGCCAGGCAGCCACAGCAGAGCTATGAGCCCCACTCTGAGCAGTCCACCCTGAGAAGCATCCCATAACTGCTTGTTCAGAGTTACAAACCTCCATTCCCAAGGTGTCTAACTCTGAGGTTCTACTGTATTGTGAACATTCACTTAGCTTACAAGTAGCCGCCATAAGGCAATAAGCTGTTTCAGTCTGTGGGTCCTTTACTTTAGGCTGCATGTCCTGAAATCTTACAAATCAAAACTGCCTGTTGTCACACTTCAGGGTAGCTTTGGCACAAGAGACAGCTTCAGTCATTGTTCATGCTACCAATTCCCTCACAAGAGATCTACAGCCAATTTACAAGCCCCAGCTCTCAAGTGGCACAATCCTGGTCTACTTGGTCCGTGGTTGACTCAAAATAAAAGATACCAGAACATCTGACCCTGCACCTATCTTTTTGCTTACTGAAACTTGTTTGCATGTCTGGGGTCTGTAACATTTAGCCAACTTCCCTAAGCACCTCTGTACATGTTGCATAGGCTTAAATCTTTCTCCTGTGTGGTATTTTAATATGTTTTAAAGGCCAATTTCTCTAGGTTCAGGACATGATTCTTCAAGCACCAAGTCTGTATGAATCAAATCTTGCACCAATATTTTACCTACATTAAGAAATGAGTAAAGAGATCTGTATATCTGTGTAGTTTGATTAGTTCAAACTAACTAACTTGGACAAATCTTTTGTTGACCTAATTGTCATAACTATCAGAAAAACTAAAAATATCACTTCTCACTCAGCAAGCAGCTCCCCAGGTGTATTTCTTGATTCTTTGTATTGACCACCAATAAATGTATTGCTCCCTCCATCACTGCAGAGCTAGTACACTTATGTAGATTTAGTGAATTCCATGGTACAGACCTCGCTGAATCCCCCTAGGGGACAATCTGTTGTAACTGGAGCCAAACTTTTGGTCCCGCATGGTTTCCAAACCTGGCTCTAAGCAGTTTCCACACGCACACGCTCCCTCCTCTATGGTACTTCTGGGTGCACATCTGCCTGGGCCCCTTCCTGCTTCTATCATGCAAAACTTTTTAAAATAAACTATCTATAAACTACATTGGAAAGTATGAAGTGAAGCCTCAGAGGTGTGAAAATGGTATTTATATGGCCCTCATTACTGTAGTATTTACAACCTTTAAAGTATTTCTTCTCACAGAACCACAGGGAGGTAAGGAAGTACTGTTATATCCATTTCAAAGATAAGGAACAAAGGCACTAAATCTCAGGAAATCACACTAGAAGTCTGTGATAGAATAGGGAATTAAACCCAGACCTCCCAGGCGGGAGGCTAGTGTCTTAACCCAGTGGCTTTCAAACTTTTTTCTCTGGTGACCCAGTTGAAGAAAGTTGTCAATGCCAGCAACCCACTGGAGCTGGGGATGATGGGTGTGGGAGAGGCTCATAAGGCTGGGGCAGAAGGTTGGGTTGCAGGGGTGAGGTTTGGGGTGCAGGAGGGGCCTCCAGGTTTGGGGGGCTCAGAGCTGGGGTGCAGGAGGGGGTCAGGTCTCTGGGATGGGAGTGCAGGCTCTGGGGTGGGGATGATGGGTTTGGGGTACAGGAAGGGGCTCTGGGTTTGAGTGGTTCAGGGCTAGGGATTGGGGTATGGGCTTACCTCAGGCAGCTCCTGATCAGCAGTGCAGCAGGGGTGCTAAGGCAGGCTTCCTAGAAGCAGCCAGCAGCAGGTCCAGCTTCTAGGCAGAGACACGCAAGCAGCTCCGCATGGCTCTCGCCTACAAGCACCACCCACCCTCCAGCTCCCTTTGACCAGTTCCCAGCTAATGGGAGTGCGGGGCCGGTGCTCGGGGTGGGGGCAGTGCACAGAGCCCTATGCCCCTCCCTCCGCCTAGGAGCCAGACCTACTGCTGGCCGCTTCCGGGGTGCAACACGGTGTCGGAATAGGTAGGGACTAGCCTGCCTTAGGCGGGCAGCACCCCCGATAGGGCTTTTAACAGCCCGCTCGGTGGTGCTGACCAAAGCCGCCGCAACCCAGTGCCTTAGATTCCATGACCCAGGACTGGGTCGTGACCCGCAGTTTGAAAACTACTGTCTTAACCTGCTGCTGCTTCTGCACCGGAGGGAAAGAGCTGAGGCTACGGACACAGCTGCAGGTGGGCTGGGAGTTCCCAGGCATGGAGAGTACATCCAGCAGCATGTGGGCTGGGCACCAGTGCTTAAAGTGGGCCAGGTTGCAGGAAATAATATTTTTGAGAAGGGAGCTAGGTCATTGAGGGCACATGATTTTAGTACCAGCTGACAGAGAAGCTCCTCTGATTGGCGGCTTTACCCACTTGTCCACCTCCTAGAGAAGAGAATCCAGGTGACGCTGGTACAGGAAAGAGGCTGAGTCCCTCGCCTCCTCTTAGTATGGGACTGCCATTCTCACAGGAAGCAACAGAAAGAGCCCAGCTGCTCAGCTCAGCTCCTCCTCCTCCGCTCCCCATTGTGAGCTTTGGGTCAGTTCCTCTGCAACTCCCAGTCCGGGAAGGAGTAGAGGGGACTCAGCTACAGCCCCCACATACTGAAGAACCCCCAAGAACGGCAGGAGTAGGCAACAGAGGTGAGGCTGAACAGACCTGATTCAGGAGAAAATCGGAGGAACAGGATTGATTTGGGAGAGCGGGACAGGATTACTTCTAGGCAGGGAAATGGACCGATGTGGGGGTGAGGAGACCTCCCGCCCCACACACACCAGGCACTCTTTCCAGAACACTATAATTATGGGCGGGGCCCAGCCCCATCACCTATATGTGCCGCTTTACGGACTGCATGTGGTCTAGCTGCATCTCCTCCTCAATGCCAATGTACCCTGAGATGTAAAGCAGATTCCCCAGGGCCTCTTTGACACTGATCACAAGGGAGCAGGCCAGGACCTGACTGAGGAGAAACACCTTGTCAGGCAAGAGGAGCCCAGTGTCCATGCTCCCCCTAATCCCTAGGGACACCCTCCCACCCAGCTCCCCCTCTACCCATTTCCCAGCCCCCCACGGCCTAATCCCACCCCTCCTCCCTGCCCTCTCAAAGCAGACTCATCCACCAGACACACAAAAGGGGTGGTGGGATATGAAGGGGAAATGCAGGGTCCCTTCAGTATGGACAAGGACCCTATTTGGGTTGGGGGTGGCAGGGGTAGACTAAGCAGGAGTAGGGTTGCCAAGTGTCTAATCACAGAAAACCGAACACCCTTGCCCTTCCCTGAACCCCCCCCCCCACTTTGAGCAACTGGGGGAGGGGATAATCTCCCACTCACTCACTTTCATGGGGCTGGGGAAGGGCTCCAGTTGGTAGTGTGGGCTCCAGAGTGCGGCCAGAAATGAGGGGTTCAGGATGTGAGACAGGTGAGGTGGGGGTTGGGGTGTAGCAGGGGGTGAGGGCTCTGGTTGGGGATGCAGGCTCCAGGGTGGGGCTGGGAATGAAGGGTTTGGGGTGCAGGAAGGGGCTCCAGGCTGGGCTGAGGGCTTCAGACTGTGAGAAGGGGACCAGGGGCCAGAAATGAGGGGTTCAGAGTGCAGGAGGGGGCTCAGGGTGAGACAGGGTTGGGGTGTAGGGGGGCAATGGGGTCCAGAAATAAGGAATTCAGGAAGGTGCTCCAGGCTAGGCCAGGGGGTTGGGATCCAGGAGGGGCTGGGGGCACAGGCTACAGAGAAAGGCCAGCAATAAGGGGTGCAGAGGGGCTAGGCCCACGGGTTGGGGTGCAGGGGGGATGAGGGCTTTGAATCATAGAATATCAGGGTTGGAAGGGACCTCAGGAGGTCATCTAGTCCAACCCCCTGCTCAAAGCAGGACCAATCCCAAACTAAATCATCCCAGCCAGGGCTTTGTCAAGCCTGACCGTAAAAACTTCTAAAGAAGGAGATTCCACCACCCTCCTAGTGAAAAAGCTTTTCCTAATATCCAACCGAAACCTCCCCCACTGCAACTTGAGACCATTACTCCTCGTTCTGTCATCTGCTAGCACTGAGAACAGTCTAGATCCATCCTCTTTGGAACCCCCTTTCAGGTAGTTGAAAGCAGCCATCAAATCCCCCCTCATTCTTCTCTTCCGCAGATTAAACAATCCCAGTTCCCTCAGCCTCTCCTCATAAGTCATGTGGTACAGTCCGCTAATCATTTTTGGTGCCCTCCTGTCAAGGTTCCTTCCCCACTTTGAACTCTAGGGTACAGATGTGGGGACCTGCATGAAAACCTCCTAAGCTTACTTTTACCAGCTTAGGTTAAAACTTCCCCAAGGTACAAACTATTTTATCTTTTGCCCTTGGACTTTTGCTGCCACCACCAAACGTCTAACCAGGTTTTTTATTAGGAAAGAACCATTTGGAAATGTCTTTCCCCCCAAAAATCCTCACCTAAATCTTGCACCCCCCTGCCTCGGGACGGCTTGGTAAAAAACCTCACTAATATGAATAGGTGACCACAGACCCAAACCCTTGGATCTTAAGAACAATGAAAAAGCATCCACTTTTCTTAAAAGAAGAATTTTAATAGAAGAAAAAGTAAAAAGAATCACCTCTGTAAAATCAGGATGGTAAATACCTTACAGGGTAATTAGATTCAGAACATAGAGAATCCCTCTAGGCAAAACATTAAGTTACAAAAAGACACAAAAACAGGAATATCCATTCCATTCAGCACAGCTTATTTTCTCAGCCATTTAAAGAAATCATAATCTAATGCATCTCTAGCTAGATTACTTACTAAGTTCTAAGACTCCATTTCTGTTCTCTCCCCGGCAAAAGCATCACACAGACTGAGAGAGAGGTTTTGTTTCTCCCTCCCCCCCAGCTTTTGAAAGTATCTTGCCTCCTCATTTGTCATTTTGGTCAGGTGCCAGCGAGGTTATCCCAGCTTCTTAACCCTGTATAGGTGAAAGGGTTTTTCCTCTGGCCAGGAGGGATTTTAAAGGTGTTTACCCTTCCCTTTATATTTGACACCTCCGCTGGACGTTTTCCAACTTTTCCACATCCTTCTTGTACTGTGGAGCCCAAAACTGGACACGGTACTTCAGATGAGGCCTCACCAATATACTCACAAATAGTTGAATAGAGGGGAACGATCACGTCCCTCGATCTGCTGGCAATGCCCCTACTTATACCTCCCAAAATGCAATTGGCCTTCTTGCCAACAATGGCACACTGTTGACTCATATCCAGCTTCTCGTCCACTGTAACCCCTAGGTCCTTTTCTGCAGAACTGCTGCCGAGCCATTTGGTCCTTAGTCTGTAGCGGTGCATGGGATTCTTCCATCCTAAGTGCAGGACTCTGCACTTGTCCAACCTCATCAGATTTCTTTTTGCCCAGTCCTCTAATTTGTCTAGGGCCCTCTGTATACTATTCCCTATTCTCTGGCGTATCTACCACTCCTCCCAGTTTAGTGTCATCTGCAAACTTGCTGAGGGTGCGATCCACGCCATCCTCCAGATCATTTATGAAGATATTGAACAAAACCGGCCCCAGGACCCACCCTTGGGGCACTCCACTTGATACCTGCTGCCAGCTAGACATGGAGTCATTGATCACTACCCATTGAGCCCGACAATCTAGCCAGCTTTCTATCCACCTTATAGTCCATTCATCCAGCCCATACTTCTTGAATTTGCTGGCAAGAATACTGTGGGAGACCGGGTCAAAAGCTTTCCTAAAGTCAAGGAATAACACATCTACTGCTTTCCCCTCATTCACAGAGCCTGTTACCTCATCATAGAAGGCAATTAAATTAGTCAGGCATGACTTGCCCTTGGTGAATCCATGCTGACTGTTCCTGATCACTTTCTTCTCCTCTAAATGCTTCAGAATTGATTCCTTGAGGACCTGCTCCATGATCTTTGCCTGGGGGTGCAGGTTCCAGGGAGAGGCCAGAGCGCTCTGGGCTAGGCCAGGGGGTGGGGTGCTGGGCCAGGCCAGACCGTGTTGGCCAGTCCAGGGGGTGCAGGTTCCAGGGAGGGGCGCTGGGCTGGGCCAGGGGATGAGGAGTAGAGGGGAGCACTGGGCTGTGGGGGCAGGGGCTACAATTTCCAGGGAGGGGCTGGGGGCACTGGGCTGGACCAGGGATGCAGGGCCAGGGGATACTGGGCTGGGCCGGGGCTGGAGCGCTGGCGGGCACTCAGCTGGGGGTGCCAGGGACCAGGAGGTGCAGGTTCCATGGAGGGGCCGGGGGGGGCGCTGGGCTGGGCCAGGGGAGGCGGTGCAGGGGGGGGCTTTGGGCTGGTCCAAGGTACAGTCTCTCACTAGCACTGATCTCAAGGGGCTCCCGGGAAGCGGCCGGCCTGTCAGTCTGCCGCTCCTAGGCAGAGGCGCGGCCATGGGGCTCCACGCCTCGCGCTGCTCCCGCCCTCAGGCACCAGCCCCGCGGCCGCTGCCCGGGAGCCGCATGCGCAGCCTGCCGGCCCTGCGCGGCGCGGACTGTCCCAGCCGCTCAGGGGCGCCGCCCGGCGGCAGAAGCGCGGGGAGCAGGTGTCGGCCCCACGCGCACCGCTTGGGCGGGGCCTTCGACAAGGCGGAGCTCGGCTTTTCCCGCTCGCGCCGCACCGCGCCGGCGCGGCCTGAGGCGCCGATCGGCCGCGCGAGGGGGCAGCGCGCCTCTGATTGGACGCGCTCCCCGCCGGCGTCACAGCTCGCGTGCGGGCCGTTGGCGGCTGTTTGCGCCCAGGCCGACGGCGGAGCAGAGAGTCCGGCGGGCGGGGAGGCGGGCTGCTCGGGCACCGCGGGGCGGGACCTGCCCGAAGCACGGCGGGATGACGGGGGCGTCTCCGGGGGACGCTGGGGCGGGGGGGGTCTCTGGGGGTCCAGGGAATCTTACAGTAAACTCCTCCCACACGCTCCCCTTCCGAGAGCCCGTCTGTCAGCGCTTGCCTCAGCGCCAGAAAATACGCCAGGCGGTGGTAAGCCCACACACGGCTTCCTTTACGACAGGGAAAAGGACTGGGATGGGCTAGAGAAGCGGTGGATTAACAAAACTGGAACTCTGGAAATGCTCCAGTCTCCCCACAATGACAGCCGTGAGGGAATGCTGATGTTCTCTCTCCCTTCTCTTGCAGGGGCAGCCATGGACGGCTGCCGCTCTCTTGGCATTGGACGTCAGGGAGGGACTTCATGATGGACACAGGAATGGGTGAGTAGACCTAACTAAAAACCCTCCCGATCCCTCTTTGCGTCGTCTCTGCCTGGATGTTAGACCCTATCTACGCGGATTCAATCCGTGCGTGGGAGTGTGCTTCCCAACCCAAACTAATATAGCAAATGGCTAAAGGCCACCAGATTCTTTTCCCAAGTCCAAGATGGCCACCTGACAGATAACCCAAAAGGTACATGCCTTTCTTCCCTTCTTTTATGAAAATTTGGCAGGGGCAACCAGCATTTTACACACCCGGAGACTGGATTTGACCAATCGGAGGAAGTTGCAGGGCAGGATGACCCATCCAGAAGGGGGTTGTATATCTCCTCTGAGAACTCCTCCCTGTGTCCTCTACCCATTCAAGTCGGTGTCAGCCCCGTAGGATCCCCCCGAGAGGGGATTTGACCAAAGAAGGGAAGTGCTGCAGTAGAATGACCTGCCCGCAACAGCATCCCGTGGTCCATCTAAAACGTCCCCACACCACCCTCTAGCAGTTGGCGAGGGTTTCACTCCCACCTTAGGCCATCTCAGAAGGAAAACATGGACCAATCCAGAACAGGTATAGCCCGAAGGTCTAGGCCATGGTTTCTGTAAAAAACATCCTTGGAACGAGATGGCCTTTTCCACACACTGTTGTGTTGCAGGTTCCAGGACAATGCTGCCAGCCATGCAAACATGGAGCTTCAGAGATCGTCAGCTTTTGGTCTAGACCTTCTGGCACTACCTATTCTGATCATTATGTTTCCCTTTTGGGATGGCCTAAAGTGTGTGTGCAAAACCCTAACCGATTAGTAGGGGACGGTGAGGGGATTTCATGAAGGAGTGATGGACCCCTCTTGCAGGCAGGTCACCCCACCACGGCACTTGCCCAATTTCATGACCTCCACTGTCTGGTTGGTCCTAAAGGGATGAGGCCCAATGCAAGCGGGAGAAGTTCTTGGAGGGGGTCACATGACCCACTTCTGGATAGGTCACTCTGCCCCAGAACTTCCCCCATTGCTCAAATCTATTCCTGAGGCAGATTGATAGAGATAAAACACACCCAGATTGATAGAGGAGTGGGAGGAGCTCTTAGAAGGGTCAAATGCAACTCCTTGCTTCCACTGAAGTTTGCATCTTGACCACAAAAGTAAGACATCATGGGGTCAGTCTCATGGTGACAGATGAGTGATGCCTTAGGGATGAAGGGGCGAGGTCCCATGGCTGAAATCAAATAACTGCCCTTGGCCTCAGGGTGGTTTGGCCTAATGGCCAATGTCAAAACGGCTGCCCTCCCACTCAGGGCTGTGTGGCGCAATGGCCAGAGAGTCCATGCAGCCGCCCTCTCCGCCAGGGCTGTGTGGCCCAACGGCCGGAGTCCATACGGCTGTCCTGTCTCTCATGCCTCTGTGGCCCGATGGCTACAGAAAATATGGCTGCTCTCTCCCTCAGTGCATTGTGGCCCAAGGGCGAGAGGCAATATAGCTGTCCTTCAGTGCAGGGCTGTTTGGCTGAGAGTTCAGAGACAAGATGGTTGCCCCTTCTCTTGGGGCTGTGCGGTCTAGTGGGCAATGGGGACGTGGGAGCCACCCAAGGATGGATGACGGCCAGGGCAGGGGGACCCAGGCCTTCGTTACTCCACCGGGTCCTAACCCAGGGCCTCGTCCATGGCCAGTGTGTTTGCATTGAGTCAGTGGGGATGCAATGCTGGGCATGACGATGGCTAGTTCACCCAAGTTACTTCCTATGAGATGTCTCCAGGCCACGGGCTGGGGGGGATCTCTGGGCTCCCGGCATGGGAAACTCCCAGAGATTCCGATCTCCCTTGCAAGTCTGCAGGCACCTGGGGACGCGGCTGGGTCTCGGTGGAAAATTTTCATCAGGAAAATGCTCCAGAGGTCTCAGCAGGTCACAGCTGGGAACCGTACCAGAGCCAAGTCATTACTTCTTGGGGAGGTTAAATACGAAATGAAACCTGTTGCCCATCACTGACAGGAAAGAGGTGCAAGGGGAGGGGAAGAGAAGAATACACCATTGAAAAGAAACTGGCCCCTAGGGAAGAGGAAGCCTTGTGTAGTAAACGCCCCCAGCTAAGAGTCAGGAGAGCGGATTTCTCTGCTGAGCTTTGCCAACAACCATCAGTCTGACCCTGGGCAATTCACTTCAGGGCTCTGTGCCCAACTTCCATCCTCTAAACCAGGGAGAAGACGTGGAAAAGTGAAGTATTAAGAAGGTTTCTTTCTGCTCCAGGGATGAACAAGGAATCATCTGAGTCGAAGGGCAAGTGAAAAAAAGAAGCCCAGAAGAGCAGGAAGAAGAGCGCACTCCCATCCCATCATTAACAAGCAACTCCTATATGATGATGGTAATGACGCTTTGCCACTGTGCTAATGGGCAGCACCTCCTGCTGTGTGTATGAATATCTCCCGGAGCTGGTATCTCTTACAGAACTACCTGCCCCTTGCTCAGGGAGCAGAAAAGAAACATTCTTCAAGTGTGATTAACTCCAGCCAGTCTTTACTAGTTTCTCTGGTTGCATGAACGAGGCCCAGTTTGACAAAGGGGTTTAGGCACCTAAAGAAGTACAGAGGTGCTTCAAAGGGATTGGCCTGACTCAGGTGCCTAATTCTGATGCACTTTCCATGGCACACAGGCACTGTTGAAAATTATACAAGGCCCTTCCTGCACCTGTAGGGGTAACCCACATATCTCCTGTTGTGGTGTTCTGGCCCATCTCGTGGCACCACTACCACTTAGAGACAGAGAGAAAAGGAGTCTGCTCTGTAGCCTTAGCTAACAGCCTTTTGGCTCCTGCACTAAGCTCCAGAGATCCGAGGTTCCATTCTGCCTGCCAACATCTGGGCTCTGTCCGAGTTAGAAAGGCATCTAGACACCTTTGTAACTCTTGTTGTTAGGGACAGAGCACCCTGCAGCGCATACAAAAGTCTGCAATTCTGGGAGCTTCTGACACGCTGAGGGGCTGGAGTATGTATGCGAGTGTGCCACGCTGGTGTGCTCTACTGTGTTCTCAGCTGCTGGCATCCAGGACAGACGGTGCTAATCCAGTGCCATGCAGGCCAGCTGCAGTAATCCCCCGAGGGTGCCCTGAGACACCAGGGCAAAAACCTCCAGCACCACAGGCCCTGGGTTTAGGTGACCCTGGAACCAGGCCTCCTAAAGTAATGTTGTGCCCAGTGAGTTCTGACCCACAAGGGTCTGGCCCCAGAGGCCCATGGTTTGGGATTCTCTGCCAGGCAAACTTGCTCCTTTAGTTTGTTACTTTCTGTCCTGCCGGTGATTCCTGCCTGTTTTCTGGCAGCGCCACATGCTGCGGGGAGGGGAAGGAAGAGGGCTGTTGCCATAGACTAGTCCTCCCCCTCTTCCAATAACCCACCCAAACTGGGACACCACAGACCCCAGGGACCTCAAACCAACCACTTGGAAGCAGCAGCAAAAAAGGCAGCAAGGACACAAGCCAACAGAGAGTGGAAGGAAAATCAAAATGGAAGGAGCCCAGTTTTTGAACACTTGTTTAGTTCTCTGCACGTGACAGGTCGGTGCCTCCTTCTCCTCGGGTCGAGTGGGGGCTCGTGTTGCAAAAGTCAGGTCTCAACATTCTGTTTTGATTTGAATGTGGGCATCTCTCAGTCCTCCTTCTGCCTCAGCCTTTCAGGTTCTTTGGAGGCAGATTTAGATGATTTTATCTTTCAGCAGACTAGTCGGGGTGAATTTCCATGGATATAACTGAAAAGAAATAACAAAATTCATGTTGAATTTAGATTGATATCTCCAACAATAGTATTTCCCTTGGAGTTGCCCCTACTGCACTCCTTGCCTTCAAGCTGTGAACATAAACCCTTTGTCTCATGTAACGACTGCCAAAGGTATGTGTATTGAGACAATATCGATCTCAGAATTTACATGATTGAAGTACACATAAATGAGCTGAAATAATGCAGAAGAAATGAATCTTAAGATATTGAAAGTGACACAGCTCCACTCCCATCCCCTGACTGTCATCTTGGTAGTTCTCTCAGAAAGAATCTCATGACGATACATCTCAAAACTCTACAAATTCTACTCTATCCCCTTGGGCTATAGAAAAAAGATGTTAATTCCCCCCTGCAATGCCTTGCCAAGAAAAGGGTTTCAATTAACTGTCGCCTACATTTGTCATGAATCTTGGTGTGATTTCTTTGTCATTGTTTTGGTGGCCTAATTTCTGACTGGTCTTATAAATAGTATGGGAAATTCTTCATTTAAAGTTTAAGGATTATTTTCCCCATGCTAATAAATTCCAGATTTTGAAATAGTTGAGAATAAGTAAACATATTTGCAGATGCTAATCCATCCTTCCAGACCCTCAAACCTTCTAGATGACAATCTTTTCTTCCTTTTCCTGGCTTCTCTGGAAATAGAGCTTTCTTGGTTTTCAGCTTGGCCCTATCTCTTCCCAGAGGCCCAACATTCTGTGCACAAAGGAGTGGGGTTAAGAAGGAAGCATTTTTGCAACTAGGCCCAGGCAATGAGCAAAGAACATAGAAATTGACCCGTGCTCTTTCCATGTCTGTCCATTGGCAGAGGAGGCATGAGATCCATGGGGTGAGAGTCAGGCTAGGAAATGTAGCCAGCGACTTTGCTAGGATGGGAGGAATTACAGATATGGTGGATGAAGGTTTCCTATTAGAGAACAAAAGGGGGAGAACCTGTGATGTGCTCTGTCGAAGAAAGGTTATGAGAAAGGGGGAACAGGGCTCCTCGTGCCTCTCTGCAAGGAAGCCACAGACAAAGCATCTCCTCTTTGACAGGAGCAGCAACCTTCACACTAGCAGTTAAAGACAACTTTAACTTCATAAAGTCATCGTTTCAAAGGCCCAAAGGCCAGCCCTCATCATCTAGTCTGACTTCTGCAGAACACAGGCCGTAGAACTTCCCTAGAAGAATTCCTCTTTCACCATGGTCCCATGTGTCTTCACCTTCAGCCGGGTTTAATCATGGGGGTAGAGTTCAGCGGTAGAGTGTTTGACTGCAGATCATGTGATCCTTGGTTCACATCCTAGTGCCCCCTTTGACGTCTTTGTTAATAAGCAGTAGGTTTCAAACACACCAAAGGGAGTATTTATTCTCACAACGCACAGTTAACCTGTGGAACTCTTTGCCGGAGGATGTTGTGAAGACCAAGACTAGAATAGAGTTCAAAAATGAGCTCGATACATTCATGCAGGAGAAGTCCATGAATGGCTATTAGCCAGAATGGGTAGGGAAGGTGTCCCTAGCCTCTGTTTGCCAGGTGCCAGGAATGAGCAACAGAAATGGATTGCTTGATGATTCCTGGTTCATTTCTTCTGGTGCACTCAGCACTGGCTACTATCAGAAGACAGCATACTGGGCTAAATGGACCTTTGGTTTGACCCAGGATGGGCGGTCTTGTGTTGCTTATGATCTTGGTTGTAGAAACCAGTCCTGGCTATTACAGGAGCAGATGGCTTCAAAAGACCACTCTTGTGGATCTGGGAATCATGGGCAAACTAATTCCCTTCCTTTGGAGAATGACAGAAAAACCCATTTCCTCCTTCTTTCTATTCCAGGCTTTGTTCCTTTTTCCAAAGACTCGCCTCTAGAAAGCACAGACAGACCCATGTGCACAAAGTGCTCGTCCAACCTGCAGCAATAGAGGTCTGCTCTGGCCTCAGCCCCCAAGAATAGGCCTTGCCAGAGAAGACCCAGAGAAGAAAATGCTCATGGACCATCCTGTCAGGCATGAAAAGACTCTGTGTCAGTTGCCAATCCCATAACTCGATGGCAGAGAGCAATGAGGAGAGAACGGTTTCGTCTCCAAGAAGGTGGACTTTTCCCTGAAGAAGAAAGCAGCTGAGACCCAGGTGGACACAAAGGAGGTGAAGATGCAGGAGACTACAGACGAAGTCGGAGTGGATCTCACAAGTGAGGATTCAATCCACATGGTTCACGAGGAGCATGTGAGGAATACTCACACCAGTCACTCTACAAGCCTTCGACGTCTGGGCCGTCTCATGGGACAGTGATGGGTACCTCAGGCTCTGGAATCCATTTAGTGCCCAATCCTCTTGGAGAGGGTGGCAGAGGTCCATCGCTGAGGTGGGGAGAGCTGACCATGTCAGCTCACTCCCCTCTGGGTATCTGGCATAGTGGGATGGGGAGTACTAACATTGCTCTAGGCTGTGAGGAGAAGAGAGAGGCTGGATGTTGGAGGAAATCATTTCTTTTCTCCTGGATCGGGTCCCTTTCATCAGAAAAATGCTCCAGAGGTCTCAGCAGGTCACAGCTGGCAACCGTGCCAGAGCTGAGTCATTCCTTCTTAGAATCACAGAATCATAGAATATCAAGGTTGGAAGGGACCTCAGGAGGTCATCTAGTCCAACCCCCTGCTCAAAGCAGGACCAATCCTCAACTAAATCATCCCAGCCACAGATTTGTCAAGCGTGACCTTCAAAACTTCTAAGGAAGGAGATTCCACCACCTCCCTAGGTAACGCATTTCAGGGTTTCACCACCTTCTTAGTGAAAAAGTTTTTCCTAATATCCAACCGAAACCTCCCACGCGGCAACTTGAGACCATTACTCCTTGTTCAGTCATCTGCTACCACTGAGAACAGTCTAGATCCATCCTCTTTGGAACCCCCTTTCAGGTAGTTGAAAGCAGCTATCAAATTCCCCCTCATTCTTCTCTTCTGCAGACTAAATAATCCCAGTTCCCTCAGCCTCTCCTCATAAGTCATGTGTTCCAGTCCGCTAATCATTTTTGTTGCCCTCCACTGGGCTCTTTCCAATTTTTCCACATCCTTCTTGTAGTGTGTGGCTGAAAACTGGACACAGTACTCCAGATGAGGCCTTGCCAATGTTGAAGAGAGGAGAATGATCAGGTCCCTCGATCTGCTGGCAATGCCCCTACTTATATATCCCAAAATGCCACTGGCCTTCTTGGCAACAAGGGCACACTGTTGACTCATATCCAGCTTCTCATCCACTGTAACCCATAGGTCCTTTTTTGCAGAACTGATGCCGAGCCTTTTGGTCCCTAGTCTGTAGCGGTGCATGGGATTCTTCTGTCCTAAGTGCAGGACTCTGCACTTGTCCTTGTTGAACCTCATCAGATTTCTTTTGGCCCAATTCTCTAATTTGTCTAGGGCCCTCTGTATCCTATCCCTACCCTCCAGCGTATCTACCTCTCCTCCCAGTTTAGTGTCATCTGTAAACTTGCTGAGGGTGCAATCCACACCATTCTCCAAATCATTTATGAAGATATTGAACAAAACCTTCTTCTTGGGGGTTCAATGCAAAATGAGGCCTGGTGCTCATCACTGACAGGAAAGGGGTGCAAGGGGAGGGGAAGATTAGACAAGAAACTGGCCCCTTGGGAAGAGGAAGCCTCATGTGGTAAAAGCCCCCAGCTAAGAGTCAAGTTAGCTCATGTGGTAGAGGCTCCTGCACTAAGCTCCAGAGGTCCCAGGTTCCATCCCGCCTGCCAACATCTGGGCTCTGTCCGAGTTACAAAAGCATCTAGACACCTTTGTAACTCTTCCTCTTAGGGACAGAGCACCCTGCAGCGAATACAAAAGTCTGCAATTCTGGGAGCTTCTGAAATGCGGGGCGTCTGGAGTATTTATGCGAGCGTGCCACTGCGCTGTGCTCTACCACATCATAGAATATCAGGGTTGGAAGGGACCTCAAGAGGTCATCTAGTCCAACCCCTTGCTCAAAGCAGGACCAAACCCCAATTTTTACCCTAGATCTCTAAATGGTCCCCTGAAGGATTGAACTCACAATCCTGGGTTTAGCAAATGCTCAAACCACTGAGCTATCCCTCAGCTGTTGGCATCAAGGACAGACAGTGCTAATCCAGCGCCATGCAGAAGAGCTGCAGTAATCCCCAGGGGGTGCCCTGAGACACTAGGGAAAAGGCCTCCAGCACCCCAGGCCCTGGGTTTAGGTGACCCTGGAACCAGGCCCCCTGGAGTAACATTGTGCCCAGTGAGTTCTGACCCACAGGGGTCTGGCCCCAGACGCCCACCGTTTGGGATTCTCCTCAGCCAGGCTAACTTGCTCCTTCAGTCTCAATTCCTTTCTGTCCTGCCGGCGATTCCTGCCTGTTTTCTGGCAGCGCCACAGGCTGCGAGGTGGGGAAGGAAGAGGGCGTTTCCATTTGGGCCCTATTCTCACTCCTTTCCTCGCAGACCCTGTGGGTTGGCAGAGTTGCTGAGAGTGTTTGCTCAGGCGCTTGGGGTGGGATGGTACATGAGGCAGGTTCTCCAGTGATCCCTTGGCTACACTCAAGAAGCAACTTGAATAGGCTTTGCAGGACATTGAGGCTTTCTCAGCAAAAGGGGGGTTTCCTGGGAGGAGGGGCTAGCGAGGGAGGAAATGGGGTGGCCCTTGGGGTCCCAGCATTGCCCGAGAGGCTCCCATCTCTTTTCAGGAGAGGGGGCCAGAGATAGGATGAAAGACTGAGGATACCTTGGCACCTGTGGAGGCTTTTGAAGAAAAGGGCTCAGCCAGAGTCTCCAGGCTCCCGCGGCGCTGCCAGCCTCCCCCGGGGACAGACGGTTCCAGGGCAACTGCCTTAGGGAAATCCTCAGTCGCAAGAGGCTTTGTCCCTGTTCATTGCAGACCCGCGGGGAGCAGCCTTCCTCAGCCCCGCTCCACGCCCTGCTGCTGACAGCCGTGAAGGGTCTGACAACACCCACCCTGGAGAGATTTGGAGCTGCAGAGGAAGAGCTGAGGGTAACCGTATCTTTCCACTGAGACAAGATAGAGAGAGTAAGAGACTCCTGCAGTTGGGCAGAGGGATGCTGCACAGAGAGGGGGATGGGAGAAGTTCCTCTCCTCGGAAAGCATTCCTGGGATACTGGCATGGTATTGAGAGGTTGGCTCAGCCCCTTGCCGTTCATCGCTTGGCCACGGGGATCCGCGGTATGAAGTTTTTCAAGCGTTCTCTGCCTGCTGGAGCATTGACACTTCCCTGAGGACAGCCCAGCCACAATGAAGGTGTGTGACAGCCCCAGCTCTGGCAAGGCGACACTTACATAGTCTGCCAATGGGCTCCACATTAGGCTCCAGTACCAGACATGGTTTCTTCAGACCTGCCACAAAGCCTTGTTTTTCCAGCTGAAGTATCAGGAAGAATTTGGCTTGGCACTTTTCTCTCTCTCTCCTAAGCTTTCATCCTATATCCCATCCCCTCTGGATCTGAGCGCCACCCCTATGAATTAGATTGACCTAGGGAGGTTACTGGCAGACTTCATTTCTACATCCCCTGGGTAGGAGGCTCTCAGCGTCTTTTACTCCCCCTGATTAATGTCTCTGCAGCGTCCTCCTGGGAGGAGGGAATTCTATCCATTTGACACCTGGGGAATCTGAAGCCCAGACACCTCCTTGAATTGCCCAAGCTTGCGCAACTTCTCGAGAAAGGAATTAGGGTTCACATTTCCTACGGTCCTTTCAACGTTGCCTTTAATTGCTCGGCCTGGAAATAGGTGACATTCAAGCCCTTCTCCAAAGACCACCAGCACGTGGTGTATAAGTGCAGACTTATTCCCTCCCTGGGCTTTGGCTTTCCTGGAAACTCTGAGACTAATCTATGAACACAATCCTCAGCCTGAGCTTCCTCCCGAGCCTGCCTGTTCCTAGGGTTTCCTGCAGGTCGTCCCCGTCTCTGCCCTTGTTCCTTCTTTCCAGCAGGTCCCAGCGGGAAGTTAACAAATGGCCCCTCATTCAGCAGATTGATTTGTGCAGGGCTCTAACTCCTGCTAGCAGAACAGGTCAACAGAATCCAGCCACCCACCTTGTAGCTCCTGCTCCTTGTTCGAGAGAGGAAAGAGCAATGACCAAGTTCTCATGGAAGAGTCCTAGGGGGTGGCTTGTCCCTTTAGGTCTGCCTACCTGTGTTGCAAGCTCTGCAGAAGGAGCCTTAAAGCCTGGCCCTATGGACTTAGGTTCTCAGGGCTGGCACTGCGGGGCCAAAACAGCAATGCAGACTCTTCTGGGCTTGGGCTGGAACTTGATCTCTGAAGCCTTGGGAGGAGGGTGGCTTCAGAGCCTGGGCTCCAGCCCAAGTCACCATGTCTACACTGCTCTTCTTAGTGCCATAGCATGAACACGAGGTTAGAGACCTGGCTTTAAGATTTGTTACGGCAGGTTTTAGAATCCCGCAGTATAGAGGGCTGGGGCCTGGAGCTGGCTGGGCCCATACAACTGGCCCTGCCTACCATCTCTGGGATGGGCTCTGGAATACATCAGTTGCACCAGCTGGGTCTGGAGCAGTGGTTCTCAACCTGTGGCCCAATCAGCACAGAGCTGTGCCCCATGAGACATCCTCAGGGCCAAAGAGGTAGGATTGGATGTGGCCCACAAAAGACATGGTGGGCCAACATATGTCCCAGGCCCTGGGACATCAGGGGAGTTTGGGCTGTGCCCACTCTCAGGTTTTGGGGAAGCCTTTTGTGTGTGTTTCTGACCCTTAAGGTGCTCAGCCAGACCTCAGAAAGACTGGGGTTCCTGGACTTGTCAAAGCCTTTTTCTTGAGATTAGGGAGGAGCCAAGATGGGCAACTGAGGTCAGAGGCGGCTTGCAGGGCTGCCAAGAGGGATTCCCTGGGAGGAAGCCACTCATTGATAAATCCATCCCTCAACTTTCTGGCATTCTTCCAGGTTGGAGACATCCTGGGAGGGATCTTAATCTGGCTCGACAACAGCTGTGATCCCAGAACCAGAAAAGCAGCGCTCAGGGCCTTGGCCTTGCTGGCTCGCTCCCATCCCCAGGACGTGGTTCTAACCTGTGTGGCTCACACACTCTCATCGCACAGATAGGGAGCTGCTCTGTTATCCCCTCAGTCCAGTCGTTCTCTTCCTGCTCCTACTGACAGGCCACAGGCCGGGAAGGGTCCGTGGGGCTCACACAGTTGGAGGGAGTTTCCTGCTGTGCAGAGAGCTGTCCATGCTTCCTCATAGGAGATGGCCAGGCCCAGCCCCTGAGGAGCCAACCCCTCCTCCTGCCCTCCCCAGGATAGAGACCTGCCACTTTTCTGGAGAATTCCAGCATTGTCCTGATTTCTATGGGTCACCCCACTTCCTCTCAGATCCAGGACAGGG
The DNA here is from genome assembly GCF_009764565.3 of Dermochelys coriacea. NCBI lineage: Eukaryota > Metazoa > Chordata > Testudines > Dermochelyidae > Dermochelys > Dermochelys coriacea. The sequence continues at coordinate 1,018,112 of NC_050071.1, read as the reverse complement.
CCAATAAATGACTTTGGGGCTCACTCAACATCCTGGCTCATGAGGTCTGGCTGCTCCTTACTGCAGGAGAGAAGGAAAAGATGGAAAAGGCCCATGAGGCCCATCCGTCTATCCCCTGGAGACCAGTGCAGGATTGTTACTTCTAGTCAGATCCCCAGTTATTCCATGGCTGAGGAACTGGTGACAAAATGCACTCATCCTTATGGAGCTGTGCAGCAGAGGTATATCTCTTAAGAGAGAAATTTCCAGCCCTTATTGTTGGAGGGAAAAAAAAAGTATCCACACATGACAAGAGCGTAAGTGCAGTGCAGCCTGCCCGAGTCTGCAGACAACCGGCAATAATAGCTCTGAGAGGGGTGAGTGCCTCTTTTCATCTCAATAGATTATTAACTCTCAGTCCTGCTGGTTATTGCTGATCCCTTTGAAGAGTCAGCTAGCTGAGGGGTTTGTAACACCATGTGCCTAGGGGCCATGAAACCCAACTGGACCCTAGCCAGCGGTCAAAAGTCCAGCTTTCCTCAGCATCTTCTGCAATGCAGTTCTGCAGTGAGGAGAGACAAATCTGTGTCACACTGGAGAGCAAATTAAAGAGCAACATGAAAGAAACTGACTTTCTTATCTAATTCAGTTACCAGAGGAATACAGTGTGAGTTTTAATATTTGAGTGTTTGATTTGTAAACCTTTCAGGTCTGAATTTCTTGGAACAGCCACAGTGCTTTCCAGGGGCTGTGCTCAGAAGCTACAGAATCTCGGCAGCTCTGGAACAGAATTTCAGTCAAGCTTCCTGAAGACCTTTAAATCCAGGCCATTTGCTCTTGAGTTGTCCAACCTAGATCTCAATGTCCCCAGGGCTTGACCACCATGTCCAACGTTCCTCACCGAATATGGAAGTCAAATGACTGGAAGTTTTTTGGATCCATCTGCAGTCTTCCTCTGTAGATGCCTGAGGGGACCAGCAGTACTTAGATTAGCAAGAATGGAGTGAAGAGAGGAGGGGGATTTTAATACTAGTTTTCTTCCATCTCTGTCACACTGAGCAGTGCAATCTCCCCTTCCAAGCTCCTGAATCCTCTCCTATCAGGGCATGTTCTGATTCAGTGCCTCATCCTGCCCACCACACTGCAGTAGGATTGAGCTGCGAAGAGACACTTGACCAAACACTGGGTCTCGTTACACCCCCAAATAGAGTAATTCCAGTGAGGTCAGGCAAGTTCCTTGGGACTGATCCTTGCATAACAGAGCAGAGTTTTGCACAGTCTGGTGGTCACTCTGTGGTCAGTACACGGTTACTGTCTTGGAAACAGTGGTGCTAGCTTCAGAAACAATAACCCATTAGGGGAAAAGAATAAATAAAACGTTCTGTGAAGGGACTTGCCCTGCCTCAGCCTCCCTGCACCAATCAGTGTCTCCTCTGAGAGACGCCTTTCCTGCCTACATTCCAAGCCTCTCCCTGGGGAGGGTAAGAGGTGGCCAAGCAGGGAAGATCTGACTTCTGTTTCTGAAGAGCGGCAATGTGTCTCTGGTTGTGAGATCTGAGATGTCACTTTGTGAACCCGCCACTGCAGGGAGGATGGGGGTGTGGTTGTGTGTGAGAGAGAGGTTCTCCCCTTCTTAGCTTCAGGCCATGACTCCACTACTCAATGAAGCCGACCTACCTTACCTCAGCATACAGCTGCCACAGCAATTCCATGCCAGGTGTGTGTCCACACTTTGCTGCTTGTGTAGCAGTGCACGTCCTCACTAGAAGAGCTTGTTTGATGGTAGGGTCAGGGTGAGGCATTGTGGGAAGGCTCCTGAAAGCCAGTTGACGTAAGTGACAGTGTCTACACTGACACTGCATCGACCTAACTGCATTGACCTGGACTCTCTGCCACTTGTGGAGGTGGAGTTATGAATTTGGCACCAAGGGGCAGTTCTGATGACGGGAAGGAAATTCCATCATTAGGGTGATGCAGGGTGAGCGGCCTTGCCTTGACCTAACTCTGTAGTGTAAACCAGGCCTTAGTGTGTCCTCGCCACATCCAATCATACCAAAGAGGCGTCAGTAAAGTTTCCCCAAGGTCAAAGTTACATATCTTAAGTGGTTTATTGGCTGGTACCCTGGCTCAGTTGTCTTCTGCTCTAGATGGCCCTTTAGTGAGCAGGTGCACTTCAGGTGTCTCTTGGAATTATCCAGATTTCTGGCTCTGTAAACTGTGGCTAGAAATCTTCCCAACATGGGATCGTTAGAAGTCCAGTACTTTTGACTGGGCAATAAACACTGGGCCTAGGAGAACGGATCTCCTCAGGATGGTTTCAGCCCTTCCAGTCACGGCTCGAAAGCCAAAGCACAGGCTCTGCACCATAAAGAGGAATAATGGGGAATAATGTCATCCAGACTCTTCTGATCTTTCCATCCTGCTTCCCTTCCAGGAATGGGGGAAGGTTCAGGAGCCTCCAAATGTCTCCACCCCTCTCAGTAGCCAATACTGTTTTGTAATACGCTGGAGATGAAATGAGACATGAGAAAAGGACAATAGCGAATGGCAATGGGGCCAGATTGGGAGAGCTGAGTGAAATTCTTTCCCCCCTCCAGACAATGAAGACCATTTACAAGGTCCTTTTCCTTCAGGGATACCGAGAAGCCATCCTGGAAATATATCCCCAGATGCTCATCCTCTTCGTCAGGCAAGTGCAGTATGTGATGGATCTGCACTTGCCAGGGACCTACATGGCCAGGCAGACATCCAGCCCCGTGGAGGGATCCAGCTGCCTCAGCCCCCCAAGGTAATGACTGAAAGGAAAAGGAAGAACAGATCTGTTCGGCTAAACACATGGGGTCTGATCATGGCCATCAGTTGTTCGGGTGCTGTAGTTAGCCCAGCCTCAGTTGGGTGCAGGTCTCTCTTGAGGGAAAAGGGTTGAGAGCCATGTGTCCTTGTGAGTCTCACTCATCCGACTCCGTCCACAGATCAACTGCTTTCAGTACACAGTCAGGCAGCAGTCATGTTTGTGCATCCATCCACATGTGCCACCTGCTAAAGTGTCAGTTCTTTTATCAGTGCCTGCTGAGGAAATCTGTGGACTTCTGTCCCAAAACGCGGTCAGAGCCACACCGGCAGCACATGGGGCCACGCACCGCAGGATGTCAGTGTCACAGGCAGACAGGAGGAGCAGTTCAACTGGTTCTGTAGGCACAGTTAGGGGCTTCTATCTACATGGGAAAAACTGAGTGCCAGAAGACACCTCAGGTAGCGTAAACTGATATAGCTTTGTTGGCTTACACCAACAAAGGATCAGGCCCCACATGCCTGCTTTAGTCCTGTTACCTGTCACAGTAAATAATCAAGTATTCAACCATAGTGCGTGATGACACCAACCACCTGAAGAAGCTACAGTGTCACTAACTGGTTACAAACTCAATGAAACTGCAGTGTAGACAGGGTATCACACTGGATCGATCCTTGGGGAGGCTAGCTACTGCTGACCATGCTGTTTGTCCCAGGTCTTGTGCAGATTTGAGAACCCTCAGCTCCCTGCAGTTTTCAGAGAGGCAATCACCATCGTCCAGAGTGAGAAGGAGGAGGAGCAGCAGAGAAATATTGCTATGGCTTTCTGCACTGAGGTGAGATTCATGAGTTGACAGGCACAAGTGGGCTTTCTGGAGAGCAGCTCAAGCCAGTAAGCTCTGGGGTACTTTGTCAGCAGCTAAGCAGCCCTACCGCCAGCTAGCTCCTCTCCGCACAGGAATGGTTGTGGGGCATGGCAAAGAGAGGGAGGGAGAGAGAGGGTGAGATTTCTCCTGGCTGGATGTGCCTAGATGGGGTTACGGGACAAGAAGCGATGTTCCTCCAGTGCCCCAAGGCCATGCTTCTCTCCTCACCTTTTCCTGGGGTTTTGCTTTTCTTCTGCCCCACGCCTCTCTACCTGGCGCTCAATGAGGTCTGGAGATTCCCCTTTCCCTGGGGGCTTATTTATGACTTGTGCATTAGTCTAACTTTGGGGAATGAACCAACTGAAACAGCAGCAACTGGCTATCTATCCAATAGCTCAGAAATGAGAGTGAGATCCACACACAAGCTTTGTTGTTTAAAACAAAGCACTCAAATGGTGGAGGTTCTTTACTGAGCAAATCAAGGCATGACGTGCTCACGGCTCCCGTGAGCTGAGCCTTGATTGCAGATGTGATGCAATGGGGAAGGCGGGGTGAGCAAAAACAAAGGTGACAGTGAGCAACTGGCACAGAGTTAGAGGAGAATGACTTTCTGCCCCGTTGGAGGTCTGTGCCCTCCGTGGTTTCTCATAGGTGGAAGTGTCCAGCATGTGCTCCAGGCTGTCACCTAGGATAGTAATGAGTTGCCTTCTTCATTCCGGCAGGTGCAATTCTTCTGGGCCCAGCTGCCAGAAATCATGGCCATGTTTTGTGACAGGGATGGAGGGCATGTCATGGAGGCCATGCATAAAGCTGCAGACATCATCTACCTCCTCAACAGGGAGGGGCTTGGCTCCATCTCCCAGGACATTGCCGTCAGCCTTCGCCCCTTCATTGATGACGTAAGGCTTGGAACCCCACAAGAAACCCATTCCTCCCCTCCACCTGTCTCTGATGACCTCGTGTCTCTCTCCCCATCCCCTTCCTCCAGCCCCTCAGGCCTGCCATGGAGCCTGCAAGGAATGCCCCCGCCATGGGTGGGGAATCTCCTGCTGAGCCACCTCCCTGTCAGAGCTCTTCTCGCCAAAGCTCAGCCTCAGCGCCATGCCCCCAGCCCCTGCTGCAGCCTGGACTTGGGGAGAGGGGGCCTGGCACAGGGCAGATGGCCAGCTGCCTGGAGAACACAGGCCCCCAAAGAGGTGGAGATTCTCAGCAGGAAAGAGGTGGGTCAGGAATGGCCTGGCTCTCAGGGGCACCGAAGAGCAAAAGAAATGTTGTCTTTTGGAGCAGCGAATCCCTGCCAGGCTCCAGCAGCTGCTTCTCTGCTTCCCCACACCAGTCTCCAGCAGCCTTCCCGCCTTCTCCCCTAATCTTCTCGGGTTCTAGGATTCTGTGATCTCCAGACAGAAACTGCCTCTGGGACACCCTGGGGCTGCACTGTCCTGCACAGCGTCTCAGGCCCTGCACAAGATGTCTATGGCACTGGCCTGGTGGCCTCCCTGCTCCCGCCAGCCGAGTAAGTTTACACAGGGGAACCGGAGCAGCGTGCGCATAACAACTCTGTCCTGTTATCTTCTGATGCTGCCTGGCTTTAACCGGGCGCCCCCACCCCCTGTGTGTCATTGCCAGGAGAAGGGCAGTGTGCGCTCAGCTGCCATTTTACTGCTTGGCAACGTGGTGAGCAGGGTGCAGGACTCCGACAAACCCTTCGTGCAGCAGGAAATCATCAACTGCTTGCTCCTGCTGCTGCTGCATCTTGAAGACCAGGATGAGAGTGTGGCACTGATAAGTGCCACAGTCATTATTTCCTTAAGAGCAAAGAGCCAGTATCCCCTGGGGCCCCCGCTCCATTCATCGCCAGAGCCCCTTGCCCAAGTGGAGTCTTCTCCTCCCTGCTTCACTCCATGCTGGAGCCTAGTGCCTCATTCATCCTCACAGCACAATTTGGAAGAAAAGTCTTCTTCTGGGAAAGAGTCCTGAGTCTCTATTGTAAAGACAGGCCTCAGGCCTTTGGGCTGCTGCATCCCAAGGCTCACAACAAGAGGCAGCAAAGGAAAAGGGAGCATAGATCTGTACGTGCCCCTTCGGCTCAGGGAATTCCCACAGCCTTCTGGAAAGTAGGTGCAGCTGCCCTGTCTTCTTCCCTGGAGATCCAGAGAGAACTTCTCCAGCTCCTAGCTTCTCAACGTTCACCGGATATTGCCCTCTTTCCTTAGGCCAACTGGGATGTGGAGGGAACCCTGATCTGGGGGCTCCTTTGGTCAGACTCTTTGGGATCCCAAAGCTGACTCACGCTCTCCTTCAGTCTCTTTGCGCAGAAGGACTGAGCTGTGGAGATCTCTTATGACTCTTTCGGGGCCATCCATAGAGGGGCACAGGGCCCGGGACAAACCCACATTCTACCCCAGGCTCCACCCCACCACACCTCTTCCTGGCCCTTATCCGCCCCCCACCCTACCCCCATTCCTCCCCTTCCCGCAAGGCCCCGGCCCCATCTCTCCTGAGCGACACTAGGAGCCAGCGAGGCAGGGCATAGGATAGCGGAGCCAGGAGTACTGCTGCTGGCCCCAGCATGGCCCAGGTCCTGCGTCCCCCTGAGGTGTGGGGCCCTCCAAAGTGCGGGACCCTGGGGAACCGCCCCGAACCATCCAAAGGATGGGACAGCTCTGGTTCTCTCCAGCCAACTCTCTGTTTCCTCTTCTGAGCAGTCTCCTGTGTAGAACAAATTACAGGAATCTCCACTAGCAGGAAAAGCAGGAGAACAAGGGACGGGGAAGGTTCCATGTCCCCCAGACTATCCCTCTCTCAGGGAGAATGCTCTTGGTCTCCCCTTCTCTTGCAGCCATGTAAACTGACGCTCTTCCGCTGCGCAGAGTTCCTCGGGTGGGCTCATTTGAAGACGCTGTTCCGCAGCATGGCCTGGGATGGATCCTCACAGCTCTTGAAGCATCTCTGCAATTGCTTGATAAGTAATTCCTTGTGACTTGAGAGTGGTGAATGAGGACTTGAGAGAGACCTTTCTAACCCTAGACCTTGAATACCCATACACTTCGGTAGGGTTGCAGGACTCCATTCCAGGCTCTCTACTGGCTCATTTTGGCAGGAGTTACAATCTGTTCACATTGTTAACATTTTTCTCCAAAACTCTCCGAACTCCAAACTTTTGTCTTTTCAAATGAAAGCTGAGGTTCTGGAGAACACAACTGGAACTTCAGAGAGGTGCTGCTCTGGTGTATGGGTTCATATTGGCGGTTGCCATGGCCTGGCTATATGCTTTGGCTTTCCTGGACTATTCGCTGCAGGAAGAACATGCCATTTGTATATTGTGCATTTCTTCCTTCTTTCTTTCTAGATGCAGAACAACGAGTGCCACATCCCCAAATTCCTCTTCCAGGGTTACAGTACCTGGAAAGCTCACAGACAACAGTAAGACATTCTTCAGCCCTGTTCATTGGTAAGCAGAGCAAATTCACTTGATATTTTTTAAATGCTTCCTTCAGAGGCCTTTTCTAGATGGCTGCTCTGTTCCCTCCAACAGCACCAGAATCCTAAAACGGTGTGTGTGCGCGTGAATTAACGTGTATTCCACGATGAAGGGAGCAACTTTACTGCACTGACTGCACCAACTTCCAGTGCCCGCAACAACTTTTGGGCTGCGCCTAGGGGAAACCAGCATGATGTGAATTCAATCTCCTTTGGAAATCAGCCTCTCAGTAACTTCTGGGCATCTGATGCTTTCTCTAATGTGCTTTGTGAACAGATGTAAGGAATGTCTTGAATTTCCCAAGGGTGTCTTGGGGGAATGGCTGCATCATTAGCAGGTTTCAGTGAAGGATCTGAAAAGCAACCATTGTATTCATTCTATGTCTAGAAAATACTATCCACCATTACGGCGATTTGTTGTCTGAAAAAGTGAATGAAGATGGCATCTCCCGCCTGTATGAAGGTAAGTAAATACCTCTGTGTGTTTGTGGCTCTGTGGGAAGTACAGGGATGCAGCACAGGGCCTGAACACAGGTTTGAATGTGTCCTTCTCAGTCTAAGGACAGCATTTAAGGAAGAAGGATGGTCACGCGAGCTTTCATCAAGGTACCACAATCTGTGTACAGGAGCAAGGGAATTCCATCCCTACACGTAGCTGTGTGCGGAGACTGTCTTCCTAAAGGTCAGAAAGTCTCTAAAGGAAGGCTTGACAGAATTGAAAAGGGCTCTTGTTATTAAGGATGATGATGATGACGACGACGATTACCCTTTGTAGGGAAAGATTCATCACCTGCCCTCCCTGGAATGGAGTGATTGCAGGCCAGGGAACTTCACTCCCATATTGGTTATCAGCTCATAGGAAATCCCATGAGGGCACATGGGAAACACTTGTCCCTGTGAGCTCTTAAGGAATGAAGGCACAGGGCCACAAAAGATTTCAGTAGACATTATGAGCCTAAATCTCTTTGTGGATCTCGGCCTAAATGTCTGATGGTTTAACATGGCTACTGCTGTCACTTTCCTGTTCCATCCAAAGAACAAGTGCCCCCAACCGTCTCTGTGTTTGTGTATGCTGGCAGAGGGGGAAGTTATGCAAGAATGGGGTCTTCTCTCTGTCCAGGGCTATTTTGGGAGTAGCGGAGTGGTTGTTCTTGTGCCCTTAGAATTTTGGGTAGCTAATAGAATGTGGAAATGGCCATCTGAAGGGGAGGTTTCCTAGGTACCAGTCACATCAGCACCATGGGGTTTTCAACCCATTTCCTCCTGGTTTCAGCTTTTCACCAAGTGCCTTTGAAATCAGACAGGACCACATGGTACATCCTTAACAGACATTATAAATGGTTGCAAAAGCTTGGAAATCTGGTGTCAGGTCCTGCATTCAACTAGGGAACCGGGACCGATACAGAAGAGCTCTTTGTCCTGCTATGGTACTTGCAACAGACACTTATCTTTTTGATGTCCTTAGTCACCGTTTGCCAGAAGCTGGGAATGGGTGACAGGGGACTGATCACTAGATGATTGCCTGTCCGTTCATTCCCTCTGGGGCACCTGACATTGGCCACTGTTGGAAGACAGGATACTGGGCTAGATGGACCTTTGGTCTGACCCAGTGCGGCCTTTCTTATGTTCGGAACAGGGGATGAAAAATGAGGTGGATTAGTTGGGCCTAGAGAAGACTTTGAAGAAGTTCAAAGGCATCTAAGAAAGCCATGTCACTGGGCAGCATAATGGCAGATGAAAACCAGCGCTGACCAAGGCAGGGCCATACACATGAAAAACAGTGAGGTGAACGACTTCTACATATCAGTGGTGTCAGAAACCAAAGCACGGTTGGTTGGGCCCAGTGGTTGGAGCAGTGGCGCTGGGGTCTAGTGGTCAGAGAGGTGGAGGTTGAGCCAAGGGTTGGAGCCGGAGTCAGGAGTCAAGAGCAGGATTGGAACAGGCTGGGAATAGGGCAAGGGCCGGATTAACTATTCCCGGACAATGGGAGCTGTGTGGGGGTGGAGCTTACTGGCAAGATCAGCCCCCGGGACACAGGTTCCCAGCGCGATGATGTGGCTGGCGGGGGCCCGGCCGGAACACAGCACAGTGGGGCTTTAGTGACTGCAGCATGGGGCCCCCCTTAGCCCTACTCCTTTCGTGAGTACACCATTGCCCCACTTCTGCCCCATTTCCACACACTGTTACAGGGCAGAACCCTGGAGTTGATCTCTGAAATCTTTCTCACTAGAAGGAAGTTACTGCAGAAGCAGGAAAACCCCACCTTTGGGATCCATGTAGGACCATCTCACAACACTGTATAAAGCCCTACATTCACATCGCTTCTCCCATGTGATTCCCTCACTCATCAGAGCCAGGCGGAAAGAGGAGAAATTCTCACAGACTCCCTTTAACCATTGCCAGCCCACAGGGTAGCAGAGGTTGCTGGGAGTTGGGTGCTCTCTTTAAGAAATACCAGCTCTCAGGGAAGCTGCAAATGAGCATTAGCAAAGTGGGGTGGGGTTGTGCCATGGAAAACTACCCTGCCTGAAGGTTTTGTTCTTCTCATTTGTGTTCCTGCCCTTTCTCCCTCTTCCAGACATCTAGAGGCCAACAGGAGCTAACTGAGCCCACCACTGATCCCATCTCTTGTGAGACAGTAAAGCAGCTGTTGCATGGGAAGGAGGAGACAGAAGAGGCAGAGCAGCATGTGCCGGGCTGTACCAGCCACACACAACCCCATAGTCTAGGTGGAGAAAGCCAAGCCCCTCCCCAGCCATGCTCCAACTGGAGAACCAGTGTGAAAGGGAGCAGCTCAGCTCAGGCTAGGCAGACTGCCGAAAATGGAGGATGCACACTGTAGGCTCCACTCCAGAAGCAGTTGAAGCCCCTCACTGCAGAGCCCCGATCATTTTCCTGATGAAAGGGACCTGATCTAGGAGAAAAGAAATGATTTCCTCCAACATCCAGCCTCTCTCTTCTCCTCACAGCCTGGAGCAATGTTTGTACTCCCCCAGCGTGGGGTGACCTGACATTGTCAGCTCTCTTTACCTCAGCGATGGACCTCTGCCACCCTCACCTAGACGATCCGGTACTAAATGGATTCCAGAGCCTGAGGTACCCATCACTGTCCCAGGAGAAGCCCCTGATGTCTAAGGCTTGTAGAGTGACTTGTGTGGGTATTCCTCACATGTTCCTCGAGAACTATGTGGATTGAATCCTCACCTGTAAGATCCACTTCGACTTTGTGTGTAGTCTCCTGCAGCTTCTCCTCCTCTGCTTCCACCTGTGTCTCAGCTGCTTTCTTCTTCAGGGACAAGTGCATCCACCTTCTTGGAGAGGAAGCTGTTCTCTCCTCATTGCTCTCTGTCATCGAGTTGTGGGATTGGCAACAGACACAGAGTCTTTTCATGCCTGACAGGATGGTCCATGAGCATTTTCTTCTCTGAGGCTTCTCTGGCAAGGCCTGTTCTTGGTGGCTGATGCCAGAGCAGGCCTCAATTGCTGCAGGTTGGACGAGGACTTCGCGCACGTGGATCTCTCTGTGCTCCCTAGAGGCGAGTCTTTGGAAAAAGAAACGAAGACTGGAATAGAAAAAAGGAGGAAATGGGTTTTTCTGTCATTCTCCAAAGGAAGGGAATTAGTTTGCCCAGGATTCACAGATCCAAGAGAATGGTCTTTTGAAGCCATCTGCTCCTCTAATAGCCAGGACTGGTTCATACAACCAAGAACATAAGCAACACAAGACCGCCCATACTGGGTCAAAACAAACGTTCATCTAGCCCAGTAGCCTGTCTTCCGACAGTAGCTAGTGCACCAGAGTGAATGAACAGGGAATCATCAAGTGATCCATTCCTGTCGCTCATTCCCGGCTCCTGGCAAACAGAGGCTAGGGACACCATCCCTACCCATCCTGGCTAATAGCTATTCATGGACCTCTTCTGCATGAATTTATCTAGTTCATTTTTGAACTCTGTTATAGTCTTGGCCTTCACAACATCCTCCAGCGAAGAGTTCCACAGGTTAATTGTGCATTGTGTGGAAAAAATACTTCCTTTTGTTTGTTTGAAACCTGCTGCTTATTAACCAAGACTTCAGAGGGGGCACTAGGATGTGAACTAAGGACCACTTGATCTGCAGTCAGACATTCTACCGCTGAGCTCTACCCCCATGATTAGACCCGGCTGAAGGTGAAGACACATGGGACCATGGTGAAAGAGATATTCTTCTGGGGAAGTTCTAGGGCCTGTGTTATGCAGAAGATCAGATTAGATGATCAGAGCTGGCCTTAGAGCCTTTGAAACTATGAATTTATGAACCTAAAGTTGTCTTTAACTCCATCTCCTAATGGAGGTATAGTAGAATTTGTAGAGAGTTTTGAGATCATCTCCATGAGATTATTTCTGAGAGAGCTACCAAGATGACAGCCAGGGGATGGGAGTGGAGCAGTATCACTTAATAAATCTTAAGATTTATTTCTTCTGCATTATTTGAGCTCATTTATGTGTATTTCAATCATGCAAATTCTGAGATAGATATTGTTTCAGTACACATACATTAGACAATCATTACATGAGACAAAAGATTTATATTCACAACTTGAAGGCAAGGAGTGCATTGGGGCAACTCCAAGGGAAATACTATTGATGGAGATATCAGTCTAAATTCTACACGAGTTTTATCATCTTCCCTTTCGGTTATATCCATGGAAATTCATGCCGACTAGTCTGCTGAAAGATAAAATCATCTAAATCTGCCTCCAAAGAACCTGAAAGGCTGAAGCAGAAGGAGAACTGAGAGATGCCCCATTCAAATCAAAACAGAACGTTGAGACCTGACTGTTGCCACCCTGTCTGTTGCAACTGCCCCCACAAGATTAGATTAGATTGTCTTGTGCGATCTAATGAGCAGAAAAAGAATCTGGGAATTACCTTCTGTAAAAACTCATCCTTTTTTTCCTCGATTACCTGTGGAAATGGCTGATTCAAGAAGTTGTTGACAGATGGATCATCCGCGTCTCTCTGCAGCTCCTTGGTTCACCAGCTGTTGTCAACCAAGCAAGTTGGCAGACTGAAGGCAGGGCAAGAATGCTGACACCAAACACTCTTTGCTGTTGGCATACATGACATCACAATAAACCTATGCATAAATACACATAGACACCCACAGAGAGACACGCACCCAGAAAAGTTAGTAACGTGAACAACACTGAAAGACTCACCCAAAATCTCTAGGCATTTTGATTTGGGGAAGGGGGATAATAGGAGTCGACTGCATGGGTGTTCCGGGCTTGGAGCACTCACAAGGAAAAATTAGTGGGTGCTTACCATCCACTGGCAGCTAAGTTCTGTCCTCGCCTGCTGTCAAGTGCATCTCTCCTTCTGGCGGCCCCACTGAGCAACTCCTCCCCCTCCCTCCCAGCACTTTCTGCCCACTACAAAACAGCTGTTTCACGGAATTCAGGATGCTCCGGGCGGATAAGGGAGGAGCAGGTGCTGGATTAAAAGTAATAATTAATACATTAATTAATTTTGGGAAAATATGGTCCAGTACAGACCCTGGATTTGGCTTGTATTATTAGAAAGAAATATGCCCCCCCCCTAGATCTTGAAGGATATATATATAAAGTGGTAAAAGATATGTACAGGTAAAAAGTACTATGGAGCTCATATTGACAAACTCTGAAGGATATAGGAGTCTGTCCAACTCCTGGCTTTGCAGGATATATATAGGCAGAGGTAAATATTATTCAGCTACGGTTTCAGAATCCAGGTTGTCACTTGCTGAACTATGTCAGGGGTGATGAGAATGTTTTCCAGAACCTAGCCAGTGTCACTCGTTGATGGGTGTCAGGTGTGACTAAGCTGCGTCACAGTGACGAGCCCAGAATCTAGGCTGTGTCACTCGCTGACCTGTGTCAGGTGTGACGGGAAAATTTGATAAGCTACGGTTTCAAATTCTAGGTTGTGTCACTCGCTGAACTGTCAGGTGTGACGGGACTGTTTGAACAAGCTTTTTAAAAATGTTCAAGAAAAGGCAGGGTAAAATTTTACCTGAAGGGGAAATAGAACAGGAGGTGGCCCCAACCTCATATTTTGCTTAGGAGATAACCCCTTTTTAGCAAATCCTTGAAAAATTTGGGCACAGCCCTTGACTGAACAAGCCCTTGCTGATGGCTGCACCATTTCAGACCTATAGGATAGATTGGCTCAGCATATCCTTGTGTACAAACCCTCTAGTGCTGCCAAAAGAGTTGCAGCAGCAATTTGGCTATTGTGGGAGGCGTGTAATGATTCTTATCTCTGCTTAGCTTCCTGTAAAGAGGAAAAGGCATCTCTACAGGAAAAGCTAAACCAAACGGAAAAGGGAGCAGACAATTGGAAGGTGCTGGCTACGAATACAGAGCCAGCTGGAAATAGTAAAAGAGGCGCTCCGGGAATGCAGAGAAAGAGAAAAATTCCTGGCAGATCAGGCTGAAGCCTCTGAAAGAATTGCAAGAGAGAATCATGTGCTCCAAGGCATGGTAAAGAAATTAACACTGGAGCAGGGTAAAATACCCACAAATCATAACCACTGCAAGTCACTAATTAAGAGTCTGAGACAGAAATTGGGCTTTGCCACTAGGTGGGTGGCAGCCATTACAGCAGGTGAAGGGGGGAGAAGGTCATATGTACGGCACCCTCTCTCAAAGAATTGAATACAGTGGGCCAGGAGAAATATATCTGGTTCACTGGCGGTTCCATGGTAATCCAGGGCAAGAAAAGAATTAAATATGCTGCCATAAATTTAGAAGAAGTAATCAAAGGATATTTGGATCATGGCTCAGCACAACACGCCGAACTACATGCTGTATTATCAATTTTAAAACAGTATGAGAACTCCCCTAGGACTGTGTATATTTTTGCTGACAGTAATTATTGTCAGGTTTCAGAGTAGCAGCCGTGTTAGTCTGTATTCACAAAAAGAAAAGGAGTACTTGTGGCACCTTAGAGACTAACAAATTTATTGGAGCATAAGATTTCGTGAGCTACAGCTCACTTCATCGAATGCATCCGATGAAGTGAGCTGTAGCTCACGAAAGCTTATGCTCCAATAAATTTGTTAGTCTCTAAGGTGCCACAAGTACTCCTTTTCTTTTTTAGTAATTATTGTGTGAATGGGGCACAACACTGGATGTTTGACTGGCAAAGGAATGATTGGAAATCCACAGATGGAAAAGAGATAGCATGTGTCGAGGAGTGGAAATGGATTTATGCTTGGGTTACCACCCATCCTGATCAACTAAAGGTCAGACATGTAAAGGAACACGGCACGGGCTCAGCAGCTGAGACTATTTGGAAGAACCATGCCGATGCAATAGACAGAGATTATGAAGGAGTAGCGGTGGTAACCAGAAGACAGGAACATAAGGCTCAGGATACTCTCCGCACCCCCGAAAGAATTGAAAGACGAGCTAGTGAGCATAGCTCATCAGTTTATGCATGAAGGAGTAGAGGGGACGGTAAAAAGTTAAAGCAAGTAGCAGAATGGAAGTGCATGAGAGATAATGTAGAGACCTGGGTTAGAAATTGTGTACAATGTGCCAGGAATAAAACTCGACCCCCACACCAACCTCAGATGCTCCACCATCGACGACTGGGCCCATGGCATAGAATCCAAATTGATTTCATTGATAAGTTGCCCAGAAATAAGGAAGGTATTTACTTGTGATTATAGATTCATTTTCAGGATGGGTTGAAGCCTTCCCCACAAGGAACAACAGTGCGTGAACCGCTGCCAGGAAGCTGTTTTCAGAAGTGGTATGCAGATATGGAACTCCTGAGGTCATCAACTCTGATAACGGAGGGGCATTTGTAGGGGAGATGTGCTCTGGCAATTACTCACAAATGCCACATAACCTACAGGCTTCAATCTTCTGACGAAGTGGAAAGAATGAACTGCACTATCAAAGAAGTCCTGAGACAGGTCATAGATAACACTGGTGGAAATTGGCCTGAGAAACTGCCACTTATTCTGGCTGCCATTTGTAGCAGTGATAGGCTGAGGACTAAAATCCAGCTGTATCAAATTCTCTTTGGGCAAGCTATGAAATTGGTTATCGACCCAGAGCAAACTGTGGAATTGACAGGGGACAACCTAACTGGGACTCATGAGCACTGGCAGCTGCAGAAAGATAAAAGCACCCTACAGTACAGGGTGAATCAAGCTATTGAGTTATTGAGCTGACTGGATACCAGGACCTGTGGATGTGGTGTGTTTTTATTGTCATTCTCACAGGATTCCTGAACACCAGATTGTGCTGCTACTACTCCCCCTGCTGAGGGCGCGCATTCTCCAGCCGGTCCAGATTGCACATTTGGGTCTTCAGGAGTGCTCTGAGAAATGACATCGGAGAAGAGCCAAATGACATTCCAGTCAGCATGAGGAATGAAGCCACAGGTGGTGAGGTGGTCCTTGATTTGGATTAATTTACTCGCGTACGCAGTCGCAGCAGAGAAGGCCCACTAGCAGTGGTACAGTGACACCCATGGTCCAGGATCCCTGGGAGAAGGTTGAACGATCCTAGCTGTTACACTGTTAGGAAATGGCTCAGGATCAGAAAACACCCCAGGGATTCCCTTCCATGATCCGGACTTCCAGATAAGGTGGCTTGATGTGAATACCAGCATTACTTTAAAACCCCTAGGAAGCACTCATGTCTATGTGGGGGAGGGAGAATTGGGATTACAGGTAAACATCTCAGTCTCCACGGGGAGGGAAAGTAATTGGATGGTGGGGATACAAACTGAAGGCTATTTTGGAGACAACACCACAATTGCATACTAGCCCTTACTCCCCTAGACTTGGGATGGGTTTGTAAAATCAGGAACCTTGGTAACAGTTATTGTGGTATACTGCCCGGATACACACACGGGCATTCACAGATGATTGTGCGTAGAAGTGGGAAAAAGAGTATATATTTATGAGAAATACACCAAGGTCCATGAAGAAACTTGTACTGTTCAAGGTCCAGACCACACTGGTGAAAGTTTTAGTAAGCCCCCTTCTGGTAAACATAAAAATTAACATGGATTGGACAAGGTTAAATGTTTCTAACATAGAGCCCAAATGTATACCTTACTCCCCATTCTTTCAGCATGGATAAGAACACACCAGCATTAGTTTTGGGGTGGGAGCAGGACTCATGAATTCTGTGGATTTAAAAGCAATTAAAAATAAATTAAGCTCTGTCCCAGCTACAGGACAGCCTGATACAGAAACAGATACATGCTAATGTGGATCTAGTCCAAATAGGTCTTGGTAATTTAAAAGCTAGATGGAACCAATAGTAATGGCTCAATGCTACCACCTGGCTGCTGCATAAGAAACAGGTAAAAATGCAAAACCATGCATAGCCATGGGATGTACTGAAATGCAGATACTTGCTTTGTCCACATTGGAACACAAAAAGTTTTGGGTAATATCAGGAAACACCAAGATTTTAATACACTTGCTGAAGCAAAGAAAAAGGTCATTGTTTGATACTGCATCTACTCATATTGATAAGTATGTTTCTAGCATGGTAAAACCAGGCCTTTTAATTGGAGAAATTGTTGTCAGGATTGCACATCAACAGTCTCTGGAAGCAAAGATATGGAAAGTTAGCCCACTCCCCATATTGCACATTGGATCTTTTTGGCTACCCCAGATCTCAAGCCAGTGGGCTGGGGAGGGAGGGAAGCTATTGGACATGAGAGGTTATACCAAGTGGACTCCTCAAAAGTGGGTGTGCTTGTCCCTACCTGTTGCTCCAGAGCCCTGTAGTAAAGACATTTCACTAGGATCGTGTATGTGGGATGAATTAAACAATGAAACCAAAGTACTATATAATGTGCAATGTGTATGTGTTAATTCCTGGGAGAAGGTGTTAGTGTTAGCAACCCACCAGTGGACAAATGAAAATGCAATGTAAGTGCTGTGTTTACCAATAATCACACCTACTATTTGCCACAGCCAGAAAAGTCTCCGCTTACTGTAAGCACTGATTTAGCTGAGTTCTCTGTCAATCTTGGCATTGAATGGCAGGAATTCACCAATAACCTGTTAAAAGGTAAAGAAGTAACACAGTTCCTAGAACAGACAAAAGGCAATGTGGGAAACTGAACTATCCATATTATGCATGCAAACGGGGACGTGTTAAGAATTGCCACTGCAGAAAGACAGATAACAGTTTACATATTTTCTGGATGGTCTCCCACAACTATTGGCAAACTATCTGTAATATGACATCCCCTACTAATTGTTTTGGTTTTTAATTGTATTTGTCTAACTGGGATGTTTGGAATGTGTGCAAGACGAGAGCCACGGGCCCAGATCGTCTCCCTGAACTTTCTATTAAACAGATTAAATAAGAAGTGACACTAGAGATTAATAATTTTACTGTCAAAAAGGGGGATTATGTTGGATTAAAAGTAATTAATAGATTAATTATTTTTCGGAAAATATGGTCCAGTACAGACCCCAGATTTGGCTTGTATTATTAGAAAGAAATATGTGTCTCAGCCTGTTCTCTCAGCTTGCTGAGTTTCTGCCAAATGAAGCAGGTCTGTTAGCTTGCAAGGTCTGTGCTAATTGAAGAAAAACATTCAGCGATAAAAAGTTTGTCCTAAAAGTGATAAGATAACAACATGGTACAACTGTTTTTCCTGAATTCAGGAACAAGATTTGTTGTTCCTCCACTTTTACATTCCTATCTTGCTTGTTTTCTTTTCATGTGTGACAAGTGGCATGGATAGATTCATTGGAGTCTGTCATGCCCCAATGATTTGAAAATAGTTATGTTAAGTGAAATAGGGTGTGATTGTAAATGTATGTTTGAATGAGTACTAAAAGGTTGAAGTGCAAGCCTAACAAATAACTACCCAGGAACATTCGGCCAGAGAATGCGCAGGATGGAGATAACCGGATGACCCCGTAGGGCAAACCGGAATCCACCCCCAAGTACCCCAAGGACGGAGGAGCTAAAGAACCGAAGAACAAGATAACAACAAGCTGTCACTGCTGTGCCATCTATGTGATGGACTGTCATTTTAAACGTGAGAACAGTGATTGATTATCACTTCAAATGTGAAAACAGCATGACAAAGCAAACCCTATGGATCTGAATGAGGATGAACTC
The DNA here is from genome assembly GCF_009764565.3 of Dermochelys coriacea. NCBI lineage: Eukaryota > Metazoa > Chordata > Testudines > Dermochelyidae > Dermochelys > Dermochelys coriacea. The sequence continues at coordinate 999,860 of NC_050071.1, read as the reverse complement.
CTATAAAAACAGACTCTAAAAACTGAGAACTTTGAGTCTAGTACTGCAGCCACCCTCCAGAAGCATTGGATGCGCATCTGACAAGACTTGGCTCCATCCTCGTGTCCAGGCCACCTGGCCAGTAACTTGGCACGAGCAACCTCCAGGCTGGTAACTATAACAACCTTACAGAACTCTGTGAATGAATGTGTGAGAGAATGAAATGTTATAGCTTACTTTAATTCTTTCTGTATTCACAATAAACATGGCATATTGCCTTATCCCCTAAATAAGATCCTGCTGGTTTTCATTTTCTAAGTATAACACAGGGACATGGCATACTTGGGGGAGGAGACGGGGAAGAGGCAGGGTGGGGGTTTGGGGGAAGGGGTGGGATAGAAGCAGGGCAGGGATGGAGCAGGGGCAGGAAGAGAGTGGGCAGAGGTTTAGAGGAAGGGGTTGATTGGGGGGTGGGGCAGAGGCAGGAAAAGGTGGGGCGGTGCTTGGGGGAAGGGGTGGAGTGGGGGGGCCTGGGGCAGAGCGGGAGTTGAGTGCCCACTGGCCAGAGGGGAAATCGGTGCCTACTGAGGGGATGGACAAAGGACTGATAGAATCATACAATTATAGAAGATTAGGCTTGGAAGAGACCTCAGGAGGGCATCTAGTCCAACCCCCTGCTCAGAGCAGAACCAACATCCACTAAATCATCCCAGCCAGGGCTTTGTCAAGCTGGGCCTTAAAAACCTCTAAGGATGGAGATTCCACCACCTTTCTAGATAATGCATGCCAGTGCTTCACCACCCTCCTAGTGAATCTAGATCTCCCTCATTGCAACTTGAGACCATTGCTCCTTGTTCTGTCTTCTACCACCACTGAGAACAGCCAAGCTCCATCCTCTTTGGAATCCCCCTTCTGGTAGTTGAAGGCTGCTCTCAAATCCCCCCTTGCACTTCTCTTCTGCAGACTAACTAAGCCCAGTTCCCTCAGCCTCTCCTCATCCGTCATGTGCCCCAGCCCCCTAATAATTTTTGTTGCCCTCCGCTGGACTCTCTCCAATTTGTCCACATCCTTTCTGTACTGGGGGGCAGAAATGGGACGCAAGACTCCAGATTTTGGCCTCACTAGTGCCGAAGAGAGGGGAAGAATCACTTCCCTCCATCTGCTGGCAATGCTCCTACTAATGCAGCCCAATGTGCCATTAGCCTTCTTGGCAACAAGGGCTCACTGCTGACTATCTCCAGCTTCTCATGCACTGTCATCCCCAGGTCCCTTTCTGCAGAATTGCCGCCTAGTCAGTCGGTCCCCTACCTCTGGCAGTGCATGGGATTCTTCTCTCCTAAGTGCAGGACCCAGCACTTGTCCTTGTTGAATCTCATCAGATTTCTTTTGGCCCAATCCTCTAATTTGTCTAGGTCACTCTGCACTCTATGCCTACCCTCAAGCGTATCTACCTCTCCCCCCAGCTTAGTGTCATCTGCGAACTTGCTGAGGGTGCAATCCTTGCCATCCTCCAGATCATTAATGAGGATGGTGACTAAAACCGACCCCAGGAGTGACCCATGGGGAAGCGGGGTAGGGGGTGGAGGAGAGGAGGCACAGGGTGAGTGGCAGGGACCCCACAGAGGGGGGGTGCAGTGGAGGGAGAGGGGGAACTCAGCCAGGCAGCAGTGGGCAGTGTGGGCTGCGAGAAAGGGCGAAGCAGATACAGGAAGAGATGGAGCAAAGGCAGGTCACTGGGGCCCAGGCATCTGGGGCCTGGTCATCGTCAGTGGTGCCAGGGAGGCTTAGCCTCCCCGCCTACTCTATCCACAGCCTGTGCTTCCACTGAGGGATCTCCAGACTGTCAATATTGTCCGGAGCTTCCCTTCCCTGACAGGCCTGAGCAACCAGCGCTTGTAACTAGACCACTCACAGCCTCCCCGCGGGGAGCGTATGGACAAAAACAGGCTGGCGAGAAGTTATCACAGGAATCACTGGAGACTCGGGGAGCATCTTCAGCTAATGAGGGTGACATACCCGACAGGAGCTGAACTTCTGACTCAGGTCTAAGTAGTGCAGTGTGGATGCGGAAGCACAGTTGGGAGGCTCTGTTTGCTGCAGTTGATCCACTGGGGGTTGATGTAGTGGGGGTCTAGTGAAGACCCACTAAATTGACAGCAGAGCGCTCTCCGGTCAATGTTGGGACTACGCCAGGAACGACAGGAGGAAGGGAAGTCGACCGAAGACCATCTCCCATCGACCCAGCCCAGTGTAGACACAGCAGTAAGTCGACTTAAGCTACATCAAATCCAGATATGTTATTCCCGCAGCTGGAGCAGTGTAACTTAGGACGACTGACTGTGGTTGGATAGACACAGTCTAAGGCCAGAGTTTCCACTGCAGTCTGGAGGCTCAAACACCAGTTTGGCAACACCAGTCAGCAAGCCCAGGCCACATAGAGACAGGCTCAGTGTGCAGTGTGGACAGACCCTCAGACAGCCCCAGTACTGTCAAATGAGGAAATCCTTCCTGTGTTTTGACTTGCTGGTAGAAGAGCCGAGTGACATTGGAGCTCACCGAGATTTATTGACAAACAGCAGCGCTCCAGCCCCTGAGCTCTCAGGGCTCCCTGTTGAAAGAAAAGCTTAATGAGTGACAAAGGTCAAAGAGAGGTGCTCGTCTTTGGCCAAAGGCAGGGAGACCCACCCTCAAAGATAGAACATTTCTCTCTTTGTCTATCCATGTTGGGGCAGGAGCGATAACACATCTTCCTGCATTTGCTAGTTCAGAGAGTAGTTTCTGGCTGTCTTCTCAAAGACTGGGTGTGAAACAGACCTCAAACCTGACTGAGTGGAAACAAGAACTATGCAGCTCGACTGAGCCAGCTGAGAATTGAGATGTGCCCCTTTGCTAGAGTGATGGAATGACCTGTCAGGGGACTGGAAACCTGACTGGCCAATTTTTAACTTGCCCTCTATCAGCATCTTTCCTCTGAGTACCGTCACTGTAGTTTCAATACTCCAGCACCAGACTCTTTGCCAGCTCTGGGCCTGACAAGCTTTCCTTGTGATTGGATTCTGTAGAGCAGGGGTGCAGGGAAGCAACAGGTGCATTTGACTCCTTGGTGAGGTTTTCCTTGCAAGATGTGTGTGTGAGTCTTTGTGTGTAGGAAGCAATGAGTGTGGCACTCTCACTGAACCGACAGAGGGCGACGGTGGTCGCAGCGAGACAGTAGAAGTATAAAGGGGCAATAAGAATGGCATCAGATTAGCAGACCTTTGCTTTAATTACTGGGCCAACTTGAGTGATGTGCTTGCTGTCATTTCGCTATTGGGTGTACTGGGGGGGGGGAGACTGAAAGGGCAGCTGGGGAGAAGCCTGGGGGACAGGAAACTTGATTCAGGGAAATAGTTTACACCCATCCCCAAACCAACTCATCATAACGCAAATGGATACTTTTATAATTGTTGAACCAGTTTCAAAGAATTCCTGGCCAGTTTCCATCTCTATAACATGTCTGATTAGAGCCTCATAGGAGCTCAAAATTTGTCATATCTGCTGTTCTAATTGCCTGAATTGGTCTCCCTGTCCTGAAACCCCCTGGATTTCTGTAGTTCCGCATCTTTTCATGATTGATTTCTAACAATGTTATTTGGATGACACTGTCCAGTAGAGCAGGAACCCACCTGAGAGGTGGGAATTAGGAAACCCCGGTGATCCAATCCCCCTGGCCCAAGCTCTTTCATTATTTAGCCTCAGGGAACCAACTTCCACAGGAGCACTGGAGAGAGCCCCACTCCAGCACAGTGCTTCACACCCTGACCTGAAACACGGGGGACCCTGGTTTAATCCTTTCTCCCTTGCAGACAGTGGGGGGGGGTGATGCTGGCAGATCTAAATCTGAACCACAGATCTAGCACAAAGGCAGGCTTGCCTAGGTGGCAGGATAGAGCAGAGTACCCAAGGGGAGTGTCTGGGACTCCCTGGTCAGGCTGTTGCCGTGCCTGGGGAGTTGGCTCTTGGTGGGTGAAATCCAAATGTAGAGCTTCCAGTCCCCATGGGGTGTGTGCCCTGGTTTGTAATACTCTGCCCTGAGGTTGGTACTCACGCCCCAAGCTACTCTCGGCAGCTGGACACATCCAGGGTGAGTGCTGTGAGAGAAGGGTCGGGCAAGACACCTCCCCCTCGTCAGTCTCTCCCAGTCAAGGGCTTGGCTGGCTCCCTGCCCAGTGAGCTGGCTTCTGTGAGTTGTATTGTGAGGTGCCTGTGTCCCCCACACACTGTACGGGGAGTTTAGGGACCTAACTCAGCTGTGTGGATCTGTGTTGTTCCTGTGATTTTCTATCTGTCTATAACCATGGCCTGTGATGCTCAGCATTGCCACACCTCAGTCCCGTCCTGGGTTGCACCTGGTGTAACCAGTCAGCTCTCTGCAGAGCACAGCTGAGCAGTTCCTGATTGACATGGCTGTGTCCAGGACAAGAGACAGAGCACAGACTGGAAAGTGACACGTCACAGCAAAGCCCAAATGCACCTCCTAGAGATACGCTATTCCCTGTGGGTGCTGGAGGGGGACACTATGATGGGATCCCCCTGAGATGCAGCCTGGGACCATGGGACTGCTGTGTCCCCTGAACCCTCTCCAGCCTGGGCTGTCTCTCACAGTGCCCTGCTAGTGACCAGCAGCAACCCTGCCAGGTGCTGTTATCACTCAGCACAACTGCATGTGGAGACCCACACCAAGCTTCATTGCATGAATTCTCCCAGAGCCACTCATGAACCACAAAGGGAGGCAACAGCCGGATCCCCCCAGCTCCCAGCTCTGTATCACAGGAATATGCCGTCTATAGTATTAATTGCTTCCCCACTTCATCAGTGGAAAGCGGCTATACACGAGCCTTTGATAACTGAGGAATTTACCATCCTCAGGGAAACTCACTGGTCAAGTTAAACAGGTCAACAAGTTTATTGGCTACAAAATAGAGATTTTCAGTGGTATTAAGTGATAGGGAAAAAATCCGAGTTTGTTACCAAAAGAAATAAACACCTAAGCGCACAGTCTGAACTCTCAACCCTCATAGACTGGGCAACAACAAGACGAAGGAGATTTTCTCCCCTCCGGGATTTTGCAGTCCATAGCACCCAGATTTCTCCCTTGAAATCTGGGCCAGTCCCCTCAGTTGGAGTCTCAAGTCTTCAGTGTCCTTCTTGCTTGCAGTGTCGGTGGGTGAAGGAGAAAGGCCGAGCATGGGCCCCTGTGTTTGGGTTTAGTTTTTACACCCTCAGTCCGTGTGCTTGGGAAGCACCAGTCCAGGCATGTCTGGGGGGAGTGGAAAGGGGAGGCATTGCTCAATCTCCCAGCAAGTGGAGCAATTCCCTTGTTGTGGCCTCATGCAGGTGAATCATTGAATGGGAGCTTCCTTGCTGGGCAATGGCTATTGATGGGTTGTTTCACACCCCACCCGGGGGTTGCTGACCTTCCTTGCTGGTACCTCTGGGGAAGCTAATTTTTAGCAGATTCCACAACTTACAGCATGTTTCAGTGAAAACCGGACAATTCTTGTCATTTCATAGGCATTGAGGAGACACAGATCTAGACAGAGAGAAGAGTGACTTTTGGCAGCTCCTCACCTTTCCCCTGATCCCTTGCATGGCAGGGTTTACGTGTAATATCACAATTCAATACAAGATGAGGAATATGAGGGTTACAGGGCACCTAGAGGAGTTGGATTTGATGTTTGCATTTTGCATAATGAAAGATAAGGGATAATCATGTCTTAAATGGATTGATGTATGATAGGATTTGACCATATTCTTCCAGCCACCCTTTCTGAGAGCAGGAAGGAACGGCCTCGTATGCCATTGGTAAACAGGCATCAGCCAGATTCTGATGTCTGAAGCTGATTTCAGGCAGGAATAGACCAGAACAGTCCTGGTCATCTTTTGTTTTAGGATAAGGTTTCATTACGGTATTTGCTCTAAGGTCTTGTTTCTTATCTGCATTACAAATTCAGTTGTGTTTCTTGTCTGCATTGCAAACTTAGTTGCCTAAGGTTCTTTTGTAATCCCTTTAGTGACCATATCATCCTTTCTAAAATGTTATCTTGTCTGAAAGTCTCCGTCAAATTGTTTGGTGTGAGTGAGAAATGTGTGCATAGTTCAAAATCAAGGTGAACAGCCATCACAAATGTTCAGATGATCAAGAAGAAGTGAGAGACTTGGAAACAGCAGGAGACAATCAGAAAACATCCATTGTACATGTTAGCAGCATTGATGACCTCAGCAGCGAGTCAGGCACCCTGAATGCAAGACAACAAAGAAGAGCTTAGGATGGGAAGCCAACAAAACCACCAAATGATAACAGTGGAAAACCCGGAGATTAACCCCCTTTAAGGACTAACGATTACAGAATGACATTGCAAAATCCATAGACAAAAGTGGGAATTTACAAGTCTAAAGCTGGGGTGTTTTGCCATCAGACTCTGGGTTCAGTCCTGCAAAGCATGGGATCGCAACCGACGGAGCCCAGCTCCTCATTGTGTTCAATCTAACTGGCCATTAGATTGACAAGAGCTACAGGAAACGGGTAACTGTAAGACAATCAGCAGGACGTGTGTGTGTGTGTGTGTGTGTGTGTGTGTGTGTGTGTGTGTGTGATTAAATGCGTATGCTAAGAGTTGTATTTTCCAGAAATGCGGCATATTGCCTTTTCCCTTGAAAAGATCCCATGTGATTCTTATCAGCATAAGAACCCCGCCCAAGGTATAGAGTGTCACAAACACATCCCATGACTCTGCCCCCAACAACTTGAACTAGGACATGAATGTGGAGGAAACAAGAAGAATTGTTTTAATGGTTTATTTACAGTAACTGGAAAGCAGGAAAGTAAAAGGAGCTGAGAAGGAGCTTTCATAACCACAGCATAGGGCAAGGAGACTCAGATTTTGAGAAGTTTTCTTAATGGCACTAAAGTCACAGAAATGGCCAGGAAGTAACCCAGGGAATTAACGAATTACCATCTCACTTGAATAAATCTCTCTGTCCTGCTCACTGTCCCGTTCCTTCTCCTTTTGCTTTGTTGTTGGTCCAGGAGTAGCTTTTCTTTCCCTGCTCGAGAGCATGACTGGCTGTTGGTTGCCCCATCCTCTTCTGGGAGCATGTGCAGAGAACTAAACAAGCGTTCAAAGACTGGGCTCTTTCCCTTTTGATTTTCCTTCACTCTGTCGGCCTGTGTCCTTGCTGCCTTTTTGCTGCTGCTTCCAGGTGGTTGGTTTGAGGTCCCTGGGGTCTGTGGTGTCCCGGTTTGGGTGGGTTATTGGAGGAGGGGGAGGACGAGTCTATGGCAACAGCCTGCGATTTGCCTTGCCTGCCTGCCTTGCTCTTTTGGCTTCACTTTTGGTTTTTGATTTTTTCCTTCCACTATCATCAGTTCATCACTTCACCACGTAACTGTCCGGAGCCTGGCTCGGAGCCGGAGGCAGGAGCAGAGAGACAAGAGTGAGATTTCAACATGTCCAGGTAGGGACCACGGCTCCAGGAGGCCCCAACAAACACTGTGGGGTTTTTAATTCATAGCTGTTGGTCGGTCTTGGGGAAACCCTGGTGCCCCAGCGGGGGAGGATGTCTGACGGGGGTTGGTGGGGTGGCGGGGGGTGGGGAGGTGGCACAGCTGGGAGGTGGAGGGGTCTGTGTGGTGGGAGCTGTGGGAGGGTAAGGGATGGGTTGGTGCTATGGGAGGAGGAGAGGGGGGTTGTGGAGAGGGGGCGATTGTGTTGTAGGGATGGGGACTGGGTCTGGTAGGGATGTGGGGGAGGGGGAGGCTGTAGGGGACTTGGATCGGGGACTTGGGTCAGTGGCATGGCAGTGGCTGTTGGGTTGGGAGAGAGGGAGGGGCAGCCCCATGGCCACCCCCAGGGGGACACAGCATGGCTGTGGAGCGCTGTAGGGAGGAGAGGGGGCTGTGGGGTAGGGTGGCTCAGCTGGGTGGGGCAGCTGCACCCTGTCTTGGGGTGAGGAGGACAGTCGGGGGGGATTGTGGAGGGGTACAGCCACACTGGGGCCTGGGGGCTTTTGGGGAGGGGCAGTGGGGTGGCAGCAGGTCATGGCTTTTGGTCGGTCTTGGGGCATCTTAGGTGGGGTGCCCCAGCGGGGGGGGAGTCTGTCACCCACTAGGCATAAGTTGGGGCATTGACTGATCTTGTATATTTTGTATCCGAGCCCCGCCCCCGGCAATGCCCCCGGGGAGAGAAGGGGAGACCTGCCCCCCCCGGGAGCTGCTCCCGGGCAGCCTGTGCAGGGCGGGGGAGCCCAGGCTGCTCCCAGCCGCAGCCTCAGCTCTTGGCACCGCCGGCCAATGCTCCAGGCATCGGGGCTACAAGCCCGGCCGGACCCAGGGCTCTGTGCGGCGCGGCCCGGCGGCCTGTCCTGGTGCAGCCGCCCCCCAACCCCGGTGCTCCAGGCAGCACAGTCAGGGGGCAGGGAGCAGGGGAGGGGGGGATAGAGTGCAGGGAAGTTTGGGCGATGGTCAGGGGCTGGGGGTGGATGGGGGTCGAGGCAGTCAGGGGGCGGGGAAGAGGGGGTTGAATGGGGGCAGGAGTTCCCGGGGTGGTCAGGGAGAAGGGGTAGTTGGATGGGGCAGCGGTCCCGGGGGGCAGTCAGTAAGGAGAGGGGGCGTTAGATGGGGCACTGGGGGGCAGTTAGGGCAGAGGGATCAGGGGACAGAGAGCGGGGGGGTGGATGGGGCAAGGGTCCTGGGGGGCCCCTCAGGGAACAGAGGGGTTGGATGGGGCAGGAGGCCCAGAGCTGCCATCAGAGGGCAAGAAGCAGGGGGCAGGGGTAGGATGGGGTCGGGGGCTGGGCCATGCCTTGCTGTTTGGCCCTCCATACAATTTCTGAAACCCGATCCAGCCCTCAGGCTAAAAGTTTGCCTCCCCCTGGCTTAGGGCCTGATTTATGCAAAGACCCATTGGGAGTGTGTGAACATTTCCCCATTTCTGCAACTGGAAACAACCCCCTGGACAGGGCTGGGAAAACAGAGCAGAGCACTGGAGCCTTGGCTTGTTGCTGTAAGGGTCTGTTTCTCACTTGTGCTCCCGCACAAGCCCTCCCCTGGGTGTGTTTGCTGCTGCACCTTCCCATTTCCAGGCTCCTTCTGCCTGGGTGTGTGGCTGCTCGATTGTCTTTAGAAACTCCTGTGGAATGCGGCTTTCCTTCAAGTTCCCAAAGGATTTGTTGGACTAGGGCATGAGTCTTCTTTACCATGTCAGAGATCTCGTCTTCAAATTTCGACCAAGTCCTTGCCAAGGCTCCGTTTGCAGCTGACCCTGGAGGTTTTTTTCATCTGTGTTTTTCTCCAACATCCTGCCTGCAGAGGGGGAGCTGCATGAGGATCTGACTGTGGTTTGTTGGTCAAGGTGTAGGTTTCTCACTCGGGGCGAGAGAGAGACCTTGAAAAGGTGAAGTTAAGGGCAGTACTTTATCAGGTGCCTGTTTTTGTGTGGGTTTGTTTAATGTTGTTTTTTGCTGAAATTGAGAGAAATATTGTTCGCTTTTCAGCCCAAACTGCCAGCCTTGTTTCACCTGTTGAATGTTGGACAGTGACAGGGTCACGTTAGCATCTTTGACTCTTTTGGAGCCCCTTGTTCTATTGAAATTACCACAAAACCTCCCACCCCCTGTGTGAGTAGCAAGTGGGACTGAGCATCTTTTTTCCTTTCTCCCCTCTAGGATGTCAGAAGCACCCTAGAAGGTGCATGGCTCCTTCCCCTTCACATGTCGTTATACTGGGCACAAGCTGAGGCAAAACAACTATCCCAGGGACAAGTGCAAAGTGGTGAACGTGACTGGTGGGGTCGGAATCTCCTTTGGTTTCTAACAAACCCTGCATTTCCTATAAAACAAAACCTGTTTTCTAAATCGCTTCTCTGCTAAGGCTGCATCTACACTCCCCCTTGTGTGGGCAGAACGTATATCACTCAGGGGTGTGAAGAAGCCACCCTCCCAGTGACACAAGTTACACCGACCTAAGTGCTGGTGTGGACAGAGCTATGTCGCAGGGAGAGTTTCTCCTGCCAATATGACTACGGCTGCTGGCTGGGGGTGGAGAGCTCCCTCCCGTCAGCTTCCAGCGGCTACACTAGAGAGCTTCCAGCGGGCCAGCTGCAAGGGTGCTGAGGTGCCACTGTAAGCTCCCTAGTGCAGCCACAGCCTTAGGGCAGGGACGATGCCCCGGGACTCTGGGGATAGAGTACGGGCCTGTCACCTCCAGGGCACTGGGGTTCTCTTTGCCCAGGGCGGGAGTGAACAGAAGTCTGTATGACGTGATGACCATTCAGAGACTGGTAAGGAATGAGCTGGTTTGAGGGAAGTTGATCTCAGTCCAGTTGCAGGTGGGCAGATATCCACAGAACAAAGACCAGCAGGAACCTTGGAATCTAGTGGTCAAAGCATGGAGGCCGAGGAGTGAATTGCCCCCAGGAACTGAACTCCCGTCTGGTCCCCAGACCTGGTCTCAGTCAATCAGGGCTTAAGCACATTGACAGGACACCTCGGGGAAGCTTGCCCAGGCATTGCTGGAGCTGGAGCTATTTTGTGGCTGGATACACAGAAATTCATTCTCCCGGCCCCTCAATTCAGCATTTCTCACTGGAAAGAAATTCAGAGTAAAATACAGCAATCAAAGAAATAATGATGAATGGGGAAAAATGGTTTCTTTCTAGATGTGAAAAAGGGAAGTTCTAGCAACTGGAAGACACGTCTGCTGACCTGGAAATCAGACTTGGTTATTGATGCCAACAAACCAGTACTCTAAAGGAGACTGTGAGGAAAATCAAAGGTACTGAGAAGGGCGTTAGGTGGGGAAACTGAGACACGCATCTGGGACTTTCGGAATTGACAGGTTCTGACCAATTAGTTGCAATAGATGCTAACATCAAACTGAAACAAATGAGAGTGAACCAAGAAATCATCATTCCTGACTCAGGGGAAAAGTCTGGGGGCATTTTCCAAGGCCACAACAACAAACGGTTCATAATCTGTAGTCATTTGAATGTGGTTCATTTGACCACTAAAAAGTACACTTTGCCCTTGCTCAAAATTCTTCCTGTATTTTCTCCATTTCACTCCTTGACTCTGTATCTCTGCCCCTTTCCCCCTGTTTGTTCCTCAGAATTAGAATTAGACTTTGTTCCCCAGAAAAGGCTCCTTATCAAATCCTCGGCTGTTACAGAGGCAGGGGCTGAATTTTGCCTTCAAGAGATACCGTCCTTTTCCACAAGTATGTCAAAATGGATGTCCTGGTGAATCCCAACTCCCGCTCCCCCTGGGGATCATATGTGCCTGAGCCCAGCAGGGTAAAACAGGACATATGCACTGGGGCCTGGAGGGAGAGCCCGTCTGCACCACCCCATGTCCCCAGGGGGTTGGCTGCATAACTACTTTCCTCTGAAAGGTCAGCTACACAGTTCACTCTCTGAGTCTGAGTTCCAGGCTGCTTGCCTGGCGGAGTGGGGTGGGGAGTGGGGGGAGGTTGTGGCTGGGTCAGCCCCTCTGTGTGGGGCGTCCATCCCTAAGTGACCATCATGAGGACATTCCTGTGCTAACAACATGACTTGGCCAGGGTGGTGTCTGGGCACACTCACTTGCTGAGAGGGTTGGTCAGGGCCTTGGTTCTCTCCCACTGGAGCTTTCCTAGACAATTTTCCATCTTCTTCAAAAGGTCTTTCCCTGTTTTCGTTTCCTGGGGCCCCCTCTAAGCCACCATCCCTGGTGCTCTCTTGGGCCAGGGCTCTGCTTTCCTCAACTGCAAAACTCTGACTACGAACAATTGGAACAGCTTGTTCAGTGGCAGGCACCTCTTCCACCCCTTTGTCTCTGAGGGCACTGGGCAGGCTGCCTTCTGCTGCACTGCAGGAGTTCATCTCACCACCTCCCTTTGCTTCTGGAGACATGCTGCTTCTCTCTACTGCCGAGGTGTCAAAGAGACTTTCTCTGTCTCTCTTAAAAAAAGAAAAGCAGTACTTGTGGCACCTTAGAGACTAACACATTTATTAGAGCATAAGCTTTCGTGAGCTACAGCTCACTTCATCGGATGCATTTGGTGGAAAAAACTTTTTTCCACCAAAAAAAAAAAAGTTTTTTCCACCAAATGCATCCGATGAAGTGAGCTGTAGCTCACGAAAGCTTATGCTCTAATAAATTTGTTAGTCTCTAAGGTGCCACAAGTACTGCTTTTCTTTTTGCGAATACAGACTAAAACGGCTGCTACCCTGAAATCTGTCTCTCTTAGTAGCTTCTGGGATTTCCCCTCTTCTCTCTGGGATCTCTACACAAAGATGCACTTTTGCTGCAAGTGACCACATCCACACCCTTAGTCACATAAAAAAAGAATTCCCAATAAGCATCTCAGCGGGGATGTCGTCCACCGCCCCACTTGTCAATCACTTTGTAAACCATCTTCTTCTTTGTTCACCATGGCTGAAGGTATAATACTGCGAGACTGTCTTCTGAACACAAGCTCTGCCATTGCGGCAGGCAACGGGTCAGATTTTGGAAACACACTCGACTTAACCAGAGAAATTTGTGTCCCTGTATCTTTCCATCCTGTGTCTACTCTGTCATTGATTTCCCTGCAGTAATAGGCTTCATCTCTCGCTCTGCAGAGCCAATCCTCTGAAAGCCTTTCAAGTAATTCTCAGGTGGTTCAGGGGTTTCTGTGCTGAGGACAGCTGAATTAATGTGAACTGGCTGAGGTTTGGTTTTTCTCAGCTCAGGGCCCTGATTTGTCTGGTGCTCTGGGTAGTTCCACTGATCACACTTCCTCAGGCTCTTCCTTGACAGGAGATTTAACATGGGAATTACTAGGAGAGGAATGATCGTGGGGAAGTCAGTGCCTAGCCTCCCAACTCTGCACCTTTGTCTTTGTTTAATGAACAGATGGAAGATCAAAGCATTGTATTCAATACTTGAAGTGTCCATACAATTTCTGTGCACACTGGACTTGAAAATTGTCCTTCTTCATCTGTACACCACAAGTGTCCATTTTAAATCAAAAGATGCATAATGACCCATGGGCTACTTCCCTATGATACACAGGGTCACAAACATAGTGGTGAAGAGGGCAGATTACTAAGTAATCACAGTAGGTTTCAACCCCGTAGGATGACGTGGAAGGATTTTTCCTTCCTTTCAAGAAGGCAGAACCCAAACCCCATTCAGAAGATGCGAGGAATCTTACAGTAAATTCTTCCCACATGGTCCCCTTCGTAAAGCCCGTCTGTCAGAGCTTATCTTAGCATAAGAAAATAACTCCAGGCAGTGGTAAGCACACAAACAAGACTTTATTTACTAGAGGGAAAAGGACTAGGATAGGCTAGAGAAGGGATTAACAAAACTTTAACTCTGGAAATGTTGATGTTCTCTCTCCCTTCTCTTTCAGGGACAGCGATGGACAGCTACTGCTCTCTTGACATTGGATGTCAGGGAGGGACTTCATGATGGACACAGGAATGGGTGAGTAGACCTAACTAAAAATCCTCCCTATCCCTCTTTGCGTCGTCTCTGCCTGGATGTTAGACCCTATCTACGCGGATTCAATCCGTGCGTGGGAGTATTCTTCCCAAACCAAACTAATATAGGAAATGGCAAAAGGTCACCAGATTATTTTCCCAAGTCCAAGATGACCACCTGACAGATAACCCAAAAGGTACATGCCTTTCTTCCCTTCTTTTATGAAAATTTGGCAGGGGCAACCAGCATATTACACACCCGGAGACTGGATTTGACCAATCGGGGGACATTGGGGGGCAGGATGACCCATCCAGAAGGGGGTTGTATATCCCCTCTGAGAACTCCTCCCTGTTTCCTCTACCAATTGAAGTGGGCATCAGCCCCATAGGATCCCCCCGAGAGGGGATTTGACCAAAGAAGGGAAGTGCTGCAGTGGAGTAACTTGCCCGCAACAGGATCCCATGGTCCCTCTAAAATGTCCCCACACCACCCTCTAGCAGTTGGCGAGGGTTTCACTCCCACTTTAGGCCATCTCAGAAGGGAAACGTGTACCAATCCAGAACAGGTCTAGCCCGAAGGTCTAGGCCATCCTTGGAATGGGATGGGCTCTTCCACACAGTGTTGTGTTGCGACTTCCAGGACGATGCTGCCAGCAACGCAAACATGGAGCTCCAGAGATCAGCGGCTTCTGGCCTAGACCTTCGGGCACTGCCTATTCTGATCATTACGTTTCCCTTCTGGGATGGCCTAAAGGGTGTGTGCGAAACCCTGACAGATTAGTAGAGGACGATGGGGAGATTTCATGGAGGGGTGACGGACCCCTCTTGTGGGCAGGTCACCCCACCACGGCACTTACCCTATTTGGTGAAATCCTCTCTCTGGTTGGTCCTAAGGGGCTAAGGCCCACCCCAAGTGGGAGGAGTTCTTGGAGGGGTCAAATGACCCACTTCCGGATGGGTCACTCTGCCCCAGATCATTCCCCAATTGCTCAAATCCATTCCTGAGGCAGATCAATGGAGATAATACACCCCCAGATTGGTAGAGGAGTGGGAGGAGGTCTTAGAGGGGTCACATGCCGCTACTTGCTTCTACTCCTGTTTGCATCTTGACCCCAAAAGTCTTATGTCATGGGGTCACTCTCGTGGTGACAGATGAGCGATGCCTTGGGGTGAAGGGGCGAGGTCCCATGATTGAAATCAAATATCTTCCCTTAGCGTTAGGGTTGTTTGGCCTAATGGCCAGTGTCAAAATGGCTGCCCTCCCACACAGTGCTGTGTGGCCCAACTCCCAGAGTCAGTGCAGCTGTCCTCTCCATCGGGACTGTGTGGCCCAGCGACCAGAGTCCGTGCGGCTGTCCTGTCTCTCACGCCTGTGTGGCCCGATGGCAACAAACAATATGGCTACTCTCTCCCTCAGTGCTGCATGGCCCAACGGCCAGAGTCAATATAGCTGCCTTTCAGTGCAGGGCTGCTTGGCTGAGAGTTCAGAGGCAAGATTGTTGCCCCTCCTCTTGGGGCTGTGCAGTCTAGTGGCGCAATGGGGACGTGGGCAGCCACCCAAGGATGGATGGCGGCCAGGGCAGGGGGACCCAGGCCCTCGTTACTCCACCGGGTCCTAACCCAGGGCCTCGTCCATGGCCAGTGTGTTTGCATTGAGTCAGTGAGGATGCAACACTGGGCATGACAATGGCTACTTCCAAGTTCCTAGGACAAGTTACTTCCTAGGAGATGTCTCCAGGCCATGGGCTGGGGGTCTCTGGGTTCCCACCGTGGGAAACTCCCAGAGACTCCGATCTCCCTTGCATGTCTGCAGGCACCCAGGGACGCGGCTGGGTCTTGGCTCCTCAGGGCTCTGCAGTCAGGGGCTTCAACTGCTTCTGGACTGGAGCCTACAGTATGCATCCTCCATTTTCAGCGGTCTGCCTAGCGTGAGCTGAGCTGCTCCCTTTCACAGTGGTTCTCCAGTGCTGGTTCTCCCAGCATGCCGGGCTGGGGAGGGGCTTGGCTTTCTCCACCTAGACTATGGGGTTATGTGTGGCTGGTACAGCCCGGCACATGCTGCTCTGCCTCTTCTGTCTCCTCCTTCCCATGCAACAGCTGCTTTGCCGTCTCACAAGAGATGGGATCAGTGGTGGGCTCTGTTGGCTCCTGTTGGCCTCTAGATGTCTGGAAGAGGGAGAAAGGGCAGGAACACAAATGAGAAGAACAAAACCTTCAGGCAGGATAGTTTTCCATGGCACAACCCCACCCCACTTTGCTAATGCTCATTTGCAACTTCCCTAAGAGCTGGCATTTCTTAAAGAGAGCACCCAACCCCCGGCATCCTCCGCTACCCGGTGGGCTGGCAATGATTAAAGGGAGTCTGGGAGAATTTCTCCTCTCTCCGCCTGGCTCTGATGAGTGAGGGAATCACAGGCGAGAAGCTGTGTGAATGTAGGGCTCTGTGCAGTGGGATGAGATGTCCTACATGGAGCCCAAAGGTGGGGTTGTCCAGCCTCTGCAGTAACTACCTTCTCGTGAGAGAGATTTCAGAGATCAGCTCCAGGGTTCTGCCCTGTAACAGTGTGTGGGAATGGGGCAGAAGTGGGGCAATGGTGCACTCAGGAAAGGAGTAGGGCTAAGGGGGGCCTGAGCTGCAGCCACTAAACCCCTGTGTGCTGCGTTCTGGCCGGGCCGGCTCTGTCTGGCTGGGATGGGGGCGAGGCGGCTCCGCGCGCTGCCATTCCTCTCTCCCCCCAGCCACGTTGCCACGACGAGCACTGCACTGGGAACCTCGGTCCTGGGGGCTGATCTTGCCTGTAGGCTCTGCCCCCCCGCAGCTCCCATTGTCTGGGAATCGTTAATCTGGCCCTTGCCCTACTCCCCAGCCTGTTCCAATCCTGCTCTTGACTCCTGACTCCGGCTCCAACCCTTGGCTCCCCTCAGCTCGACCTCCACCACTCTGACCACTAGGCCCCAGCGCCACTGCTCCAACCACTGGGCCCAACCAGCCGTGCTTTGGCTTCTGACACCAGCTATATGTAGGAGTCGTTCACCTCACTGCTTCCCATGTGTATGGCCCTGCCTTGGTCAGCGCTGGTTTTCATCTGCCATTGTGCTGCTCAGTGACCTGGCTTTCTTAGATCCCTTTGAACTTCTTCAACGTCTTCTCTAGGCCCGACTAATCTACATAATTTTGGGTCATCTGCTGATAACCACCTCGTTGTTCAGCCCCGGTTCTGAACATAAGAAAGGCCACACTGGGTCAGACCAAAGGTCCATCTAGCCCAGTATCCTGTCTCCCGACAGTGGCCAATGCCAGGTGCCCCAGAGGCAATGAACGGACAGGCAATCATCTCGTGATCAATCCCCTGTCACCCATTCCCAGCTTCTGTCAAACAGAGGCTAGGGACACCAAAAAGTTGAGAAGTGTCTGTTGTATTTACCATAGCAGGACAAAGAGCTCTTCTGTGTCGGTCCCGGTTCCCTAGTGAATGCAGAACCCAACATGAGATTTCCAAGCTTCTACAACCATTTATAATGTCTGCTGAGGATGTACCACGTGGTCCTGTCTGATTTCAAAGGCACTTCGTGAAAAGCTGAAACCAAGAGGAAATGGGTTGAAAACCCCATGGTGCTGATGTGACTGGTACCTAGGAAACCTCCCCTTCAGATGGCCCTTGCCCCATGCTATTAGCTACCCAAGATTCTAAGGGCACAAGAACAACCACTCCGCTCCTCCCAAAATAGCTCTGGACGGAGAGGAGACCCCATTCTTGCATAACTTCCCCCTCTGCTGGCATACACTCGTACACACACCCGTACACACAGACGGTTGGGGGCACTTGTTCTTTGGATGGAACAGGAAAGTGACAGAAGCAGCCACGTTAAACCATCTAAATTTAGGGTGAGATCCACAAAGGGATTTAGGCTCCTAACGTCTCCTGAAATCCTTTGTGGCCCTGCCTTCATTCCTAAAGAGCTCACAGGGAAAAGTGTTTCCCATGTGCCCTCATGGGATTTCCTATGAGCTGATAACCAATCTGGGAGTGAAGTTCCCTGGCCTGCAATCACTCCATTCCAGGGAGGGCAGGTGATAAATCTTTCCCTACAGAGAGTAATCATCGTCGTCATCATCCTTAATAACAAGAGCCCTTTTCAATTCGGTCAGGCCTTCCTTTAGAGACTTTCTGACCTTGATGAAGACAGTCTCCACACACAGCTCTAAGGGTACGTCTACACTAGGAGCTAGGGATGGAATTCCCCTGCTCCTGTACACAGATTGTGGGACCTCGATGAAAGCTCGCGTGACCATCCTTCTTCCTTAAACGCTGTCCTTAGACTGAGAGGGACACATTCAAACCTGTGTTCAGGCCCTGTGCTGCACCCCTGTACTTCCCACAGAGGCACAAACACACAGAAGTATTTCCTTACCTTCATACAGGCGGGAGATGCCATCTTCATTCACTGTTTCAGACAACAAGTCGCAGTAATGGTGGATAGTATTTCCTAGACATAAAATGAATACAGTTGGTCTCATTGCTTTTCAAATCCTTCACTGAAAACTGCTAATGATGCAGCCATTCCCCCAAGACACCCTTGGGAAATTCAAGACATTCCTTACATCTGTTCACAAAGCCCATTCGAGAAAGCATCAGATGCCCAGAAGTTACTGAGAGGCTGATTTCCAAAGGAGATTGAATTCACATTCTGCTGGTTTCCCCTAGGCACAGCCAAAGAGTTGTTGTGGGCGGGGGAAGTTGGTGCAGTTGATTCAGCGAAGTTCTTCCCTTCATCTTGGAATACATGTTAATTCACACACACACACACACACACACACACCATTTTAGGATTCTGGTGCTGTTGGAGGGAACAGAGCAGCCGTCTAGAAAAGGGCTCTGAAGAAAGCATTTAGAAAAGATGAAGTGAATTTGCTCTGTTTACCAATGAATTGGGCTGCTGAATGTCTTATTGTTGTCTGTGAGCTTTTCAGTTACTGTAAGGCCTGGAAGAGGAATTTGGGGAAGTGGTTCTCATTGTTCTGCATCTAGGAAGAAAGAAGGAAGCACAATATACAAATGACATGTTCTTCCCACAGCGAATAATCCAGAAAAGCCAAAGCATATAGTCAGGCCATGGCAACCGCCAATATGAACCCATACACCAGAGCAGCACCTCTCTGAAGTTCCTATTGTTTTCTCCAGAATCTCAGCTTTCATTTGAAAAGATAAAAGTTTGGAGGTCAGAGAGTTGTGGAAGAAAATATCAACAATGTGAACGGATTGTAATTCCTGCCGAAGTGAGCCAGCAGAGAGCCTGGAATGGGGTCCTGCAACCTGACCGAAGCGGATGGGTACTCAGGGTGTGGGCTTAGAAAGGTCTTCCTCAAGTCCCCATTCACCACACTCAAGGCACAAAGAATTCACCTACCAAACAGATCCAGACACATTTCAAGAGCTGTGAGGATCCATCCCAGGCCATGCTGCGGAACAGCGTCTTCAAATGAGCCCACCCGAGGAACTCTGCGCAGCGGAAGAGCGTCAGTTTACATGGCTGCAAGAGAAGGGGAGACCAAGAGCGTTCTCCCTGAGAGAGGGATAGTCTGGGGGACATGGAACCTTCCCCGTCCCTTGTTCTCCTGCTTTTCCTGCTAGTGGAGATTCCTGTAATTTGTTCTCCACAGGAGTGTGGTGAGGAGAGGAAACGGAGAGAGCCAGAGCCATCCTGTCCTTTGGATGGTTTGGGGTGGTTGCCCAGGGCCCCGTGCTTTGGGGGGCCCCGCACTTCAGGGGGACGCAGGACCTAGGCCGTGCTGGGACCGACAGCAGTACTCCCGGCTCCGCTATGCTATGCCCCACCTCTTTCCCTGAAGAAGGCTTTTCTTCCAAATTGTGCTGTGTGCTGTGAGGATGGATGAGGCACTAGGCTCCAGGATGGAGTGAAGCAGGGAGGAGAAGACTCCACTTGGGCAAGGGGCTCTGGCGATGAATGGAGCGGGGGCCCCAGGGGATACTGGCTCTTTGCTCTTAAGGAAATAATGACTGTGGCATTTATCAGTGCCACACTCTCATCCTGGTCTTCAAGATGCAACAGCTGTGTGAGCAAGCAGTTGATGATTTCCTGCTGCACGAAGGGTTTGTCGGAGTCCTGCACCCTGCTCACCACGTTGCCAAGCAGTAAAATGGCAGCTGAGCGCACACTGCCCTTCTCCTGGCAATGACACACAGGGGGTGGGGGCGCCCGGTTAAAGCCAGGCAGCATCAGAAGATAACAGGACAGAGTTGTTATGCGCACGCTGCTCCGGTTCCCCTGTGTAAACTTACTCGGCTGGCGGGAGCAGGGAGGCCACCAGGCCAGTGCCATAGACATCTTGTGCAGGGCCTGAGACGCTGTGCAGGACAGTGCAGCCCCAGGGTGTCCCAGAGGCAGTTTCTGTCTGGAGATCACAGAATCCTAGAACCCGAGAAGATTAGGGGAGAAGGCGGGAAGGCTGCTGGAGACTGGTGTGGGGAAGCAGAGAAGCAGCTGCTGGAGCCTGGCAGGGATTCGCTGCTCCAAAAGACAACATTTCTTTTGCTCTTCGGTGCCCCTGAGAGCCAGGCCATTCCTGACCCACCTCTTTCCTGCTGAGAATCTCCACCTCTTTGGGGGCCTGTGTTCTCCAGGCAGCTGGCCATCTGCCCTGTGCCAGGCCCCCTCTCCCCAAGTCCAGGCTGCAGCAGGGGCTGGGGGCATGGCGCTGAGGCTGAGCTTTGGCGAGAAGAGCTCTGACAGGGAGGTGGCTCAGCAGGAGATTCCCCACCCATGGCGGGGGCATTCCTTGCAGGCTCCATGGCAGGCCTGAGGGGCTGGAGGAAGGGGATGGGGAGAGAGACACGAGGTCATCAGAGACAGGTGGAGGGGAGGAATGGGTTTCTTGTGGGGTTCCAAGCCTTACGTCATCAATGAAGGGGCGAAGGCTGACGGCAATGTCCTGGGAGATGGAGCCAAGCCCCTCCCTGTTGAGGAGGTAGATGATGTCTGCAGCTTTATGCATGGCCTCCATGACATGCCCTCCATCCCTGTCACAAAACATGGCCATGATTTCTGGCAGCTGGGCCCAGAAGAATTGCACCTGCCGGAATGAAGAAGGCAACTCATTACTATCCTAGGTGACAGCCTGGAGCACATGCTGGACACTTCCACCTATGAGAAACCACGGAGGGCACAGACCTCCAACGGGGCAGAAAGTCATTCTCCTCTAACTCTGTGCCAGTTGCTCACTGTCACCTTTGTTTTTGCTCACCCCGCCTTCCCCATTGCATCACATCTGCAATCAAGGCTCAGCTCACGGGAGCCGTGAGCACGTCATGCCTTGATTTGCTCAGTAAAGAACCTCCACCATTTGAGTGCTTTGTTTTAAACAACAAAGCTTGTGTGTGGATCTCACTCTCATTTCTGAGCTATTGGATAGATAGCCAGTTGCTGCTGTTTCAGTTGGTTCATTCCCCAAAGTTAGACTAATGCACAAGTCATAAATAAGCCCCCAGGGAAAGGGGAATCTCCAGACCTCATTGAGCGCCAGGTAGAGAGGCGTGGGGCAGAAGAAAAGCAAAACCCCAGGAAAAGGTGAGGAGAGAAGCATGGCCTTGGGGCACTGGAGGAACATCGCTTCTTGTCCCGTAACCCCATCTAGGCACATCCAGCCAGGAGAAATCTCACCCTCTCTCTCCCTCCCTCTCTTTGCCATGCCCCACAACCATTCCTGTGCGGAGAGGAGCTAGCTGGCGGTAGGGCTGCTTAGCTGCTGACAAAGTACCCCAGAGCTTACTGGCTTGAGCTGCTCTCCAGAAAGCCCACTTGTGCCTGTCAACTCATGAATCTCACCTCAGTGCAGAAAGCCATGGCGATATTTCTCTGCTCTTCCTCCTTCTCACTCTGGACGATGGTGATTGCCTCTCTGAAAACTGCAGGGAGCTGAGGGTTCTCAAACTCGATCATGGCTCTGGAACATGGCACAGAAAATCCCTTGTGATTATCAAGGGGGAGAGAGAGTTCCTCTCGAGTTGCTGGGCTGAGCTGGGAGCCTGTAACTGGGGAATATTTTACACGGAAATCCCATTCCCAAGAGAGACCCAAAGAAGAGGAAAATTTGGGCTCCTACCTTGCAATCAGGCCAACACCTTGCAAGTAGTGATATCGGGAGGGTATCATGTCCCAACCCCGCTGAAACTGGATGCTGGCAAATTCCTTCCAGTAGCCGGGCATGGAGAAAAGAGTCTTCACAGCCTCCACTGAGGTGCTAAAGACCAAAAAAAAACAAAAACAAAGAACCCAGTTGCAAGCAACGAGATCAGTCCCCAGCATGGCAAATCTGCACATGTCCTGAGACACACAGCATGCTCAGCAGTAGCTAGCCTCCCCAAGGATCGATCCAGTGTGACACCCTGTCTACACTGCAGTTTCATTGAGTTTGTAACCAGTTAGTGACACTGTAGCTTCTTCAGATGGTTGGTGTCACCACTCACTATGGTTGAAAATTTGATTCTTTACTGTGACAGGTAACAAGATTCAAGCGGGCATGTGGGTCGAGATCCTTTGTTGGTGTAATTGAGCAAAGCTCTATCAGTTTATGCCACCTGAGGTGTCTTCTGGCGCTCTGTTTTTCCCGTGTAGATGGAAGCCCCTAACTGTGCCCACAGAACCAGATGAACTGGTCCCTCTTCCTCTTGTCGGCCTGTGACACTGACGCCCTGCGGTGCCTGGCCCCATTTGCTGCCGGTGTGGCTCTGTCCGCATTCAGGGAGAGAGGCCCACAGATTTGCTCAGCAGGCACTGATGAAAGCACTGACTCTTTGGCGTGTGGCACATGTGGATGGATGCACAAACATGACTACTGCCTGAGTGTGTCGGGAAAGCAGATGGCCTGTGGATGGAGTCAGACGAGCGAGTGTGACTCACAAGAACACACGGCTCTCAATCCTTTTCCCTCAAGAGAGACCTGCACTGAACTGAGCCTGGGCTAACTACAGCACCCGAACAACTGATGGCCATGAACAGACCCCATGTGTTTAGCCGAACAAATCTGTTCTTCCTTTTCCTTTCAGTCATTACCTTAGTGGGCTGGGGCAGCTGGATCCCTCCTCGGGGCTGGATGTCTGCCTGGCCATGTAGGTCCCTGGCAAGTGCAGATCCATCACGTACTGCACTTGCCTGACGAAGAGGATGAGCATCTGGGGATACATTTCCAAGATGGCTTCTTGGTATCCCCGTAGGAAAAGGACCTCGTAAATGGTCTTCATTGCCTGGAGGGGGGAAAGAATTTCACTCAGCTCTCCCAATCTGTCACCTGCCTCCATTGCCATTCGCTATTGTCCTTTTCTCATGTCTCATTTCCTCTCCAGCGTATTACAAAACAGTATTGGCTCCTGAGAGGGGTGGAGACATTTGGAGGCTCCATGGAAAGATCAGAAGAGTCTGGATGATGATATTCCCCATTATTCCTCTTTATGGTGCAGAGCCTGTGCTTTGGCTTTCGAGCCGTGACTGGAAGGGCTAAAACCATCCTGAGGAGATCCGTTCTCTTAGGCCCAGTGTTTATTGCCCAGTCAAAAGTACTGGACTTCTAACGATCCCATGTTGGGAAGATTTCTAGCCACAGTTTACAGAGCCAGAAACCTGGATACTTCCAAGAGACACCTGAAGTGCACTTGCTCACTAAAGGGCAATCTAGAGCAGAAGACAACTGAGCCAGGTTACCAGCCGATAAACCACATAAGATATGTAACTTTGACCCTGGGGAAACTTTATTGACACCTCTTTGGTATGATTGGAAGTGGCAAGGACACACTAAGGCCTGGTCTACACTTCAGAATTAGGTCAACAGAAGGCCGCTCACCCTGCATCACCCTAACGATGGAATTTCCTTCCCGTAGTCAGAACTGCCCCTTGGTGCCAAATTCATAACTCCACCTCCACAAGTGGCAGAGAGTCCAGGTCGATGCAGTTAGGTCAATGCAGCATCATTGTAGACACCGCATCACTTACATCAACTGGCTTTCAGGAGCCTTCCCACAATGCCCCACCCTGACCATACCATCAAGACAAGCACTTCTGGTGAGGACATGCACTGCCAACACAAGCACCAAAGTGTGGACACACACCAGGGCTGGAATTGCTGTGGCCGCTATCTGGCAAGGTAAGTTAGGTTGGCTTCATTGTGTAGTGGAGCCATGGCCTGAAGCTAAGAAGGGGTGAAACTCACGCACACACACACCATTTTCCCTGTGGTGTTGGGTTCGCAAGGTGACATCTCAAATCTCACTCACAGCCAGAAACACATTGCTGCTCTTCTCCTCCTGGCGTCTCTGCTGGCGCTTGTCCAGCAGCTGCTGCAGCACCTCCCTGGTGAGCTGTGGTTCTTCACCCAAGGCCTTCCACAACTCAATGGTACATCTGCAAATTCAGAAACACAAGTCAGACCTTTCCTGCTTGGCCATCTCTTGCCCTCCCCAGGAAGAGGCTTGGAATATTGGAGGAGACACCCCCGGTACAGGGTGGCTAATACAGGGCAAGTCCCTTCAGAGAAAGTTGTATTTATTCCTTTCCCCTAATGGGTTATTGTTTCTAAAGGTAACACACTCTTTCCAAGACAGTGACCATGTAGTGACCACAGAATAATCACTAAACTGTGATGCTCAGACTGTGCAAAATTCTGCTCTGTTACACTCAGGTCAGTCTTGAGGAACTTGCCTGACATCATTGGAGTTACTTTGGCTATTTGGGGGTATTACTGAGACCCAGTGTTTGGCCAAGTGTCTCTTAGCAGCCCAATTCTACTTCAGTGTGGTGGACAGGGTGACACAGTGAGTCAGAACATGCCCTGATCTGAGAAGATTCAGGAGCTTGGAAGAGGAGATTGTACAGCCCAATGTGATAGAGATGGAAGGGAAGTAGGACTGAAATCCTCCTCCTCCATTCTTGCGGATCTAAGTCCTGCTGCTCCCCGCAGGCATCTGCAGAGGAAGACTGCAGATGGATCCAAAAGACTTCCAGTCATTTGACTTCCAAGTTTGGTGAGGAAGGTCGGACAAGGTGGTCAAGCCCTAGGACATTGAGAACTAAGCTGGACAACTCAAGAGCAAATGGCCTGGAAGCAGGTCTTCAGGAAGCTTGACTGAAATTCTGTGTCAATGCTGCCGAGTTTCTGTAGCTTCTGAGCACAGTCCCTGGAAAGCACTGTGGCTGTTCCAAGGAATTCAGACGTGACAGGTTTACAAATCAAACACTCAAAGAAGTATTAAAACCAACACTGTATTCCTCTGGGAACTCAATTGGGTAAGAACAATTTCTTTCCTGCTGCTCTTCAATTTGCTCTCCAGCATGACACAAATTTGTCTCAGGTCAGTGCAGAACTACATTGCAGAAGATGCCAAGGAAAGCTGGACTTTTGACCTCTGGCTAGGGTCCAGTTGAGTTTCACGGCCCCTAAGCACATGGGGATTGTGTTACAAACCCCTCAGCTGGCTGAGTCGTCAACGTGATCAGCAAGAACCAGCAGGACTGAGACTTAACAATCTATTGAGATGAAAAGAGGCACTCACCCCACTCAGAGCCGTTGATGCTGGCTGTCTGCTCGCTGCACTGTATATAGGCTCTGGTCATGTGGGGGTGATTTTTTTGTTTATTTTATTTTATTTTGCATCAATAAGGGCTGGAAATGTCTGTCTTAGGAGATTTACCTCTACCCCACAGCTCCATAAGGATGGTGCATTTTGTCACCAATTGCTCAGCCCTGGAATAACTGGGGGTCTGGACAGGTAACAATCCTGCACTGGTCTCCAGGGGATAGACAGATGGGCCTCATGGGCCTTTTCCATCTCTGCCTTCTCTCCTGCAGTAAGGAGCAGCCAGACCTCATGAGCCAGGGATGTTGAGTGAGCCCCAAAGTCATGTATTGGCCCTGTCCTGGATCTGAGAGGAAGTGGGGTGACCCATAGAAATCAGGACAATGCTGGAATTCTCCAGAAAAGTGGCAGGTCTCCATCCCGGGGAGGGCAGGAGGAGGGGTTGGCTCCTCAGGGGCTGGGCCTGGCCATCTCCTGTGAGGAAGCATGGACAGCTCTCTGCACAGCAGGAAACTCCCTCCAACTGTGTGAGCCCCACGGACCCTTCCCAGCCTGTGGCCTGTCAGTAGGAGCAGGAAGAGAACGACTGGACTGAGGGGATAACAGAACAGCTCCCTACCTGTGCGATAAGAGCGTGTGAGCCACACAGGTTAGAACCACGTCCTGGGGGTGGGAGCGAGCCAGCAAGTTCCAAGGCCCTGAGCGCTGCTTTTCTGGCTCTGGGATCACAGCTGTAGTCGAGCCAGATTAAGATCCCTCCCACGACGTCTCCAACCTGGAAGAACGCCAGAAAGTTGAGGGTGGATTTATCAATGAGTGGCCTCCTCCCAAGGAAGCCCTCCTGGCAGCCCTGCAAGCCACCTCTGACCTCAGTTGCCCATCTTGGCTCCTCCCTAATCTCAAGGAAGAGGATTTGACAAGTCCAGGAACCCCAGTCTTCCTGAGGTCTGGGTTAGCACCTTCTAGCTCAAAAACACATCCAAAACCTGAGAGTGGGCACAGCCCAAACTCCCCTGATGTCCCAGGGCCTTCCCTGCCATAACAAACTGCTCTCAGCCCTGCTCTCAAAGGCTCCCCTCCAGGAGCCTTTCCTCCATCTCTGCAACTTCCTTTTAGTTCTTTCTTGCACAATCAGTTTCTCCAGACCAGTGGTTCTCAACCCAGTTTCCATTGTGGGGCACATCCAATCCTACCTCTGGTTCATGATATGGCACTATGAAGAGCAGTGTAGACATGGAGACTTGGGCTGGAGCCCAGGCTCTGAAGCCACCCTCTTCCCCAGGCTTCAGGGATCAAGTTCCAGCCCCAGCCCAGAAGAGTCTGCATTGCTGTTTTGGCCCCACAGTGCCAGCCCTGGGAGCCCAAGTCCATAAGGCCAGGCTTTCAGGATCCTGCTGCAGAGTTTGCAACACAGATAGACAGACCCTAAAGGGTCAAGCCCCCCCCAGGACTCTTCCATGAGAAACTGGTCATTGCTCTTTCCTCTCTCAAACAAGGAGCAGGAGCTACAAGGTGGGTGGCTGGATTCTGTTGACCTGTTCTGCTAGCAGGATTTAGAGCCCTGCACAAATCAATCTGCTGATTGAGGGGCCATTTGTTAACTTCCTGCTGGGACCTGTTGGAAAGAAGGAACTTGGCCAGAGACAGGGACGACCTGCAGGAAACCCTAGGAACAGGCAGGTTGGGGAGGAAGTTCAGGCTGAGGATTCTGTTCATTGATTAGTCTCAGAGTTTTCAGGAAGGCCAAAGCCCAGGGAGGGAATAAGTCTGCACTTACACACCACTTGCAGGTGGTCTTTGGAGAAGGGCTTGAATGTCACCTATTTCCAGGCCGAGCAATTAAAGGCAACGTTGAAAGGACCATAGGGAATGTGAACCCTGATTCCTTTCTCGAGAAGCTGCGCAGGCTTGGGCAATTCAAAGAGGTGTCTGGACTTCACATTCTCCAGGTGTCAAATGGATAGATTTCCTTCCTCCCAGGAGGGTGGTGCAGAGTCTTGAATCAGGGGGAGTAAATGACGCTGAGAGCCTCCTACCCAGGGGATGTAGAAATGAAGTCTGCCAGAAACATCCCTAGGCCAATCTAATTCATGGGAGAGGCACTCAGATCCAGTGGGGATGGGCAACAGGATGATGGCTTGGGAGAGAGAGAGAGAGAGAGTAAAGTGCCAGGCCAAATTCTTCCTGGTACTTCAGCTGGAAAAACAAGGCCTTGCGGCAGGTCTGAGGAAACTATGTCTGGTCCTGGAGCCTAATGTGGAGGCCCATCGGCAGACTCTGTAGGTGCTGGCTTGCCAGGGCTGGGGCTGTCACACACCTTCAGTGTGGCTGGGCTGTCCTCAGGGAAGTGTCAGAGCTCCAGCTGGCAGAGAACACTGGAAAAACCTGATACCGCGGATCCCCGCGGCCAAGCGATGAACGGCAAGGGGCTGAGCCAACTTCCCAATACCATGCCAGTGTCCCAGGAATGGTTTCCGAGGAGAGGAACTTCTCCCATCCCCCTCTCTGCGCAGCATCCGCCTGCCCCACTGCGGGCGTCTCTTACTCTCTCCATCTTGTCTCCGTGGAGAGATACGATGGCCCTCAGCTCTTCCTCTGCAGCTCCAAATCTCTCCAGGGTGGGTGTTGTTAGACCCTTCACGGCTGTCAGCAGCAGGGCGTGGAGTGGGGCTGAGGAAGGCTGCTCCCCACGGGTCTGCAATGAACAGGGACAAAGCCTCTTGGGACCGAGTATTTCCCTAGGGCAGCTGCCCTGGAACCGTCTGTCCCCAGGGGAGGCTGGCAGCGCCGCGGGAACCTGGAAACTCTGGCTGAGCCCTTTTCTTAAAGAGCCTCCTCAGGTGCCAAGGTTTCCTCGGCCTTTCATCAGCTCTCTGGCCCCCTCTCCTGAGAAGAGACGGGAGCCTCTGGGGCAGCGCTGGGACCCCAAGGGCCACCCCATTTCCTCCCTCGCTAGCCCCTCCTCCCAAGAAACCCCCCTTTTGCTGAGAAAGCCTCAATGTCCTGCAAAGCCCATTCGAGTTGCTCCTTGAGTGTAGCCGAGGGGTCACTGGAGAACCTGGCCCATGTCCCATCCCACCGCGAGTGCCTGAGGAGATTGGCTCAGCAACTCTGGCAGCCCACAGTGTCTGCAAGAAAGGGACTGAGAATAGGGCCCAAATGGTAACGCCCTCTTCCTTCCCCACCCCGTAGCCTGTAGCGCTGCCAGAAAACAGGCAGGAATCACCGGCAGGACAGAAAGGAACTGAGACTGAAGGAGCAAGTTTGCCTGGCTGAGGAGAATCCCAAACGGTGGGCGTCTGGGGCCAGACCCCTTTGGGTCAGAACTCACTGGGCACAATGTTACTCCAGGAGGTCTGATTCCAGGGTCACCTAAACCCATGGCCTGGGGTGCTGGAGGCCTTTTCCCTGGTGTCTCAGGGCACCCTCTGGGGATTACTGCAGCTCTCCTGCATGGCGCTGGATTAGCACTGTCTGTCCTCGATGCCAACAGCTGAGGGATAGCTCAGTTCCACTCCATACGGCTAAAGTATGATACTTGACACCATGCAAGGCACTGCATTTAGCCGTATGGAGTGGAACTCCATAAGCCTCATGAAGAGACTTGCACAAGTACAGCCTCGTTATCCCTAGCCTGATTCTTGCTTGCATATTTATACCTGCCTCTGGAAATTTCCAGTCCATGCATCCGACGAAGGGGGTATTCGCCCACGAAAGCTTATGCTCCAATTCGTCTGTTAGTCTACAAGGTGCCACAGGACTCTTTGCCGCTTTTAAGTGGTAACTATCATTTCAACTTTGCATCTTTCCCCAAATTCAAAGATGTTAAGGACAGAAGGCCCCATTCTGATCATCTCACCTGGCCTTTGAGAAAGGCTAGATTAGGCAAGTGAGACACGAGGGGACATATTAAGAAATGATTGGTTTTTAACCCTATATTTAGCCAATTTTCCCCCAGAAAATTCAGCTGTCCTGTGAGTGTCGTTGTGCCAGAACTGGAGTCTCTGTGTAACGATCACACTGTGGTAGAGAGGCAGGTCAGTCCTGCTTTTTGTGCATTTTCCAATATGGGCTGGGGCAGAATCACAACGAATGACCCCCGAGACAGCAGCTGGAGTACAGGAAGTTGTTGCTGGCCTCTGCGGGCTCCAGGACACATCACACCTCTCTCCCAGCATTCATAATACCGAATGATTGGAGAATTGCTAATATAGTTCCTATTTTTAAGAAAGGAAAAAAAAGTGCTCCGGGTAACTACAGGCCAGTTAGCTTGACATCTGTAGTATGCAAGGTCCTGGAAAAAATTTTGAAGGAGAAATTAGTTAAGGACATTGAAGTCAACGGTAAATGGGACAAAATACAACATGGTTTTACAAAAGGTAGATCGTGCCAAACCAACCTAATTTCCTTTTTTGAAAAAGTAACGATTTTTTAGATAAAGGAAATGCAGTGGATCTCATTTACCTAGATTTCAGTAAGGCGTTTGATACCGTGCCACATGGGGAATTATTCGTTAAATTGGAGAAGATGGGGATCAATATGAACATCAAAAGGTGGATAAGGAATTGGTTAAAGGGGAGACTGCAACGGGTCCTACTGAAAGGCGAACTGTCAGGTTGGAGGGAGGTTACCAGTGGAGTTCCTCAGGAATCGGTTTTGGGACCAATCTTATTTAATCTTTTTATTACTGACCTTGGCACAAAAAGTGGGAGTGTGCTAATAAAGTTTGCAGATGATACAAAGCTGGGAGGTATTGCCAATTCGGAGAAGTATCGGGATATTATACAGGAGGATCTGGATTACCTTGTAAACTGGAGTAATAGTAATAGGATGAAATTTAATAGTGAGAAGTGTAAGGTTATGCATTTAGGGACTAATAACAAGAATTTTAGTTATAAATTGGGGACGCAGCAATTAGAAGTAACGGAAGAGGAGAAGGACCTTGGAGTATTGGTTGATCATAGGATGACTATGAGCTGCCAATGTGATATGGCTGTGAAAAAAGCTAATGCGGTTTTGGGATGCATCAGGAGAGGCATTTCCAGTAGGGATAAGGAGGTTTTAGTACCGTTATACAAGGCACTGGTGAGACCTCACCTAGAATACTGTGTGCAGTTCTGGTCTCCCATGTTTAAAAAGGATGAATTCAAACTGGAGCAGGTACAGAGAAGGGCTACTAGGATGATCCGAGGAATGGAAAACTTGTCTTATGAAAGGAGACTTAAGGAGCTTGGCTTGTTTAGCCTAACTAAAAGAAGGTTGAGGGGAGATATGATTGCTCTCTATAAATATATCAGAGGGATAAATACAGGAGAGGGAGAGGAATTATTTCAGCTCAGCACCAATGTGGACACAAGAACAAATGGGTATAAACTGGCCACCAGGAAGTTTAGACTTGAAATCAGACAAAGGTTTTTAACCATCAGAGGAGTGAAGTTTTGGAATAGCCTTCCAAGGGAAGCAGTGGGGGCAAAAGATCTATCTGGTTTTAAGATTCTACTTGATAAGTTTATGGAGGAGATGGTATGATGGGATAATGGGATTTTGGTAAGTAATTGATCTTTAAATATTCAGGGTAAATAGGCCAAATCCCCTGAGATGGGATATTAGATGGATGGGATCTGAGTTACCCAGGAAAGAATTTTCTGTTGTATCTGGCTGGTGAATCTTGCCCATATGCTCAAGGTTCAGCTGATCGCCATATTTGGGGTCGGGAAGAAATTTTCCTCCAGGGCAGATTGGAGAGGTCCTGGAGGTTTTTCGCCTTCCTCTGTAGCATGGGGCATGGTTGACTTGAGGGAGGCTTCTCTGCTCCTTGAAGTCTTTAAACCATGATTTAAGGACTTCAATAGCTCAGACATGGGTGAGCTTTTTCATAGGAGTGGGTGGGTGAGATTCTGTGGCCTGCGCTGTGCAGGAGGTCGGACTAGATGATCAGAATGGTCCCTTCTGACCTTAGTA
Source organism: Dermochelys coriacea (assembly GCF_009764565.3). Lineage (NCBI taxonomy): Eukaryota > Metazoa > Chordata > Testudines > Dermochelyidae > Dermochelys > Dermochelys coriacea. Next base: position 968,851 of record NC_050071.1, on the reverse strand, counting down.
TCTATGAATCTATGATCCCTCTGCCCCCAGGACTGTCGTTTATCCTATATTTACCATAGTGGCCATGGGCATGAACCATGGTCCCACTGTATTAGGCGCTGTACAAATACAGAACAGACTATCCCTGGTTTCTTCGTCAGGCGCTATTAAACTGTCTTAGTTGCATTACAGTTTGACCAGCATCGGCTGTGATAATGAAGGCAAAAGCCGTATTATAATGGGGGCTGGGAGGCAGGAATTTTGGCGAGAGCTGGTCAGAACCTGGAATTTCTATTTTATGGGGCATTTTAACATATTGAAATTTGCTTTTGATCCAATTCAGAATGAAAACAAATATTTCTGAAACTGCCAATGAGAGAGAATTTAAAAAAAAATCATTTTAGAAAATATAAAAATTTTGAAATTTCATTTAGTTATTTTAGAAGATTTTTTTACATGATTTCTTTCTACTACTGACATATCAGAATAGACTGTGTAAAACAGTCTCTTTTATAAAATCATTAAGGGCAGCTTAGGTACTAGTAAAAACATTTTAATTTTCTAGATCAGCGGTTCTCAAACTGTGTGTTCGGACCCCAAAGTGGACGGTGAACCCATTTTAGTGAGGTCACCAGGCTGGCTTAAAGAAAAGGAGTACTTGTGGCACCTTAAAGACTAACAAATTTATTTGAGAATAAGCTTTCGTGAGCTACAGCTCACTTCATCGGATGCTGTAGCTCACGAAAGCTTATGCTCAAATAAATTTGTTAGTCTCTAAGGTGCCACAAGTCCTCCTTTTCTTTTTGCGAATACAAACTAACACGACTGCTACTCTGAAACCTGTCAGGCTGGCTTAGACTTGCCTGAGGGCTTCAGTGCTAGGTGATGAGGTTCAGTTTACAGGACCCTTGCCTGGGGCTGACTCCCTGCAGCTTCAACCCCCGGACCAAGAGCAGTGGGGCTCAGGCAGGCTTGGACTTCGCCCCCCCTCCTGGGGACAAGTAGTAATTTTTGTTGTCAGAAAGGGGTCATGGTGCAATGAAGTTGGAGAACTCCTGTTCTAGATCAAAACATCCCGTCAGCCGCTCACTCACAAGAGCCCCTGGGCTGCCTGAAACCGGCACAGTCATCATCACAACCACAACAGAGTGAAACTACACTAGACCACGGCCGCTGCAACAGCCCTCCATCAAGAAGGGAAGTCATCACACAGAGAGGAGGCAGCACCAGCTCCTGGGAGACTACAGGGGGGTATGGATGAGCCTGGAGTGGGCTCTGGGGTGGGGGATATGGACAGGGAGCTCCCCAACCAACACCAAGCCCCTCCATCCCCACACCAACTAGGGCAAATCACTGTCCACACAGCTGAGATGCTATTCATCTCTTAAAGGAAGATTTGAGGGGGATTTTTGACCTTTCAACTCCAGAGAAATAGGGGTAGGTAAGGGTACAAGGCCCTGCCCAGAGTGAGCTTTTTGATGCCAGCTCACGCCCTGCGATGGGTCAGGGAATCAGCTCCCTTTCGGAAGAAGGTGCCTGGTTCAGAGGCATCTTTAAGACCAGCCACCATGAGTAGAGGGGAAGGCTATAAAGTTTGCACTGGCTGCTCCTGTGCTCTCTGCTACTAGGCGAGATGAACCCTGGGCACCAAGCTCCCAAATTCCCAAAGGAGGAGCCACCTCCATGTCCCCGTTACACTGTGGTATGATAGAGTCTCACGTAGGAGGTTAGAGTTAAACCCAGCAAGGGCTGCAGGCTCCATGGGACAGGCAGGGGGGCTTGGCCCAGTCTGTGGAAGCTGCTAATGGAGGGGTCTCCAGGCCATCTCTGTCTCTCACCTGCCTCCCTCACCAGCCTGTGGTGGGTTCAGGCAGCCCCACTACGGGGGAAGGAACAAGGCAGCTCCCCTGCTGTTCTCCTGAGCACACTGGACTACTAGTGCCAGGTGCAGCTGCAGCATCACTAACAGGGAGAGATACAGTAACATCAGATTGACTGGATCGGAAGCGAGTATGGACACGCTAACCTGGAGTATCTGCAAGGTTCTTACTGGGCACCCGTGTGAGTTTTAGTTAAAAGTTTTGCTGATAAGCAGAAATTATAAGGTTTTGCTGTTGCTAGAGAAATTGCTTTAGCCCATTAGGGGGTTATGATTGGATAGATGTATAGTCAGGCTTTGAGTAAAACAATTGGCGAAGGTATTATAAGAAGAACTCTCATTTTAACTATATGAGGGTGAGAAAACAAGCTCATTGGAATGTAACTTGGGGATATGGCTCAAGACCAGAACTGCTAGAATTTTTAACTCTTGCATGACCAGACTGTGGAGAAGCCAGAGCCCCAGATGACACAACGCTGACTGGCCCTTAGGAGATGTCTGTCTGCTTTATTGGGAGTGGTGAGCATTAGTATTCTGCTGATCAATTGGTGATTGCTAATAAATATATGTACATGTTTAAAAATATTCACACTGTGATAAAGGTTCTTTCACTGGAAAAAGGTCCTGTGAACCCGTAGAGAGTCATTGCACCCCGAGAGGGAGGAGAGAGCTGTAAATTGTGAGGGCAAAAGAGAAGGTCTTAAGTGGGGTTCTCCAGGGATCTGTTCGGGGTTCAGTGTTTAACATCGTTATTAATGACCTGGATGTAGGTACAGAGAGCAGACTGATCAATGCTGCAGATGACACAAAGCTGCGGGGTTGGGGGAAGGAGGTTGCCAGCACTTTGGAGGATAGAGCTAACATTCAGAGGGATTTGGATAAATTGGAGAACTGGGCAATAGACGACAAAATGAAATTCAACAAAGACCAATGTGAGGTGCGCCACGTAGGGAAGGAAAACCAGATGCACAAATACAGAATGAGGCAAACTGGCTCGGCAGCAGCACTGCTGAGAAGGATCTGGGAGTGGTAGTGGGTGAGTGTTTGTTAGGGGAAAGGCTTGAATCATAAAAGATGAAGAGTTCAGGTGTACTAAGTGTTTCTTTCAAACTCTGATACTTATGGTCAATAAACCATAAACGGCTGAAAAAGTTTTGAATCCGTTTATCTATCTCTATGCAGATATGCCTACAATAACTGTATTTGACAAAACTCACACAAAACTTAAAACTGTTACCTGAAAGTATTTTTAATACTAATAGTTGCATCTATTTGACATTTTTCTAAATACTTTCCCAAAGTTTCAGATAAATTACATCTTTCTTGGAGACAAATATCAGAGTTAGTCTGATAGTCTATCGTGTTAGTCTGTATCCACAAAAACAACGAGGAGTCTGGTAGCACCTTAAAGACTAACCGATTATTGTGGGCATAAGCTTTCGATAACTCCTCCTTATCTTTCTTGGAGGTAATTTTTAGGCTATACCGTGGTTTGATTTTATTTTTCATTTAATGCACTACGAATATAAACAATATAGGCCCTGGGCATATTTCACAGCATTGTAGGTGTTCGTTGAACAGGGGCACTTGTGGTGTGAAAAATGTTTCTCTTGAGTTTGGACCGTGACTATATCTTGAGCAAGAAATTTGGACCTTGACAAAAAATAATTCACTACCCCGGCATTAAGGGCTGCTCTGAAGAGGACGGTGATCAAGTGTTCTCCACGTGCACTGATAGTAGGAGAAGGGGGAATTTAGGTTACACATTAGGAAAAACTTTCTAGCTCTAAGGACAGTTCACTGTGGAACAGGTTGTCACAGACTCACAGGCCAGTGCTCTCTTGGCTCCGTCTGGCCCCTGGGAGGAACTGGCTTTTCAGAGTATTGACCCTACACAAAGTCACACTCTTTGCTCAGGGTTTAAGCTGTAGGCTTCTCCTGCGCCTCCCAGTACTGCCCGTCTGAGCCTCCAGCATGCCTGCCTCTCTCGAGCCTGCAGTGATTCTCAGCCAGCAGAGCACAGTAGGGTTTATTGTACATCTGGAGCAGATTACAAGACGTTCTCAGGGGCGTCCATCTGGGTCTGTCCCCATCCAGGTGGGCTCAGGCCGCTCTTTGTTCCCAGCCCAGAACTGACTCCTCCTTTCTGTGGCCCACTCTATATCACCCCCAAGGCCCCACGTCCATCTGTCTTCTTTCCCCAGCAAACAGGTCTCCGGTGACTCTCTCTTCAGCTCTTTGTTCTCTCCACTGCCCATAACTGGCTGGCTCCAAGTTCGGATGGGCCTTCGGGTCATCAGTCGCTAAGTTACAAAGTGTCCAGGCCATGGTCTGGGGTCCAGGCTGCTAGACTGGGTCACACCTGGTCCTCTACAACAACAGACCCCTCCCCTCTCACCTGGGTTAGACATGCAGCACATGGGGGAAACCGGGGCACACAGTTACATACTCAACATTAGAAAATATCCCACTTCATCACACAGGTTGCCTAGAGCGGATGTGGAATCCCCATCATTGGAGATTTTTAAGAACAGGTTGGACAAACACCTGTCAGGGATGGTCTAGGTTAACTTGGTGCTGCCTGAGATTGGGGCTGGACTTGACGATCTCTTGAGGGACCTTCTAGCCCAGCATTCCTATAGCTCTATGAATGGTGAAAAGGACATTCGAGGCACTTACAAACTAAACTCAGACACTTATTCCTGTCCAGCAGACGTCCTCAGCTGATGATGGCAACAGCGCTACTTGCTGCTAGTAGACCAGGCCATTTACCAGGTTAGAATCATGAAATTCAACAGAATAAAAAGCCATCCCCACCAGACACACAAGCAGTTACTGCTCACAGATCTAGCACACCGTTGAGTGTGTGCAAACAGCACTGCGCAGCCAGAGCACTGTGTGCACACACTAAATCGGGCAAATACTAAAAGAGTTTTTAATCTATTAAAATTTTGGACATTAGTTTGTGCAAATAAAACATTACAGAAAACTATGAAATCTGAAAAGCAAAAAGTGGTTCAGTGAGCAGATAGATGAGGCCAGAAATCCCACACGGGACACTCCAAGTGCCAGAGAAAAGCTAGGGAGGGATTGATTGGTTCTTGTAGGGAGACAGAGCAGAGCTCATCCATCTTCCTCTCTTGGGTCCTCTCAGGTTGTGGCACAGACTCCAACAGGCTCTGTTAAGCTGCAGAAGTTAAACACAGGCAACGTCTATTAAAGGGAACCTGCCACAATGTTTTGCGATGACAGTGCACACTGCTGTGGGACGGTCGCCCTAGTGGCCATGTTCAGTGGACAAAATCTCTAACCCCGTCGACAAAGCTTGTAGCTCAAGTGTCAGCGATCTGTGTTCCTGGAGCCTCAGGTGCTGGGCTCTGTCCCTCCTGCTTCCTCCCTGCAGTTCACGGGAGACTGTTCTCTGAAGCAGCTGGAGTTTATCATTGCAAAAGCTGAGCTCAGCCCATGCTGTACCAGCAGCCACAGAGAAATCCCTCTCACTAGAGTCTTTCACACCTAAAGTCATGGCAGAGAAAACAAGGAGGATTTGGCTGCAAACCTGTTCCTGCACCTCCAGTGTGAATAAAAGGGAAATAATAGATCCAGAACTCCCCTGTTCTGCTCCTTGAGGCTGGTTTGCTAGAGGGGATGGTCCAGGGAGACTCAGGGTTCAATGACTTGGACTAGGTGTCTCTCTCTAAAGGCCTCAGTGAGAGCAGTGAACCCCTAGGCTAGAGCCCCCCTCACTTACCCTTGGCAGATAGGTCAGAGCCACTAGATCCTTGGTCATTTGCTGTGCAGAGGACGAGGAGAAGACATTAGCGTCTCTCACAGGGCAGGGTGTCAGCGTAGTTAGTAGATACGGGGACTCCTATCCAAAGGGAACAGTCATCACCTCACTCTTCCCTAGCAGTGAGCTGGTTGGTTCACAGACCAGTCTACAGGGCAGCTGCCCAAGCTTTCCATTGTTCACCTGCAATAAACGTCAACATTGTAGGGGGTCAGCACTGCTCTGTGCTCTTCATGCCTCGTCAGAACGGGAGCCCGGACTACTCAACATTCAACGGCTGGCAAAGCAGGAGATGCTGGGCTAAGGATACCCCTGCCAAACAACCTCAACTCCGCCTCCTTTGGTCTGTGTCCAGAGGGGTCCCTCACGCAGACCACAGACATCACTCTCCTGTTGGGGACACCGGGCATGGCCACTAGGTAACTCAAGGGGATGGAAGACCACAAGTGTCGATGAAGCCCCCTCGCTCTAGGCCCAGGTGGCCCCCCCTTCCCTTTTCTGCCCGGAGATACTCACAGCAGTCATGCTGAGGAGTTTGCAACAGTGTATTGCAGGCGCAAACTGGCTGAAGCAAGATTAGGCCAAACAGGACAGAAATGTTAGATAATGCTGAACAAACAACTCCATATATGGTGAAATAGATGATAAGAGGAAAAAGGGGAACTGACCGGTATACCGGATTGGCTCTATGGGTACTGAGGGCAGCTTGCTATTGGATAAGTATGCTAAAAAAAGAATGTATAAAAATATGTGTAACTGCTTGCACTGGGGTGCAGGATTTGAGATTGTGGTCTCCCTGTACCACTTGAAGCTTCAAATAAACTTTTCTACTTCTCCACCCCGTTGTGGTTATTGGGCGACGCACACTGGGCAATGAATCCAGCTGTTGCTTGCCTCAGGCACTCTGTGCCGGCAACAGTTTTTTGAGCCCAATGTGGGACTCGGGACTTCAATACAAGCCTTGCTCGCATCCCTTGCGGGGACCGGTGGATGAGGACCCCGACCAACACCCAGTGCATGCGGGAGTGATTCCCAGTGGCCTCGGAGGGGCATAGCCCAACCGGCCCCGTAGGGCACAACGGTGCAACGCGCTTGATAAGTGGAGAAGCGCCGCAGGCGACGGTGTGGAACCAGTCCTTCGGATAAGGTAGGAACCTTTTGAAATCCGGATTGTCTGCTCTGTTTGAACCTGGGGATGCCCAGAGTTACCCTGTAGGCATGGGACAGGGACAGAGCTCGGGAGGAAGGGCACAGTGTACGTCCCTAGAGTTTCAGAGTAGCAGCCGTGTTAGTCTGTATTCGCAAAAAGAAAAGGAGTACTTGTGGCACCTTAGAGACTAACAAATTTATTAGAGCATAAGCTTTCGTGAGCTACAGCTCACTTCATCGGATGTGTCCCTAGAGTGTATCCTAGCAAATTGGAAGGTATTTGGATTGGCTCCTATGACTAAGAATAAATTAAAACGATACTGTACAGTTGACTGGCCTCAATATCAACTAGAGGACCAGGAGTGGTGGCCACCAGGAGGGTCAATTAATTACAATACGATCCTCCAGTTACTTTTGTTCTGTCAGCAAACAGGGAAATGGAATGAACATCTGTATGCGCACTTATTTTTTGCTTTGTGTAATCGAACAGATGTCTTACAGCGATGTAATTTGACTCCGACTGGTTCGGTAGTGGCTAATGTTAGTCCCCAGATCCCCACCCCAACTGTGATGGCAGGTCCAGCGTCCCCTTTGGTCCCTATACCCCCGCCTGATAGTGCCCATACTGTTGGCTTATATCCTTTACTTACCAAAACTAAAATCTCCCGTCCTGGCATGGACGGGTGTCCAGCCACAACTGTGCAGGTCTATACCCATGTGCCCTTTAACCCTGTGGATTTGGCTGCTTTCAAAGTACAGGCAGGGGAGTTTTCCACCAACGCGAGTAGGTTTATTTCAGTTTTCGAGGGCTGCATTAGCAGCTATAAGCCGGATTGGGACGATTGCAACATCCTCCTGCGCACCTTATTGTCTGAAATTGAAAGACAACAGGTCGTGTCCAAGGCAAGGGAGGAAGCACAGAGACGGTATGACCGGGATCGTAATAATGTCCCTGACCCGGATGAGCAGGTCCCCGAGTAGACCCCAGGTGGAACCCAAATGATCCTGTGGGTATGACCCGGCTTACCACCTATAAGCAGTTGATTTTGCATGGACTCCGTCACTCGGCTGTCCGACATAATAATTGGGCAAAACCATATGAGGTAATGCAGGATCTAAAGGAAAGCCCAGGGGCCTTCCTACAGCGTATTCGGGACGCGATTTGACAGAACACCAATGCAGACCCCGATGATCAGGAAACTGAGGCAATCATTAAGGGAATTTTTACAAGCAGAGCAGACCCTGATATTAAGAGAAAGTTACAGAAAAAAGAGGATCTAATGGGCATGACCATTGCACAAATCTTAGAGCCTGCAAACTGAGCTTATAGTCTAAGGGAGGCAGAAAAGGAGAAAAAGTAAGTTAGAATGATGGTAGTGGCGGTACAGGCCGGCACTATGGGAAGTGGCTGGGGAGGAAGGGGCCATGGACGCGGACGTCCAGGCCCACAGGAGAGATGACTGGGTCGCAACCAGTGTGCCTTGTGTAGACAAGAGGGACACTGGAAGAATGAGTGCCCAGAGAGGAATGGAAAGGGGGGGGCACCCCTATGATGGCAATGGAGGAACAGGAATAGGGGTGTCAGGGGGGACGGACTGCCCTGCCCCTGGAACCCCGAGTAAAGATGCAGGTGGGAAGTTCAGAAATAGACTTTTTAGTGGACTCTGGAGCAGCATGAACTGCCGTGAATCGACCCCTTCAGTTGCCGGTAGCAGACTCCCTTACCGTGCTGGGTGCCACAGGCAGAGGCACCAAGTGCCCAGTGTATGCCCCAGCGGATGCACTTTGGGAAATAGGACTTTATCTCACAAGCTGGTCTATCTCCCTGAGTGCCCGACTCCTCTGCTGGGACGGGATCTGCTTTGTCGCCTAGGCGCCACCTTGCAGTTTACTCAAGATGAAATAACCCTTACCCTACCCCCCGAGAATGCAGGGATCATGGCCCTTACAGCTGAGCCCTCAGCTATGCAAGCCCCAGAATGGAGCCTGTGGGAAGACTGGGTGTACCCTCTAGGGTGGGCAGCAGGGGTCCCAGGAAAAGCTACCCATCAAGTCCCTGTTAAGGTCCAGCTCCTGCCAGGAAAAGGCCTGGTGCAAGTTAAACAGTATCCAATTGCGAGGGAAGCCAGAGAAGGTTTACAGGACACTATAGATCGGTTCCTACCATATGGAATTCTCCGGGAATGCCAGTCAGCCTGGAACACTCCCATCCTGCCCGTACGAAAACCTGACGGCACGTATCTCTTGGTACAGGATCTGAGGGCGGTTAATGAATGGGTTAAAACTCGGCACCCCCCGGTTCCAAATCCGTATACCTTACTGGCTTCTGTAGGAGGCCAGTATACCCATTTTTCTGTCCTCGATTTGAAGGATGCGTTCTTCATTATTCCCGTAGATACCTCGTCCAAGAAATCTTTTCTTTTGAGTGGGAGGACACAAAAAGGGTTAAAAAGGAACTATGCTGGACAGTATTGGTCCAGGAGTTTAAAAATTCCCCCACCCTTTTTGGCCAGGCTTTGGCCAGGGATCTGGAAGAGTGGAACAACGAGGAGGGGGCTCTTCTTCTTCAATATGTAGATGATTTGTTAATTGCTACAGTGGGCCTAACCCCATGCCTCAAAGCCATTGTGGGTCTCCTGAATTTTATTGGCCTCCGAAGATATCGGGTTTCAAGAAGCAAGGCTCAAATTGCCCTCCCGATGGTACAATTCCTGGGGTTCCACATAAGGCAGGGGGAGCGTCAGCTTTCCAATGAGAGGAAGGAGGCTGTCTGCCAGGTTCCCGTTCCCATTAATCGTAAACGCCTCAGAGCCGTCCTGGGCATGGCGGGGTTCTGTCAGATACAGATCCCGGAATTTGGACTGTGGGCTAGACCCCTGTACGACTGTGTAAAAGGAGCTCAGATCATGACCCCTTCTATTGGACCCCAGAGGCCGACAGGGCATTTAAAATCTTGAAAAGGAAGTTGATGGAAGCTCCAGCTCTGGGCCTCCCAGATCTCACAAAGTCGTTTCAGTTGTATGTACATGAACGAAAGGGGGTGGCCCTAGGAGTGCTCACACAGTTGTTGGGAGCATGGAAACGTCCCGTGGCCTATTTCTCTAAGCAGCTGGACCAAGTGGCAAAGGGATAGCCAGCGTGCCTGCGGGCAGTTGCAGTCACAGCCCTGACGATGGCTGAAGCTGAGAAACTAACTTTGGGAGGGACAATACAGATATATACCCCTCATATGGTCCGAGCCTTATTGGATGCAAAGGGAGGCCTTTAGCTCACCCAGGCTCAGATGGCTAAGTATCAGGCTAAACTTCTAGAGAACTCTGAAGTCACCTTACAGTCTTGCCCCTCCCTTAACCCCGCCACCCTCTTACCGGAGACTGAGGAACAGGAACATGATTGTTTAGAGATCATAGATGCCCAATACTCTAGCCACCCAGACTTAAAAGATATACCCCTCCTAAATGCAGATCACGAGTGGTATACTGATGGTAGCAGCTCTGTGATAAATGGGCAAAGGAAGGCGGGCTATGCTGTCGTAACCCTTCATGACACTGTGGAAGCCAAGGGTTTGCCCACTGGGACCTCTGCCCAGCTGGCTGAACTAGTCGCCCTCACCCGTGCGCTTGAACTGTCAAAAGGAAAGCGGGTCAATGTTTTTACCAATTCAAAATATGCCTTTGGAGTGCTACATGCTCATGCTGGCTTATGGAAGCAAAGGGGAATGCTGACAGCTCAAGGCTCCCCAGTTAAGTACGGGCCCCAAATCCTCCGGCTCCTAGAAGCCGTACAACTCCCCTCGGAAGTGGCGGTGGTACACTGTAAAGCCCATCAAAGGGAAGATCAAGATGTGGCCGGGGTAACCCCCGAGCAGATAGAGAGGCTAAGCATGCTGCCACCCTGATATCCCCTCAGACTGAGAATGCCCATATGCATGCCCTTATCCCATCCGTGGGGGAGCTTCCAACCCTCCAGTACTCTGGGGAGGAGAGACAGCTAATTGACAAACTCTGTCTCCAGGAAAAGGAGGGATGACTCCATTCCCTGGAAGGGAAGGTCCTGCTACCGAAGGGCCTGATCCAGCCAGTGTTACAGAAATTACATCAAACCACTCACTCTGGCAGGGAAGCACTTATCCAACTGATGGGAAAGTACTTTATAACTTCTGGACTCTGACCCCTGGCTACCCAGGTACAGGTGGACTGCTTAGTCTGCCAAAAGAATAACCCCCGACCAGGACATCCAGGGCCACCCGCTGCTCTGGAACCCACTCCGGGCCCCGGGCAGGTGTGGCAAATAGATTTTACTGAGTTTCCCCAGACCCAAGGGTTCAAATATCTCCTTGTCTTAGTGGATCGATTCAGCAGCTGGCCAGAAGCCTTCCCATGCTGCAATTGCACTGCCAGGATGGTGGCCCTTAAGTTTGTTAAGGAGGTCATTCCTCGCTTCGGACTTCCCCAGTGGATGGAATCTGATAACGGGACACACTTCACATCAAAGATCGTCCAAAGCATCTCAAATGCCTTCCAGATCCCCTGGAAACTCCATATGCCCTGGAGACCACAAGCCAGCGGCGTAGTAGAGCGTACCAATCAGACCCTTAAATGACATCTTTCAAAAGTGTGTCAAGAAGCCTCTCTGTGATGGCCTGATGCCTTACCCCTTGTCCTGCTCTGCATCCGCGCTCTCCCAAAGAGTAGATTAGGGCTTAGTCCCTTTGAAATTATGTTTGGGAGGGTATGGCCTATGAATGGCACACCGGTTCTGTCAGGGGAGTGGGAGCTGGGTAATGGTTTTTTGTCTCGCTATATGTGTTCCCTGTCTGCTGTTCTCTTGTCTCTTCACATACTAAAAACTCCCAGCCTCTTCCCTTGGACTCTCCTGTCCACTCCTTACAGCCCAGCGACTCTGTGCTTGTCCGCACCTGGAAAGACGAGCCTCTCCAGGAAAAGTGGAAAGGACCCTACATCGTCCTGCTGATCTCCCATACAGTGGCAAAGGTCGAGGCAAAGGAAGAACTGGATCCATCACCACCCACCCCTTCATCAGCAGAGCAGTGGACCGTCCACGCCGTTGACTCCTCATCTAGTGACGATCTCGGGCTAAAGTTACTGTTTAAGAGACACAAACAGCGGGCACCTTAGCGCCAAAATGGGCCCACTCAAAAACTGGAAACCCTGGACCGGGAGGACCCTGATAATAATTAATCATGTAACCCTGTTATTTTCTATGCTGTTATTTCTAAACTGTGCATATCGGGAACATAATTCCTTTGTTTTACTTGCGCACCATGTTGCTACTTTAACAAACCAAACTGATTGCTGGGTGTGTGCTCCAACTCCACTTTCCCCCAGAACAGGAGTGCCCCTTGTCATGCTGCCCTTAACCCTAGCAGAATTATCCGCCACCAAAAAGCAGGAAAGTAGAAATCGAACGGACTCACCGTTCTGGGATAAGAGCTCTTTGCAGCAAGCTACCTACCAGGATCAGGAGTATTCAGTTGCAGAGCTCACTGAGGGAGTGTTTTGTTTTACCCGAAACCAATCTGATCACTATAGGCGTCCTGTGGGAAGGAGCTCCTGTGTTATTACATAGTGGGCTGATGGATATTGGATAAAAACCAAGAGGGGAAGTCAGCAATGTGCATGTAATGGTTCCTCCCCTTTTGGGGAAACTCTTACGAATGATCTTTCCACAAAAGGAGGGTCAGGAAATATAAATTGCCGTTCAGTTAACATTTCCACGATAGCAGGCTAATGGTGGGTTTGCAGTGGTCCTTATGGTGAGTGCAATTTGCACAGCACAGTTAGGAATACCCCCCCTTGTACCCACTCGGGAGGATGGGAAGCCCCCCTGGGGGCCTATGAATTGTTTGGAAAAGCGGCCTTAAATATCCCAGGAATCCCTCTAAGAAATAGTCCTTATTGGGCCCTACAGGATCACTATTTTGTATGCAGCCGAAAGGCTTACAAGGTATTGCCAGTAAATTGGACATGTGGCTGTTATATAGCTCATGGAGTTCCTCATCTTTCAATAACAACCACACTGCCCAAAGGAAAGATTAGGAATGCCCGAGATACCTCTGTTGAGTCACAGGAAGAGACCCAGCAGTGACTCAATGCGGCCTTGGAGGGCAATGCTAAGAATCCCCTCACAACTGAAAAGCTTACAGGTTGCTCCATACTGGGAATTGTGCCACTGATTACCGGGCCAGCCATAGCATGCATAGGCCGCTATATTGTAAGGCTTCAAAATGGTGCTTGAAAAAGTAGCCTTAGAATTAGAGGACTCGATTTGTGATCTAGGGTCAGCAACAGTAACATTAAATAAGGAGGTACAGCAGCTCAGAATGTATTCCCTCCAAAACAGGCTGGCATTGGACTACCTTTTGGCATCCCAAGGGGGTCTTTGTGCCCTTGTCGGGTCCCGATGTTGTGTATATGTAAATGACAGCAGTTATGAGATTTATGATAAGGTGATACAGGCTGAGGCCCATGCCCGAGCAGGAGCACAGGCTGCTTACACTGCCCGTGAGAGTGATTGGTCGCAAACTTTGTGTTCAGGCTGCGGTTTGTCATCTTGGCTTGGTGGTTTATTTAGGCTGTTGTTAAAAAGTTTTCTTCCTGTTTGAATCGTACTGATGGTGTTATACTGTGCAATATCATGTGTAAAAAGAAAAGGAGTACTTGTGGCACCTTAGAGACTAACAAATTTATTTGAGCATAAGCTTTTGTGAGCTACAGCTCACTTCATCGGATGCATTTGGTGGAAAATACAGTGGGGAGATTTATATACACACACAGAAAACATGAAACAATGGGTTTTATCATACACACTGTAAGGAGAGTGATCACTTAAGATGAGCCATCACCAGCAGCTGGGGGAGGAGGAAAACCTTTCATGGTGACAAGCAAGGTAGGCCATTTCCAGCAGTTAACAAGAACATCTGAGGAACAGTAGAGGGTGGGGTGGGGGGAGAAATACCATGGGGAAATAGTTTTACTTTGTGTAATGACTCATCCATTCCCAGTCTCTAGTCAAGCCTAAGTTAATTGTATCCAATCTGTAAATTAATTCCAATTCAGCAGTCTCTCATTAGAGTCTGTTTTTGAAGTTTTTTTGTTGAAGGATAGCCACCCTCAGGTCTGTAATCAAGTGACCGGAGAGACTGAAGTGTTCTCCGACTGGTTTTTGAATGTTATAATTCTTGATGTCTGATTTGTGTCCATTTATTCTTTTACATAGAGACTGTCCAGTTTGACCAATGTACATGGCAGAGGGGCATTGTTGGCACATGATGGCATATATCACATTGGTAGATGCGCAGGTGAACGAGCCTCTGATAGTGTGGCTGTTGTGATTAGGCCCCTGAATAGAATAAGATGGTGTCCCCTGAATAGATATGTGGACAGAATTGGCAACGGGCTTTGTTGCAAGGTTAGGTTCCTGGGTTAGTGGTTCTGTTGTGTGGTTGCTGGTGAGTATTTGCTTCAAGCTGGGGGGCTGTTTGTAAGCAAGGACTGGCCTGTCTCCCAAGATCTGTGAGAGTGATGGGTCGTCCTTCAGGATAGGTTGTAGATCCTTGATGATGCGTTGGAGAGGTTTTAGTTGGGGGCTGAAGGTGATGGCTAGTGGCGTTGTGTTGGGCCTGTCCTGTAGTAGGTGACTTCTGGGTACTCTTCTGGCCCTGTCAATCTGTTTCTTCACTTCAGCAAGTGGGTATTGTAATTGTAAGAATGCACGATAGAGATTTTGTAGGTGTTTGTCTCTGTCTGAGGGGTTGGAGCAAATGTGGTTGTATCTCAGAGCTTAGCTGTAGACAATGGATCGTGTGATATGATCTGGATGAAAGCTAGAGGCATGTAGGTAGGAATAGCGGTCAGTAGGTTTCCGGTATAGGGTGATGTTTCTGTGACCATCGCTTATTAGCACTGTAGTGTCCAGGAAGTGGATCTCTTGTGTGGACTGGTCCAGGCTGAGGTTGATGGTGGGATGGAAATTGCTGAAATCATGGTGGAATTGCTCAAGGGCTTCTTTTCCATGGGTCCAGATGATGAAGATGTCATCAATGTAGCGCTAGTAGTGTTAGGGTATTAGGAGACGAGAGCTGAGGAAGTGTTGTTCTACGTCAGCCATAAAAATGTTGGCATCCTGTGGGGCCATGCGGGTTTGTTGGCAAGATTAGGCCAAACAGGACAGAAATGTTAGATAATGCTGAACAAACAACTCCATATATGGTGAAATAGAGGATAAGAATAAAAAAGGGAACTGGCTGGTATACCGGATTGGCTTTATGGGTGCTCAGGGAACCTTGCTATTGGATAATTATGCTAAAGAAAGAATGTATAAAAATATGTGTAACAGCTTGCACTGGGGTGCAGGATTCGAGATTGTTGTCTCCCTGTACCACTTGAAGCTTCAAATAAACTTTTCTACTTCTCCACCCAGTTGTAGTTATTGGGCAACGCACACCGGGCAACGAATCCGGCTGTTGCTTGCCTCGGGCACTCTGTGCCGGCAACACTCCCGCCTGCCAATGAATAGCAATTCCCGCCGGTTCAGCTACACCCAGTGGAGTCGGGTGGGCGCACATTCCCCTGTCACCCTAACCCTGGGGTTGGCAGCCTTCCCACCTTAGACCAGGAGGTCTGAGCAAGTCAATAGCCCCTGCCTGAGCCCTGGCTGTTCCCTGCTCTACCCTGCCGGAGGGCTGGTGCCTTAGACGGCCAACTGCCCTGTTGCTTAGACTGTTTTTCCAGGAGCATCAGCAAAGGGACGTGGCCTCCCTCAGAGACTAACACTGAGGGAGAGCCACACACCCCTACACACCCATTCTGATGGGACACAGGGAGCCCAGGGCATAGTTGAGCATCTGAAACCTTAACTCCCTGTTAACAAAGTTCTTGCTTGTGAATTTCCGTTGTTCTGGAGTAACGAGGAGGAGGGAGGGAGGCATGATTGAGGGCCAACTGTAGGAGGAAGGGTGGTGCGCTGAGGAGGTTTTGTTGGCACTTCTCAAAGCCCCTCCATTACCCACTGAGGCACCCCAGAGAGGGTAAAGAGAAAGCTGGACGACTACACCCTAGCAGGGCCCAGCAGATTTGCGCATTTTATACTGACTCTTGGTGACAGGCATTAGATGGTCTCAGATGCAGACCATCATTTATGTAAATATTTTCCATAGTTGTTAGTCTTGGTCTTGTTCCTAAAGGAGACAACTGAGGAGAGGATTTGAACTCGTGGTCATTGAGGTGACAGAATGATGCTGATCTGAAGTCAATGGAAAGACTCCCATTGGCTTCAACAGGCTTTGGATCAGGCCCAGATTTCACAAACATCAAACTCCAACTTTCAGATGAGTCAAAAGAAATGTAACAATAAAAGCAGGTCAGACACCTTCAGGGTCATACTCAGCCACACACAGCACAGCTCTAGGGGGATAATAATTCAGCCCAACACAACCGAATAGATTCCTGACCATTGCCTTGTCTACACTAGCAAAATTGGGACCCCTACCCTGAAGCAATGCAATTCCACCAGAGATCGTAATGGTGGAGCAATTGAGGAGATGGGGTTCAGGTGGCTTTAATCACTGTGTCATCTAGAGTTGCTCTGAGCAACATTAGATAATGTGTCAACAGCACAGATTAACCAACAAGTTCTGGGAATCTATTAGGGACAATTTTTCTTTCAGAAGGTGGAGAAAGCTACTAGGGGAGAGGCTGTTCTAGATTTGATTTTGACAAATAGGAAGGAACTGGTTGAGAATTTGAAAGTGGAAGGCAGCTTGGGTGAAAGCGATCATGAAATCATAGAGTTCATGATTCCAAGGAATGGCAGGAGGGAGAACAGCACAATAAAGACAATGGATTTCAAGAAGGCAGACTTTGGCAAACTCAGGAAGTTGGTAGGTAACAACTTCCCTGTTGCCCATGGCAACAGGGCCCTCCCTAGTGGGGGTGTGGGTGCCGGGATAACCCCTCCTCCACCCCAGGCCCCACCCAACACTGTCCCCCCTTCCTGCCCCCACCCCCATTCCACCCCTTCCCCTGCCCTACTTCTTCCTGTCCCTGCTCTGCCCCGTCCCCATTCCGCCCCTTCCCCCAAGTGCCCATCCCCTCATCTCCCGAGCGATGCCGAGAGCTGGTGAGGCGGAGCGAAACATGGCCGTTCGCACTGCTGCTGGCCCCCAGGCCACCCAGGCCCCGCGTCCCCTGAAGGGTGGGGCCCCCCACAAAGCACGGGCCCAGGGCGCCCATCCCAAACTATCCAATGGACAGGACCGCTCTGTATGGGAAGCAAGTCTAAAGGGGAAGACAGTTCAGGAGAGTTGGAAATTATTCAATGAGACATCAAGGGTACAAGTGTAAACTATCCCACTGCACAGGAAGGACAGGATGGATGGCAAGAGACCACACTGGTTGAACCAGGAGATCTTCAATGATCTGAAACTCAAGACTCCTACAAAAGGTGGAAACTAGGTCAAATTACAAAGGATAACTATAAACAAATAACACAAGCAGGTAGGGACAAAATTTGAAAGGCCAAGGCACAAAATGAGATTAAATTAGCTAGAGACATAAAGGGTAACAAAAGTCATTCTATAAATACATTAAAAGCAAGGACAGGGTAGGCCCGTTACTCAAGGAGAAGGGAAAGACAATAACAGAAAATGTGAAAATGGCAGAAGTGCTAAATGACTTTTCTGTAACGTGATTTAGACAAGTTAGAAGTTTTCAAGTTGCCAGGACCTGATGAAATGCATGCTAGAATACTCAAGGAGCTGACTGTGGAGATATCTGGGCCATTGGTGATTATCTTCGAAAAGTCATGGAAGACGGGAGATTCCAGAGGACTGTAAGAGGACAAATATAGTGCGGGTCTGTAGAAAAGGGGATAAGGACAAGCTGGGGCATTACAGACCTGTAATCCCCGCTCCCAGTGCTGTTAGCTACGCTCCTCGTGGGGGTGGCTTTTTAGAGCGCTGGGAGAGCTCTCTCCTAGCGCTGGTGCCACGATTCCATGCTGGTGCCGTGGCAGCGCTTTAACGCTGCTAATGTAGACAAAGCCTAAGTCTTTTGATACTGTCTCACATGACAGTCTCAAAACAAGGGAAATACAGCCTAGGTGGAGCTACTATAAGGTGGTTACAGAACTGGTTGGAAAACCGTTCCCAGAGAGTAGTTATCAGTGGTTCACAGTCAGGCTGGGGGTCCCACAGAGATCAGTTCTGAGACCAGTTCTGTTCAATAGTTTCATCAATGATTTAGATGATGGCATAGAGAGTACACTTATAAAGTTTGTGGAGATACTAAGCGGGAAGGGGTTCCAAGTGCTTTGGAGGGCAGGATTCTAATTCAAAATTATTTGAATAAACTGGAGACAAGATCTGAAGTAAATAGGATGAAATTCAACAAGGACAAATGCAAAGTACTCCACTTAGGAAGGAACAATCAGTTGCACACATACAAAATGGGAAGTGACTGTCTAGGAAGGAGTAATGTGGAAAGGGTCTAGGGGTCATAGTGGACCACAATCTAAATATGAGTCAACAGTGTAACACTGTTGCAAAAAAAGCAAACATCCTTCTGGGACGTATAAGCAGGAGTGTTGAAAGCAAGACACGAGAAGTAATTCTTTCACTATACTCTGTGCTGATAATACAATTTAGCTGGAGTATTGTGTCCAGGTCTGGGCATCACATTTCAGAAAGGATAGTGGACAAATTGGAGAAAGTCCAGAGAAGAGTAACAAAAATGATTAACGGTCTATAACACATGAGCTGTGAGGTAAGCTTGAAAGAACTGGGTTTCTTTAGTCTGGAAAAGAGAAGACTGAGAGCGGACAGGACACCAGTTTTCAAGTGCATAAAAGGTTGTTACAAGGAAGAGGGAGAAAATTGTTTTCGTCAACCTCCGAGGACAGGACAAGAAGCAATGGGCTTAAATTCCAGTACAGGAGGTTTAGGTTGGACATTAGGAAAAACTTCCTGTCATGGTGGTTAAGCACTGGAATAAATTGCCCAGGGAGGTTGTGGAATCTCCAGCACTGGAGGTTTTTAAGAGCAGGTTAGACAAACACCTGTCAGGGATGGTCTATAGATGAAACTTAAACAGGCTGGAAGCTGAAGCAAGACAAATTCTGACTGCAAATAAGGGGCAGATTTGAGCTTCCCCTGGGATGGGGTAAATTCTCCATCCCTTAGAGACTTTACATCTGAAATGGGCATCTCTTTCTGAAGGATCAGCTCTAGTTTGCCCACAGGCTACCAGGTTGGTCGCTGGTGTGATTCCCTGCACTGGGCTTTGCAGGAGCTCAGACTGCTCTCTTCCAGTCTTAATGTCTGATTACTAATCTTCTCCCTTCAGAGACACTGTATTGCTGAGATGTATCCAACAGCCCTAGAGGCTGCAAACTGGAGAGCAAGACATGAACCCCAGGTACTGTGGGTTCCAACTCTAGCACAAGAACTTGACTGCAGAGGAACAGGGCCAAAGAGGACAGGGCCTCACAGACCCTGAGGAAATTCCAGCTTCAGTCTAGAAATCCGAATGAGAATTTTTCAGGGTTTGAGTTTAATGGATTCCCCCTCTCCCACTAGGAAAAACAGACAAACACACAAACGCCTTACCCCAGGAGACAGAGAGTGGCTCTAACAGGCTTTCATGCTCCACGCAACATGAATAATGGGCTTTGATCTTGGGATTAATTTCCATTGTCACCCAGGTCTGGTAGGTCCCGTCCCCATTGGGTAAGATGCCTTCAGAATAGGTCTCTTGCTGTCTGCTCTCCCCATTTTTCAGCCAGGTCACGGGGATGTCCTGGGGGTAGAACCCACTGACTTTACAGAAGAGGGTGGTGAGGCCATCGTGAGATGACCTTTCACTCTTTTTAGCTGTTGGGCGCTCTGGAAAAAAGAAGAAATTGAAGTTTTGAAGCTCTAATCCAAGCAGCCTTTGCTGGAGCTTTGCAACATAAACTTCTGAGACTCCAACAATAGGAGAAGATGGAAACCCTCTGGTGAGGGAGAACCACCATGTTAGAGGATTTCTGTGCTGAATTCACAGCATCAACAATGGTGAACCCCGAATCCAGGTCCCTGACCAGATTCTATTAGTGTGGAAACCAGAAGCCTCTACTCCCAGCCACAATGACACAAGTACCTTAAAAGACTTCACTAAGCTCCAGATACAGATGTCAATGCTTAATCACTAGCTACGTTTCTGCTCATTTCCTATCAGTCCCTGGATTTGAAAGAAAGAAGAATGTTGCCCTGGCCAGGGAGCAAAAAAAATGAACTAGATAAACTGACCAATTAGAGATGGAAAGGACCATTAAACAAAAAAATGACACATGGTTGTAAACTGCCCCTCAAATTAGCTAATATTAATTGGCTAATTTCTTGTAGGTTGTTAACAAAACTATTTACCCCAATATTATGGCTTTCAAAAGGATATACACATGTTAAAAAATCAGTATCCCAGCCCCTTGGCACTGAAATACACATTTCACTGCTGTGAATAGGTTTTTCTTCCTGACATTTGTAAAGATGGCAAAGGACAATATAATGTTCTGCTGAGGATTGTGAGAGAAATAAGCAACTAGTATAATGTTGCGAAGAACTGGGTACAAATTTCAAGTAACCTTGAACAGCAAGTGCAAACTGTTTGGGAACAGAAAGATTAGGGTGTGTAATGGTGCTAACTAATTTGGGGAATTTGTGTCCATGGTAACAAACAAGTTACGTACATAGGTAATAGTGAATTAATATTTTGAAGCAGACTACACTGCAACTATCCTCCTGAGTCGGAGTGGTAAAGCATTTATCCTCTTCCTGTCTATGTTTGTGCTGATTAATCTTTAACTAAAAAGCTTTAATAATAAATTTGAGTGTGATTATCTGATGTCTTATTGATAAAAGAATCAAGAAGTATGAAAGTGTTGCAGCAAAGGTACGTCTTGAGGGGGAAACCTTAAGGACAAGGGGAGCCTTCCTCCAGGTTAGTATGGGGAGGGCAATTCCACATGTAGGGGATGGCATGGAACGAAGCACAGAGATGACTGTGGGAGAAGTTTGGACAAAGGCAACAAGAATAAAACTACTGTCATTGGTGGAACACAGCTGTTGGGGATAACACAACAAATAACATGGTATGGACAGTGAATGAGGAAGAATTGCATGGTGAATTAAGCTGGTGGCCATAGAAGTGGTGGCACTTCCATAATTAAGCAAAATGCTCTAACATGCACAGGCAGATTGCCTTGATAACTGCTGTGACACACCAGGGGAAAAGGTAGAATTTGTGCTGCAAATTTGGGCTCATTTGGTCAAGTGCTGGCTCTGGAGATGCAGCTTCTCTACAATGAGCTGCTTTTAACATTTTCAGTTTCTTTTTTTCCAGCAGAGCTGGTGGGGAAGGGGTTGTTTCCCCACCCATCCCTGAAGCAAGCTTTGCTGAACTGCACCCTACGCCCTGCTCTATTTTGGAACTGGGGCTGGGGAATGGAAATGTAACCAGTAGGGACCTCCAAGGTGGGGCTAGTCCCCCTGCCTTACCTTTCCTCTGCATAGTCTCCTTCCCATACTCTAGAGAACTCCTTAGCCAGGAAATACATTCCTCTTCCAGGTACCGTTTCCACTGCTGGTTGTCACGTACTTCAGCCTCCCATCTCCTCTTGGTGATCTGAGCCCCAATATCTGCTGCCTCCTAAGTCACGGTCTCCTTATCGAAGGTAAAAAGAAAAGGAGTACTTGTGGCACCTTAGAGACTAACAAATTTATTAGAGCATAAGCTTTCATGAGCTACAGCTCACTTCATCGGATGCATTTGGTGGAAAAACTATCGAAGGTAAGAAAGTCTCGTCCGTCATATGAATCCTGGTAAAACCCCCAAGTGGTGTTGTCTTCTTGGAGACCACAGCCACATATCATCTGGATAATGTGAAACCCTGAAACACAGCTGAGGGTCAGCCGCAGCCTCTCTCAGAAATCTCACCAAGACCCCACTGCAGGTAGCCCAGTGGGTCCTCCCCTCGCTACTGGGCCCTCCGTCCCCTGAGAAATGGGGTTCTGACTTATGCTGTTGGGTCCTACACCCTCCAAGCTCTTTTCAGGAGGGAACCCAAACCCACAGGGGACGCCCTCTCCATCTGTTGTACACTAAAGACCCCCGCTGCAGAGAGCTCACCACTTTCAAGGATTACCTCACTGCTGCTTGTTCTTGTAAACTCCCCGCAGGGGGTGCAGGGTGGCACAACCCCAAAGGGAGTACTCTGGATATTGCAGGGGTTTATCCCCTCCAGCTCTCTTCTGTTCTCTGAGGATCCCCCCAGTACTGGTAGTCAGGGTCATTCTGGAGAAGAGAGGGCATGCAGAGGGTCTGTACCCCCTCTCTCCTAGTGTGGTTGTATTAATTTTGCAGAGTCCTCAGGGTCACTTGGTCCCCCACCTCCTTCCTTCATAATACCCCATGTCCCTGTGAGGAGGGGGTACAGGAGATCTGCCCCCCACACTAACCTCTGCTCATGTTTAAGGACCTCACAGTATCCCCAGGGTACCTCTGTTTCCATGCCCCATCTTCCCCGTGCCCCCAGCTCAATCTAGGAACGGCAAAACACCAACTTTGGATGCTTGGCCTCTTTTTCACATGGCCACTGTCTCCAAGTGATTCCCTGTAAGGATCAGGCCATTGACGGCCCTTAGTTCAGCTGGTCACCATTTTCCTACAGCTAGGCTAATCTTCACAACAACGGCCCCATCTCGCACACAACCAAGAGCAGACTCAATTAATACTGGCACCCCTGGGCGACAGAAGGCGGGGGTGGGGGGGAGATGGGAGGGTGGCAGGGGGATGTGGGGATGGCGACAGGAAGGAGAATTTAGGGGAGGGAGGCTGTGGGGAACAGAGAACACTGTGGGGATCATGAGGAAGACTGAAACATGTGGGGAACAGATCAGACCCCTCGCTTGGCAAACAGGGCAGAATGTGGGGGCACAAAAATAACCCACACAGGTCCCAAATATTTTCACTACTCCCTCACCCTGCATTAGATACATCGAGGTAAATGCCTAGATTTTCAGCAATGACTAGTGATTTTGGGTGCCCAACTGAGACCTTTTAAAGGGGCCTGATCAGAAAGTGGGAGCACCTGGCCTCTGAATCTCAGACACCCAAAAATCACTAGTCACTTCTGGAAAAATGTAGGTCAAGGGATTAAAATTCAATTTGGTGTCACAGCCACAGGTGAGAGCCGAGCCCACTAAGCTGTGTCCCTGAACTATGCCCCAGATCTGGAGAAACACCTGTAATGGTTGTTCTCAGAGATGTGTTGCACACGTCCATTCCACACTAGGTGTGCGTACCCCGCACACAGTCGCCAGACATTTTCCCCTCCATGATACCCCTCAGGCTGGCTCTAGCGCCCTCTAGTGTGGCACACTCATGTTGCAGGGTGAGGGGACCAGTTGACCCCGCACCTTCTCAGTTCCTTCTTGTCAGCAACTCCAACAGAGGGGTAGGAGGGTGGCTCGTGGAATGGACGTGTGCAACACGTCTCAAAGAACAACCATTACAGAAAGGTTAGTAACCATTTTTTCTTCAACTGCTTGCACACGTCCATTCCACCTTTGGTGACTCCCAGTGGACACGTGGATTACAACACTGCCCAACCAAACCCAGTGCATCTCTAACTTGCTGGGTGATGGCATTGTTGGAAGAGAAAGTATGTACTGACGCCCAGGTGACTGCTCTGCAAACATCCTGGATTGGATCTGGGCCATGATCACCACTGAGGAAGCTTGTGCTCTCACAGAACGGGCCGTCAGGAAGGCAGGTGGTGGGACACCTGCCTGCTCGTACCACATGTGAATGCACAATGTGATCCAGGATTAAATTCTCTGAGCTGAAATGAAATGAAATACAACTTTATATCTTATTTCCCTAAATTCAGACATAAAAATGATACATGCCATCAAATGGAAAAAAAGATTCAGCAGATTACAACCTTTGTAAAGATCTGTTGCATGGCATATTTAGCATAAAGCATATTCCAGTTATGTCATATTCACATTCACAAGCATATTTTCATGAAGCATATGGAGTGCAACGTCACAGTCTTTCAAAGCCCTTGCGGAAGTAAATGGACCTATTGCGTGAAAAAAACTGATCAATCGCCCAGCAGGGCGTGGAAGGCTGAGAGAGCTGCTAGATGTATCATAAGAGATGAAATCACTAGACCTTTCTGTTTTAGATGAAGCAGATACTCCAGAACAGTCTGGACTTGTGGAGAGATGACTCAGCGGCTGAGGGGCAGGGGTGCTGGATCAGCATGGCCAAGGGGCCACGGCCCTACCAATTCAGTGGGCAAGAGCAGGGGAGGGGGAAGCCTCAGGGGAAGAGGTGGAGCGGGGGTGATGCCTCGGGGGAAGAAGCAGAAGCTGTTGCGCTCCCCCCACTTGTAGCGAGGTTCCAGTGCCCCTAGCTGTGATAACCAAACAGAGAATTACTTCCATTTGGGGAGGTAAGTAGCTCTGCTAGAAGGTTTCCTACTACCTAGCAAGACCTAGCAGACCTGCTCCAAACAGGCCAGTTCCACAGGATTTAACCATGGAGTTTCCACAACGTCAGGCAGACGGAGCATTTGGCTGTGATCTTGTGAGATCGGGTACAGAAAGAGAGGGAGCAGGTAGTGGGGCGGCTGCCCCACTCCTCCAGGGAGAGGGTTAAAAGCAGCCTTGAAGTGTCCTGGGGAGAGAAAACACCCATCCCTGCGTTTTCCGGGGAGGAGGAGGCAGCCTGCACCAGCATGGGACCTTCGTCTTCTCCTTCTGCACCAACCGAATCCCGTAGCTCCAGGTTCTGAGAGTCGGTACCTGACTCTGTGTCATAGTCCGGATCAGCTGCTGTTCAGTGTGACAGAGGAATCCTTCTCTCAGACACCACTGAGTAGGAGCATCTACACGGGGGGACCAGGCAGCAGACGAAAACCCCAGGGGTTCTGAAAAGGCCATTGTATCTGCATGGGCCTTTGCCTACTGGGCCGGGCTCTCGGAGGATCCCCCACCCTGGGATCCACCATTGCACAGGACTGACTGGTGGGGTACTGGTACCAGTCCCTCATCTGGGTGCAAGATTCAAACTCCAACTTGGATGATGAGTCATCTTGTGGGAAAGAGAGGGGTGGTACCCCTCAGCTCCAGGAGACAGTGCTGTGGAGCCAGGGATCGGGGCCGAGATGGGGAAGCCTGCTTCGACATAAGCAGAGAGCAAGGGGCCTGGTACCAAATAGGAGCTCAGGGCAACATGCTCCCTTCTGCTTGCCTGCACTGCTGGCACCAACTGTTATACTGCCAACAATGGTGGTAGCAAACATGCCAGCAAGTCCCTGGCCACCACAAACGCCTCCAGGATGCATGGTACCGCAACCCTGCTGCTGCCCCACTGCCTCTCCGGTGCCAGCGGCTGGTCGGGTACTGGACTCCATAGAGTCTGTGAACAGGGCGGAGTCGACGGTATCGCCTGCAGAGCAGGGGCAGAGGAGTGGCCAGATGCTGGTCGCACTCCCCTGCACTGAACCGGTGGCAGAGCTGACAGCGATCCTCAAGAAGAGTCTCATCCACACACTTTAGACAGCTAGAGTGCAGGTCGCTCAAAGGCATGGGCTCGCCGCAGGAGGCCCCGGGTTTGAAGCCCGGAGACGGAGGCATGCCCAGTTCCAGGAGCAGAGGAAACTCTGCTACAAGAGTCCAACTAACTATTTACACCAATCAGCGAAAGTCAAAAGGTGAGAAAAATACGAAGGGGAAAAGGGATGGAGTAACAATGAGAGAACCACTGAGAATCTCGAGAGGTGCGGGGCGGCTGCTCACAGAACACGCAGAGATCCCAAGCCAAGCGCCCGAGAGGAGTGGGGTAGGTCAGGCAGCCCCACCCACCCCTCTTCTCCTCTGTGCTAAACTCCACAGGGATGAGCAAGGTGGGGGCACCAATGGGGTCTCAGAGGGACTAGACCCCGAATTCCCCCATGTGCGTGTTGGGGACAGACACAGCTAGAGAGGGGAATACTATAGAGGCACCCACAGGACTGCGAGGAAGGGTAAATGGGGGGACGAGGGCAGGAGAGGGCAGTTGAGATAGTGATTGGGGAGGGGGCAGTGGGGACAGAACAGCAGCTCCCCAGAACAGATTTAGGGGTGGCGAGCGGAGCCCCTCTCTCAGCACTGGAGAGGCCAGTGTCCGTGTGAGCAGGTCAGGCTGGACAGGCTCAGCAGCAGGGGACCAATGGGTGAGACTAGTCAGGAGAGGGTTAAACTAGCTACAGAGGGGATGGGCTAGGGGGGCAGACACTTGGCAACCCTCCGCCCTGTCGCTTAGTCATGGGGCAGTGGCACCAGGAACCCAGGTGTCCAGGGCAGGACAGGAATTAGTTCTCATTGTTGCTGTCTCAGTGCTGGGAGCCAGGAGGGATTAGGGGAGTGGGTGGGGGGGGGTACCAGAAATGGTTGGGGATGCTCCCGGGTAAGGAGCAGTGTGACAGGCTAATATCACTGACACAGGGAAGTCATGGGGCTGGTGAGTGAAAATCCTAAAGGCTCAAAGCAGAACGCGAATAAAAAGTAGCTCTAATATTATTCCCCAAAAACTCATGACATTTAAGCCAAACTCAGGACTTCTGGAGCCTGACTGGTGATGTCTGAACACTTGGGGCTGTCGATATTGGGATTCCCCATCACTCGGTGTCTGGGAATTGAGACAAGGCGTCCCAGAGCCCTGCTCTAGCTCTAGGGTCTGACAGCGTCACTGTCGTAGTCAGGAGGAACAAACCCCTCCATGCAGGAATCTCCAGCTGCGATTCTCTGGCCTCAGTGACCAGGAAGCCGGACTAGCCGGGTCCAATGGGACCTTCTGGCCTATGCACCTCTGCTGCTCTGATTGGGAAATGACCACACGGGGGGGGGGGGGTGCCCTCGGAAGAGTGGCAGAGGCAGCTGCAAGTGGAACTGGTGGCAGGAATATGGGGTGTTTGGGGAGGGGACACCATGAATGTCCCGTTCCAGGGGGAGTCAAAAATATCTTTCACATGAAGCTCCAACCTGCAGCCCCCACAAGTGTCTCTCTCTCTCCCCCACATTCACACCGACTCCTTTGAGAAAATGCCCCCGTGCGCCTCTCTGTCCCCTCCCCCTGCTCACGTTGACACCACCATCCCCGACACGGATCCCTGTGTCCCTTCCACTTGTTTACATCAAGGCGCACCCACCCCGCCCCTGTGTCCCTCAGTTGGGCCATGTCCCACACTCACTCTCGGTCCGGTTGTAGAGCTAACGCAGGATTTTTCCTTGTTTCTTTTGACTGAAATAGTGAAATCGGTTAAATAGCAAAATAGTTTTAGTTTATCAAACTAATTAAATACACACCCCTAGTGCGAGTGCTGTTCTATCGATACAGCCGAGCTTTACACCAGTATAGCTTGTTGCTGTAAATGTAGGGGAACAATCTGTATCCGTATAGCCAGGACTTAAATTCAGTAGGAGCGGAGCGCCGGTAAATATTTTCAAACCTTGTGGAGGCAAGGTTTCATAGAATCATAGAATATCAGGGTTTGAAGGGCCCTCAGGGGGTCATCTAGTCCCATCCCCTGCTCAAAGCAGGACCAACCCCAACTAAATCATCCCAGCCAGGGCTTTGTCAAGCCTGACATTAAAAACCTCAAAGGAAGGAAAAAAAAGAAGGAGTCCTTGTGGCAGCTGAGAGACTAACAAAGCCCCATATGGACACAGTTGGTTAAGTTGGGCCTTGTCCGCGTGGAGAGTTGCACCAGTATAACTAATCATAAATGATTAAGCTTAACTGGTACAGAGCCCCACATGGACCCTCGTATTCTGATGTAAGAGAACCGTTTTTCCGTTCAGGTTCAGTTGCTGGGAATTAGTTTAAGCTAATCTAAAAAAGGCCACAGTTATGCATAAATAAGAGGGTCCACAAAGGGGTTTGCACTGATGTATCTAAACCAGTTGAATTAAACCAGAGCACGTTTGAAGTGTAGAAAAGGCCCTACTTAACCAAACACCTGTCGAGCAGAAGAAAGAATAGCTGTCCTAGGTAAAGATGCTACATCCCGTGGTCCTTCATTTGAGGACTGAGAATTCCCACCCCATGTCTCTGCTGCTCCAAGGAGACCTCCAGCAAAACAGGACGGGTGAGACTGAGAATAAAACAAGCAGGGGAAAAAATTCTTTTGGGCCTTTGCTATCCCTTAGGAAGCAACAGAAATGGACACCCTATTTCCCCCTTGTCAGGTCACCTGTAATGTAATGGGAACAGAGATTTTTTTTTTCAACGAAGGCTCAGCCAGACACCGATGGGAGTTGGTGCTGGATGTAACGCATTACAAAAGCCAAACCAGCCAGTGACAATGTGAGCTTGGCCCAGACCCTCTCTGATCCTCATCATTGTCCTTCTCTGCCCACACACACACACCCAGCCCTGCAGGTCCCAGGCGAAAGCTCTGCACCACTGAAGTTACACCGGTACTGGGTGTGACCCCCGAGATGACGGCCTCCTGTCTCGTTGCTGCAGGGATAACCCGACACATACACCCCCACTCCTCTGCTTTCGTTCCTGGCCCCTAACATAACTCGACCCTGTAGGGCCAGGCTGCACTGGCTCCTAACCCTCTTTAGGTCAAACCAAGCCTGTTACCGAGGAGACACAAGGGCACCAATGCACCTTGAACCATTTCAAACAAACCCCAAGCCCACCCCACAGCCTCACCCAGCTCAATACTGGCTGCTGAGCTCCCCAGGGCCTCATTTGCTGCCTCCCTGGGAACAAGGAAGATTCAAGTCCACACCTGGAAAAGCAGGATATGGATTGCCCTCTCCTCACCACACCCTAGTGGGATCCGGAAGGGGCGGAGGAGATGTTAACCCCTTTCAGTCTCTGGCCATGTGTTGGCGCCCCAACACGCCAACCAAAAACTGCAGAATTGGAATTAATTTGTAAACTGGACACTGTTAAATTAGGCTTGAATAAAGACTGGGAGTGGATGGGTTATTACACAAATTAAAAACTATTTCCCCCTGCTAAGTTCCCCCCTACCATTGCTCACACCTTCCTGTCAGCTCTTTAAAATGGGCCATCCTGATTCTCACTACAAAAGGTTTTTTTCCTCTACTGAGAATAGCCCACCTTAATGGATTCGTCTGTTAGAGTTGGTACGGCAACCTCCATGTTTTCATGTTCTCTGCGTATATATATCTTCTGACTGTATTTTCCAGTGGATGTACCCTATGAATTGGGTTTTAGCCCACGAAAGCTTATGCCCAAATATATTTGTTAGTGTCTAAGGTGCCACAAGTACTCCTCGTTTTTTGGGTTTTTTTGTTAATACAGACTAACATGGCTACCACTCTGAAATAAATTAGTGCATCTCTCCCCTAAATACATCTGTAAGCACAAAGAACACCCTGGAGACCAGGCCTTTAAATGTTAGGAAACATCAGAATTAAGGTAATGGGTTGTACTTCCTTTGCAGTGCTTGGGAGGTGGGGAGGCGGTGACCTCACAGAGAGTCCATGACAAGGCCAGGGAGGGCAGGCTGCAGGGCAGGGGGATCTCAGAGACCCCCGTGGCTTTGCTGCAGGGAGCCTCCTTCTTGAGGTGTCTCCTTGAGGACTGAGAAAGAATTCAGGGTCACGTATGTGGAGCATGAGGTGGAGCCTCTCTGGAGTTTTCTCCTTTCCCACTGCTAATTGAGTGAGACGACAGACGTCCCTGTGGAGAAGGTCAGAGCCCCAGAGAGGTTTGGTACCTAGGCAGCCTGAACCACCTGGACCTGGCCAAATTCTAGGCATGGAAAACACGAGATTATGGTGGGACAATTTGCCCCCAGCTAAGCCTTTGTCCCTTAGTGTCATTGGGGTTTGTCTTTTTTGGTTTCCCTTTTTCTGCTTCTCTCCCTCCGCTGGCGAGGAGGGGACTGCTCTCTAGCCCTCATGGTGGGAGGCCTCCCAAAGAGATGGGACAGGAGCCGTGCTCTGAGAGTGATTCTCACTGGTGACCTGAACCATCCCTGGGCCATCTGGGGAACCTGCAGCGCACCGCCAGAGTCTCAATGCTGTTTGGCTGAGCAGGGGGTCTAGTGGCAGGGAGGAGATTCAGGACTTTGTTGTTCTCTTTTAAGGCCCAGCAAATAAGCCAGAACCAATCATCTGCTTGGTGAATTGTTCTCCTTCTCGCTGCTGATTGTCTCTGAGCCGTTCCTGGTTCTCACTGATGTTCTAGTGCTTCTAAAGTACTTTCTGAGGAATCAGTGTGAATGGTTGTGGTCTGTAGCTCATTGAAGGTCACGTTATTCTGATCATTCAGTGTGTGAAACTCCAGACTGATGGTTAGTTTGAAAGTCAGGACACCCGGGTCCTGTTCCCAATTCTATCCCGACAGGTTGTGTGATGTAAGACAAGGCCCTTCGCCTTTCTCAGCCTTCGTTTCTCCCTCTGTCAGTTCTGGAGAACAATCCTCTCACACCTGCCTCCTGGTGGGGGGAGGCTGGGGAGCTGTGGGGACCTGTCTGAGGGTGTCACTAGTAGCAGTGTATCGTAGGAGGTGTCCTGTCGGGTTGAGTCATTCCAGATGATGATGTAGTGCAGCAGAACCTCGTTTTCCCAACCTTGCATTACGCAGCTTTCCATGTGAACCGAACCAACCGTGCACACAGGTCCAGAAGCCGGCGATTTCTCCTTTGGCTGCTAGATGGTGCTGCAGCCTCCCACTTCCCCCTTCTCCTGGTTAGCGCAGGGGGGTTAGTCTCCCCAGGAAGAAGGCCCTTCTCGTTTTGAATGTTCCGTGATGTGCATCATGTGGACTGTCGGGATATGGGTCAAAAAGTTGGAGGGCTTGTTTCACGGTCTACACAAAGACAATCTTTCTTCCTTTTAAGACATGACATTTTGGGTCAAGATCCTTGTTTATTCAGGGACTTATCCAGAAAGACCCAAAGTATTTGGGATATAAGACTTGTATGGAAGGGTGCACAGGGCTAAAGTGTTTTTTGCCACCATAGCAGGTTATTTGTCCCAAGAATGAAGTCAATCCCCCTTCAAAAGAAGCCCCAAGTGAGCTGTTACCAGAAGTGCCCTTTACCTTGGGGTACGCTCATTTATTAGGGATACTCTTCGGGGGGGGGGGAGATTCTGTAATTCTGTCAATGTACTGCTTGTGTCACTTGTGTTTT
This sequence comes from Dermochelys coriacea, assembly GCF_009764565.3. Taxonomy (NCBI): domain Eukaryota; kingdom Metazoa; phylum Chordata; order Testudines; family Dermochelyidae; genus Dermochelys; species Dermochelys coriacea. The sequence goes on along the minus strand of NC_050071.1, from coordinate 937,826 downwards.
CCTATGGAGCGCTACTCCTTCCTTCTGCAAGTTCCCTCCCAATGGAGCTATCCTGCAGGACCTAGGTTCCCCAGGGCTGGGGCTCTTCCACCCTGAAATCTGATGAACGTGATCTGATGAACACACACACACACACAAATTAACATAGCATGTCAGAGAGGTCTGGATAATCAGCACTCACAACCTGAACCCTTATCTGTCCCGGGACTCAGTCGGCTGGATTGAACAGCAATTTAAAGATGGTACCCTCATATGTCTTTGGACTCAGCGGGCTGGGCTGAGCAACACCTTAATCTGCCACCCTCCTATGCCCCTGGGTTCATCACATCCCTATCCCCAACTTCACACCACAACCATTCTGCTAGTAACCCGCTTGATGAGCAAATCCCACAGGATTTTTGGGGCTGCAGGGATCTTCAGCTTTGGTACAAGGAGCGTTGCTGCTGAGTGAATGGAGAAGCCAAAAACACCGATGCGGAGGGGGGGGTGGCGGGGGGGGCGGAGAGAACAATGAATTTAACCTTGAAAGTTATTTATTGGAAGGCAGCAACTTTACAAGGGGAGCCAAAGAAACAAAACCATTCCAAGATTAAATCGAACTTAAATTTGATTACAAAAGTTAGGGCTAGCAAACTATAATGGATCACAAAAGGCAGGGTCAGGAGGCTATACCAAGAGAGAGACAGAGACACAGAAAGATACAGATGGATCTCAGCACTCCTTAAAGCTTAAACTCCTTAAATCGATCAGGGTTCCCAGGTGGCATTGGTAGCTGAGGGACCAGAGCACTGGAGCAAGGCAGAGCCCCCAGCACAATCAGTCAGGAAAAGATAATGAGGAGGACTTGTGACACCTTAGAGACTAACCAACTGATGTGAGCATAAGCTTTCATGCGCTAAAGGCCACTTCATCAGATGCATGCAGGGGAAAATACAGGAGGAAGATATATATATATCTTCCAGAGAAGACGAGAAACTAGGGGTTGCCATAGCAACTCTTAACGAGACCAATGGATTAAGGTGGGCTGTTAGCAGCAGGAGAAAAAAAACTTTTGCTGTAATCATCAGGCTAATCTGGGGGACTAAAACTGCAGGGCAGAGAGACCAGTAAGTGTCAGGGGGTCCCGATCCAATCCCCCAGCTTCCATTGCCGGGAGCCCCCTCCACCTGCAACTTCAACTTGTAAAGATTGTAAATAAAACCTGTACAGCTGTGTGCCTTAGGGCAAAAAGTTACACACAAGTACATGAAATACACTATGAAAGAAAACATGCAAAAGAAAACACAGTGTGTAAAACCAGCTAACAAAAGCCTGAGCAGCCAAAACAGCAGCCAGGTGTTGCTCCCACTAAGAGGGAACAGTGACAATAAATCATCCTTCACATTTCTCATAGGAACTACTAGGGCCTGATGAAATTGGGGCAGATTGAAAACTGTGAAAATATTTTTTAAAAGAAAACACATCCACAACTTTATTCCATTTTATTTACAGCATCATTATTCATACTTGCCTGGCTTGACCTTCTGTGCCAGAAGAGAGGCAGACAGACTAGGATGAGGACCACCAGCTGTGCCCCCACAAGACTGGGCTCTGGGCCAATCCTCCAAATATCTTAGACCCACATCTTTCCCCAGAACAACCCCCACATACTGGACCAGACCCACATCCATCCCCAGAATGACTATCAGTGACCTGGACAGCAAATCCAGCTCACTCAGGAAGGAGAACTCTTGAAATTTTCTTTGGTTTTTTCATCTCCCTGTTCTTCCCCTAATTGTTGGGGGCGGAAAATATCTGGCCGTGGGAAGCGAAGATGCAGGCCCTGGATTCTACCTCTTGTGAGCCTTCAGCACACAGCCAGACTGTGGCCTACAGTCTGGTGGCACGCTAGAAGTGCCATCTCAAAGTGGTTCAATTTTACAGCTCGATTTGGCTGTTGGTTTCTGGCCCAAAATTCGGAGGCCTGACAATGTCAGCAATGGGCAAACGTGGCTTGTTGCTGTAAGGGTCTGCTTCGCACTTCGGATGCCAGAGGGCCTGGCTGCAGCTCCCGCACAAGCCCTCCCGCAGGGTGTGTTTGCTTCTGCACCTTCCCATTTCCAGGCTCCTTCTGCCTGGGTGTGTGGCTGGTCGATTTTTCTTTGGAAACTCCTGTGAAATGCGGCTTTCCTTCGAGTTCCTAAAGGATTTGTTGGACTGGGGCTTGAGTCTCCTTTATCATGCAAGAGATCCTGTCTTCAAATTTCGACCAAGTCCTTGCCAAGGCTCCGTTTGCTGCTGACCCTGGAGGTTTTTTTCACCTGTGTTTTTCGCCAACTTCCTGCCTGCAGAGAGAGAGCTGCATGAGGATCTGACTGTGGTTTGTTGGTCAAGATGTAAGATTCTCACTCTGGGCGGGAGAGAGTGTGGAGAAGACCTTGGAAAGGTGAAGTCAGGGGCAGTGCTTTTTCAGGTGCCTGTTTTTGTGGGGGTTTGTTTAATGTTGTTTTTTGCTGAAATTGAGAGAAAGGTTGTTGGCTTTTCAGCCTGAACGCTTGTTCTGTCCAGCAGCCGAAACTGCCAGCCTTGTTTCACCTGATTAATGTTGGCCGGTGACAGGGTCACGTTAGCACCTTTGACTCGTTTGGATCCCTTGATTCTACTGAAATTACCACAAAAGTTCCCACCCCCTATGTGAGTAGCATGTGGGACTGAGCATCTTTTTTCCTTTCTCCCCTCTAGGATGTCAGAAGCACCCTAGACAGGTGCATGGCTCCTTCCCCTTCACGTGTCATGATAGTGGGCACAGGCTGAGACAAAACAACTATCCCAGGGACAAGTGCAAAGTGGAGAAGTTGACTTTTGGAGTCGGAATCTCCTATGGGTTATTACAAACCCGGGGTTCCTGCATTTCCTACAAAACAGAACCTGTTTTCTAAATCGCTTCTCTGCTAATGCTGTGTCTTACCTTATTTGGGTAGACCGTATGTCGCTCAGTGGTGTGAAGAAGCTACCCTCCAAGTGACACAAGTTACACTGACCTAAGTGCCAGTGTGGACAGTGCTATGTCGCTGGGAGAGTTTCTCCTGCCAACATGGCTACGGCTGCTGGCTGGGGGTGGAGAGCTCCCTCCCGTCAGCTTCCAGCGGCTACACTAGAGAGCTTCCAGCGGGCCAGCTGCAAGGGTGCTGAGGTGCCACTGTAAGCTCCCTAGTGCAGCCACAGCCTTAGGGCAGGGACGATGCCCCGGGACTCTGGGGATACAGTACGGGCCTGTCACCTCCAGGGCACTGGGGTTCTCTTTGCCCAGGGCGGGAGTGAACAGAAGTCTGTATGACGTGATGACCATTCAGAGACTGGTAAGGAATGAGCTGGTTTGAGGGAAGTTGATCTCAGTCCAGTTGCAGGTGGGCAGATATCCACAGAACAAAGACCAGCAGGAACCTTGGAATCTAGTGATCAAAGCATGGAGTCCGAGGAGTGAATTGCCCCCAGGAACTGAACTCCTGTCCGGTCCCCAGACCTGGTCTCAGTCAATCAGGGCTTAAGCACATTGATTGACGGGACACCTCGGGGAAGCTTGCCCAGGCATTGCTGGAGCTGGAGCTATTCTGTGGCTGGATACACTGAAATTCATTCTCCCGGCCCCTCAATTCAGCATTTCTCACTGGGAAGAAATTCAGAGTAAAATACGGCAATCAAAGAAATAATGATGAATGGGGAAAAAACGGTTTCTTTCTAGATGTGAAAAAGGGAAGTTCTAGCAACTGGAGGACACGTCTGCTGACCTGGAAATCAGACTTGGTTATTGGTGGCAACAAACCAGTGCTCTAAAGGAGACTGTGAGGAAAATCAAAGGTACCGAGAAAGGTGCTAGGTGGGGAAACTGAGACACTCATCTGGGACTTTTGGAAGTGACAGGCTCTGACCAATTAGTTTTAATAGATGCTAACATCAAACTGAAACAAATGAGAGTGAACCAAGAAATCATCATTCCTGACTCAGGAGAAAAGTCGGGGGGGATTTTCCAAGGCCACAACAACAAACGGTTCATAATCTGTAGTCATTTGAATGTGGTTCCTTTGACCACTAACAAGTTACTCTGAAGTAAGGAGAAATCCAGGGTCCAGGTGAAGGGAGCCATGTCCCATTCTCCAGTCTGACAGTCCAGTCATGGCTTAGTCCTGTTTCTAAATAGAGAAAAGAGTCCAATAATAAAAACAGTTTAATAAAAGCGAGAAAGTCCGAACATTAGTGTATCGAGCAGGGAGCTGGTGGATTCTAACTCACTTTGTAACCTTGGCCAGTTTAATTATATTTCCATGTCCCTATCTTTACAGTGGGGAGAGCAATAATTACAGACCTCACAGGAGGGGGTTGGTTTGATGCTGAATCACATGGCTAAGCAACAAGACCCACAAATTCCCTGTATGCTTTGGGAGCCAGGTTTGCTGTTCGAATTCTGCATTTCAGATGAGTTCCGGCCTGGGCATTGTGATTTTTTCCCAGTTTCTCTGGCCTTGGGGCATTGCTGGGCTCACAGCTATGATGGGCGAGTGGTTCTGGTGTTGGGCTAGAAATCTAATCGGGTTTCCCTGTACAGGTTCAAATCCTGCTCACAGCAAGGCCTGTGTTCTAGCCACACTTGCTAAGCAGGGCAATACATCTCTACAGACCCTGAGATGCTCTCAGTACACTCCCCACCCCAAGTAAACCCTGTTCTGCTCCTTGCATAGAGGTGCTTGGGATGGTGCCTCATGCCGTGTCCCTGAGGTGCGAGGCAAACTCTCAGCTCCTGAAGCCTCTGCCTCTCACCTAGTGCCCCATGGCTCAGTCCCATTCCTGGGTGCTGCTCCTCTCCAGAGTGTGGAAGGAGCTGAGCACGGGCAGCACGTCTAAGAGGACAGGGGAGGCTGAGCTACTGGGGGTGTGGTGCGGGTCACGCCCCTGGAGACACGTGGGCCCATTGTCACCTTTCAAGCGCTGGAAGCGAAGCCTCAGAGAAGTGGGGGCACCACCTATGCTCTGCCTCTTCCCATTCCCCACTGCACCTCTTCCTGCCCTGTCTCCTTCCCCAAGGACCTGTTGCCCCCTGCTCACCTAAGGCAGAAAAAAGAGATGGGGGCCTGGCCCCATGGCCCCCCTGGTAGCCCCCCCTTACAGGAAAGGGTCAGAGAGGAGCAAGCAGGGGGTGAGTGGAGTCTTGGGGGAAGAGAGAGAGAGGAGCGGGGGTCAGGTAGGAGGGTTCGGGGGAGGGGGCAGAGAGGAGTGAAGAGTGGGGGGGCTTCTGGGGATTGGTCAGTAAGAGGCAGAGTGAGGGAGGGGCCTCAGGGGAAGACAATGACATGGGGCGGGGCCTTGGTGACAGGGCCATGATCTAAGCGCCGGTGGCCCCCCAACTTCTAGCGAGCTTCTGGCACCTGTGTGTGAACCTCCCCAAACAGAGCCTCCTGTGCCCCCTGTACCGCCGCGTGTACTAAATGCTTCCAGAGCCCTGGATGGAACAAGCCCTGGGCACCTGATTGTCAGAAGTGCTGGACACCAGCAGCTCCCACTGACTTCGGTTAGATCTGTGGGTGCTCAGAGCCTTTGAAAAACAAACCCTGGGTGTGCAGAGGGGGGATTGGACACCCAAGGTGGGTCTGATTCTTGTTTGTGCTAAAATGACATGACACCTTTACGTTCATGGCAGTGTAAAGGGGCTGGAGCAGGGAATAAAGCCCTCTAGACACGGCCAGACACAGGGAAAGGGTCGTCAGTGCGGAAGAAAATCAGGTCCAGAGTTATACAAGGTGTGCAGAGAATATTCTGGATTCTGTTCATTACACTTCGCCCTTGCAAGAAATTCTTCCTGTATTTTCTCCATTTCATTCCTTGACTCTCTTTCTCTGCCCCTTTCCCCGGTTTGTTCCTCAGAATTAGAATTAGACTTTGTTCCTCAGAAAAGGCTCCTTGGATTCAAATCCTTGGTTGTTACAGAGGCAGGGACTTAATTTTGCCTTCAGGAGATACCGTCCTTTTCCACAAGTATGTCAAAATGGATGTCCTGGTAAATCTCAACTCCCTCTCCCCTGGGGATCACATGTGCCTGAGCCCAGCAGGGTAAAACAAGACTTATGCACTGGGGCCTGGAGGGAGAGCCCGTCTGCCACCACCCCATGTCCCCAAGGGGTTGTCTGTGTGACTGCTTTCCTCTGAAAGGTCAGGTACACAGTTCACGCTCCGAGTCTGAGTTCCAGGCTGCTTGCCTGGTGGAGTGGGGCAGGGGCTGAGGGGAGGACGCGGCTGAGTCAGCCCCGCTGTGTGGGGCGTCCATCCCCAAGTGACCAGCATGAGGTCATTCCTGTGCTAAGAACATGACTTGCCCAGGGAGCTGCCTGAGCACACTCACTTGCTGAGAGGGTTGCTCAGGGCTTTGGTTCTCTCCCACTGGAGCTTTCATAGATTCATAGATACTAAGGTCAGAAGGGACCATTCTGATCATCTAGTCCGACCTCCTGCACAGTGCAGGCCACAGAATCTCACCCACCCACTCCTATGAAAAACCTCACCCATGTCTGAGCTATTGAAGTCCTTAAATCATGGTTCAAAGACTTCAAGGAGCAGAGAAGCCTCCCTCCAGTCAACCATGCCCCATGCTACAGAGGAAGGCGAAAAACCTCCAGGGCCTCTCCAATCTGCCCTGGAGGAAAATTCCTTCCCGACCCCAAATATGGCAATCAGCTAAACCCTGAGCATATGGGCAAGATTCACCAGCCAGATACCCAGGAAAGAATTTTCTATAGTAACTCAGATCCCATCCATCTAATATCCCATCTCAGGGGATTTGGCCTATTTACCCTGAATATTTAAAGATCAATTACTTACCAAAATCCCATTATCCCATCATACCATCTTCTCCATAAACTTATCAAGTAGAATCTTAAAGCCAGATAGATCTTTTGCCCCCACTGCTTCCCTTGGAAGGCTATTCCAAAACTTCACTCCTCTGATGGTTAAAAACCTTCGTCTGATTTCAATTCTAAACTTCCTGGTGGCCAGTTTATACCCATTTGTTCTTGTGTCCACATTGGTGCTGAGCTGAAATAATTCCTCTCCCTCTCCTGTATTTATCCCTCTGATATATTTATAGAGAGCAATCATATCTCCCCTCAACCTTCTTTTCGTTAGGCTAAACAAGCCAAGCTCCTTAAGTCTCCTTTCATAAGACAAGTTTTCCATTCCTCGGATCATCCTAGTAGCCCTTCTCTGTACCTGCTCCAGTGTGAATTCATCCTTTTTAAACATGGGACACCAGAACTGCACACAGTATTCCAGGTGAGGTCTCACCAGTGCTTTGTATAATGGTACTAAAACCTCCTTATCCCTACTGGAAATACCTCTCCTGATGCATCCCAAAACCGCATTAGGTTTTTTCACAGCCATATCACATTGGCAGCTCATAGTCATCCTATGATCAACCAATACTCCAAGTCCTTCTCCTCTTCCGTTACTTCTAATTGATGCGTCCCCAACTTATAGCTAAAATTCTTGTTATTAATCCCTAAATGCATAACCTTACACTTCTCACTATTAAATTTCATCCTATTACTATTACTCCAGTTTACAAGGTAATCCAGATCCTCCTGTATAATATCCCGATCCTTCTCCGAATTGGCAATACCTCCCAGCTTTGTATCATCTGCAAACTTTATTAGCACACTCCCACTTTTTGTGCCAAGGTCAGTAATAAAAAGATTAAATGAGATTGGTCCCAAAACCGATCCCTGAGGAACTCCACTGGTAACCTCCCTCCAACCTGACAGTTCGCCTTTCAGTAGGACCCGTTGCAGTCTCCGCTTTAACCAATTACTTATCCACCTTTTGATGTTCATATTGATCCCCATCTTCTCCAATTTAACTAATAATTCCCCATGTGGCACGGTATCAAATGCCTTACTGAAATCTAGGTAAGTTAGATCCACTGCATTTCCTTTATCTAAAAAATCTGTTACTTTTTCAAGAAAGGAGATTAGGTTGGTTTGGCACGATCTACCTTTTGTAAAACCATGTTGTATTTTGTCCCATTTACCATTGACTTCATTGTCCTTAACTAATTTCTCCTTCAAAATTTTTTCCAGGACCTTGCATACTACAGATGTCAAACTAACAGGCCTGTAGTTACCCGGATCACTTTTTTTTCCTTTCTTAAAAATAGGAACTATATTATCAATTCTCCAGTCATTCGGTACTGCTCCTGAGTTTACAGATTCATTAAAAAATCTTGCTAATGGGCTTGCAATTTCAGGTGCCAATTCCTTTAATATTCTTGGATGAAGATTATCTGGGCCCCCCGATTTAGTCCCATTAAGCTGTTTGAGTTTCGTTTCTACCTCAGATATGGTAATATCTACCTCCATATCCTCATTCCCATTGGTCATGCTACCATTATCCCTAAGATCCTCTTTAACCTTATTAAAGACTGAGGCAAAGTATTTGTTTAGATATTAGGCCATGCCTAGATTATCTTTAACCTCCACTCCATCCTCAGTGTTAAGCGGCCCCACTTCTTCTTTCTTAGTTTTCTTCTTATTTATATGGCTATAGAACCTTTTACTATTGGGTTTAATTCCCTTTGCAAGGTCCAACTCTACTCGACTTTTAGCCTGTCTCACTTGATCCCTACATGTTCTGACCTCAATTAGGTAGCTTTCTTTGCTGATCCCTCCCATCTTCCACTCCCTGTATGCTTTCTGCTTCTTCTTAATCACCTCTCTAAGATGCTTGCTCATCCAGCTTGGTCTACAACTCCTTCCTATGAATTTTTTCCCCTTTCTTGGGATACAGGCTTCCGATAGCTTCTGCAGCTTTGATTTAAAGTAATCCTAGACCTCCTCTGCCTTTAGATCCACAAGTTCTTCAGTGCAATCCACTTCCCTAACTAATTTCCTTAATTTTTGAAAGTCAGCCCTTTTGAAATCAAAAACCCTAGTTGCAGATTTATTTTTGTTAATCCTTCCATTTAGTTTGAACTGAATTAGCTCATGATCACTTGAGCCAAGATTGTCCCCTACAACCATTTCTTCTATGAGGTCCTCGCTACTCACCAAAATTAAATCTAAAATGGCATCCCCTCTAGTCGGTTCAGCAACTACTTGATGAAGGAATCCATCAGCTATCGCATTTAGGAAAATCCGAGCCCTATTCTTATTACTAGCACTGGTCCTCCAGTCTATATCTGGGAAGTTAAAGTCTCCCATGATCACGCAGTTTCCATTAGTATTTACTTTATTAAAGACATTAAAAAGGGCTCTATACATATCTAAATTAGATCCCGGAGGTCTATAGCACACCCCAACCACTATCGTAGGAGAGGCTTTACTAGTTTTCTTCCCCAATGTAATTTTTGCCAAGACGGACGCTGTCTTATCCATTGCATCGCTTCTTATTTCTTTACATTCTACCTCATCATTGATATACAATGCTACTCCACCCCCTTTACCTTTGTTTCTGTCTTTCCTAAACAGCACATCCCCTTCAATACCTGTAGTCCAGTCATGACTACTATTCCACCATGTTTCTGTTATCCCTATAATATCTGGTTTCACTTCCTGCACCAGTAGCTCTAGTTCCTCCATTTTGTTACCTAGGCTCCTCGCATTGGTGTACAAACATCTTAATTTTTGCTGTTTGGCCTTGCTCACATTTTGTACCCTATTAGGCACAGTCATTCTACAGCCAGTATAACCTATTAGACTAGTATCCACACTACGGGGTGGATTAACAAAACTTTAACTCTGGAAATGCTCCAGTCTCCCAACAATGACAGCCATGAGGGAATGTTGATGTTCTCTCTCCCTTCTCTTGCAGGGACAGCAATGGATGGTTGCTGCTCTCTTGACATTGGATGTCAGGGAGGGACTTCATGATGAACACAGGAATGGGTGAGTAGACCTAACTAAAAACCCTTCCTATCCCTCTTTGCGTCGTCTCTGCCTGGATGTTAGACCCTATCTACCCAGTTTCAATAAGTGCTTGAGAGTGTGCTTCCCAACCCAAACTAATATAGCAAATGGCAAAAGGTCACCAGATTCTTTCCCCAAATCCAAGATGGCCACCTGACAGATAACCCAAAAAGGTACATGCCTTTCTTCCCTTCTTTTATGAAAATTTGGAAGGGGCAACCAGCATTTTACACACCCGGAGACTGGATTTGACCAATAGGGAAAAGTTGCTGTGCAGGGTGACCCATCCAGAAGGGGGTTGTATATGCCCTCTGAGAACTCCTCTCTGTGTCCTCTACCAACTGAAGTGGGCGTCAGCCCCGTAGGATCCCCCTGAGAGGGGATTTGACCAAATAACGGAAGTGCCACAATGGATTGACCTGCGCGCAACAGGACCCTGTGGTCCCTCTAAAACATCCCCACACCACCCTCTAGCAGTTGGCGAGGGTTTCACTCCCACCTTAGGCCATCTCAGAAGGGAAACGTGTATCAATTCAGAACAGGTATAGCCTGAAGGTCTAGGCCACGATTTCTTCAAAAGACATCCTTGGAACGAGACGGGCTCTTCCACGCAGTGTTGTGTTGCGACTTCCAGGATGATGCTGCCAGCAATGCAATCATGGAGCTCTAGAGATCGGCGGCTTCTGGCCTAGACCTTCGGGCACTACCTATTGTGATCGTTACGTTTCCCTTCTGGGATGGCCTAAAGGGTGTGTGCAAAACCCTGACCGATTAGTAGAGGACGGTGGGGAGATTTCATGGAGGGGTGATGGACCCCTCTTGCGGGCAGGTCACCCCACCACGGCACTTACCCTATTTTGTGAAATCCCCTCTCTGGTTGGTCCTAAGGGGCTGAGGCCCACCCCAAGTGGGAGGAGTAATCGGAGGGGGGTCAGATGACCCACTTCTGGATGGGTCACTCTGCCGCAGAACTTTTCCCAATTGCTCAAATGCATTCCTGAGGCAGATCAATGGAGATAAAACACTCCCTGATTGATTGAGGAGTGGGAGGAGGTCTTAGAGGGGTTGCATGCCGCTCCTTGCTTCTACCACTGTTTGCATCTTGACCCCAAAAGTCTTATGTCATGGTGTCATTCTCACTGAAGCCTTAGGGGTGAAGGGGCGAGGGCCCATGGTTGAAATCAATAATTGCCCTTAGCCTCAAGGTGGTTTCCCCTAATGGCCAGTGTCAAAATGGCTGCCCTCCTACGCAGTGCTGTGTGTCCCAACGCCGAGAGTCAGTACAGCCACCCTGTCCTTCGGGGCTGTGTGGCCCAACGCTCAGAGTCCACAGGGCTGTGCTGTCTCTCACACCTGTGTGGCCCGATGGCAACAGACAATATGGCTACTCTCTCCCTCAGTGCTGTGTGGCCCAATGGCCAGAGTCAATATAGCTGCCCTTCAGTGCAGGGCTGCTTGGCTGAGAGTTCAGAGACAAGATGGTTGCCCCTCCTCTTGGGGCTGTGCAGTCTAGTGGCGCAATGGGGACATGGGCAGCCACCCAAGGATGGATGGCGGCCAGGGCAGGGGGACCCAGTCCCTCGTTACTCCATCGGGTCCTAACCCAGGGCCTCGTCCGTGGCCAATGTGTTTGCCATTGAGTCAGTGGGGATGCAACACTGGGCATGACAATGGCTAGTTCACCCAGGTTACATCCTAGGAGATGTCTCTAGGCCATGGGCTGGGGGTCTCTGGGTTCCCGGCGTGGGAAACTCGCAGAGACTCCGATCTCCCTTGCATGTCTGCAGGCACCCAAGGACGCGGCTGGGTCTCGGCGCCTCAGGGCTCTGCAGTCAGGGGCTTCAGCTGCTTCTGGACTGGAGCCTACAGTATGCATCCTCCATTTTCAGCGGTCTGCCTAGCGTGAGCTGAGCTGCTCCCTTTCACACTGGTTCTCCAGTTGGAGCATGTCCAGCAGGGCTGGGGAGGGGCTTGGCTTTCTCCACCTAGACTATGGGGTTATGTGTGGCTGGTACAGCCCGGCACATGCTGCTCTGCCTCTTCTGTCTCCTCCTTCCCATGCAACAGCTGCTTTGCCGTCTCAGAAGAGATGGGATCAGTGGTGGGCTCAGTTGGCTCCTGTTGGCCTCTAGATGTCTGGAAGAGGGAGAGAAAGGGCAGGAACACAAATGAGAAGAACAAAACCTTCAGGCAGGATAGTTTTCCTTGGCACAACCCCACCCCACTTTGCTAATGTTCATTTGCAGCTTCCCTGAGAATTGGCATTTCTTAAAGAGAGCAGCCAACCCCCCGCAACCTCCGCTACCCTGTGGGCTGGCAATGGTTAAGGGGAGTCTGGGAGAATTTCTCCTCTCTCCGCCTGGCTCTGATGAGTGAGGGAATCACAGGCGAGAAGCTGTGTGAATGTAGGGCTCTGTGCAGTGGGATGAGATGTCCTACATGGTGCCCAAAGGTGGGGTTGTCCTGCCTCTGCAGTGACTTCCTTCTAGTGAGAGAGATTTCAGAGATCAGCTCCAGGGTTCTGCCCTGTAACAGTGTGTGGGAATGGGGCAGAAGTGGGGCAATGGTGCACTCAGGAAAGGAGTAGGGCTAAGGGGGGCCCGAGCTGCAGCCACTAAACCCCTGTGTGCTGCGTTCTGGCCGGGCCGGCTCTGTCTGGCTGGGATGGGGGCGAGGTGGCTCCACGCGCTGCCATTCCTCTCTCCCCCCAGCCACGTTGCCACGACGAGCACTGCACTGGGAACCTCGGTCCTGGGGGCTGATCTTGCCTGTAGGCTCTGCCCCCCCGCAGCTCCCATTATCCGGGAATCGTTAATCCGGCCCTTGCCCTACTCCCCAGCCTGTTCCAATCCTGCTCTTGACTCCTGACTCCGGCTCCAACCCTTGGCTCCCCTTGGCTCAACCTCCACCACTCTGACCACTAGGCCCCAGCGCCACTGCTCCAACCACTGGGCCCAACCAGCCGTGCTTTGGCTTCTGACACCAGCTATATGTAGGAGTCGTTCACCTCACTGCTTTCCATGTGTATGGCCCTGCCTTGGTCAGCGCTGGTTTTCATCTGCCATTGTGCTGTCCAGTGACCTGGCTTTCTTAGATCCCTTTGAACTTCTTCCGAGTCTTCTCTAGGCCCGACTAATCTACATAATTTTGGGTCATCTGGTGATAACCACCTCATTGTTCAGCCCCAGTTCCAAACATAAGAACATAAGAAAGGCAACACTGGGTCAGACCAAAGGTCCATCTAGCCCAGTATCCTGTCTCCCAACAGTAGCCAATGCCAGGTGCCCCAGAGGGAAAGAACGGACAGGCAATCATCTCGTGATCAATCCCCTGTCACCCATTCCCAGCCTCTGTCAAACAGAGGTTAGGGACACCAAAAAGTTGAGAAGCGTCTGTTGTATTTACCATAGCAGGACAAAGTGCTCTTCTGTGTCAGTCCCGGTTCCCTAGTCGAATGCAGATCCCAACACGAGATTTGCAAGCTTCTGTAGCCATTTATAATGTCTGTTAAGGATGTACCATGTGGTCCTGTCCGATTTAAAAGGCACTTCGTGAAAAGCTGAAACCAAGAGGAAATGGGTTGAAAACCCCATGGTGCTGATGTGACTGGTACCTAGGAAACCTCCCCTTCAGATGGCCCTTGCCCCATGCTATTAGCTACCCAAGATTCTAAGGGCACAAGAACAACCACTCCGCTCCTCCCAAAATAGCTCTGGACGGAGAGGAGACCCCATTCTTGCATAACTTCCCCCTCTGCTGGCATGCACTCATACACATACCCGTACACACAGACGGTTGGGGGCACTTGTTCTTTGGATGGAACAGGAAAGTGACAGCAGCAGCCACGTTAAACCATCCAACATTTAGGGTGAGATCCACAAAGGGATTTAGGCTCCTAACGTCTCCTGAAATCCTTTGTGGCCCTGTGCCTTCATTCCATAGGAGCTCATAGGGAAAAGTGTTTCCCATGTGCCCTCATGGGATTTCCTATGAGCTGATAACCAATCTGGGAGTGAAGTTCCCTGGCCTGCAATCACTCCATTCCAGGGAGGGCAGGTGATAAATCTTTCCCTACAGATGATAATCGTCATCAGCATCATCATCAGCATCCTTAACAACAACAGCCCTTTTCAATTCGGTCATGCCTTCCTTTAGAGACTTTCTGACCTTTTGAAGACAGTCTCCCCACATAGCTCTAAGGGTACGTCTACACTAGGAGCTAGGGATGGAATTCCCCTGCTCCCGTACACAGATTGTGGGACCTCGATGAAAGCTCGCGTGACCATCCTTCTTCCTTAAACGCTGTCCTTAGACTGAGAGGGACAAATTCAAAGCTGTGTTCAGGCCGTGTGCTCAACCCCTGTACTTCCCACAGAGGCACAAACACACAGAAGTATTTCCTTACCTTCATACAGGCGGGAGATGCCATGTTCATTCACTGTTTCAGACAACAAATGGCAGTAATGGTGGATAGTATTTCCTAGACATACAATGAATACAATGGGTTTCAGAGTAGCAGCCGTGTTAGTCTGTATTCGCAAAAAGAAAAGGAGTACTTGTGGCACCTTACAGACTAACAAATTTATTTGAGCATAAGCTTTTGTGAGCTGTATGAGCTTTCGTGAGCTTATTTCTTGAGCTTATGCTCAAATACATTTGTTAGTCTGTAAGGTGCCACAAGACCTCCTTTTCTTTTTAGTGAATACAAAGGCTCTCATTGCTTTTCAAATCCTTCGCTGAAAACTGCTAATGATGCAGCCATTCCCCCAAGACACCCTTGGAAAATTCAATACACTCCTTACATCTGTTCACAAAGCACATTCGAGAAAGCATCAGACGCCCAGAAAGTTACTGAGAGGCTGATTTCTAAAGGAGATTGAATTCACATCCTGCTGGTTTCCCCTAGACACAGCCAAAGAGTTGTTGTGTGTGTGTGTGTGGGGGGGGGGAAGTTGGTGCAGTCGATTCAGCGAAGTTCTTCCCTTCATCTTGGAATACATGTTAATTCACACACACACACACACACACACACACCCCATTTTAGGATTGTGGTGTTGTCGGAGGGAACAGAGCAGCCGTCTAGAAAAGGACTCTGAAGGAAGCGTTTAGAAAAGATGAAGTGAATTTGCTCTGCTTACCAATGAATTGGGCTGCTGAATGTCTTATTGTTGTCTGTGAGCTTTCCAGGTACTGTAAGGCCTGGAAGAGGAATTTGGGGATGTGGCTCTCGTTGTTCTGCATCTAAGAAGAAAGAAGGAAGAAATGCACAATATACAAATGACATGTTCTTATCACAGCGAATAGTCCAGGAAAGCCAAAGCATATAGCCAGGCCATGGCAATCGCCAATATGAACCCATACACCAGAGCAGCACCTCTCTGAAGTTCCTATTGTTTTCTCCAGAATCTCAGCTTTCATTTGAAAAGATAAAAGGTTGGAGGTCAGAGAGTTGTGGAAGAAAATATCAACAATGTGAACGGATTGTAACTCCTGCCGAAATGAGCCAGCAGAGAGCCTGGAATGGGGTCCTGCAACCTGACCGAAGCGGATGGGTACTCAGGGTGTGGGGTTAGAAAGGTCTTCCTCAAGTCCCCATTCACCACTCTCAAGGCACAAGGAATTCACCTACCAAGCAATTCCAGACACACTTCAAGAGCTGTGAGGATCCATCCCAGGCCATGCTGCGGAACAGCATCTTCAAATGAGCCCACCCGAGGAACTCTGCGCAGCGGAAGAGCGTCAGTTTACATGGCTGCAAGAGAAGGGGAGACCAAGAGCGTTCTCCCTGAGAGAGGGATAGTCTGGGGGACATGGAACCTTCCCCGTCCCTTGTTCTCCTGCTTTTCCTGCTAGTGGAGATTCCTGTAATTTGTTCTCCACAGGAGTGTGCTGAGGAGAGGAAACGGAGAGAGCCAGAGCCATCCTGTCCTTTGGATGGTTTGGGGTGGTTGCCCAGGGCCCTGTGCTTTGGGGGGCCCCGCACTTCAGGGGGACGCAGGACCTGGGCTGTGCTGGGGCCAGCAGCAGTACTCCCGGCCCCGCTACGTTATGCCCCACCTCTTTCCCAGAAGAAGGCTTTTCTTCCAAATTGTGCTGTGTGCTGTGAGGATGGATGAGGCACTAGGCTCCAGCATGGAGTGAAGCAGGGAGGAGAAGACTCTCCTTGGGCAAGGGGCTCTGGCGATGAATGGAGCGGGGGCCCCAGGGGATACTGGCTCTTTTCTCTTAAGGAAATAATGACCGTGGCACTTACCAGTGCCACACTCTCATCCTGGTCTTCAAGATGCAGCAGCAGCGGGAGCAAGCAGTTGATGATTTCCTGCTGCACAATGGGTTTGTCAAGGTCCTGCACCCTGCTCACCACGTTGCCAAGCAGTAAAATGGCAGCTGAGCGCACACTGCCCTTCTCCTGGCAATGACACAGAGGGGGTGGGGACACCCAGTTAAAGCCAGGCAGCATCAGAAGATAACAGGACAGAGTTGTTATGCGCACGCTGCTCCGGTTCCCTTGTGTGAACTAACTCGGCTGGCGGGAGCAGGGAGGCCACCAGGCCAGCGCCATAGACATCTTGTGCAGGGCCTGAGACGCTGTGCAGGACAGTGCAGCCCCAGGGTGTCCCAGAGGCAGTTTCTGTCTGGAGATCACAGAATCCTAGAACCCGAGAAGATTAGGGGAGAAGGCGGGAAGGCTGCTGGAGACTGGTGTGGGGAAGGGGAGAAGCAGCTGCTGGAGCCTGGCAGGAATTCACTGCTCCAAAAGACAGCATTTCTTTTGCTCTTCGGTGCCCCTGAGAGCCAAGCCATTCCCGACCCACCTCTTTCCTGCTGAGAATCTCCACCTTTTTGGGGGCCTGTGTTCTCCAGGCAGCTGGTCATCTGCCCTGTGCCAGGCCCCCTCTCCCCAAGGCCAGGCTGCAGCAGGGGCTGGGAGCATGATGCTGAGGCTGAGCTTTGGCGAGAAGAGCTCTGACAGGGAGGTAGCTCAGCAGGAGATTCCCCACCCATGGCGGGGGCATTCCTTGCAGGCTCCATGGCAGGCCTGAGGGGCGGGAGGAAGGGGATGGGGAGAGAGAGACAAGGGCATCAGAGACAGGTGAAGGGGGGGAATGGGTTTCTTGTGGGGTTCCAAGCCTTACGTCATCAATGAAGGGGCGAAGGCTGACGGCAATGTCCTGGGAGATGGAGCCAAGCCCCTCCCTGTTGAGGAGGTAGATGATGTCTGCAGCTTTATGCATGGCCTCCATGACATGCCCTCCATCCCTGTCACAAAACATGGCCACGATTGCTGGCAGCTGGGCCCGTAAGAATTGCACCTGCCGGAATGAAGAAGGCAACTCATTACTATCCTAGGTGACAGCCTGGAGCACATGCTGGACACTTCCACCTATGAGAAACCACGGAGGGCACAGACCTCCAACGGGGCAGAAAGTCATTCTCCTCTAACTCTGTGCCAGTTGCTCACTGTCACCTTTGTCTTTGCTCACCCCGCCTTCCCCATTGCATCACATCTGCAATCAGGGCTCAGCTCACGGGAGCCGGGAGCACGTCATGCCTTGATTTGCTAAGTAAAGAACCTCCACCATTTGAGTGCTTTGTTTTAAACAACAAAGCTTGTGTGTGGATCTCACTCTCATTTCTGAGCTATTGGATAGACATCGGCTTCCTGGGTCCCCTGTGGGGCCATCCATGGCTCTCACCTTTTCTGGCTGGAAGACAATACTGCCAAGGCCTCGCAGACTGAGCCGCCGTATGATGGGATTTGTGTCTTCGGTCCATTCCATGAGCTGTGCCTGGAGGTCTGCTTTTGTCAGGATGGTTTCAATGGAAGGACTCCGGAGAAACTGGAAAGAGCCAAATGAAGATCAAGTTGAGGAGCAGAGGTCTTACTGTGGGGGTCTGTTCCCTGGACAGTCATCTTTACTAAAGGGCCACTTACTCCTATGGAAAGTCTCTGGTGTGTAGGGAGCCACTTGCTGCTGTTTCAGTTCCCAAATTTAGACTAATGCAAAAGTCACAAATAAGCGCCAGGGAAAGGGGAATCTCCAGGCCTCATTGAGCGCCAGTTAGAGAGGCGTGGGGCAGAAGAAAAGGAGAACCCCAGGAAAAGGTGAGGAGAGAAGCATGGCCTTGGGGCACTGGAGGAATATGGCTTCTTGTCCCATAACCCCATCGAGGCACATCCAGCTAGGAGCAATCTCACCCTGTCTCTCCCTCCCTCTCTTTGCTATGCCCCACAACCATCCATGTGCGGAGAGGAGGTAGCTAGCGGTAGGGCTGCTAATCTGATGACAATGTACCCCAGAGCTTACTGGCCTGAGCTGCTCTCCAGAAAGCCCACTTGTGCCTGTCAACTCATGAATCTCACCTCAGTGCAGAAAGCCATGGCGATATTTCTCTGCTCTTCCTCCTTCTGACTCTGGACGATGGTGATTGCCTCTCTGAAAACTGCAGGGAGCTGAGGGTTCTCAAACTCGATCATGGCTCTGGAACATGGCACAGAAAGTCTCTTGTGATTATCAATGGGCAGAGAGAGTTCCTCTTGAGTTGCTGGGCTGAGCTGGCAGCCTGTATCTGAGGAATATTTCACACGGAAACCCCATTCCCAAGAGAGACCCAAAGAAGAGGAAACTTTGGGCTCCTACCTTGCAATCAGGCCAACACCCTGCGAGTAGTGATATCGGGAGGCTATCATGTCCCAACCCCGCTGAAACTGGATGCTGGCAAATTCCTTCCAGTAGCCGGGCATGGAGAAAAGAGTCTTCACAGCCTCCACTGAGGTGCTAAAGACCCCCCCCAAAAAAATATCAGTGTCAAGCAACGAGATCATCCCCCAGCATGGCAAATCTGCACACGTCCTGAGACACACAGCATGCTCAGCAGTAGCTAGCCTCCCCAAGGATCGATCCAGTGTGACACCCTGTCTACACTGCAGTTTCATTGAGTTTGTAACCAGTTAGTGACACTGTAGCTTCTTTAGATGGTTGGTGTCACCACTCACTATGGTTGAATACTGGATTCTTTACTGTGACAGGTAACAGGACTCAAGCGGGCGTGTGGGTCCAGATCCTTAGTTGGTGTAATTGAGCAAAGCTCTATCAGTTTATGCCACCTGAGGTGTCTTCTGGCGCTCTGTTTTTCCCGTGTAGATGGAAGCCCCTAACTGTGCCCACAGAACCAGATGAACTGGTCCCTCTTCCTCCTGTCGGTCTGTGACGCTGACGCCCTGCGGTGCCTGGCCCCGTGTGCTGCTGGTGTGGCTCTGTCCGCATTCGGGGAGAGAGGCCCACGGATTTGCTCAGCAGACACTGATGAAAGCACTGACACTTTGGCGGGTGGCACACGTGGATGGATGCACAAACATGACTGCTGCCTGAGTGTGTCGGGAAAGCAGATGTGGACGGAGTCAGACGAGTGAGTGTGACTCACAAGAACACACGGCTCTCAATCCTTTTCCCTCAAGAGAGATCTGCACCCAATTGAGCCTGGGCTAACTAAAGCACCCGAACAACTGATGGCCATGAACACACCCCATGTGTTTAGCCGAACAAATCTGTTCTTCCTTTTCCTTTCAGTCATTACCTTAGGGGGCTGAGGCAGCTGGATCCCTCCTCGGGGCTGGATGTCTGCCTGGCCATGTAGGTCCCTGGCAAGTGCAGATCCATCACGTACTGCACTTGCCTGACGAAGAGGATGAGCATCTGGGGATACATTTCCAAGATGGCTTCTCGGTATCCCCGTAGGAAAAGGACCTCGTAAATGGTCTTCATTGCCTGGAGGGGGGAAAGAATTTCACTCAGCTCTCCCAATCTGCCACCTTCCCCCATTGCCATTCGCTATTGTCCTTTTGTTATGTCTCATTTCCTCTCCAGCGTATTACAAAACAGTATTGGCTCCTGAGAGGGCCGGAGACATTTGGAGGCTCTTGAATCTTCACCCATTCCTGGAACGGAAGCAGGATGGAAAGATCAGAAGAGTCTGGATGACATTATTCCCCATTATTCCTCTTTATGGTGCAGAGCTTGTGCTTTGGCTTTTGAGCTGTGACTGGAAGGGCTGAAACCATGCTGAGGAGATCCGTTCTCCTAGGCCCAGTGTTTCTGGCCCATTCAAAAGTACTGGACTTCTCACAGTCCCATGTTGGGAAGATTTCTAGCCACAGTTTACAGAGCCAGAAACCTGGATACTTCCAAGAGACACCTGAAGTGCACCTGCTCACTAAAGGGCCATCTAGAGCAGAAAATAACTGAGCCAGGGTACCAGCCGATAAACCACTTAAGATATGTAACTTTGACCTTGGGGAAACTTTATTGACACCTCTTCGGTATGATTGGAAGTGGCGAGGACACACTAAGGCCTGGTCTACACTACAGAGTTAGGTCAAGGCAAGGCCGCTCACCCTGCATCAACCTAACGATGGAATTTCCTTCCCATCGTCAGAACTGCCCCTTGATGCCAAATTCATAACTCCACCTCCACAAGTGGCAGAGAGTCCAGGTCGATGCAGTTAGGTCGATGCAGCATCATTATAGACACTGCATCACTTACATCAACTGGCTTTCAGGAGCCTTCCCACAATGCCCCACCCTGACCATACAATCCAGACAAGCGCTTCTGGTGAGGACGTGCACTGCCGACACAAGCAGCAAAGTGTGGACACACACCAGGGCTGGAATTGCTGTGGCGGCTGTCTGCCGAGGTAAGTTACGTCGGCTTCATTGTGTAATGGAGCCATGGCCTGAAGCTAAGAAGGGGTGAAACTCGCGCACACACACAGATGCACCATCTTCCCTGTGGTGTCGGGTTCGCAAGGTGACATCTCAAATCTCACTCACAGCCAGAGACACATTGCTGCTCTTCTCCTCCTGGCGTCTCTGCTGGAGCTTGTCCAGCAGCTGCTGCAGCACCTCCCTGGTGAACTGTGGTTCTTCACCGAAGGTCTTCCACAACTCAATGGCACATCTGCAAATTCAGAAACACAAGTCAGACCTTTCCTGCTTGGCCACCTCTTGCCCTCCCCAGGGAGAGGCTTGGAATATCAGAAGAGACACTCATTGGCGCAGGGTGGCTAAGGCAGGGCAAGTCCCTTCAGAGAAAGTTGTATTTATTCCTTTCCCCTAATGGGTTATTGTTTCTAAAGCTAACCCACTGTTTCCAAGACAGTGAGCATGTATTGACCACAGAATAATCACTAAACTGTGACGCTCAGACTGTGCAAAATTCTGCTCTGTTACACTCAGATCAGTCCTGAGGAACTTGACTGACATCACTGGAGTTACCTCTGGCTATTTGGGGGTATAACTGAGACCCAGTGTTTGGCCAAGTGTCTCTTAGCAGCCCAATTCTACTTCAGTGTGGTGGACAGGGTGAGACAGTGAGTCAGAACATGCCCTGATCTGAGAAGATTCAGGAGCTTGGAAGGGGAGATTGTACAGCCCAATGTGACAGAGATGGAAGGGAAGTAGGACTGAAATTCCCCTCCTTCATTCTTGTGGATCTAAGTCCTGCTGCTCCCCACAGGCATCTGCAGAGAAAGACTGCAGATTAATACAAAAGACTTCCAGTCATTTAACTTCCAAGTTTGGTGAGGAAGGTCGGACATGGTGGTCAAGCCCTAGGACATTGAGAATTAAGGTGGACAACTCAAGAGCAAATGGCCTGGAAGCAGGTCTTCAGGAAGCTTGACTGAAATTCTGTGCCAACGCTGCCGAGTTTCTGTAGCTTCTGAGCACAGCCCCTGGAAAGCACTGTGGCTGTTCCAAGGAATTCAGACCTGAAAGGTTTACAAATCAAACACTCAAAGAAGTATTAAAACCAACACTGTATTCCTCTGGGAACTCAATTGGGTAAGAAGTTCAATTTCTTTCCTGCTGCTCTTCAATTTGCTCTCCAGTGTGACACAAATTTGTCTCAGATCAGTGCAGAACTGCATTGCAGAAGATGCCGAGGAAAGCTGGACTTTTGACCTCTGGCTAGGGTCCAGTTGGGTTTCACGGCCCCTAGGCACATGGGGATTGTGTTACAAACCCCTCAGCTGGCTGACTCTTCAACGTGATCAGCAAGAACCAGCAGGACTGAGACTTAACAATCTATTGAGATGAAAAGAGGCACTCACCCCTCTCAGAGCCGTTGATGCTGGCTATCTGCTCGCTCCACTGCATTTAGGCTCTGGTCATGTGGGGGTGATTTTTTTGTTTATTTTATTTTATTTTGCATCAATAAGGGCTGGAAATGTCTGTCTTAAGAGATTTACCTCTGCCCCACAGCTCCATAAGGATGAGTGCATTTTGTCACCAATTGCTCAGCCCTGGAATAACTGGGGGTCTGGCGACAGGTAACAATCCCGCACTGGTCTCCAGGGGATAGACAGATGGGCCTCATGGGCCTTTTCCATCTCTGCCTTCTCTCCTGCAGTAAGGAGCAGCCAGACCTCATGAGCCAGGGATGTTGAGTGAGCCCCAAAGTCATGTATTGGCCCTGTCCTGGATCTGAGAGGAAGTGGGGTGACCCATAGAAATCAGGACAATGCTGGAATTCTCCAGAAAAGTGGCAGGTCTCTATCCTGGGGAGGGCAGGAGGAGGGGTTGGCTCCTCAGGGGCTGGGCCTGGCCATCTCCTCTGAGGAAGCACGGACAGCTCTCTGCACAGCAGGGAACTCCCTCCAACTGTGTGAGCCCCACGGACCCTTCCCGGCCTGTGGCCTGTCAGTAGGAGCAGGAAGAGAACGACTGGACTGAGGGGATAACAGAACAGCTCCCTACCTGTGCGATGAGAATGTGTGAGCCACACAGGTTAGAACCACGTCCTTGGGGTGGGAGCGAGCCAGCAAGGCCAAGGCCCTGAGCGCTGCTTTTCTGGCTCTGGGATCACAGCTGTTGTCGAGCCAGATTAAGATCCCTCCCACGACGTCTCCAACCTGGAAGAACGCCAGAAAGTTGAGGGATGGATTTATCAATGAGTGGTCTTCTCCCAAGGAAGCCCTCCTGGCAGCCCTGCAAGCCACCTCTGACCTCAGTTGCCCATCTTGGCTCCTCCCTAATCTCAAGAAAAAGGCTTTGACAAGACCAGGAACCCCAGTCTTCCTGAGGTCTGGGTTAGCACCTTCAAGCTCAAAAACGCACACAAAACCTGAGTGGAGCCCAGACTCTGAAGCCACACTCCTCCCAAGGCTTCAGAGATCAAGTTCCATCCCCAGCCCAGAAGAGTCTGCATTGCTGTTTTGGGCCCCACAGTGCGAGCCCTGGGAGCCCAAGTCCATAAGGCCAGGCTTTCAGGCTTCTGCTACAGAGTTTGCAACACACGTAGACAGAGCCTAAAGGGACAAGCCACCCCTAGGACTCTTCCATGAGGAATTGGTCATTGCTCTTTCATCTCTCGAACAAGGAGCAGGAGCTACAACACTGGTGGCTGGATTCTGTTGACCTGTTCTGCTAGCAGGAGTTAGAGCCCTGCACAAATCAATCTGCTGATTGAGGGACCTGCTGGAAAGAGGGAACTCGGGCAGAGACAGGGACGACCTGCAGGAAACCCTAGGAACAGGCAGGTTGGGGAGGAAGCTCAGGCTGAGGATTGTGTTCATAGATTAGTCTCAGAGTTTCCAGGAAAGCCAAAGCCCAGGGAGGGAATAAGTCTGCACTTACGCACCACGTGCAGGCGGTCTTTGGAGAAGGGCTTGAATGTCATCTATTCCCAGGCTGAGCGATTAAAGGCAATGTTGAAAGGACCGTAGGAAATGTGAACCCTAATTCCTTTCTCGAGAAGCTGCGCAGGCTTGGGCAATTCAAGGAGGTGTCTGGGCTTCACATTCCCCAGGTGTCAAATGGGTAGAATTCCTACCTCCCAGGAGGGTGGTGCAGAGTCCTTAATCAGGGGGAGTAAATGACGCTGAGAGCCTCCTACCCAGGGGATGTAGAAATGAAGTCTGCCAGAAACCTCCCTAGGCCAATCTAATTCATGGGAGAGGCACTCAGATCCAGTGGGGATGGGCAACAGGATGAAGGCTTGGGAGAGAGAGAGAGAGTAAAGTGCCAAGCCAAATTCTTCCTGATACTTCAGCTGGAAAAACAAGGCCTTGCGGCAGGTCTGAGGAAACCATGTCTGGTTCTGGAGCCTAATGTGGAGGCCCATCAGCAGACTATGTAGGTGCTGCCTTGCCAGGGCTGGGGCTGTCACACACCTTCAGTGTGGCTGGGCTGTCCTCAGGGAAGTGTCAGAGCTCCAGCTGGCAGAGAACACTGGAAAAACCTGATACCGCGGATCCCCGCGGCCAAGCGATGAACGGCAAGGGGCTGAGCCAACCTCCCAATACCATGCCAGTGTCCCAGGAATGGTTTCCGAGGAGAGGAACTTCTCCCATCCCCCTCTCTGCACATCCCTCTGCCCAACTGCGGGTGTCTCTTACTCTCTCCATCTTGTCTCCGTGGAGAGATACGATGGCCCTCAGCTCTTCCTCTGCAGCTCCAAATCTCTCCAGGGTGGGTGTTGTTAGACCCTTCACGGCTGTCAGCAGCAGGGCGTGGAGTGGGGCTGAGGAAGGCTGCTCCCCACGGGTCTGCAATGAACAGGGACAAAGCCTCTTGGGACCGAGTATTTCCCTAGGGCAGCTGCCCTGGAACCGTCTGTCCCCAGGGGAGGCTGGCAGCGCCGTGGGAACCTGGAGACTCTGGCTGAGCCCTTTTCTTAAAGAGCCTCCTCAGGTGCCAAGGTTTCCTCGGCCTTTCATCAGCTCTCTGGCCCCCTCTCCTGAGAAGAGACGGGAGCCTCTGGGGCAGCGCTGGGACCCCAAGGGCCACCCCATTTCCTCCCTCGCTAGCCCCTCCTCCCAGGAAACCCCCCTTTTGCTGAGAAAGCCTCAATGTCCTGCAAAGCCCATTCGAGTTGCTCCTTGAGTGTAGCCGAGGGGTCACTGGAGAACCTGGCCCATGTCCCATCCCACCGCGAGTGCCTGAGGAGATTGCCTCAGCAACTCTGGCAGCCCACAGTGTCTGCGAAAAAAGGGACTGAGAATAGGGCCCAAATGGAAACGCCCTCTTTCTTCCCCACTCCGTAGCCTGTGGCGCTGCCAGAAAACGGGCAGGAATTACCGGCAAGACAGAAAGGAACTGAGACTGAAGGAGCAAGTTTGCCTGGCTGAGGAGAATCCCAAACCGTGGGCCTCTGGGGCCAGACCCCTGTGGGTCAGAACTCACTGGGCACAATGTTACTCCAGGGGGCCTGGTTCCAAGGTGACCTAAACCCAGGACCTGGGGTGCTGGAGGCCTTTTCCCTGGTGTCTCATGGCACCCCCTGGGGATTACTGCAGCTCTTCTGCATGGCGCTGGATTAGCACTGTCTGTCCTCGATGCCAACAGCTGAGGGATAGCTCAGTGCTTTGAGCATTCACTAAATCCAGGATTGTGCGTTTATTCCTTGAGGGGAACATTTAGAGATCTAGGGTAAAAATTGGGGTTTGGTCCTGCTTTGAGCAAGGGGTTGGACTAGATGACCTCTTGAGGTCCCTTCCAACCCTGATATTCTATGATGCAGTAGTGCACAGCGCAGTGGCACTCTCGCATACATGTCCAGACCCCCAGCGTGTCAGAAGCTCCCAGAACTGCAGACTTTTGTATATGCTGCAGGGTGCTCTGTCCCTAAGAGGAAGAGTTACAAAGGTGTCTAGATGCTTTTGTAACTCAGACAGAGCCCAGATGTTGGCAGGCAGAATGGAACCTGGGACCTCTGGAGCTTAGTGCAGGAGCCTCTACCACATGAGCTAAAAGCCAAGAGGCTGTTAGCTAAGGCTATAGAGCAGACTCCTTTTTTCTGCGTCTCTAAGTGGTCCTGGTGCTACGGGGTGGGCCAGAACACCTCAGCCAGGAGATATGTGGGTTACTCCTACAAGTTCAGGGATGGGCCTGGTCTGATTTTCAGCAGTGCCTGTCTGCCATGGAAAATGCATCAGAATTAGGCATCTGAGTCAGGCACTTCTGCCAATCCCTTTGAAGCACCTCTGTACTTCTTTAGGTGTCTAAACCCCTTTGTCAAACTGGGCCTCGTTCAAGCAACCCAGAAAACCTGATAAAAACTGGCTGGAGTTGATCTTACTTGACAAGTGTTTCTTTTCAGCCCCCTGAGCAAGGGGCAGGTAGTTCTTCAAGAGATCCCAGTTCTGGGAGATATTCATACACACAGCAGGGGATGCTTTCCATGAGCACAGCCACACAGCGTCATTACCATCATCATATGGGAGCTGCTTGTTAATGAGGAGCTGGGAGTGCGCTCTTCTTCCTGTTCTTCTGGGCTTCTTTTTTCCCACTTCCCCTTCGACTCAGACGGCTCCTTCTTCGTCCCTGGAGCAGAAAGAAACATTCTTAACATTTTGCTTTTCCATGTCTTCTCCCTGGTTATAGAGGATGGAAGTTGGGCACAGAGCCCTGAAGTGAATTGCCCCGGGTCAGACTGATGGTTGTTGGCAGAGCTCAGCAGAGAAATCCGCTCTCCTGACTCTTAGCTGGGGGCTTTTACCACACAAGGCTTCCTCTTCCCTAGGGGCCAGTTTCTTATCAATGGTGTTGTCTACTCTTCCCCTCCCCTTGCACCCCTTTCCTGTCAGTGTTGAGCACTAGGCCTCATTTTGCATTGAACCCCCCAAGAAGGTGGCTTTGTTCAATATCTTCATAAACGATCTGGAAGATGGTGTGGACTGCACCCTCAGCAAGTTTGCAGATGACACTAAACTGAGAGGAGTAGTAGATACGCTGGAGGGTAGGGATAGGATATAGAGGGCCCTAGACAAATTAGAGGATTGGGCGAAAAGAAATCTGATGAGGTTCAACAAGGACAAGTGCAGAGTCCTGCACTTAGGATGGAACAATCCCATGCACCGCTACAGACTAGGGACCGAATGGCTCGGCATCAGTTCTGCAGAAAAGGACCTAGGGGTTACAGTGGATGAGAAGCTGGATATGAGTCAACAGTGTGCCTTTGTTGCCAAGAAGGCCAATGGCATTTTGGGATGTATAAGTAGGTGCATTGCCAGCAGATCGAGGGACGTGATCGTTCTCCTCTCTTCGACATTGGTAGACCTCATCTGGAGTACTGTGTCCAGTTTTGGGCCCCACACTACAGGAAGGATGCGGAAAAATTGGAAAGAGTCCAGTGGAGGGCAACAAAAATGATTAGCGGACTGGAACACAAGACTTATGAGGAGAGGCTGAGGGAACTGGGATTGTTTAATCTGCGGAAGAGAAGAATGAGGGGGGATTTGATGGCTGCTTTCAACTACCTGAAAGGGGGTTCCAAAGAGGATGGATCTAGACTGTTCTCAGTGGTAGCAGATGACAGAACAAGGAGTAATGGTCTCAAGTTGCAGTGGGGGAGGTTTAGGTTGGATATTAGGAAAAACTTTTTCAGTAGGAGGGTGGTGAAACACTGGAATGTGTAACCTAGGGAGGTGGTGGAATCTCTTTCCTCAGAAGTTTTTAAGGTCAGGCTTGACAAAGCCCTGGCTGGGATGATTTAGTTGGGGATGGGTCCTGCTTTGAGCAGGGGGTTGGACTAGATGACCTCCTGAGGTCCCTTCCAACCCTGATATTCTATGATTCTATGATTCTAAGAAGGAATGACTCAGTTCTGGTACAGTTCCCAGCTGTGACCTGCTGAGACCTCTGGAGCATTTTCCTGATGAAAGGGACTCGATCCAGGAGAAAATAAATGATTTCCTCCAACGTCCAGCCTCTCTTTTCTCCTTATAGCCTGGAACAATGTTAGTGCTCCCCACCCCACCGTGCCACATCCCCAGAGGGGGGTGACCTGACATTGTCAGCTCTCCCCACCTCAGCGATGGACCTCTGTACCCTTTCCAAGAGAATCAGGCACTAAATGGATTCCAGAGCCTGAGGTACCCATCACTGTCCCAGGAGACGGCCCTGATGTCTGAGGCTTGTAGAGTGACTGGTGTGAGTATTCCTCACATGCTCCTCGCGAACCATGTGGATTGAATCCTCACCTGTAAGATCCACTTCGACTTCGTCTGTAGTCTCCTGCAGCTTCTCCTCCTTTGCCTCCACCTGGGTCTCAGCTGCTTTCTTCTTCAGGGAAAGGTGCGTCCACCTTCTTGGAGAGGAAGCTGTTCTCTCCTCATTGCTCTCTGCCATCGAGTTGTGGGATTGGCAACAGACACAGAGTCTTTTCATGCCTGACAGGATGGTCCATGAGCATTTTCTTCTCTGAGGCTTCTCAGGCAAGGCCTGTTCTTGGGGGCTGAGGCCAGAGCAGGCCTCAATTGCTGCAGGTTTGACGAGCACTTTGTGCACGTGGATCTTTCTGTCCTCCCTAGAGGCGAGTCTTTGGAAAAAGGAACAAAGCCTGGAATAGAAAGAAGGAGGAAATGGGTTTTTCTGTCATTCTCCAAAGGAAGGGAATTAGTTTTCCCACGATTCCCAGATCCACAAGAGTGGTCTTTTGAAGCCATCTGCTCCTGTAATAGCCACGATTGGTTCCTACAACCAAGAACATAAGCAACACAAGACCGCCCATCCTGGGTCAAACCAAAGATCCATTTAGCCCAGTATGCTGTCTTCTGACAGTAGCCTGTGCTGAGTGCCCCAGAAGGAATGAACAGGGAATCATCAAGCGATCCATTCCTGTTGCTCATTCCTGGCACCTGGCAAACAGAGGCTAGGGATACCATTCCTACCCATTCTGGCTAATAGCCATTCTTGGACTTCTCCTGTATAAATGTATCGAGCTCATTTTTGAAGTCTATTCTAGTCTTGGCCTTCACAACATCCTCCAGCAAAGAGTTCCATAGGTTAACTGTGCATTGTGTGAAAAAATACTCCCTTTGGTTTGTTTGAAACCTGCTGCTTATTAACAAAGACGTCAAAGGGGGCACTAGGATGTGAACTAAGGACCACTTGATGTGTAGTCAAACACTCTACCGCTGAACTCTACCCCCATGATTAGACCGGGCTGAAGGTGAAGATACATGGGACCATGGTGAAAGAGGAATTCTTCTGGGGAAGTTCTAGGGCCTGTGTTCTGCAGAGGTCAGACTAGATGATGAGGGCTGGCCTTAGGGTCTTTGAAACGATGACTTTATGAAGCTAAAGTTGTCTTTAACTGCTAGTGTGAAGGTTGCTGCTCCTGTCAAAGAGGAGATGCTTTGTCTGTGGTTTCCTTGTGGAGAGGCACGAGTAGCCCTGTTCCCCCTTTCCCATAACCTTTCTTGAACAGACCACATCACAGGTTCTCTCCTTTTGTTCTCTAACAGGAAACCTCCATCCGCCATATCTGTAATTCCTCCCTTCCTAGCACAGTCGCTGGCTACATTTCCTAGTCTGACTCTCACCCCATAGATTTCATGCCTCCTCTGCCAGTGGATGGACATGGAAAGAGCAAAGGTTCTCTGGTCATTGCCTGGGCCTAGTTGCAAAAATGTTTCCTTCTTAACCCCACTCCTTTGTGCACAGAATGTTGGGCCTCTGGGAAGAGATAGGGGCAAGCAGAAAACCAAGAAAGCTCTGTTCCCAGAGAAGCCAGGAGAAGGAAGAAAAGATTGTCATCTAGAAGGTTTGAGAGTCTGGAAGGATGAATTAGCAGCTGCAAATATGTTGACTTCTTCTGAACTATTTGAAAATCTGGAATGTATTAGCATGGGGAAAAGAATCAGTAAACTTTAAATGAACTTTAAATGAACCCATATTATTTCTAACATCCAGTCAGAAGTTAGGCCACCAAAAGAATGACAAAGAAATCACACCCAGACCCATGACAAATTTAGGCGACAGTTGATTGAAACCCTTTTCTTGGAAAGGGATTGCAGAGGGGGACTGACACATGTCTTTTCTATAGCCCAAGGGGGTAGAGTAGAATTTCTAGAGAGTTTTGAGATGTATCGCCATGAGATTCTTTCTGAGAGAACTACCAAGATGACAGCCAGGGGATGGGAGTGGAGCTGTATCACTTTCAATATCTTAAGATTCATTTCTTCTGCATTATTTCAGCTCATTTATGTGTATTTCAATCATGTAAATTCTGAGATCGATATTGTCTCAATACACATACCTTTGGCAGTCATTACATGAGACAAAGGGTTTATATTGACAATTTGAAGGCAAGGAGTGCATTGGGGCAACTCCAAGGGAAATACTATTGATGGAGATATCAATCTAAATTTGACATGAGTTTTGTTATCTTCCCTTTCGCTTATATCCATGGAAATTCACCCCGACTAGTCTGCTGAAAGATAAAAGCATCTAAATCTGCCTCCAAAGAACCTGAAAGGCTGAGGCAGAAGGAGGACTGAGAGATGTCCACATTCAAATCAATACGGAACGTTGAGACCTGACTGTTGCAACACGAGTCCCCACCCGACCCGAGGAGAAGGAGGCACCGACCTGTTATGTGCGATCTAATGAGCAGGGAAAGAATCTGGGAATTACCTTCTGTAAAAACTCATCCTTTTTTTCCTCGAACACCTGTGGAAATAGCTGATTCTGGAAGTTGTTGAGAGAGGGATCGTCCGCGTCTCTCAGCAGCTCCTTGGGTCACCAGCCGTTGTCAACCAGGCCAGTTGGCAGACTGAAGGCAGGGTAAGAATGCTGATGCCCAACACTCTTTGCTGTTGGCATCCGTGACATCACAATCAGCTTGTGCATAAACACCCAGAGACCCCCCCACCCAGAGAGACACGCACCCAGAAAAGTTAGTAACATGAACGACACGGAGAGACTCACCCAAATCTCTAGGCATTTTGATTTGTGGGAGGGGGATCATAGGAGCCGACTGCATGGGTGCTCAGGGCCTGGAGCACCCAGGAGGGAAAATTAGTGGGTGCTTAGCACCCACTGGCAGCCAAGCTCTGCCCTCCCCAGAGTGCGTTTCGCCCACCGGCGGCCCCACTGAGCAACTCCCCACTCTCCCTCCCAGCACTTCCTGCCCACCGCAAAACAGCTGTTTCATGGAATTCAGGATGCTCCGGGAGGGTCGGTTATGACTGGGGACATGGCATACTTGGGGGAGGAGATGGGGAAGAGGCGGGGTGGGGGTTTGGGGGAAACAGTGGGATAAAAGCGGGGCGGGGTGGAGCAGGGGCAGGAAGAGAGGGGGGAGAGAAAGGGGTTGATTTATGGGTGGGGCAGAGCATGGGGGGAAAAGTGGGGCAGTGCTTGGGGGAAGGAGTGGAGTGTGGGCGGGGACTGGGGCAGAGCAGGAGTTGAGCGCCCCCTGGCCAGAGGGGAAGTCACAGAACAATAGGGTTGGAAGAGACCTCAGGAGGGCATCTAGTCCAACCCCCTGCTTATGGCAGGACCAACACCAACTAAATCATCCCAGGCAGGGCTTTGCCAAACCCGGTCTAAAAACTCTAAGGAGGGAGATTCCACCACCTGCCTAGGTAACCCCTTCCAGTGCTTCACCACCCTCTTCGTGAACCTAGATCTCCCTCATTGCAACTTGAGACCATTTCTCCTCATTCTGTCATCTGCTACCACTGAGAACAGTCTAGCTCCATCCTCTTTGGAACCCCCCTTCAGGTAGTTGAAGGCTGCTCTCAAACTCCCCCCTCACTCTTCTCTTAAGGAGACTAAATCAGCCCAGTTCCCTCAGCCCCTCCTCATCCATCATGTGCCCCAGCCCCCTAATCATTCTTGTTGCCCTCCGCTGGACCCTCTCCAATTAGTCCACATACTTTCTGTAGTGAGGGGCCAAAACAGGATGTAATACTCCAGATTTGGCCTCACCAGTGCCGAGGAGAGGGGAAGAATCACTTCCCTCCATCTGCTGGCAATGCTCCTACTAATGCAGCCCAATGTGCCGTTAGCCTTCTTGGCAACAAGGGCTCACTGCTGACTCATCTCCAGCTTCTCATGCACTGTCATCCCCAGGTCCCTTTCTGCAGAATTGCCGCTAAGCCAGTTGGTCCCCTGCCTCTGGCAGTGCATGGGATTCTTCTCTCCTAAGTGCAGGACCCAGCACTTGTCCTTGTTGAACCTCATCAGATTTCTTTTGAGCCAATTTGTCTAGGTCACTCTGGACCCTATCCCGACCCTCCAGCATATCTACCTCTCCCCCCAGATAAATGTAATCTGCGAACTTGCTGAGGGTGCAATCCATCCCAACCTCCAGATCATTAATGAGGATGGTGAATAAAACTGGTCCCAGGAATGATCCATGGGGAAGCAGGGTAGGGGGTGGAGGAGAGGAGGCACAGGGTGAGTGGCAGGGACCCCAAAGAGCGAGGATGCAGTGGAGGGAGAGGGGGAACTCATCCAGGCAGCGGTGGGCAGTGTGGGCTGCGAGAAGGGGTGAAGCAGATACAGGAAGAGATGGAGCACAGGCGGGACACTGGGGCCCAGGCATCTGGGGCCTGGTCATCGTCGGCAGTGCCAGGCATGCTTAGCCTCCCCGCCTATTCTACCCACAGCCTGGGCTTCCACTGAGGGATCTCCAGACTGTCAATGTTGTCCGGAGCTTCCCTTCCCTGACAGGCCTGAGCAACCAGCGCTTGTAACTAGACCACTCACAGCCTCCCCGCGGGGAGCGTATGAACACTGTGATGGGGCAAGGCCAGATGGGTATAGAAAAGTAGTCTTATTGGGATCCGGGAAGTGGGCGGGCAAAGCCCGTCCACCACTAAAGGATCCCCTCCAGCCTAAAAGGGGGATCCACAGGACCTAGATACCCAAAAAATTCCGGGGGACAACTAATAAAATAACAGGGACAGGAGTGTGGTCAAAGGGTCAAACGAAGGGAACCGGACGGGGACACCGAGCAGAGAACCCCGGACAGCGCCCACCGCTCCTCAAAGGCGTCAAGGGAGTCAGAGGACGCCGCCCAGAGGAACTCTGCCCAGATACATGAATGGACCGAGGATCGGAAAAAGGCCCCACACTCACAGGAGACTCCATCGGCCAACCTCCTCACTCTGGTTTTGTAGATGGCCATTTTAGCTAGGGCCAGGAGGAGGTTGACCAGGAGATCCCGTGACTTTGTGGGGCCACAGATAGGGAGTGCATAAATGAGAAGGTGAGGGGAGAAGTGCAACCAAAAACGTAATAAAATATTGGTGAGGAGCCGGAATAGGGGCTGCAGACTGGCACACTCCAGGTAAACATGTGCCAGGGTATCCCTCACGCCGCAATAGGGGCAGGTGTCTGGGATTGTGGTGAACCGCGCCAAGTACACGCCCGTGCTCACAGCTCAGTGAAGAAGCCGCCAACTGACATCCCCGGCAGGCCTTGGGACTAAGGTGGAATATAGGCTGGCCCACCGGGGCTCCTCACCCTCCAAAGGTGGCAGGAGGTCTCGCCATTTTGTATCGGGGTGGGACACGAGGGTGCGGGCGTGAAGGGTGTGGAGCACGAGCGTGTAGACATGTTTTCTTGGCGCGGTTTGGAAGCAGACCAGCTGCATCTTGTGCAGCCGGCTTCTAGTGAAGGGGTGAAGGGGTCGGTTGGGTCCACAGGGCAGGGGTCCAATTAAAAGGTCCGGCGGGCCTGGGGTAACGCGTGGGCGGGGCGTGCCCTCGTGCAGGACCCGGTTGAGATGAACCCGAGCAGCGGGCGGCAAAGCGGCCTTCACCTCCTGAAGTATGCGCCGGGGAGTACAAGGTCTGGAAAGCCCCATGCGCTGATCGAGCGTCAGGGGATCCAGCCAGTCTCCCCGGTCATAGTCCAGGAGGTCTCCGACTCCTGTGACCTCTGCCAGGTTCAACCTCTGGCGCACCGAGCGGGACTCCGCCACCTGCAGACGGAGCTGGGGGTTGTGTAGCAGGGGCTCCGCGAGGAGATCTGCCCCCTTGGTGGCTGCCACGGACCTCATCATTGTAAAGAGTTTCCAGGTCTGGAGGAGGTCCTGGTAGAAGACCGGCGGCCCGGAGAGGTCTCGCGGAAGACCTCTCGGATGGAGATAAAGGAGCTGCCGGTCGTATCGGAGCCCTCGGAAGCGGCGCAGGAAGGCGTGCGCCATTATGCTCCACGCCGGACTACCTGCACCATAAAGGAGCCTCTGCAGGGTCTGGAGGTGGAAGACATGGGCCTGAGTGAGCAGACATTTTAGGCCCTGCCCTCCCTCCTCCAGAGGTAGATGGAGAACCCCTGCAGGGGCCCAGTGCAGTCCTGACCAAAAGAACTCAAGAATCGATGTCCGGAGGTTGGCCAGGAAACCCGGGGCCGGGACCAGGGTGTTGAGCCAGTACCAGAGCATGGACAGGACTAGTTGATTAAGCACTAGAGCTCTCCCTCGAAGGGAGAGGCACCGGAGTAGTCCTGTCCATTTCTGGAGCTGCTCTATCACCCTGCCCTCTAAATTCTGCCAGTTCTCCGGCGGAGAGGGATGCGTGGCAGAAAGGTAAACGCCCAGATACAGCAGCGGACCCGGGCTCCACCGGATGGCCTGAAGCGCGGGTGTGAGGGAGCTCGCCTGCCGCCAGTCCCCTACCACCAAGCCAGAGCTCTTGACCCAATTGACCCGCGCGGAGGAGTCTGCCGAATAGATGGCCTGGCAAGTCTCCACCCGCACCAAGTCGCCCGGGTCCTGAACCACGAGGAGCACGTCATCAGCGTACGCCGACAGGACCAGCCGCAGCTCCGGCTCCTGCAGCACCAACCCTGTCAACCTCCTTCGGAGGAGACAGAGGAAGGGCTCGATCGCCAGAGCGTACAGCTGGCCTGAGAGGGGCACCCCTGCCGTACTCCTCGCCCGAAGCTGACCGGTTCGGTCAGGGTCCAGTTGAGCCTTACCAGACACTCTGCGGAGGCGTACAGCACCCGGAGAAAACTCACAAACCTGGGTCCGAATCCAAACGCCTGCAGAGTGCTCAGGAGATACTTGTGATCCACCCTGTCGAATGCCTTCTCCTGATCTAAGGACAGGAGGGCGAACGACAGACCATCCCTACATCCAAGTTCCAATAGGTCCCGGACCAGATATAGGTTGTCGAAGATGCTGCGGCCCGGGACGGTGTAGGTCTGGTCTGGGTGGACCACGTCCGCCAGCACGGACCCTAGCCGCAGGGAGATGGCTTTTGCCACGACTTTGTAGTCCATGCTGAGGAGCGAGATGGGATGCCAATATCGTAAATCGCAGAGGTCCCCCTTCTTCGGCAATAAGACCAGCACGGCTCGCCTGCACAAAAGAGGGAGGACCCCGCTCTGCGAAGACTCAGCCCAGACGGTGACTAGGTCTGGGCCCAGGACGTCCCAGAACACGCAGTAGAACTCCACAGTCAGCCCGTCCATGCCCGGAGATTTATTGGTGGGCATGCGACGGAGGGCTTCCGAGAACTCGGCCAGAGTGAGAGGCAGCTCTAGCCGGTCTCGGTCGCCCACGCTGACCGTCGGGAGCTCCTCCCACAGCACTCTGCAAGCGTTAGGATCGGTCGGATCCGGGGAGAAAAGGCTTGCGTAGAAGGCTCTCGCCCTTCCACACATCTCCACCGGATCCGTGAGGGGGGTGCCATCTTCTGCCAGTAGGCAGATGACATGTTTTTTAGCCCCCCTCTTTTTCTCCAGGGCGTAGAAGAAGCGGGAGCCGCAATCCATCTCCCGAAGGAGACGGATTCGGGATCGAACAAAGGCACCCCGGGCCCGATGGTCCTTGAGGGTCCGGAGCTCCTCCCGCTTCTCCCGGCACGCTCCGCAGAGGGGTGGATCCTCGGGGCTGGCGGCCAGACGCCTCTCCAGCTCTAAGACCTCCCATTCCAACTGCTCTATCGCTGCATCCCTCCGTCGGCTGGTGCCCCGGGTGTAGTCACGGCAGAAGAGCCGGGCGCGCACCTTCCCTACGTCCCACCACCGCCGTGCCGAGGGAAAGGCACGCCGCTGCCCTCGCCAGGCCAGCCAGAACTCCCAGAAGGACACCACGAAGCCCGCATCCTCCAGCAAGCTGTTGTTAAAATGCCAATAGGCCTGCCCTGGCCTCTCCGCGCAGAGGGAGGCTGTCACGGTGGCTATCTGATGGTCAGAAAATGCGGCCGGCCGGATGCTGGAGGAGTGGGCTCGTGAAAGATGAAAGCGTGATAAATAAATGCGGTCCAACCGGGAGTGGCGCGACCGATGGGGCTCCACCCGGAGAAAGGGGAACGTGGAAGTGTCATCCGGGTGGTGGTCGCGCCAGACGTCCACCAGGGAGTGGTGTTCGACTATCTCCTGGAGGACGGCGACGGCGGCCGGGCTCCGCTCGGTCCCCGAGCAGTCCCGCTCCTCAAGGGTGATGTTAAAGTCCCCTCCCAGGACCAGGCACTCCTGAGGATCCAAGGTGCCGAGGAAAGCGGACGCCTGCTGATAGAATTGCAGCCGCTCCGGACTTGCTGCTGGGGCATAGATGTTGACGAGGTTGACTACGAGCCCCTCCATAGGGACCCGGAGGTGCGGCAGGCGACCTGGCACAGCCTCGGTGACCCCCAGCACCTCGGGCCGTAGGTTGAGGGAGAACAGGGTCGCCACTCCAGCCGTACGAACTGTGAGGTGGCTAAAGTAGACCCTGTCCCCCCAATCCAGCCGCCAGCTGTCTTCGGCGGTCGGATCCGTATGGGTCTCCTGCAGGAAAACCACAGAGTACCTCCCCTCCCGAAGGAAGGAGAGCACCTGGGACCTGCGGAGACCCATCCTACAGCCGCGGGTGTTCAATGTTGCGATGGTAAAGGGTGCCATGAGGAGGGCTGGGGGGGATCCTCGCTGGCAGAGATGCTCATGTAGGTGAGTAAGGAGTCACGGAAGAGGCGGACCCACTGGTAGGCCGCGGCGCCCTGCCTCCCGGTCCTTTTACCCTCCCTCATGAGGGCCCTTGCGGCCCGGAGAATTTGATTAAAGTCCCCCCATCACTGGAGGGCAAGCTGGACTTTGTTGCGGGAGCCATGGACGTCTTCTAGGAACTCCCGCAACTCCTCTCGCAGAGCATGGGGGGCTGGCGTTATGGTCTGGTTACTCCCCGACGGGGCCCTTGCTACAGCCCCGTGGCCCAGCGAGATGGGCAGACAGGGTGCGGACCCCCGACGGGGCTCCTGATGGGTTGACCTGAATGCTGGGGCGATAGGGGGCGGCGGAGGGAGGATAGCAGCCCCTGGTGGGTCGGGGCGGGTAAACACAAAGGCCGCTCCCTGGGATTCATCTGTTGGCAAGGGGAAGGAGACAGCCCCAGGGGCGGCAATAACATCTCGGGATGTGGACGGGATAGGGACAGGGGCAGGGGCAAGGTTAGAGGTGAGATTTTGGGTGGGGAGAGGGCTCTCAGTGATGCCGGGCGCAAACTCTCTGGTGGATTTGGCAGCCATGGCATCGGGGTGGACTCTCTTCTGTAGGGCCCTTTCCCCGAAAGGAGGTCGAATGCTCCTCACCAGCGAGGGATGCCCCTGGTGGCTCAGGTTCCAGCCGCGTGGCACTGGCTGTCGCCTCAACTGGCTCGGCGGCTCTCAGCGGGGTGCCCTCTGCAGCCGGGTTGATGGAGGAGTCCGGGGGCTCCTCGGAG
This sequence comes from Dermochelys coriacea, assembly GCF_009764565.3. Classification (NCBI taxonomy): domain Eukaryota; kingdom Metazoa; phylum Chordata; order Testudines; family Dermochelyidae; genus Dermochelys; species Dermochelys coriacea. The sequence goes on along the minus strand of NC_050071.1, from coordinate 900,459 downwards.
CTGGGAGCGGAAGCAATGGTTGGGGGAGGGAACATGGGGAAAGGGGGGCTGGAGTGAGGTCGTCCAGATCGAGGCCCGCTGGCATAGGATCGTCCTCCCCCTGGGTGACCGGGGTCAGACCCAGGGCCTTGATCTTCTCATATATAGACGGGAAATTGTTTTCCGTCACCCCGGGATTCTCCCCGCCGGCACCTGACGTAACGATTGCTTCGGGGCACACTGGGGTTTCAGATGGTGCCTCGGGGGTCTTGGAGTGGAGGGACTCCCGTGGAGGGGAAATACCGTCTTCCAGTGCTGCCACGTCTTCCCCAGCCGGCTCTGGTGGATGGAGCACACCCGTGGGTAGAGCGGAAGGCTCGACGTCGGTGCCCCCCTTCCTGGTTTTTCGGGGGGCCTCCGCGTCAGATGGGAGGAGTGGAGCTCGAGCCTTCCGCTTGCCCCGCTTCCCCTGGACTAGGGCCCAGCCCTCCATGGCATCATCCGGGGGCTGGCTCTTAGGGGTTGTGTCAGGGGGCAGAGGCGATGGCTCAGGGACTCGAGGGGGTAACGGTGGGGCAGCACAAGGGAGGGAAGATTCCCCTTGGGGCGGGCCCTCTCCCATGCCCGGCGGTGTCCCTGCCGCACCCTCCTCCACAGGCCCCGCCAGATTGCAAGCAGCGGGGACGGGGCTCTCCCGCTCGTCTGGGCATAGTTGGGGAGGTGCCCCTTGGGCCCGAGCGGGAGCAATGGTGGACTGGGAAGGAGGAGGGGTGGTTTCGGGTGCCGGGCAGCCAGGGGTGCCGGCGATGACGGGGCCGGTGCCCTGCCGGGGCTCGGGGGTCCCGGATGGCCCTCCTTGCCGGGCCAAGGGGCAGTCCCTCCGGACGTGCCCCATCACCTGACAGAGGTAGCACCGGGCCTCCCCCATGGAATAATGCACCTGGTAATGGGCCCCCTGGTAGGGGACTAGGAAGGACCCCTCCAGTGCCTCTCCGTCGCGCGTCGCCGGCAGCAGTTGAAGCTGCACTTGCCGGCGGAACGAGAGGACGTGACGGAGGGCGGGGTCTTTGCAGCCCAACGGGAGAGGGCTGATGACAGAGATGGGCTTCCCCAAGGTAGAAAGGGCGGGTAACAGGGCGGCATTGGGGAGAAAGGGAGGGACGGAGGTCAGGACCAGGCGGACGCCCAGGTCCTCTAGCGGCTCTAGGGGGACAAAAATGCCCCCAACTGCCAGGCCCTTCTCCACCGCCTCCTGGGTGGCGGCCTCCGATGCTAAGAAGAAGACGACCTTGCCATATATTTTGGAGGCTGCCACAATGGCCGTGGGCCCCACCACCCTCGCCAACGCCCGCACATAGGTCTCCACGTGGGGTGAGGCGGGTACCAGGAGGCAACGGACGCCGCGCTTCCTGGTCATGGTGGGAAAGGGGCCCCGGCCGCTATAGATGGTAGCGGAGGCGGTGGGCTGGAGAAATGATGTAGCGGCAGGCGGGGGGGCTGCCGCCACCTGGGCGTATGCTCTGGGGGCCAGGGGAGGGACCCCTGCAGAGCTGGTGGAGGGAACAGCGGGGAGGGGCGCCCCAGCTAGAGATGGGGCCGGGGCATTGGGGGCAGTCCCTGCCATGGAGGGCCTGATTTTCTTAGCAGGGCCCTTCCCTTTCTTCTTCCCCTGGCCCCTCCCGCCAGCTGGGGGGGCTCCCCCCAAATCTGAGGGGGGGAGAGACGTGGCAGCAGTGGAGGTCACCCCGGTGCCCGTCGCTGCTGGTGCCCCAGCGGGGGCGATGGCAGATGGTTCGGCAGGGGAGGTAGAAGCTTGGGGGGGTGACGGAGGGGTAGGCGGGGGAGTGGGAGCTCGGGCTGCTGGGGGGGTCCCACCCGTCTCATCCCCCGCCATCATGAGCAAGGAGGGAAGGGGGGACACCAGAAGTAGGAGGGGAGAGGGGAAGCAGGTCGACCACTCCTCCCCGCTAGGCTGCAGGCAGGGGAGGAGGGCGCCAAAAGGGGTGGGCTGGACGGGGGGCAATCAGGGGTTAGGGGTCAGTCACCGACACAAGGTGGAATTCCGGCTCCTCTTGGTGCACTAGGGGAGGGGGGGATACAACAACATTGAGGGTGCAGTGAAGAGGGTTGTAACTGAAATGGGGAATTGCCCAAGCGCATGGGAGGGGGCATGGGCACACGGAGCGAGGGGCTAAGCGGTCTGGGGGTAGAACAGGGAAACCAAGGGGCTAGCTTCAGAGGCTGGGGCGGGGCAAACAAACAAAGGCTGCAGAAGGAAATGGGCGGGGCAGGCAAACAAAGTGAAGCTAGCATGGGGGGCTGGGACAAAAAGGGGGGGCAAAGCTACAAGTGGCAAATGGGGCAGGTAGTAAAGGGCAAGCTGGGGGGTAGGCAGTCCGGGGGGGCACATGTGCCCACATGCACTTGCACAAGTCTTTTTTAAGCTGGCTGCTGCTTCTGGCCCAAAGGGTGGAAATAGGGCGTGGCAAGCCAAGCAAGCAGCTGAGTCCAGAGGCAGGAGCTGAGGCAGATGGTATAGAGCCAGTGGGGGTGGTGGAGGGGGCAGTGGTGGTGGTAGTAGTGGTGGGGGTTGGGGGGATACACAAATGGATTGGGGGGCAGCTCCACGCCACACCCCCTGTGTCCCTGGAAACACAGTCAAAACCCCCACCAGAAGAGCACAGTTTGAAAATTAATCAGTCTTAGGCCCCCTCCACGGTGGTCTGCAAAGTCTCTAGGTGCTGCCCCACTGGCAGATGATCCTCTTCTTCTCCTCCTCGGGCTTCAGCAGCTCCAGGCAGCGGCCTCTGCAGCAGCAGCAGCTCCAGAAACTCCAGGTGGTGGTCCAGGCAGGCAGAAAGGACCCCTCTCAGGTGGTGGTGCTGGTGGTATCCACAACAGCAGTGGCTGGGGTCCCTCACTCCTCCTCTCTGGGGAGTGCGCTAGCAGCCCCCCCCCCCCGGGACTGCAGTTGCAGCAGTAGCAGCTCCCGAGAGTGGGGGGTCCAGCAACCAGGTAGCAGAGAACCGGGGGGGTGGGTGTCTGGCCCAGCCAGGGGAGCAGCTGGAGCAGCAGGGAGAGCTTAGGGCCTAGCAGCAGGAGTAGCAGCTTCCCACCTCCCTCCAAGCTAGAAGGCTATGGGAGAGTCGTGGGAGAGAGAGAAATAGAGATTCGCTCCAGGCTAAACAAATCCGTGGTACCAGGATAAGTGAAATGGCAGCTGCTCCAGGTCAATTAAGACACCTGTGGCCAATTAAGAACTTTCCAGAAGGCAGGGAGAAGGCTAGGTTGATTGGGACACCTGAAGCCAATCAGGGGCTGGCTGAAATTAGTTCAAAGCCTCCCAGTGAGTCAGGTGGGTGCATGTGAGGAGCTGTGGGAGGAAGTTGTGCTGTTGGAGAGACTGAGCAGTACACATTATATCAGGCACAAGGAAGGAGGCCCTGAGGTAAGGGTGAAGTGAAGCTTGAGTGAAGCTTGAGCCCGGAGTAGAGAGTGGGCCCGGGTTCCCCCCCCCGCCCCCCCCGCCCCTTTGCCCCCTGATTAATCACTGAGACTGGGAGACAACAGAGACTGTGCAAGGAAGGATAACTTCTCCTCACCTCCCTCGCTGGCGTATGATGAAAATGGCTCAGTAGACTGTGACTCTTGTCTCTAGAGAGAGAAGGGTTACGTGGAGGGTCACAGTGAGCCTCTGAGGCTAGCAAAATCCGCCAGGAAATGTGGGACCCACAGAGGCAAGGAGAGAGCTTTGTCACAACACAAACAGGTTGGAGACAAGTTATCGCAGGAATCACTGGAGACTAGGGGAGCATCTTCAGCTGATGTGAAACAGGCCTCAAAGCTGACTGAGTGGAAACAAGAACGCTGCAGCTTGACTGAGCCAGCTGAGAATTGAGATGTGCCCCTTTGCTAGAGTGATGGAATGACCTGTCAGGGGACTGGAAACCTGACTGGCCAATTTTTAACTTGCCCTCTATCAGCATCTTTCCTCTGAGTGCCGTCACTGTAGTTTCAATACTCCAGCACCAGACTCTCTGCCAGCTCTGGGCCTGACAAGCTTTCCTTGTGATTGGATTCTGTAGAGCAGGGGTGCAGGGAAGCAACAGGTGCATCTGACTCCTTGGTGAGGTTTTCCTTGCAAGATGTGTGTGTGAGTCTTTGTGTGTAGGAAGCAATGAGTGTAGCACTCTCACTGAACCGACAGAGGGCGACGGTGGTCGCAGCGAGACAGTAGAAGTATAAAGGGGCAAGCATGAGCATAACGATGATGATTGTGTTGTGTTTCATTCCTTAGATGTGGTGCCACCATCTTTCTCTTTAGCCTTGTAGTTTACCAAGGGTAAAACTAAGCATCTGTTGAGATACAAGGGTATTTGTGTTCATTCCTGCTAGCTACACAGGGGATTGATGTTGCTGCTTTCAATCCTCTGGCTCTCCCGAGATAAGGAGCAATTCAGGCCGTCACTGAGCTGAGGGAGGGAGATGATTTTCTGACAGGGAGGGACGCCTCCTCCTAAAGGTGCTTGGCAGGCAGCCCTCCTTCCCAGGGCCGTCCCGACAACACCCAGTTGAAAAGGGACCCTCCCCAGCCCTCCTCAGCACAGTGAAAATGAGCGAGTGATTGAGCGTGGGGGAGAGGGAACGATGGAGGGGAGGGAGATGGTGTGAGCGGGCTGGGACCTCAGTGAAAGGGCGGCACAAGGGTGTTCGGTTTTGTGGGGTGCGAAAGTTGGCAACCCTAGATCCAGGGGGCAACAACTCCAACCTCCAAAGAGGCTGGGCTGGGGCAGGACATCAGCTTGGAGGGGAGGGGTGGGTGGGGCAGTGACATCAAAGGTCTTTTGCAGGAACTCAGCCCATTGGGCAAAGGTGGGGGGAGTGGGTGACCTCACAGAGAGGCCGTGACATCAGCCGGGCAGGGCCGAGGTGCAGGGCCAGGGCAGTCTCTGAGACCCCCCTGGCTTTGCTGCCGCATGTATCCTTCTCCAGGTCTCCCATCGAGGACGGGGAGAGAATTAGGATTCACGTCTGTGAGCATGAGGAGGAGCCTCGGTGGAGTTTTCTCCTTTCCTACCACTGGTTGTGCCAGAAAACGAACTTCCCTTTGACAAGGTAAGAGGCTCCGAGAGGTCTGGAACCTGTTTGGTCTGATGCACCTGCTGCAGGCAGAATTCTCGGCACAGAAATCGCTGGCGTAAGGGGGCAGAATTTGATTTCCTACCTAGGACTTTGACCCTTGGAATCACTGGGGACCTTGGGGTTTATCCTTTTTGGTTTCCTTTTTCCTCTTTCCTCCCTCCTTTCTCCTCTTCTCTTGCTTCTTTTTCCCCTTTTCCCTGCTTCCCTCTCTCTACCAAGGAAGGGTGTGTGTGGAGTGTGGGCGAGGGATGGGGCGTTGCTCTCATTGTGGGAGGTCCTCCCAAAGGGGTGGGTCCTGATCTGAGAGTGATCCCCTCTGATGGGGACCAGGGCCATCCTTTGAGACATCTGGTTAGACCTCTCAGCCTCCCACCACTCAGCATCTCAACGCTGATTGGCCGAGCAGGGGGCTGTCGACAGCGAGGAGACTCAGGTCCTTTTGGTCTCTTTTCAAATTAGGGAAATAAGACACAACCAATGCAAAGTATGGGATTCATCTTGCTGCTTCTCTCCATTAATTGTCTCTTAGCAGTTTATGATTTCCTCTACTGTTCTAGGTCTTCTAAAATACTTTCTGAATAATTCCTATGAACAACTGTTGGTCTGTAGGTCACCTGAGAGCACTTTATTCTCAACGGTCAATGTATTAAATTCAAGATGTGACAGATAGGTTGAAAGTCAAGAACAGTGTTTCCTCTAATTTGTTATGTCCGTGTACGGACTGAATTTTATGTGCACCACTATGGAAGTGAGGTGTAACCCCTCAGCTGTCTCTTGGTGCAGATTGAAAAATTCATTCTGCACGTGGACGGTGTGTGGCAGGGTGAGGCTGAACTGTTTGGAGTGTGGGAGGGGGCTCAGGTGGGGCAGAAGGTTGGGGTGTGGGCTGTTGTGTAGGGCCAGGGATGAGGGACTCAGGGCTAGGGCAGAGGGTTGTGGTGCAAGGGTGTGAGGGATCCGGTTGAGTGTGCGGTCTCTGGTGTGAGAACTCCAGCAACTGAGAGGGCAAGGGATTTACAGTCAAATTGTTTCAAATGCTGCATTTGTCGGCTGACATTTAATAGCAACGCTTAGCTAACATCATGGAGAAAGGAATTCTCTGCTAAGGATTGAACATGCCCCTATCGCCAACTCCACCCCTTCCCTGAAGGGAGTGAGCTCAGAACAACCCCTCCTCACCCAGACACACACAAACCCACAGCCGGGCGCCCAGGACAAAGCAAGGGAGGGGCTTGCTTGGCTTGTTTTAGATTTTACTTGAGAATAGTTTTTTCAAAAGCATTTCCTGCCCTTGTTCCCCATGGGAAGGAAGCAGATGCTTCTGGGGAAGGGAACCTCAGTGTGGTGGAGCTGAGAATTTGGGGAGAGGCAGAGGGAAGGGAGTGGGTGAGGGGGTGAAGGGGCAGTTGTGGGGGAGGGAGGCTAAAGGGGGTCAGGTGGGACAGCTAGGTGAGGAGTTCGGGGGGAAGGCTGAAGGAGGGTAGTTGGATGTGGGAGGGGAAGACTGAAAGGGCAGCTGGGGAGGAGCCTGGGAGGCAGGGGGAAGGTTGAGAGGGAGGGGCGATGAGGGGGAGGGAACCGGGGCAGTTGGCGGAGGCTGAAGGGGGGCTGAAGAGGTGATGGGGGGAAGGGGACATTTGGAGGGAGGCTGAAGGGGTGATGAGGTGAAAGGGGCCAGGGGCAGATAGACAGCTGGGGGGGGGGGGTGCTGCTCATTCCCCCGGGAGGGGAGGAGGAAGAGGAGCTGCCCTGGTATCAGAAGCTGCTTCTTTATTACAAATTGGTACTTCACTGTTCCTGAGCAGGGTCCTGGGATCAAAAGGTTCGACAGGGAACTAGTTAGATTCCTGGCGGCTCGGTCCATCGATGGCAATTAGCCAGGATGGGCAGGCCTGGTGTCCCTAACCTCTGTTCGTCAGAAGCTGGGAATGGGCCACAAGGGATGGATCACGGCATGATTCCTGTCTGGTCATTCCCTCTGGGTCACCTGGCACTGGCCCCTGTCGGCAGATGGATACTGGGCTAGATGGACCTTTGATCTGACCCCATGTGGCTGCTCTTATGTTCTGATGTTCTTAATTGACATCGGCAAGTGACTGCCCTTCCTCACCACCAGAATCTGCTCCCTGCAACCAAAGGCAGGGAAAATCCCCCGGAAGGGGGGAAATTGGAGGGGAGGGATGGGCAAAGGGACAAAATGGGGACAGGATCAGGGGTTCAGATGGGGGGAGGGCTGCCCTGCCAGGTAGGTGCAGAAGGGAAAAACCCCAGATAGAGGATAGCAGAGGGGATAACTGTTACCACAGATGGGGTGAGCCATCAGAAGTAGTTCCAAAACAGGGTGTGGTGGATGGTAGAAACTTGTGTTCCTCACTGGATGGTCCCTGTCAGCACCCCATCCCCAGGGCTGTGGTGTTAAAGGCCCCGGCTGGCCCAATGCCCAGGTACCGCAGCTCTTCTCTAGCTGACATGGTGGACTGAGCTGCCACAGGAAACTTACAGAAGCGACTTTGTCTGTACAAAGTGCAAGCTGGTCTCCATATTACAAGAGAAGGTTCAAGGTCTGGAGAAACAAGTATCGACCCTGCGTTGCATAAGAGAAACTGAAGATTTCCTGGACTGACGTCAGGATATGCTTCTATGCACACAATGTTCTGAAGATTCAGAGCAGGCTGCGCAGCGGGGACAGGAGGACGGTGAAGTAATTTGGCAGCATGTGACCTCCAGAAGAAGAAAAGGGAGCGTCCATGTACCAGCAACGCAGATACAGGTAAGCAACTGTTTTCATGTTCTCTCCACAGGTACTAATGCGGAGAGTGGACTAGATGATACATCTGAGGGAAGGGAACAGAAGGAGACTCCGCCGATTGGAAGGCATGAGATGCACTGTCCTAGGGATGGGGGTTCCACGACCACCGCTCCGAAGAGAAGAAAATGGTTGGTGGTGGTCGGAGACTCTCTCTTCAGGGGGACTGAGTCATCTATTTGCTGCCCCGACCGGGAAAACCAAGAAGTCTGCTGCTTGCCAGGAGCTAGGATTCACGATGTAACGGAGAGACTGCCGAGACTCATCAAGCCCTCGGATCGCTACCCCTTCCTGCTTCTCCATGTGGGCACCAATGATACTGCCAAGAATGACTTTGAGCAGATCACTGTGGCTCTGGGAAGAAGGATATTGGAGTTTGAGGCGCCAGTGGTGTTCTTGTCCATCCTCCCCGTGGAAGGAAAAGGCCCGGGTAGAGACCGTTGAATCGTGGAAGTCAACGAATGGCTACGCAGGTGGTGTCGGAGAGAAGGCTTTGGATTCTCTGACCATGGGATGGTGTTCCAAGAAGGAGGAGTGCTAGGCAGAGACGGGCTCCACCTAACGAAGAGAGGGAAGAGCATCTTTGCAAGCAGGCTGGCTATCCTAGCGAGGAGGGCTTTAAACTAGGTTCACCGGGGGAAGGAGAACAAAGCCTTGAGGTAAGTGGGGATATGGGATACTGGGAGGAAGCATGAGCAGGAGAACACGAAAGGGGAGGGCTCCTGCCTCATACTAAGAAAGCAGGACAAACAGCAAGTTATCTCAAGTGTCTATAGACAAATGCAAGAAGCCTGGGAAACAAGCAGGGAGAACTGGAGGTCCTGGCACAGTCAAGGAATTGTGAGGTGACTGGAATAACAGAGACTTGGTGGGATAACTCACATGACTGGAGTACTGTCATGGATGGATCTAAACTGTTCAGGAAGGACAGGCAGGGCAGAAAAGGTGGGGGAGTTGCATTGTATGTAAGAGAGCAGTATGACTGCTCAGAGCTCCGGTATGAAACTGCAGAAAAACCTGAGTGTCTCTGGATTAAATTTAGAAGTGTGAGCAACAAGGGTGATGTTGTGGTGAGAGTCTGCTATAGACCACTAGACCACGGGGATGAGGCTTTCTTCCGGCAACTAACAGAAGTTACTAGATCACAAGCCCTGGTTTTATGGGAGACTTCAATCACCCTGATATCTGCTGGGAGAGCAATACAGCGGTGCACAGACAATCCAAAAAGTTTTTGGAAAGTGTAGGGGACAATTTCCTGTTGCAAGGGGTGGAGGAACCAACTGAAATTGCAAGCCCATTAGCAAGAATTTTTAATGAATCTGTAAACTCAGGAGTTGTAGCGAATGATTGGAGAATTGCTAATATAGTTCCTATTTTTAAGAAAGGAAAAAAAAGTGATCCAGGTAACTACAGAAATAAAAAGGAGTACTTGTGGCACCTTAGAGACTAACAAATTTATTTGAGCATAAGCTTTCGTGAGCTACAGCTCACTTCATTGGATGCATAGGGTAACTACAGGCCAGCGAGTTTGACATCTGTAATATGCAAGGTCCTAGAAAAAATTTTGAAGGAGAAATTACTTAAGGACATTGAAGTCAATGGTAAATGGGACAAAATACAACATGGTTTTACAAAAGGTAGATCGTGCCAAACCAAACTGATCTCCTTTTTTGAAACAGTAACAGATTTTTTAGATAAAGGAAAAGCAGTGGATCTAATTTACCTAGATTTCAGTAAGGCATTTGATAACGTGCCACATGGGGAATTATTAGTTAAATTGGAGAAGATGGGGATCAATATGAACATCAAAAGGTGGATAAGGAATTGGTTAAAGAAGAGACTGCAACGGGTCCTACTGAAAGGCGAACTGTCAGGCAGGAGGGAGGTTATCAGTGGAGTTCCTCAGGGATCGGTTTTGGGACCAATCTTATTTAATCTTTTTATTACTGATCTTGGCACAAAAAGTGGGAGTGTGCTAATAAAGTTTGCAGATGATACAAAGCTGGGAGGTATTGCCAATTCGGAGAAGGATCGGGATATTATACAGGAGGATCTGGATGACCTTGTAAGCTGGAGTAATAATAATAGGATGAAATTTAATAGTGAGAAGTGTAAGGTTATGCATTTAGGGACTAATAACAAGAATTTTAGTTATAAATTGGGGACGTATCAATTAGAAGTAACGGAAGAGGAGAAGGACCTTGGAGTATTGGTTGATCATAGGATGACTATGAGCTGCCAATGTGATATGGCTGTGAAAAAAGCTAATGCGGTTTTGGGATGCATCAGGAGAGGCATTTCCAGTAGGGATAAGGAGGTTTTAGTACCGTTATACAAGGCACTGGTGAGACCTCACCTAGAATACTGTGTGCAGTTCTGGTCTCCCATGTTTAAAAAGGATGAATTCAAACTGGAGCAGGTACAGAGAAGGGCTACTAGGATGATCCGAGGAATGGAAAACTTGTCTTATGAAAGGAGACTTAAGGAGCTTGGCTTGTTTAGCCTAACTAAAAGAAGGTTTCAGAGTAGCAGCCGTGTTAGTCTGTATTCGCAAAAAGAAAAGGAGTACTTGTGGCACCTTAGAGACTAACAAATTTATTAGAGCATAAGCTTTCGTGAGCTACAGCTCACTTCATCGGATGCATTTGGTGGAAAAAGCAGAGGAGAGATATATATACACACACACAGAGAACATGAAACAATGGGTTTATCATACACACTGTAAGGAGAGTGATCACTTAAGATGAGCCATCACCAGCAGCAGCTCTCAAAACTGGATACTCTCATAAAGAACCAACCTTCCACACAAACTTCCTCGTGGCTGGACTTTACAAAAACTAGACAAGCCATTTACAAAACACACTTTGATTCTCTACAAAAGAAAAAGGACACTAAGCTATCTAAACTACTATATGCCACAAGGGGCCACAACAATGGTTCCCGTAACCCACCCAGCAATATTGTTAATCTATCCAACTATACTCTTAGCCCAGCGGAAGAATCTGTCCTATCTCGGGGCCTCTCCTTTTGCCCCTCCACCCCCACGAACATGATACAGTTCTGTGGTGACCTAGAATCCTATTTTCGACGTCTCAGACTCAAGGAATATTTCCAACACACCTCTGACCAACATATTAACCCACAGAGACCTTCCTGCCAACACTACAAAAAGAAGGATTCTAGGTGGACTCCTCCTGAAGGTCGAAACAGCAGCCTGGATTTCTACATAGACTGCTTCCGCCGACGTGCACGAGCTGAAATTGTGGAAAAGCAGCATCGCTTACCCCATAACCTCAGCCATGCAGAACACAGTGCCATCCACAGCCTCAGAAACAACTCTGACATCATAATCAAAAAGGCTGACAAAGGAGGTGCTGTCGTCATCATGAATAGGTCAGAGTATGAACAAGAGGCTACTAGGCAGCTCTCCAACACCACTTTCTACAAGCCATTACCCTCTGATCCCACTGAGAGTTACCAAAAGAAACTACAGCATTTGCTCAAGAAACTCCCTGAAAAAGCACAAGAACAAATCCGCACAGACACACCCCTGGAGCCAGGACCTGGGGTATTCTATCTGCTACCCAAGATCCATAAACCTGGAATCCTGGACGCCCCATCATCTCAGGCATTGGCACCCTGACAGCAGGATTGTCTGGCTATGTAGACTCCCTCCTCAGGCCCTTCGTTACCAGCACTCCCAGCTATCTTCGAGACACCACCGATTTCCTGAGGAAACTACAGTCCATTGGTGATCTTCCTAAAAACACCATCCTAGCCACTATGGATGTAGAAGCCCTCTACACCAACATTCCACACAAAGATGGACTACAAGCCGTCAGGAACAGTATCCCCGATACTGTCACGGCTAACCTGGTGGCAGAACTTTGTGACTTTGTCCTGACCCATAACTATTTCACATTTGGTGACAATGTATACCTTCAAATCAGCGGCACTGCGATGGGTACCCGCATGGCCCCACAGTATGCCAACATTTTTATGGCTGACTTAGAACAACGCTTCCTCAGCTCTCGTTCCCTAATGCCCCTACTCTACTTGCGCTACATTGATGACATCTTCATCATCTGGACCCATGGAAAAGAAGCTCTTGAGGAATTCCACCATGATTTCAGCAATTTCCATCCCACCATCAACCTCAGCCTGGACCAGTCCACACAAGAGATCCACTTCCTGGACACTACGGTGCTAATAAGCGATGGTCACATAAACACCACCCTATATCGGAAACCTACTGACCGCTATTCCTACCTACATGCCTCTAGCTTTCATCCAGATCATACCACTCGATCCATTGTCTACAGCCAAGCGCTACGATATAACCGCATTTGCTCCAACCCCTCAGACAGAGACAAACACCTACAAGATCTCTATCATGCATTCCTACAACTACAGTACCCACCTGCTGAAGTGAAGAAACAGATTGACAGAGCTAGAAGAGTACCCAGAAGTCACCTACTACAGGACAGGCCCAACAAAGAAAACAACAGAACGCCACTAGCCATCACCTTCAGCCCCCAACTAAAACCCCTCCAACGCATCATCAAGGATCTACAACCTATCCTGAAGGACGAGCCATCGCTCTCTGAGATCTTGGGAGACAGACCAGTCCTTGCTTACAGACAGCCCCCCAATCTGAAGCAAATACTCACCAGCAACCACACACCACACAACAGAACCACTAACCCAGGAACCTATCCTTGCAACAAAGCCCGTTGCCAACTCTGTCCACATATCTATTCAGGGGATACCATCATAGGGCCTAATCACATCAGCCACACCATCAGAGGCTCGTTCACCTGTGCATCTACCAATGTGATATATGCCATCATGTGCCAGCAATGCCCCTCTGCCATGTACATTGGCCAAACTGGACAGTCTCTACGTAAAAGAATGAATGGACACAAATCAGACGTCAAGAATTATAACATTCAAAAACCAGTTGGAGAACACTTCAATCTCTCTGGTCACTCGATCACAGACCTAAGAGTGGCTATACTTCAACAAAAAAGCTTCAAAACAGACTCCAACGAGAGACTGCTGAATTGGAATTAATTTGCAAACTGGATACAATTAACTTAGGCTTGAATAGAGACTGGGAATGGATGAGTCATTACACAAAGTAAAACTATTTCCCCATGGTATTTCTCCCTCCCACCCCACCCCCCACTGTTCCTCTGATATTCTTGTTAACTGCTGGAATTAGCCTACCTGCTTGTCACCATGAAAGGTTTTCCTCCTTCCCCCCCCTGCTGCTGGTGATGGCTCATCTTAAGTGATCACTCTCCTTACAGTGTGTATGATAAACCCATTGTTTCATGTTCTCTGTGTGTGTGTATATATATCTCTCCTCTGCTTTTTCCACCAAATGCATCCGATGAAGTGAGCTGTAGCTCACGAAAGCTTATGCTCTAATAAATTTGTTAGTCTCTAAGGTGCCACAAGTACTCCTTTTTTTTTAAAAGAAGGTTGAGGGGAGATATGATTGCTCTCTCTCTATAAATATATCAGAGGGATAAATACAGGAGAGGGAGAGGAATTATTTCAGCTCAGCACCAATGTGGACACAAGAACAAATGGGTATAAACTGGCCACCAGGAAGTTTAGACTTGAAATCAGACAAAGGTTTCTAACCATCAGAGGAGTGAAGTTTTGGAATAGCCTTCCAAGGGAAGCAGTGGGGGCAAAAGATCTATCTGGCTTTAAGATTCTACTTGATAAGTTTATGGAGGAGATGGTATGATGGGATAATGGGATTTTGGTAAGTAATTGATCTTTAAATATTCAGGGTAAATAGGACTAATCCCCTGAGATAGGATATTAGATGGATGGGATCTGAGTTACCCAGGAAAGAATTTTCTGTAATATCTGGCTGGTGAATCTTGCCCATATGCTCAGGGTTTAGCTGATTGCCATATTTGGGGTCGGGAAGGAATTTTCCTCCAGGGCAGATTGGAGAGGCCCTGGAGGTTTTTCGCCTTCCTCTGTAGCATGGAGCACAGGTCACTTGAGGGAGGCTTCTCTGCTCCTTGATGTCTTTAAACCATGATTTGAGGACTTCAATAGCTCAGACATAGGTGAGGTTTTTCATAGGAGTGGGTGGGTGAGATTCTGTGGCCTGCGTTGTGCAGGAGGTCGGACTAGAGGATCAGAATGGTCCCTTCTGACTTTAGTATCTATGAATCAATGAGGCTCAGGTTACAGGCCCCCCCTGCCTGGGGCTGAAGCTCTTGGGCTTGGACTCCCCCACCCAGGGCAGTAGGGCTCAGGCAGGCTTGGACTTGGCCCCCCCTCTTCCCCCCCCCCCCGGGGACATGTAGTAATTTTTGTTGTCAGAAAGGGGTCATGGTGCAATGAAGTTGGAGAACTCCTGTTCTAGATCAAAACATCCCGTCAGCCGCTCACTCACAAGAGCCCCTGGGCTGCCTGAAACCGGCACAGTCATCATCACAACCACAACAGAGTGAAACTACACTAGACCACGGCCGCTGCAACAGCCCTCCATCAAGAAGGGAAGTCATCACGCAGAGAGGAGGCAGCACCAGCTCCTGGGAGACCACAGGGGGGTATGGATGAGCTTGGAGTGTGCTCTGGGGTGGGGGATATAGACAGGGAGCTCCCCAACCAACACCAAGCCCCTCCATCCCCACACCAACTAGGGCAAATCACTGTCCACACAGCTGAGATGCTATTCATCTCTTAAAGGAAGATTTGAGGGGGATTTTTGACCTTTCAACTCTGGAGAAATAGGGGTGGTAAGGGTACAAGACCCTGCCCAGAGTGAGCTTTTTGATGCCAGCTCACGCCCTGCGATGGGTCAGGGAATCAGCTCCCTTTTGGATGAAGGTGACTGGTTCAGAGGCATCTTTAAGACCAGCCACCATGAGTAGAGGGGAAGGCTATAAAGTTTGCACTGGCTGCTCCTGTGCTCTCTGCTACTAGGCGAGATGAACCCTGGGCACCAAGCTCCCAAATTCCCAAAGGAGGAGCCACCTCCATGTCCCCGTTACACTGTGGTATGATAGAGTCTCACGTAGGAGGTTAGAGTTAAACCCAGCAAGCGCTGCAGGCTCCATGGGACAGGCAGGGGGGCTTGGCCCAGTCTGTGGAAGCTGGTAAGGGAGGGGTCTCCAGGCCATCTCTGTCTCTCACCTGTCACCCTCACCAGGCTGGGTCCAGGCAGCCCCACTACGGGGGAAGGAACAAGGCAGCTCCCCTGCTGTTCTCCTGAGCACACTGGACTACTAGTGCCAGGTGCAGCTGCAGCATCACTAACAGGGAGAGATACAATAACATCAGATTGACTGGATCGGAAGCGAGTATGGACACGCTAACCTGGAGTATCTTCAAGGTTCTTACTGGGCACCCATGTGAGTTTTAGTTAAAAGTTTTGCTGATAAGCAGAAATTATAAGGTTTTGCTGTTGCTAGAGAAATTGCTTTAGCCCATTAGGGGTTATGATCTGTTTATCTATCTCTATGCAGATATGCCTACAATAACTGTATTTGACAAAACTCACACAAAAGTTAAAACTGTTGCCTGAAAGTACTTTTAATACTAATAGTTGCATCTATTTGACATTTTTCTAAATACTTTCCCAAAGTTTCAGATAAATTACATCTTTCTTGGAAACAAGTACAGAGGGGTAGCCATGTTAGTCTGTATCCACAAAAACAACGAGGAATCTGGTGGCACCTTAAAGACTAACTGATTTATTTGGGCATAAGCTTTCGTGGGCCCACCAGACTCCTCGTTATCTTTCTTAAAGCTTATTTTTAGGCTATACCATGGTTTGATTTTATTTTTCATTTAATACACTAAGAATATAAACAATATAGGCCCTGGGCATATTTCACAGCATTCGTTGAACAGGAGCACTTGTGGTGTGAAAAATGTTTCTCTTGAGTCTGGACCGTGACTATATCTTGAGCAAGAAATTTGGACCTTGAGAAAAAATAATTCACTACCCCGGCATTAAGGGCTGCTCTGAAGAGGACGGTGATCAAGTGTTCTCCACGTGCACTGATAGTAGGGGAAGGGGGAATTTAGGTTACACATTAGGAAAAACTTTCTAGCTCTAAGGACAGTTCACTGTGGAACAGGTTGTCACAGACTCACAGGCCAGTGCTCTCTTGGCTCCATCTGGCCCCTGGGAGGAACTGGCCTTTCAGAGTATTGACCCTACGCAAAGTCACACTCTTTGCTCAGGGTTTAAGCTGTAGGCTTCTCCTGCGCCTCCCAGTACCGCCCGTCTGAGCCTCCAGCATGCCTGCCTCTCTCGAGCCTGCAGTGATTCTCAGCCAGCAGAGCACAGTAGGGTTTATTGTACATCTGGAGCAGATTACAAGACGTTCTCAGGGGCGTCCATCTGGGTCTGTCCCCGTCCAGGTGGGCTCAGGTCGCTCTTTGTTCCCAGGCCAGAAGTAAATCCTCCTTTCTGTGGCCCACCCTATATCATCTCCAAGGCCCCACCTCCATCTGTCTTGTTTCCCCAGCAAACAGATCTCCAGGTGACTCTCTCTTCAGTTCTTTGTTCTCTCCGCTGCCCATAACTGGCTGGCTCCAAATTGGGATGGGCCTTCGGGTCATCAGTCGCTAAGTTACAAAGTGTGCAGGCCATGGTCTGGGGTCCAGGCTGCTAGACTGGGTCACACCTTGTCCTTTACAACAGACACCCCAACTCCCACCTGGGTTAGACATGCAGCACATGGGGGAAACTGAGGCACAGAGTTACATACGTAACGTTAGGAAAATATCCCACTTCATCACACAGGTTGCCTAGAGAGGATGTGGAATCCCCGTCATTGGAGATTTTTAAGAACAGGTTGGACAAACACCTGTCAGGGATGGTCTAGGTTAACTTGGTGCTGCCTGAGATTGGGGCTGGACTTGACGATCTCTTGAGGGCCCTTCTAGCCCAGCATTCCTATAGCTCTATGAATGGTGAAAAGGACATTCGAGGCACTTACAAACTAAACTCAGACACTTATTCCTGTCCAGCAGACGTCCTCAGCTGATGATGGCAACAGCGCTACTTGCTGCTAGTAGACCAGGCCATTTACCAGGTTAGAATCATGAAATTCAACAGAAAAAAAAGCCGTCCCCACCATAGACGCACAAGCAGTTACTGCTCACAGATCTAGCGCACCGTACAGGGTGTGCAAACAGCACTGCGCAGCCGGAGCACTGCGTGCACACACTAAATGGGGCAAATACTAAACAAGTTTTTAATCCATTAACATTTTGGAAATTATTTTGTGCAAATAAAACATTACAGAAAACTATGACATCTGAAAAGCAAAAAGTGGTTCAGTGAGCAGAGATGAGGCCAGAAATCCCACACGGGACGCTCCAAGTGCCAGAGAAAAGCTAGGGAGGGGTGGATTGGTTCTTGTAGGGAGACAGAGCAGAGCTCCTCCATCTTCCTCTGTGGGGTCCTCTCAGGTTGTGGCACAGACTCCAACAGGCTCTGTTAAGCTGCAGAAGTTAAACACAGGCAACGTCTATTAAAGGGAACCTGCCACAATGTTTTGCGATGACAGTGCACACTGCTGTGGGACGGTCGCCCTAGTGGCCATGTTCAGTGGACAAAATCTCTAACCCCGTCGACAAAGCTTGTAGCTCAAGTGTCAGCGATCTGTGTTCCTGGAGCCTCAGGTGCTGGGCTCTGTCCCTCCTGCTTCCTCCCTGCAGTTCACGGGAGACTGTTCTCTGAAGCAGCTGGAGTTTATCATTGCAAAAGCTGAGCTCAGCCCATGCTGTGTCAGCAGCCACAGAGAAATCCCTCTCACTAGAGTCTTTCACACCTAAAGTCATGGCAGAGAAAACAAGGGGGATTTGGCTGCAAACCTGTTCCTGCATCCCCAGTGTGAATAAAAGGGAAATAATAGATCCAGAACTCGCCTGTTCTGCTCCTTGAGGCTGGTTTGCTAGAGGGGATGGTCCAGGGAGACTCAGGGTTCAATGACTTGGACTAGGTGTCTCTCTCTAAAGGCCTCAGTGAGAGCAGTGAACCCCTAGGCTAGAGCCCCCCTCACTTACCCTTGGCAGACAGGTGAGAGCCACTAGATCCATGGTCATTTGCTGTGCAAAGGAGGAGGAGAAGAGAGAGGATATTAGTGTCTCTCACAGGGCAGGGTGTCAGCGTAGTTAGTAGATACGGGGACTCCTATCCAAAGGGAACAGTCATCACCTCACTCTTCCCTAGCAGTGAGCTGGTTGGTTCACAGACCAGTCTACAGGGCAGCTGCCCAGGATTTCCACTGTTCACCTGCAAAAAATGTCACCATTGTAGGGGGTCAGCACTGCTCTGTGCTCTTCATGCCTCGTCAGAACGGGAGCCCGGACTACTCAACATTCAATGGCTGGCAAAGCAGGAGATGCTGGGCTAAGGATACCCCTGCCAAACAACCTCAACTGCGCCTCCTTTGGTCTGTGCCCAGAGGGGTCCCTCACACAGACCACAGATGTCACCCTCCCGCCTGCCAATGAACAGCGATTCCCGCCTTAATCAATGGCGCTGCACCCAACAGTGTGGACAGTATGAAGAGGAATGCTGATTTGGGGTGGTGCTGGGCGCACAGACAAGGGCAAGTTTGGTTTGGCATGGTGCTGGTCAACTTCCTGTTCCTATTCCCAGACCCACTGGGGCAGAGTTCGAGTTGTGTGGGACGCATCATTCTACCTCTACATATCCTGGTTTGCCAACCTTTGACTTCTGGGAATTAAACACCCTCTAGCGAATATGTAAGAGGCGAGCCCTGCAGCTCAGTTGAGCAGGAGTCGCCAAGGAAGTCACACGCTTCCGGCCCACTGCTGGAGCCCTTGGAAGACTCCTGGTATCTTGGGAGTGTCCCTGGGACAGCAGAACTGCCAGACGCCCGACGCTGAGGAGCTGCTGGGATTGCCACTGGCAGTGTGCACCACGGGGAGATGGAGGACGACCCGGGGTTCAGCTACACCCGGGGAGGGGAGGAAGTAGCCCAGGGGCAGCTGACGACTGTCCAGCTACGTTGCTGGCTGGCACTAGGTCAGTGTGTTGCGGCTGGATCCCCGCTGAGCCAGTGGCAGACCGCTCTGCTGTTGTTAGAGCCCTGGGCTGGGACACAGTGGAGTCGGGGGGGCGCACGTTCCCCTGTCACCCTAACCCCGGGGTTG
This sequence comes from Dermochelys coriacea, assembly GCF_009764565.3. NCBI lineage: Eukaryota > Metazoa > Chordata > Testudines > Dermochelyidae > Dermochelys > Dermochelys coriacea. The sequence goes on along the minus strand of NC_050071.1, from coordinate 881,357 downwards.
GCAGCCTCCCCACCTTAGGCCAGGAGGCCTGAGCAAGTCAATAGCACCTGCCTGAGCCCTAGGCTGTTCCCTGCTCTATCCTGCCGGAGGGCTGACACCTTAGACGGCCAACTTCCCCCTTGCTTAGACTGTTATTCCAGGAGCGTCAGCAAAGGGACGTGTCCTTCCTCAGAGATGGACACCGAGGGAGACCCACACCCGCCTACTCGCTTACACAAACCCATTCTGACAGGATACAGGGAGCCCAGGGCAGGGCTGAGCACCTGCAAGCTTAACTCCCCATTAACAAAGTTCTTGCATGTGAATTTCCGTTGTTCTGGAGTAACGAGGAGGAGGGAGGGAGGCATGATTGAGGGCCAGCTGAAGGAGGAAGGGTGGTGCTTTGAGGAGGTTTTGTTGGCACTTCTCAAACCCCCTCCATTACCCACTGAGGCACCCTGGAGAGGGTAAAGAGAAAGCTGGACGACTAGACCCTAGCAGGGCCCGGCAGATCTGCGCATTTTATACTGACTTTTGGTGCCAGGCATTAGATGGCCTTAGATGCAGACCATCATTTATGTAAATATTTTCCATAGTTGTTAGTCTTGGTCTTGTTCCTAAAGGAGACAACTGAGGAAAGGATTTGAACTCGTGGTCAGTGAGGTGACAGAATGGTGCCGATCTGAAGTCAATGGAAAGACTCCCATTGGCTTCAACAGGCTTTGGATCAGGCCCAGATTTCACAAACATCAAACTCCAACTTTCAGATGAGTCAAAAGAAATGTAACAATATAAGTAGGTCAGACACCTTCAAGGTCATATTCAGCCACACACAGCACAGCTCTAGGGGGATAATAATTCAGCCCAACACCACCGAATATTCCTGACCATTGCCTTGTCTACACTAGCAAAATTGGGACCCCTACCCACAAGTGATGCAATTCCACCAGAGATCGCAATGGTGGAGATGGGGTTCAGGTGGCTTTAATCACTGTGTCATCTAGAGTTGTTCTGAGCAACGTTAGATAATGTGTCAACAGCACTCTACACTATTGAAGACGAGATCTGTTGGGAAAACAACAACATGGCACAGATTAACCAACAAGTTCTGGGAATCTATTCGGGACAATTTTTCTTTCAGAAGGTGGAGAAAGCTACTGGGGGAGAGGCTGTTCTAGATTTGATTTTGACAAATAGGAAGGAACTGGTTGAAAGTGGAAGGCAGCTTGGGTGAAAGCGATCATGAAATCATAGAGTTCATCATTCCAAGGAATGGCAGGAGGGAGAACAGCACAATAAAGACAATGGATTTCAAGAAGGCAGACTTTAGCAAACTCAGGAAGTTGGTAGGTAAGGTCCCATTGCAACAGGGCCCTCCCTAGGGGGGCGTGGGTCCCGGGATAACCCCTCCTCCACCCCAGGCCCCACCCAACCCCGTCCCTTCTTGCCCCCACCCCCATTCCACCCCTTCCCCTGCCCTACTTCTTCCTGTCCCTGCTCTGCCCCGCCCCCATTCCGCCCCTTCCCCCCAAGTGCCCACCCCCTCCTCTCCCAAGCAATGCCGAGAGCTGGTGAGGCGGAGCGAAGCATGGCCGTTCGCACTGCTGCTGGCCCCCAGGCCACCCAGGTCCCGCATCCCCTGAAGGGTGGGGCCCCCCCACAAAGCACGGGGCCCAGGGCGCCCGCCCCAAGCTATCCAATGGACAGGACCGCTCTGTATGGGAAGCAAGTCTAAAGGGGAAGACAGTTCAGGAGAGTTGGAAATTATTCAATGAGACATCAAGGGTACAAGTGTAAACTATCCCACTGCACAGGAAGGACAGGATGGATGGCAAGAGACCACACTGGTTGAACCATGAGATCTTCAATGATCTGAAACTCAAGACTCCTACAAAAAGTGGAAACTAGGTCAAATTACAAAGGATAACTATAAACAAATAACACAAGCAGGTAGGGACAAAATTTGAAAGGCCAAGGCACAAAATGAGATTAAATTAGCTAGAGACATAAAGGGTAACAAAAGTCATTCTATAAATACATTAAAAGCAAGGACAGGGTAGGCCCGTTACTCAAGGAGAAGGGAAAGACAATAACAGAAAATGTGAAAATGGCAGAAGTGCTAAATGACTTTTCTGTAACGTGATTTAGACAAGTTAGAAGTTTTCAAGTTGCCAGGACCTGATGAAATGCATGCTAGAATACTCAAGGAGCTGACTGTGGAGATATCTGGGCCATTGGTGATTATCTTCGAAAAGTCATGGAAGACGGGAGATTCCAGAGGACTGTAAGAGGACAAATATAGTGCGGGTCTGTAGAAAAGGGGATAAGGACAAGCTGGGGCATTACAGACCTGTAATCCCCGCTCCCAGTGCTGTTAGCTACGCTCCTCGTGGGGGTGGCTTTTTAGAGCGCTGGGAGAGCTCTCTCCTAGCGCTGGTGCCACGATTCCATGCTGGTGCCGTGGCAGCGCTTTAACGCTGCTAATGTAGACAAAGCCTAAGTCTTTTGATACTGTCTCACATGACAGTCTCAAAACAAGGGAAATACAGCCTAGGTGGAGCTACTATAAGGTGGTTACAGAACTGGTTGGAAAACCGTTCCCAGAGAGTAGTTATCAGTGGTTCACAGTCAGGCTGGGGGTCCCACAGAGATCAGTTCTGAGACCAGTTCTGTTCAATAGTTTCATCAATGATTTAGATGATGGCATAGAGAGTACACTTATAAAGTTTGTGGAGATACTAAGCGGGAAGGGGTTCCAAGTGCTTTGGAGGGCAGGATTCGAATTCAAAATTATTTGAATAAACTGGAGACAAGATCTGAAGTAAATAGGATGAAATTCAACAAGGACAAATGCAAAGTACTCCACTTAGGACGGAACAATCAGTTGCACACATACAAAATGGGAAGTGACTGTCTAGGAAGGAGTAATGTGGAAAGGGTCTAGGGGTCATAGTGGACCACAATCTAAATATGAGTCAACAGTGTAACACTGTTGCAAAAAAAGCAAACATCCTTCTGGGACGTATAAGCAGGAGTGTTGAAAGCAAGACACGAGAAGTAATTCTTTCACTATACTCTGTGCTGATAATACAATTTAGCTGGAGTATTGTGTCCAGGTCTGGGCATCACATTTCAGAAAGGATAGTGGACAAACTGGAGAAAGTCCAGAGAAGAGTAACAAAAATGATTAACGGTCTATAACACATGAGCTATGAGGTAAGCTTGAAAGAACTGGGTTTCTTTAGTCTGGAAAAGAGAAGACTGAGAGCGGACAGGACACCAGTTTTCAAGTGCATAAAAGGTTGTTACAAGGAAGAGGGAGAAAATTGTTTTCGTCAACCTCTGAGGACAGGACAAGAAGCAATGGGCTTAAATTCCAGTACAGGAGGTTTAGGTTGGACATTAGGAAAAACTTCCTGTCAGGGTGGTTAAGCACTGGAATAAATTGCCCAGGGAGGTTGTGGAATCTCCAGCACTGGAGGTTTTTAAGAGCAGGTTAGACAAACACCTGTCAGCGATGGTCTACAGATGAAACTTAGTCCTGCCCTGAGTGCAGGGAACTGGACGAGGTGTCCTCTCGAGGTCCCTTCCAGTCCTACGATTCTATGGTACTAGAGCAATAGTTGGAGATTTCCCTAAAATTCTCAGTGTAAACAAGGCCTATGAGTGGGAGCGAGGATCTCCTGTCAGTGGTTCCAGGATAAAATCCACAAGCAAATACTGATGGCAGTTCAGAGATGGCCCCTTGAAAAGAGGTGATGGGTCTCTTGTCACTTACCCTGAGCTACAGTATAGCCGTCTCCCTTCTTCCCTGCAGAGAAAAGGTAAATTTCAGTGAATGCAGCTCCCATGGCAGGAACCGACTCCGATCTGTGTGCATGGCTCAGAAACAGGGCTCCTGGCTCAGCACAGGCCCCTGGCGCTCAGTAATGGACACAAGGTCCCAGGCGCTCATGATCGGCAGGAGAGAAAGACACAAAGAGACAGAGTCCCAAAGACCTCGGTGCACTGGGTGCTGAGCACTTCGGAAAACCTAACCCCATATAAACTGTAACCCGCACCCAGTTTCTGGGTCTGGCCCTCCAGCAGCTCCCATAGGGGGTCATTAGCTCAGTCCTGCAGTGGAGCAGTTACACCATATTGACAAAAAGAAAAGGAGTACTTGTGGCACCTTAGAGACTAACAAATTTATTAGAGCATAAGCTTTCGTGAGCTACAACTCACTTCATCGGATGCATTTGGTGGAAAATACAGAGGGGAGATTGATATACACACACAGAACATGAAACAATGGGTTTATCATACACACTGTAAGGAGAGTGATCACTTAAGATAAGCCATCACCAGCAGCAGGGGGGGGAAAAGGAGGAAAACCTTTCATGGTGACAAGCAAGGTAGGCTATTTCCAGCAGTTAACAAGAATATCTGAGGAACAGTGGGGGGTGGGGTGGGGTGGGGGGGAGAAATATCATGGGGAAATAGTTTTACTTTGTGTAATGACTCATCCATTCCCAGTCTCTATTCAAGCTTAAGTTAATTGTTTCATGTTCTCTGTGTGTGTGTATATCAATCTCCCCTCTGTTTTTTCCACCAAATGCATCCGATGAAGTGAGCTGTCGCTCACGAAAGCTTATGCTCTAATAAATTTGTTAGTCTCTAAGGTGCCACAAGTACTGCTTTTCTTTTTGCGAATACAGACTAACACGGCTGCTACTCTGAAACCATATTGACACTGGTTCCTCTACTGCTGTTGGCCTTAGGCAGGTGTGCAGGGCCCGGCACGTCCAGAGAATCTCCCCATTCCAACTCTTTACCCGAGTGTTTCTTTTTCCAGACGACGACTACTCCGATTATAACACCAACTAGGACAACTGCAGTGATAACTCCAGACACAGTGGGAATCAGATTGTTATTTGGTTCTGAAATGGAATGGAGAGAATGATCAACGGGGAAAAAATCCCACCCCCCCCCGAACTAAAACCCCCTTTCATCCCACTGCAGGGATCAGTCCATCAACTCCCCAAGTTAGGGCTGAGTCCTGCAACCCTCCACCTCTTCCACTGAGCTCCATGCAGCCACCATGCACTACACCCCACTGTAGAAAGTCCTGGACACAGCCTTTACTACTTCAATTCATAACAAATATGTAGCACTTAAAATAGAAGACTTTTGGAACATTAATCAATCCTCGTAAACCTCTGTGTGGGGGATGATCGATGTCAGCATCATCCCTAAATTGGAGGGGGAAAAAAGACTTGCTGAAGGTCACACAACGAGTCAGTGCAAGAGCCAAGAATTGAACCCAGGAGTCCTGGCTCCCAGCCCCTAACTCCCCTTGACAACGCTGACTTTCATGACTAATGGAACTCCATTGTGTGATTCTGGTGACAAACTGGAAACTGACCTCAAAGCTCTGGATTTCCCTGCCGTGAATGGAGTTACAGACACAATGCATGTTTTTTGAGGGGGCAGGAAGTGAAGAGGGGATGAGAGAGACATTTTAATACTGTTCTTGATTTATATAAACCTGTTAAAACCCGAGTTCTCTATACATATTCAGTTGCACTAATCAGCTTCTCCTGTTGTCTGAAAGATCCACATAATAAAACAGCGGAAAGAAAAATATTTCTAAGAGACTAAGGAAATGTGGTTTATGACACAAAAATTGGCAGGGGACGTGGTAGCAGCATTGTGATATGAAACCACCTGCTGACGAGAGTCCCGGTGCAGGCTGCCCTCTCAGAAATTGTTTGCACTTCCACTTTTTCCATTTTTCCACATCCCAATTAACCAAGGAAAAAAATGGCTGGAAGGCAGCTCCATGTGTAAAAAATTCTTCTAAGACTTCCTTGAGCTAGGGGCATAGGAGACTCTCCCCCCTGATGCGGGGCTCTAATCTGCCTCCTCGCTCCATTACAAGGCCAAACCCCTCCCTTCCAGCATCACTGCGCACAGAAACAAGCTGCTTCCAAAATTAAACATCTCTCTCTCGCCACATGGGCAAGGATGAAGGGCCCCCAGAGCTGTATTTCTGAGAACCTGCTGAAGTTGAGAACAGGCTGGAAGTTGAAGACAAATTCTGACTGCAAATAAGGGGCAGATTTGAGCTTCCCCTGGGATGGGGTAAATTCTCCATCCCTTGGAGACTTTACATCTGGAATGGGCATCTCTTTCTGAAGGATCAGCTCTAGTTTGCCCACAGGCTACCAGGTTGGTCGCTGGTGTGATTCCCTGCACTGGGCTTTGCAGGAGCTCAGACTGCTCTCTTCCAGTCTTAATGTCTGATTACTAATCTTCTCCCTTCAGAGACACTGTATTGCTGAGATGTATCCAACAGCCCCCAGAGGCTACAAACTGGAGAACAAGACATGAGCCCCAGGCACTGTGGGTTCCAACTCTAGCACAAGAACTTGACTGCAGAGGAACAGGGCCAAAGAGGACAGGGCCTCACAGACCCTGAGGAAATTCCAGCTTCAGCCTAGAAATCCGAATGAGAATTTTTCAGGATTTGAGTTTAATGGTTTCCCCCTCTCCCACTAGGAAAAACAGACAAACACACAAACGCCTTACCCCAGGAGACAGAGAGTGGCTCTAACAGGCTTTCATGCTCCACGTGACATGAATAATGGGCTTTGATCTTGGGATCAATCTCCATTGTCACCCAGGTCTGGTAGGTCCCATCCCCACTGGGTAGGATGCCTTCAGAGTAGGTCTCCTGCTGTCTGCTCTCCCCATTTTTCAGCCACGTCACAGTGATGTCCCGGGGGTAGAACCCACTGACCTTACAGGAGAGAGTGGTGAGGCTGTCATGAGATGACCTGTCGCTCACTCTAGCTGTTGGGCGTACTGGAAAAAGGAAGAAATTGAAGTTAGCTGTTTTCAAGCTCTAATCCAGGAAGTCTTTGCTGGAGCTTTGCAACATGAAATTCTGAGACCCCAGTAGTGGGAGAGGAGAGTCCATGAGATGGAATCCCTCTGATGAGAGAGAACCACCATGTTAGAGGATTTCTGTGCCGAATTCACAGCATCAGCAACGGTGAACCCCGAATCCAGGTCTCTGACCAGATTCTATGAGTGTGGAAACCAGAAGCCTCTACTCCCAGCCACAATGACACAAGTACCTTAAAAGCCTTCACTAAGCTCCAGATACAGGTGTCATAGATGTCATTCCTTAATCACATACTATGTTTGTGCTCCTCTCCTATCAGTCTGTGGATTTGAAAGAGAGAAGAGTCTTGCCCTGGCCATAGGTCAAAAAATGAACTATATAAACTGACCAATAAGAGATGAAAAGGACCATTAAAAAAAAAAAAAGACATGGTTGTAAACTGCCCCTTGAACTAGCTTATATTAATTGGCTAATTTCTTATAGGTTGTTACCAAAAACTAATTTACCCCAATATTATGGATTTCAAAGGGATTCACACACGTTGAAAAATCAGTTTCCCAGCCTCTTGGCACTGAAACACACATTACACTGCTGTGTATGGCTTTTTCTTCCTAACATTTGTAAAGATAGCAAAGGACAAGAAAATGTTCTGCTGAGGTTTGTGAGAGAAATAAGCAACTAGTATAATTGTTGTAAAAAACTGGGTACAAATTTCAAGTATCCTTGAACAGGAAGCACAAACTGTTCGGGAACGGAAAGATTAGGGTGTGTAATGGTGCTAACAAATTTGGGGAATTTGTGTCCATGGTAACAGACAAGGTACGTACATGGGTAATAGTGAGTTAACATTTTGAAGCGGACTACGCTGCAACTGCCCTCCTGAGTCGGAGTGGTAAAGCATTTATCCTCTTCCCATCTATGTTTGTGCTGATTAATCTTTAGCTAAAAAGCTTTGGTAATAGATTTGATTGAGTGAGATTATCTGATGTCTTATTGATAAAAGAATCGAGGAATAAGTAAGGAGGTGTTGCAGCAAAGGTAGGTCTTGAAGGGGAAAAACTAAGGACAAGGGGAGCCTTCTTCCAGATTACTATGGGGAGGCAATTCCACATGTAGGGGATGGCATGGAAGAAAGCACATAGATGACTGTGGGAGAAGTTTGGACAAAGAGGCAACAAGGACAAAGCTACTGTCACTGGTAGATCAGAGGCGCTGGGGGTCACACCACAAATATGATGGTATAGACAGTGAATGAGGAAGAATTGCAGGTGAATGAAGCTGGTGTTCATAGAACTGGTGGCACTTCCATAATTAAGCTTGAGTGGCACTCTCTCTGCAGAGTATTTTTCAGAGCGCTCTAACACAGACAGGCAGATTGCCTTGATAACTACTGTGACACACCAGGGAAAGAGGTAGAATTTGTGCTGCAAATTTGTGCTCTTTTGGTCAAGTGGTGGCTCTGGCGTTGCAGCTTCTGTACAGTGAGCTGCTTTTAACATTTTCAATTTCTTATCTTTTTTTTTCCAACAGAGCTGGGGGTGGGGGAGGAGAGGTGTTGTTTCCCCACGCATCCCTGGCGCAAGGTTAGCTGAACTGCCCCCTACCCCCCCCCCATTTTGGAACTGGGGCTGGGGAATGGAGACGTAACTTGTAGTGAACTCCTGAGTGGGGCTTGTCCCCCTGCCTTACCTTTCCTCTGTAGAGTCTCCTTCCCGTACTCTATTTCCTGGCTAAGACGTTCTCTACAGTACTCTTCCAGGTAGTGTTTCCATCCCTGGTTGTCATCTACTTCAATATCCCATCGCCTCTTGGTGATCTGAGCCCCAATGTCTGCTGCTACCCAAGTCATGGTCTCCTTAACCAAGGTAAGAAAGTCTCGTCCGTCATATGAATCCTGGTAGAACACCTGAATGACGCCGTCTTCCCGGAGATCACAGCCGCATATCGTCTGGATAACATGAAACCCTGAAACACAGCTGAGGGTCAGCAGCAGCCTCTCTCTGAAAATCTCACCACGACCCCACTGCAGGTAGCCCAGTGGTTCTTCTCCTTGCTACTGGACCCTTCCTCCCCTGAGAAATGGGGTTTCCACTTATGCTCTTAGGTCCTACACCCTCCCAGCTCCTTTCAGGAGGGAACCCAAACCTGCAGGGGGCCCACACTCCATCTCTTAGGTCTTTTTACACTAAAGACCCCCCGCTGCAGAGAGCTCACCACTTTCAAGCAGTACCTCACTGGTGCTTGTTCTTGTATATTCCCTGCAGGGGTGCAGGGTGGCATGACCCCAAAGGGAGTACTTCAGATACTGCAGGAGTCTATCCCTTCCAGCTCTCTGAGGATCCCCACCCCCCAGTTCTGGTAGTCAGGGTCATTTTAGGGAAAAGAGGGAATGCAGGAGGCTCTGTACCCCCCCACCCCCGCTCTGGTAGTATTAATTTTGCAGAGTCCTCAGGGTCACTTTGTCCCCCACCTCCTCCATTCACAGTACCCCCATGTCCCAGTGAGGATGGGATACAAGAGGTCTGACCCCCACACTAACCTCTTCTCTGGTTTAATGACCTCACAGACTCCCCAGGGTCCCTCTGTTTCCCTGCCCCATCTTCCCTGTGCCCCCAACTCAATCTAGGAATGGCACAGCACCAACTTCGGATGCTTGGCCTCTTTTTCACATGGCCACTGTCTCCAGGTGATTCCCTGTAAGGATCAGGCCACTGATGGCCCTTAGTTCAACTGGCCACCATTTTCCCACAGCCAGGCTAATCTTCACAAGAGCGGCCACCATCTTGCACACAGCCAAGAGCAAACTCAGTTAATACAACCACCCCTGGGCAACAGGAGGGTAGATGGGGGGGCATGGGGATGTGGGGATGGGGACAGGAAGGAGAGTTTAGGGGAGGGGGAGGGAGGCTGTGGTGAACAGAGAACATTGTGGGGATCATGAGGAAGACAAACGCGTGGGGATGGATCAGACCCCTCGCTTGGCAAACAGGGCAGAATGTGGGGGGCACAAAAATAACCCACACAGGGTCCCAAATATTTTCACCCCTCCCCCATCATGCATTAGATACATCGAGGTAAATGCCTAGATTTTCAGCAACGACTAGTGATTTTGGGAGCCCAACTGAGACTTTTTAAAGGGGTCTGATCAGAACGTGGGAGCACCCGGCCTCTGAATCTCAGACACCCAAAAATCACTAGTCACTTCTGGAAAAATGTAGGTCAAGGGATTAAAATACAATTTGGTGTCACAGCCACAGGTGAGAGCCAAGCCCACTAAGCTGTGTCCCTGAACTATGCCCCAGGTTTAGACAAAAAACAGTTACTAACCTTCCTGTAACGGATGTTCTCAGAGACGTGTTGCACACGTCCATTCCACGCTAGGTGTGCACGTCTCGCACACAGTTGCCTGAAATTTTTCCCTGCGTGATACTCCTAAAGGCTGGCTCTAGCGCCCTCTAGTGCAGCACTCTCATGTCACAGTGCGAGGGGACCGGTTGACCCCGCACCTTCTCAGTTCCTTCTTGCCAGCAACTCCAACAGATGAATAGTGGTGGCTCGTGGAATGGATGTGTGCAACCCATCTCAAAGAGCAACAGTTACAGAAAAGTTAGTAACCATTTTGTCTTCTTCAACTGCTTGCACACGTCTCTTCCACATTCGGTGACTCCCAAGCAGTACCATAAGAGGTGGGCTTGCAGTTCATGGATACGTGGATTACAACACTGCCCAACCAAACCCAGGGTCATCTCTAGCTTGTTGGGTGAAGGCGTCGTAGGAAGAAAAAGTATGTACTGACGCCCAGGTCGCTGCTCTGCAAATGTCCTGGATCGGGCCTGGGCCACGAACACCACTGAGGAAGCTTGTGCTCTCACAGAATCGGCCATCAGGAGCACATGTGAATGCACAATGAGATCCAGGATGAAATTCTCTGAGCCATTCATCCTATCAGCTACTGCCACAAAGAGCGGTGTGGATTTACGGATCGACTTTCTAGAGAGTCCTTTCTATATAGGACACTTGGGCGCACCTAACATCCAGAGTATGGAGATGTCATTCCTCCCTATTCTTGTGCAGCTTCGGGAAGAAAATAGGTAGGATGATTACTATAAAACTCCAAGACTACCTTTGAGAGGAACACGGGGTGGGGATGGCATTGTACCTTGTCATTAAAGAACAGCATACACGGAGGTTTTGACATAAGAGCTCTGATCTCCGAGACCCTCCTGACTGAGGTAATTGCTACCAGAAAGGCGACTTTCCAGGAACGGTACAACAGAGGGCACAGAGCCAGTGGCTCAAAGGGAGGCCCCGTGAGCTCTGACAGGACCAGGATTAAGTCCCTCAGGGGGATAGGTTCCCAGATTTGCAGGTAAAGCCTTTCAAAGCCCTTGAGGAATTGAATGGACGTTTCAGGTGAAAAAACTGACCAACTACCCAGCAGGGGCAGAATGTGGAGATGGCGGCTAGGTGCACCTTAACAGATGGAATCGCTTGACCTGGCTGTTTCCAGACTGTTCTGGAGTTTCTGCTTCATCTGAGAGATGACTCAGCTGGTGAGAGGCAGGGGTCCCCCCTGAACAGGGGGACCGAGGGGCCATTGCCCTGCCACTTCAGCAGCAGGTGAGAGCAGGGGAAGGGGCCAGAGCCTCAGGAGAAGAGATGGAGCGGGGGGGAGCATCAGGGTAAGAGGCGGAGTCACAGTTTCAGCCCCGGTGGCCCCCCGGTGAGAGGTCTTGCTGGGTAGACCAAATGGAGAAACGCTTCCACTTGGTGAGGTAAGTAGCTCTGGTAAATGGTTTCCTACTGCCTAGCAAGACCTAGCAGACCTGCTCCGAACAGCCCAGTTCTGCAGGTTTAACCATGGAGCTGTCAGGCAGATGGAGCATTTGGCTGTGATCTTGAGAGATCAGGTCCAGAAGGGGAGGGAGCGGCACTGGAGTTGCTACTGACAGGTCTAGAAATAAGTCAAACTAGTGCTGACGTGGCCAGGCTGAGGCTATGAGAACAACCTTCGCCCCTGACCTCAGCAAGACCTTGTGCACAAAAGGAATGGGGGGAAAGGTGCAGACCAGGTGCAGAAACAGGTGCTTTTTCCAAGGGAGTAAGAAGGCATCTGGGAGCGATCCCGGGTTGCAGTCACGCAGACAGCAGAACTGCTGACATTTCCGGTCCTGTCTGGTTGTGAACAGTTCTATGAGGGGAGCACCACACCACTGGAAAATGGTCCTTGCTATGTCGGGGCACAGGGACCATTTGCAGTGAGAAGAAGAGCTGATCTGCCAGCTCGTTCTGGGCTCCCGAAAGGTGAGAAGCTTCAAGGTGGATCGAGTGCTTTATGCAGAACTCCCACAAGCAAATGGCCTCCTGACATGGGGGGAGAAGAGCGGGTCGCTCTCTGCCTGGCAGCCACGTTTTACATCAACATACTGTCTGTAAGAACTCGTACCACCTTGCTTGCGATGGGGGGTAAGAACACCTGACGTGCTAGGTGGACCGCCCTGAGCTCTCTGATGTTCATCCGTAGCAAGAGTTCCTGCTGGGACCACTGACCTTCTGTCCTGAGTTGCCCGAGATGGGCAGGCGCTGTGAGCACCGAGTCCAAATGATGGCTGTTTGGCCGGTACACTGATGCCAGCCAAGCCTGAAGGGGTCTGAGGTGCAACCTCGCATAATGCACCATGTATATGCACAAGGCCACGTGACCCAACGCCCTGAGTGGGACTTGACCTGTGACAACACTGACTGGAAGTGGGCCTGGGTAGAATCGAGCACCGCTCCAATAAACTCTATCCTCTGAACTGGGAGGAGTGTTGACTTCTGATCATTTATCAGCAGGCCCAGTGGGTCAGAGACACGCTTTGGCCTTCAGGATTAGGAAATAATGGGTGTGAAACCCTTTCCCTCTTAAGTTCTGAGGCACCTCCTCCATGGCTCCTACCCGGAGAAGGGCTTGCACCTCCTGGGCTAAAAGTTGCTCATGAGAAGGGTACTGAAGAGCGTAGGGGATGGAAGGTCGGAGGGAGGCATGGAAACGAAATGAAGCGTATAACCCTCCTCTACCGTACTCAGCACGCAATGGTCTGTGGTGATAAGGGACCCGGCTGAGCTGAAGCAGGAGATGGTCCAAAAACAATAGGGGACAGGATCCGGTATGGGGACTGGTGTAATGTCCTCGGGCGCCCCATCTAAAGTTCTGCTTGGAGCCCCCTGATTATCTGGAAGGACCAGGCAGCAAGGCTGAGGCAGATGCGGGCGTCTGTCTGCACCTATAACTTCTGTTCTGCTTTTTGAACAGGTCCTGACAAAGCGGCGAGCCTGGGAAGCGGGCAGGCTGTTGGGGCTTGAAATGTTTCCTCGAAGGCACCGGGCACAGAGATTCAAGGATGTGAGGATGGCTCTGGAGGAGCCTCCACTTCAGGCTGTGGAGTTTGGCATCTGTTTGCTCTGAGTAGAGCAAAGTCCCTTCAAACAGAAGGTCTTGAAGAGACTGCTGGATTTTTGCCTATAGGCCAGAGGATTGAAGCCAGGAGCCCCTTTGCATGGGCACTGCTGATGCCATAGTCCCGGATGCCACATCCACTGTGTCAAGGGTGGCTTGTGGGGAAGTCCTGGCCACTGCCTTCCCTTCCACTAGAGCAACAATCTCCCACCTGGACTCTTGGGCAAGCGAGTCTTTACATTTCAGCATGGAGTGAAAGTTATATCCGAAAAGCAGTGCCTGTTGGTTGGAGATGTGTAGCTATAGACCATTGGTAGAATACATTTTCCTACCAAAATGGTCACAAGGGGCTGAGGACACTTTTGGGTGAGGACCAATGTGACAGGCCAGTACCACTGACACGGGGGAATCAGGGGGGTGAAAATCCCGGTCAGGAAGGACAGAGCAAATACATCAGAGAGACCCTCACCTGGCAGGGACAGTTCAGCAGTGCCAGGCACTGAACGCTTATGGATCATCACCATGCTAAGTGAGACAGTCCAATCCGGGGGCCTGGCCAGGTGGCTACAGCCTCCCACATCAGGGACTGAGCAGGAAGAACGGCTCTTTATACAACTATTGATAGTGTGCAGGGGAACCTGCCTGACCCTGGGACACGTGCTGGGGTTTGTGCTGCCAGGAGTAAGGAAGCCCTGGAGTGTCTGCACGTTGCAGGGGCTGATTCTCTCACTAACTCTCCAGCCCAAGTCGATGTCAGACCCTCACTCTGCGGACTGAAGAGGAATCTGACCTTAGATAAACTCACCTGAGAAATAAGACAAAGCGAATAATGAAGGAGGCTCACTGGTGAGCAGCTTCTCCCGGGGCTGGGGTGAATGAAGCACTGTCTGCTCTTGTGACCTTACTGTGCGTCTCATGATAGCGGATGGTTTTATTAAATCCCCAGTTCCTGGACTCATGGGATTAGGGGAGAGTCTCAGCTCTCTTTTCCTAAAGTGGTAACTTCTAGCCCTTCTAGCAGCAGAGAAAACCCCGGAAATTGTCACCTAAAGGCTCAAATCAGAGGGCAAACAAAAATAACCTCCAATATTATCCCCAAAATACTCACGACATTTAAGACTAACTCAGGATTTTTGGGGCCTGACTCATGTCTGAACACTCAGGGCTGTTGATATTGGGATTCCCCATCACTCGGTGTCTGGGAATCGAGACAAGACGTCTCAGAGCCCTGCTCTAGCTCTAGGGTCGGTCGTAGTCAGGAGGAACAAACTCTTCCATGCAGGAATCTCCAGCTGTGGTTCTCTGGCTGCAGTGAAACAGGAGGCCAGACTAGCCGGCTCCACTGGGACCTTCTGGCCTATGCACCTCTGCTGCTCTGTCTGGGAAGTGACGACACACGAGAGGGGTAGGGGTTCCTCTGAACGGCACCAGAGGCAGCTGCAAGTAGGACTGGTAGTTTGGGGTGTTTGGGGAGGAAAGAAGTCTGACAGTCCCATTTTGGAGGGTGTCAAAAATGTCTTTTGCATGGACCTTCCACCCTGCAGCCCCCACCCCCATGTGTCCCTCTGGCCCGCACGTTCACACTGACTCCTGTGAGAAAATGCCCCTGCGGGCCCCTCTGTTCCCTCCCCCAGCTCAAACCGACACCACCATCCCCCGCTCCATCCCTGTGTCCCCAGGTCGGGCCATGTCCCGCACTCACCCTCGGTCCGGTTGTAGAGCTCACGCAGGGTGTTCAGACTCGCGTTGAACCAGGCCTCCCAGCGCCGTGACCAAGAGAGCCGAAGGTCCCACAACTCCGGACCCTCGTTCTGCGCCATCCACACTGTGCCAGGCTCCACTCTCTGCATCTCGCTGGTGTAGACGTAGATGACTTGATCGTCCACATAGCCGACTCTGCTGTACCAGGGCAGCCCTGGGCCAGGCTCGGACACCACCGTGTGGAATATGCGCCTGGAATGCAGGCCTGAGGGGGGAGATTGGGGGCAGGGAGGTCAGACTTGCCCCAACTCTGCCGGGAGCCCTTGGCAATACACGAGAGGCGACACTGGCCCTCAGGAGCACTCCCGTGGGAGGGAAGCCTGCAGAATGGCCCACACAACGGCCTGACTGGGGAGAAAGAAGGGTTGGGGTACGAGGAGAAGGGGGGCATGAGGAGGAGATGGGAGAGGGCCTGGAGCAGGGGAGCAGATGGGGAGAGTGTATTGGGAGTACAGGGGCAGAAGGGGAGTGTGAAGAAGGAAAGGGGGCCCAGCAGGAGGGGCAGGGCTGAAGGGGGATGTTATGAGGGAGGGTGGAGCAGGAGAAGGGTCGGGGCTGTAGGAGATGCAGAAGCTGAAGCTGGGAGTACAAGGGTGGGGGGGTGGGGGTGGCAGGGAGAATGTGTCCAAGCTGCAGGTAGGAGCCAGGGCCCCAGCTGTGCACATAATTTATTAAGAATATAAAAATGGCCACACTGGGTGAGACCAAAGGTCCATCTAGTCCAGTCTCCTGTTTTCCGACATTGGCCAATGCCTGGTGCCCCACAGGGAATGAACACAACAGATGACCATCAAGTGATCCACCTGCTGTCGCCCACTCCCAGCCTGGGCAGCGCCTGGCGCCGGGGATCCCCCCAGCCCGGGAGCCGCACGGGGCCGCGACGGGCTTGTCAGCGGGGGCAGCACCCCGGGGTGCCGGGGTCACAGCTCGGGTCGGGGACGCTCGGCCCCCGCAGCCCCCGGGGGGCCAGGACCCCCCCCCCCGTCACTTATAGCAACGTCACTGATCCGTGTCAGCGACCGCCCAGTGCCGGGGGGGGGTCTCCCGACACCTCTGACCGCAGAGCCCAGCACTGCCCCCCCACACTCACGGGAGCGGGCCCCCTGCAGGGCTGCAGCCCCCAGCAGCAGCGCCCCGGGACCCGAGAACGCCGCGGGGGGCGGAGCCAGCGCCTGCCGCGGCAGCCTGCAGGGATTGGCTGGGGGGGGCACATCCCGCCAGTAGCGACGCGGAGGCCCGGCGCCGTCACCGGTCGCTGGGCAGAAGGCGGCGGAGCAGGCTGGCGAAGGGAAAGCGAAGGTCTGAGCGGGCGGAGGGTGCGGCGCGGCTGAGAACGTGGCCCCGGGGGCTGCAATGCCCGGAGCAGCGAGTCGCTCCTCTGTAGATGTCGCTGTTCCAGGGATGCTGAGGCTGGAGGCTCCCCTGCTGGGGTTGGAACTCGGGGAGGGGGCGCAGCCCCTGGCTGGGGGCGCTCGGCGTTCGATGCCGGGGTCACAGCTTGAGCCGGGGGGCTCCCAGCCGCCCCCCCCCCCGCACATTGTCCCCGCAGCCCCGGCCGGCGTGACCTCCTGCCGCACCCGGGCCTGAGGCCTTCCCGCCATGGCTTCGTGGCGCTCATGCAGCCGACGAAGGGGGGACTCGCCCACGAAAGCTCATGCTCCAATACGTCTGTTAGTCTACAAGGTGCCACAGGACGCTTGGCCGCTTTTGTTATTGCTCAATCTCGGGTGGCCGAACGCCACTTGTCCCTCTAAGACGTTGGGAATTCCTCGTTCATGGGGAATAATTGCGATCCCCATCACGAATGGGGTTCAACGGGTTACCCGCACCTGTCGGCGTAGGGTAGACACACGCTGAGCCAGTCAGTGTAGCGCGCGTGCAGCCCCGGACATCTAAGGGCATCACAGACCTGTTATTGCTCAATCTCGGGTGGCTACTGGGAATTCCTCGTTCATGGGGAATAATTGCAATCCCCGATCCCCATCACGAATGGGGTTCAACGGGTTACCCGCACCTGTCGGCGTAGGGTAGACACACGCTGAGCCAGTCAGTGTAGCGCGCGTGCAGCCCCGGACATCTAAGGGCATCACAGACCTGTTATTGCTCAATCTCGGGTGGCCGAACGCCACTTGTCCCTCTAAGACGTTGGGAATTCCTCGTTCATGGGGAATAATTGCGATCCCCATCACGAATGGGGTTCAACGATTTACCCGCACCTGTCGGCGTAGGGTAGACACACGCTGAGCCAGTCAGTGTAGCGCGCGTGCAGCCCCAGACATCTAAGGGCATCACAGACCTGTTATTGCTCAATCTCGGGTGGCCGAACGCCACTTGTCCCTCTAAGACGTTGGGAATTCCTCGTTCATGGGGAATAATTGCGATCCCCATCACGAATGGGGTTCAACGGGTTACCCGCACCTGTCGGCGTAGGGTAGACACACGCTGAGCCAGTCAGTGTAGCGCGCGTGCAGCCCCGGACATCTAAGGGCATCACAGACCTGTTATTGCTCAATCTCGGGTGGCTGAACGCCACTTGTCCCTCTAAGACGTTTATGGAGCTCAGTAACTTGTCTGGCAGGCTACGAACTTTAAGCACTTCATGGATTTAATGAATTAAGCCCTTCCCGCCACTCTCCTTTTCTGGGGAGTGATAACACAATAATCCCTGGCACTTCTAGAGCATCGTTACTCCCAGTTGGTGGATGGGAAGAGAGGCACAAAGAGAGGAAAGTGATTTGCCATGGAAGCAGCAAATATAGGGATAGTGCCCGGGGGTCCTGGCTCCCAGCCCTCTGCTCTAACCCACTAGACCCCACTTCTCTCCCAGAGCAAGGGAGAGAACCCAGGAGTCCTGGCTTCAGCCCCCTGATCTACCCCACTAGACTCCACTTCTCTCCCAGAGCAAGGGAGAGAACCCAGGAGTCCTGGCTTCAGCCCCCAGCTCTACCCCACTAGACTCCACTTCTCTCCCAGAGCAAGGGAGAGAACCCAGGAGTCCTGGCTCCAGCCCCCAGCTCTACCCCACTAGACTCCACTTCTCTCCCAGAGCAACGGAGAGAACCCAGGAGTCCTGGCTCCAGCCCCCAGCTCTACTCCACTAGACTCCACTTCTCTCCCAGAGCAAGGGAGAGAACCCAGGAGTCCTGGCTTCAGCCCCCAGCTCTACCCCACTAGACTCCACTTCTCTCCCAGAGCAACGGAGAGAACCCAGGAGTCTTGGCTCCAGCCCCCTGATCTAAGCACAGGTGGACAGTGACCTAACCCCTGTATTTTCTTTGCTTTTGCAAGTCACTCGGCTGTTTACATCATTTCTGGGAGCTATCTTTTGTTACTCTCCTCCTCTTGCAGGGAGAGGACGTATCAAGGCTCTGGGGCCTGTGAAATTTGCCCCATGCTGCAGTGCAGTCACTGTGGGCGTTAGTATCACTGGGCTTTGGATACTGCCCTGGGCCGGTCTCTCCAGGTCTAGGGAGCCAGGCTAATGGGAAACTTCCCCATCTGGGATGCTGTCAAGGCTGATTCCTCATTTAGGCACTTCGAGTGCACAAGGTGGGGATCCACAAGGTCTCTACAAATGAATACTGGCCACTTCAGGCTTGTATTAAACTCACATAGTTCCAGATCCCCCTGGCTTTGGATTGGTAATGCTGTCACCACCCAAGTGCAGAACCCTTTTGAGAGCCCAGGAAGGCGCACTTGGGAATTCCTTCCTTTGGGGTACCCCAAGCTCTTTCACCCCCCCTCCAGGGAAGAGATGAGAAAAGGAAAAAAAAAAAAAAAAAGAAATCAGCTGTTGCCACCAACTAACTGAAAAACATGTGAACAGACCTCTAAAGACACAGAAATCCAGCTTAAAGGTTACAAAAACACCTGTGTTTAGCACAGAGGAATCCACAAGCCCAAAATAAAGAGATAAACCTGATCGCGTCTAAACTAAACATTTGCTGTTCTACTTACATATCTGTGGTTCCAAATGACTGATTTCTAGGTATCATGCTAATGATTTTTCATACCTGGCCAAAGCTTTACAGCATACCCTGCTGCTGTCTCTGTCTCTCCAGCTGAGAGAACAACACCATCACCACAAAGGGGAAGTTTTTTTCTCAGTTTTAAAAGTTGCTAGTCTTCCCATTGGCTCTTTTGGCCAGGTGCCAACTCACTTCCTCTTACCTCAGCAACGTTTCCTCAGCTCTCATCCCCTAACGCCCTACTCTACTTGCGATACATTGATGACATCTTCATCAACTGGACCCATGGAAAATAAGCCCTTGAGGAATTCCACCATGATTTCAGCACTTTCCATCCACCATCAACCTCAGCACTGGACCAGTCCACACAAGAGATCCACTTCCTGGACACTATGGTGCTAATAAGCGATGGTCACAGAAACACCACCCTATACCGGAAACCTACTGACTGCTATACTTACCTACATGCCTCCAGCTTTCATCCAGACCACATCACACTATCCATTGTCTACAACCAAGCTCTGAGATACAACCACATTTGCTCCAACCCCTCAGACAGAGACAAATACCTACAAATTCTCTGTCAAGCGTTCTAACAACTACAATACCCACCTGCTGAAGTGAAGAAACAGACTGACAGAGCCAGAAGAGTACCCAGAAGTCACCTACTCCAGGACAGGCCCAACAAAGAAAGGAACAGAACGCCACCAGCTGTCACCTTCAGCCCCCAACTAAAACCTCTCCAACGCATCATCAAGGATCTACAACCTATCCTGACGGACGATCCCTCACTCTCACAGATCTTGGGAGACAGGCCAGTCCTCGCTTACAGACAGCCCCCCAGCCTGAAGCAAATACTCACCAGCAACCACACAACAAAAACACTAACCCAGGAACTTATCCTTGCAACAAAGCCCGTTGCCAACTCTGTCCACATATCTATTCTAGGGACACCATCATAGGGCCTAATCACATCAGCCACACCATCATGGGCTCATTCTCCTGCACATCTACCAATGTGATGTACGCCATCATGTGCCAGCAATGCCCTCTGCCATGTACATTCGCCAAACCGGACGTCTCTATGTAAAAGAATAAATGGACACAAATCAGATGTCAAGAATTATAACATCAAAAACCAGTAGGAGAACACTTCAATCTCCCGGTCACTCAATTAGAGACCTAAAAGTCGCAATATTACAACAACAAAAAATCTTCAAAAACAGACTCCAACGAGAAACTGCTGAATTGGAATTAATTTGCAAACTGGACACCGTTTAAATTAGGCTTGAATAAAGACTGGGAGTGGATGGGTCATCACACAAAGGAAAACTATTTCCCCATGCTAAATTCCCCCCCTACTGTTACTCACACCTTCTTGTCAACTGTTGGAAATGGGCCATCCTGATTCTCACTACAAAAGGTTTTTTTTTTTCTCCTGCTGATAATAGCCCACCTTAACTGATCACTCTTGTTATAGTGGGTATGGCAACCCCCATTTTTTCATGTTTTCTGTGTATATATATCTTCCTACTGTATTTTCCACTGCATGCATCCGATGAGTGGGTTTTAGCCCACGAAAGTTTATGCCCAAATAAATTGGTTAGTCTCTAAGGTGCACAAGTGCTCCTCGTTCTTTTTGCTGATACAGACTAACACGGCTACCACTCTGAAACCTAAACATTCAGGCAAGTAGAGAACAGCTACTGAGAAGGATTTTATAGCTAACTGACTGGCTGGGTGTCCATAAGAGGGTGATACCCACCCTCATTTACCACACGTGCCCCCAAATCAAAGACAGTGCTGGCCAGCCTGGTCCAGGTCAGGTCTGCACCAGCTGTGATTTCTTCCTGGAGGTTTAGGAAAACAAAGTTAATAAGATATATGCACCTCTGTCAAGGTTCCTTCCCGACTCTGAACTCTAGGGTACAGATGTGGGACCTGCATGAAAACCTCCTAAGCTTACTTTTACCAGCTTAGGTTAAAACTTCCCCAAGGTACAACTATTTACCTTTAGCCCTTGGACTTCGCTGCCACCACCAAACTTCTAAACGGGATATAAATTAGAAAGAGTCCGTTGGAAATGTCTTTCCCCCCCAAAAATCTTCCCAAAAACCTTGCACCCCCTTCCTGGGGAAGGTGTGATAAAAATCCTCACCAATTTGCATAGGTTGAACACAGGCCTAAACCCTTGGATCTTAAGAACAATGAAAAAGCATCCACCTTTTCTTACAAGAAGAATTTAATAAAGGTAAAAGAATCACCTCTGTAAAATCACGATGGTAAATACCTTTCAGGGTATTTAGATTCAAACATAGAGAATCCCTCTAGGCAAAACCTTAAGTTATAAAAAGACACAAAACAGGAATATCCATTCCATTCAGCACAGCTTATTTTCTCAGCCATTTAAAGAAATCAGAATCTAACGCATCTCTAGCTAGATTGCTTACTAAGTTCTAAGACTCCATTCCTGTTCTGTCCCCGGCAAAAGCCTCACACAGACAGAGGGGCTTTGTTTCTCCCCCCCCTCCAGCTCTGAAAGTATCTTGCCTCCTCATGGTCATTTTGGTCAGGTGCCAGCAAGGTTTATCCTAGCTTCTTAACCCTTTACAGGTTAAAGGGTTTTCCTCTGGCCAGGCGGGATTTTAAAGGTGTTTACCTTCCTTTATATTTATGACAAACCTCTAATTTTACTAATCACATGAAGGACTACCATCATGTATTTTCCACATTTCACAGTGACTACAATGACTTAGAATACAGGGACAGTTTTTACCGGCTGGATCCTGGGGAAACTCTCCCGGGTGGTGTGCATCAGCCACCTTTGTTACGAGGCTCCCTGAAATGTGTTGTATGTCAAAATCAAAGGTCCTTGAGAGCTAAACTCTACCAAATAAGTTTCTTGTTAGTCTCTTTGACGGTGTGAAGGCTACTTCAGTGCAGCATGGTCAGTCGTCACCGGTGGAAACGCCGATAACCAAACTGTATGGGCATAGCTTCTCCAGAGCATACACCATGGCGTAACATTCCTTTTCTGAGACTGACCCTGGCTTTCCCTCTCAGAAAGTTTTTTGCTGAGGAAACACGACCAGGATGGAATTGTTGATCGGGTGCTTCCCTGCATTAAAACTGCTCTTACACCACGTTTAGACATATCTGTGGTTACAACGAAAGGTTGGTCAAAGTCTGGAGCCCTTAGTACAGGGGTTTAGACATAAGGGCCTCCTTTAGCTGGTTAAAGGCTTTTGTTGACATCCTCAGTCCACTGAACTGCATTTGGCTTTTTCTTCTTGGTTAGTCTGTCAGTAGGTGGCAATTTGGCTGGTAGTGTGGTATGAATCACCTGTACTATCCGGCAAGCCTAGAAGGATTGGACTGCTTCTTTGATTTAGGGACAGGCCAATTTGGATAGCATCACTTTGGCCTGTAGGGGGTTGATAGTTCCTTGACCCACCTGGTGTCCAAGGTATGTCACCCTGTTTAGACCTATCTGACACTTTTTACCCTTAAACTGTTAGTTTCTGCCTCCCTTATGTACTGGAAGACAGCTTGGAGGTGTTCTGGTTCTTACCCGTGAATCTGAGAATCTGGGCTACATCGTCAAGACAGGCAACTGCAAATTCCCCAAATCCATCCAGAAGGTTATCTACAAGTCTCTGGAAGGTAGTGGGTGCATTTCACAGTCCAAAAGGGAGCACATTAAATTCGTACAGCCCTACATGTGTGGTGAAGGCTGAACTTTCCTTGGCTGGATCATCTAGCAGCAGTTGCCAGTACCCCTTAGTTAAATCTAAGGTTGAGATAAACTGGGCATGTCCCATTTTCTCCAATAGCTCATCTGTGCATGGCATTGGATAGTTCTCTGGGCAAGTTCCAGCATTTAGCTTACAGTAGTCCATGCAAAAGCGGATTTCTCTATCTGGTTTAGGAACCAAATCCACTGGAGAGGCCCATGCACTCTCAGAAGGGTGGATTACACCCATCTGTAACATGTCCATGATCTCCCTTTCTATCACGGGTTTGGATTGAGGAGCCATCTGATAGGGTTGGGTTCTAATTGGGTGAGCATCACCTGTGTCCATGGAGTGGTGTGACCATTGTGTCCATTCTGGGGTGGCTGAAAACATCGGCCCAAAGCTGGTACACAGCTCCTGAATCTGCTGCCGCTGCTTATGCCCGAGTGTCATGGAAAGGTTCACCTCTTCTATACCACCGTTGCTTTTCCATTCATAGTAGATTCCTTCAGGCCACTCAGCGTCGTCTCTCTCCTGGGTTGTAAACTGGAGAACTTTGATTCGATGGGAATAAAAGGGCTTTTGAGAATTAACATGGTGTACTTTAAGTTTTATGGTAGGGTCTGGGAATGCTATGAGGTAATTAACAGCTCCCAGGCATTCTCAGACCGTAAATGGCCCATCCCACGACTCTTCCATCTTATTGGCCTGGAGCGCTTTCAGGACTATGAGTCACCTACTCTGAAGGAACACTCTCTGGCATGTTTACCATACCAGGCCTTTTGCTCTTGCTGAGCATCCTGTAGGTTTTCTCAAGCAAGGGCTAGAGAGTCTTTGAGGGTGTTTTGTAGGTTGGTTACAACGTCCAAAATGTTAGTTCCTGGGGAAGATGTAATTCCCTCCCATTGCTGCTTCACCAACTGGCCCCTTAACTTCGTGGCCATAAACAAGTTCAAAAAGTGAAAATCCCAAACTGGGATGTGGTACAGGCCTGTAGGCAAAGACCAACTGCTGCAACACTAGGTCCCAATCATTGGAGTGCTCATTCACAAATTTATGTATCATGGCCCCCAAAGTCCTATTAAACTTCTCCACTAGGCCAATCATTTGACGGTGGTAAGGGGTGGTAACCAAGTGGTTCACCCCATGAGCTTCCCAAAGACATTTCATGGTCCCTGCCTGGAAACTAGTTCCCGAATCTGTAAGGATGTCGGAGGGCCAATGTACCTGGCCAACCTACCCTGTCAAAAATGTCTGTCAGTACCTGGCACACACTTTTAGTCCTGGTGTTGGTTAGAGCTCCTGCTTGCAGCCATCAGGTGGCAAAATCCATATGTACAGCTTTCCTCTGGGTGTCTTCTTAGGGAAAGGACCCAGAAAATGCACAGCTACATGCTGAAGTGGAACCTCAATTATGGGGAGTGGCTGGAGAGGGGCCTTGACCTGGTCTTGGGGCTTCCCCACCCTTTGGCACATCTCACATGACCAGATATAGGTAGAAACGACCTTGCCCATTCCCTCCCAGTGGAATGACTTCCCCAACCTGTCTTTGGTCCTGTTCACCACAGCATGGCCACTAGGGTGATCGTGGGCTAAGCTCAAGAGCTTTTCCCGATACTTAGTTGGAACTACCAACTGTCTCTGAGGATGCCAGTTCTCCTTGTGCCCACCAGAAAGGGTTTCCTTGTATAAGAGTCCTCCATCTACAACAAACCGGGACCTATTAGAAGAGCTGAGAGGCGGTGGGTCACTCCATGCCGCCGTCCAAGATTCCTTGAGCTTCTCATCTGCTTCCTGCTCTGCCTGGAACTGCTCCCTTGATGCTGGAGATGTTAGCTCCTCACTGGATGGTGGATTTGGGCTTGGTCCCTCTGGAAGCGACGCAGGTGATGGGACCGTCTCCTTCGATTGTGACCCGCTCTCCGGTGGTGCATTATGTTGTATTTCAGGCTCCGGTTGAGCCTCTTGTGCAGGTTGAGCTGCTGCTGCAGGCACAGGCTCTGTGGCTCCCTTTGGTGCTGGCTCCCCTGACTCTGGTGGGGTTGGAAGCATGGGTTCTGGTGCTGACTGCTCCACTGGTTCCAATCCTTGGGCTGGTTCTGGCAGGGGGGTCCCAGGAACTGGGTCTACAACCGCTATCGTACACTCTGATCTGGGGTCTGGTTCCACCAGCTCTGGCTGGGTCCCTGGGCCTTTGGTATCTGGGGACACAGACTGGGCCCTTGTAGGAGGTTCAGGAATGGAGTTAGATGTGGAGGCCTGTTTAGCCTGGCTGCGGGTGACCATCAACACCCTTTTGTTTAGCCTCACATGGTTGGCTAATTCTACTCCCAGCAGCATGGGAATGAGATAATCATCATGGACTGCAAAAGTCCATATTCCTGACCAGCCCTTGTATTGGACAGGCAACTTGGCTGTAGGCAGGTTAAAAGAGTTGCCTTAAAGGGTTGCACTGTCACTTGGGCCTCTGGGTCGATGAATTTGGGGTCCACCAGGGATTGGTGGATAGCTTACACCTGAGCTCCATTGTCTCTCCATGCAGTAATCTTCCTCCCACCCACACTCACGGTTTCCCTTCACTCTGGGGGTATTTGAGAGGCATCTGGGCCTGAAGGCTCTCGGCAGGACCCCAGGGTGATGAATTGAAGTTGGCTGGTGCTCTTGGGGCAGTTGGCCTTCACATTCCCCAGCTCATTACATTTAAAGTATCGCCCAGCTGACTGTGGGCTGGGGCAAGGTGGGTGGTTGGAGAGTGGGGTGGTGGGACGAGAAGGCATCTGGGGTTTCCCTGGCTGTGTGGAGGGCTCCTCCTTGCAAGGTGGGGCTTTGGCTGGCCCCAATGGTGGGGTGTTGACTTGGGTTGCCCCTTCTGGTATCCTCACCAACTGCTACCTACTTTCTTCTTCTCCGCCACCTCCACCCATTTGGCTCCGATCTCCCCCACCTCAATTACGGTTTGGAGCTTCCCATCTAGGATATACCTTTCTATTTTTTCAGGAACAACTTCTAAGAACTGCTCCATTTGCATTAGGAGAAGCAGCTCGTCCAGAGACTTAGCATTTGCTCTTGATATCCAGGCATCCCAATTTTTCACAGTGTGGTAGGTGTGTCGGGTAAAGGCCATGTCTGGTTTCCACCTTAGGGCTCTGAACCACTGACAGGCATGCTCGGTGTTAGCCCCATCCTAATTCTGGCCTTTTGTTTAAAAAGTTCGTACTCGTTCATGTGTTCCTTAGGCATTTCAGCTGACACCTCTGCTAAGGGTTCACTAAGTTGTGGCCTCAGCTCCACCGAGGTACTGGTCTGTAGAGATGCTGTACCCAAGGCAGGACCTTTCAAAATTTTCCAAGAAGGCCCCTGTATCATTGCCTACCTTGTATGTGGGGAATTTCTTGGAATAGGGAGCAGTACCTGTGTATGGTAACATTGATTTGGGGAGGAAATTGTTTTCATAGAATATCAGGGTTGGAAGGGACCTCAGGAGGTCATTTAGTCCAACCCCCTGCTCAAAGCAGGACCAATCCCCTACTAAATCATCCCAGCCAGAGCTTTGTCAAGCCTGACATTAAAAACATCTAAGGAAGGAGATTCCACCACCTCCCTAGGTAACCCATTCCAGTGCTTCACCACCCTCCTAGTGAAAAAGTTTTTCCTAATATGCAACCTAAACCTCCCCCACTGCAACTTGAGACCATTACTCCTTGTTCTGTCATCTGCTACCACTGAGAACAGTCTAGATCCATCCTCTTTAGAACCTCCTTTCAGGTAGTTGAAAGCAGCTATCAAATACCCCCTCAGTTTGCTCTTCTGCAGACTAAATAATCCCAGTTCCCTCAGCCTCTCCTCATAAATCATGTGCTCCAGCCCTCTAATCCTTTTTGTTGCCCTCCATTGGACTCTTTCCAGTTTTGCCACATCCTTCTTGTAGTGTGGGGCCCAAAACTGGACACAGTACTCCAGATGAGGCCTCACCAATGTCAAATAGAGGGGAACGATCATGTCCCTCAATCTGCTGGCAATGCTCCTACTTATACAGCCCAAAATGCCATTAGCTTTCTTGGCAACAAGGGCACACTGTTGACTCATATCCAGCTTCTCGTCCGCTGTAACCCCTCGGTCCTTTTCTGCAGAACTCTTGCCTAACCACTTGGTCCCTAGTCTGTAGCAGTGCATGGGATTCTTCCATCCAAAGTTTTGTCCTTTATGATAAGTTTACTTGATGAAATTGTTTTAATGTAAGTTTATACATTAATGTTCCATACTGATTTAGTACTATTGGAGAGTGCTCTGTTCTGCCTTGATAGAATTGTTCTGTCCTGTTAGAAGTTTGTTTTTGAAATTATTGTACTGTTCTGTGTGTGAATGAATATGTGTGGAATGTAAATAAATAAGAGAGAAAATGCCAGTAAATTACAAAAGTGGGGAGACCCTGATGGCTGGACGAAAGTGCAAGATTGATGGCCCTAAAGTGCAAAGGCATCTGCCCTACATCAAGAACAAGATAAGGAAATGGAGAATAGCTGTGAAAACAACATGCTGATGATGAAAGAGAAACTGGGAAAACAACTAGTTTGTGATTAATGATTCAAGCATGACATTGCAAAGTTCATAAGCTTACATGAGGATTTGTTGCTATAAAAGATAGGCGAGAGCCGAGGGGCTTTGGGTTCGTCTTGCTATAACTTCAGAGCATCGGATCATGACCGACTGTAGCCCGCTCCCCCACTTGTGACCAATCTAACTGGCCATTAGATTAGTCCGAGCTACAGACTGGTAACTATAACATCGACTGGTGGGACAGTGCATGTGTCTGAGTGTATGTGTGTTTATGTGAGCATATGCTAGCAGTTTTACTGTTGTATTCTTAATAAATGTGGCATATTGCCTTATCCCCTGAAAAAGATCCCATGTGCTTCTTACAAGCATAACATTTTTGGTGGAGAATTGCGAAATGGGGTAGCATGCACTGTGTTTTTAAGAACCAACGGAAAAGTGGTGAAAGGAAAATATACTGCAGTGATAAGTGTTTTATATGGCAGAAGCGTTTTGGGTATTGAAGGGATCGCTCATTAAGGTGTACACACCCCCTGGTTGTAGGAGCCTGGGTAAAGAGAGGAGAAGATTTAGACTCTTGCTTCTCCCACTCACTTGGCAGGGGAAAGGAATTGTCTTAAAGGTATACATACCATCGGTCGTAGCAAGGTCGAATAAGGAGAGGGGTTTAGTACTCCACTCTCTGACCCAGTCGCTGGGGAATAATTTAAAGGTGGTATACCCTCGGTCATAGTAGGATCGAGCCCAAAAGAACAAAGCTTAGCGCCTCCATTCTACCCTCGCATAGGGTCCTAAGGGTACAAAACAATAAGTAAGGAACACTGGTAAGTCCCAACAGATGTATTGGAAAAAATAGCTGTGATGTTGCACTCCATATGCTTCATGAAAATATGCTTGTAAATATGAATATGACATAACTTGAATATGCTTTATGCTAAATATGCCATGTAACATATCTTTACAAAGGTTGTAATCTGTTGAATCTGTTTTTTCCATTTGTTGGCATGTATCATTTTTATGTCTGAATTTAGGGAAATAAGATATAAACTTGTATTTCTCTGTGTGTGCTGATGAGTGGCCCATCAGCAAACATTTAACTAACAATGGACTTTTGGGAGATGCCAATCCACATCTGCAGAGTTAACAGGTAAACAATGGTGTCAGACTGCAAGAAGCTGAATCATTCATGGACATGTGACTTGCCCATGAGCTACAAACTCCATCTTGCTGCGGTGATTTTGGCACAGAAGGACAAAGGAGTTTCTGCCTACAAGGAGGAGGATATAAAAGGCCCTGGAAGCCCCTCCATTTTGGTCTTCAGCTGGCTCAAGAGGCTGCCAGTCAGAAGAACACCTCTGTTTATCACCTGAGATGTAAGCTGGAACTATTAAGGACTGTACCGGGGAAAGTATTGGGCCCAGGCTTGGAAAAAATCCAGTCTGTGAAACATGCTTATTGGAACATCTTTGAGGGTTAAATATTACCTGTAGCTAGATCCTCAGTGTATTAACTTAGCCTTGCATATTTTGATTCATTTTACTTAGTAACCTACCTTGTTCTAACAAATTTATTAGAGCATAAGCTTTCGTGAGCTACAACTCACTTCATCGGCTCACGAAAGCTTATGCTCTAATAAATTTGTTAGTCTCTAAGGTGCCACAAGTACTCCTTTTCTTTTTGCGAATACAGACTAACACGGCTGCTACTCTGAAACCTACCTTGTTCTGTCTGTTATTACTTGAAACCACTTAAATCCTACTTTTTATACGTAATAAAATCACTTTTGTTTATTAATAAACCCAGAGTAAGTGACTGATACCTGGGGGAGCAAACAGCTGGGCATATCTCTCTATCAGTGTTATAAAGGGTGGATAATTTACTAATATACCCTATATAAGCTGTATACAGAGTAAAACGGATTTATTTGGGGTTTAGGCTCCCAGAAAGACTGAGTACTAGGTGCTGGGAAAGTCCCTGTTAACTGATAAGCCCTTAAACTGAGTGAATCTCAGTTTTCTGTGAACTGCAGGGGGGCATGGCCCAACCTCTTGGTCTGTGCTGAAGCCATGGGGGCGTCCAGTCCATTAAGACGGGAGTGGTGGGGACCCTTGTCTGGCAGGGGGGTTTGTTCTCAGTGGTCTCCCAGCACATCCAGTGACAGTCTTGAGGGAGTTTCTGTGACCCAACCCATCACAATTGCATAAAGAATTTTTGAATAAATAATGGATATTTGAAGCTAAAAATGTTTAAGTGAAAAAAAAAAACCTCCTGAGAAAGAAATTGAAACATTAACATTCATAAAAAAGGATACCTCTTTTGAACAAATATTACAAAAATTTGGGCCCAGCCCTTGGTCCGATAACGCCCTGGCTGATGGCTACACAATTTCCAATCTGGAAGATAAATCAGACCAATATTTATTGCTATATAAGCCATGAAGCCCAATGACAAGAGAGGCAGTCGCAGTTTGGATCTTATGGAAAACCTGTAATGAGGTGTCCCTCACATTGGCTGAATGCAAAAATGAAAACATGAAACTGCACTAAGATTTGCAAGCCTCCACTGCAGAAGCGGAGAGATGGAAATTTATATCAAACAGTACTCAAACACAATTAGATTCCCTTAAGAATAGGTACAGAAAATTAAAACAACATTCCCAAATGTTACAGAAACATGCAAAAAAGAAAGAAAAAATTTGAAAAAAAAAAATCAGGTTTTACAAAAAATAGTCAAAAAGTTAACGTTAAAGCAAGGGAGAGTCCCCGCTGACCATAACGGCTGTAAATCACTCATTAAATATTTAAGACAAAAACTGGGGTTTGCAACCAGGCAAATTGCAGCAGTGACATCAGGGGATGGCATAACTGAGATCCCTGAATGGGTAGACTCTTGGGGTCCCACTGAAATTTGGGAAGGAGATTATCTGGGCAGATTCCCCCTCCAAGAGCCAGAATGCTGTTGCAGCGGTAAACAAACAACAGTTACAACTACTACGGATACAAGGAATTAAAACAAGTAGAAGAAAAAGAAAAGGGACCAGGAGATGTGGGGGCTAGTTGAGGAGCAACATAAATTAATAATGAAACAAAGCCTGTGCCCATGGGAAGGGACAGTTCAGCAAGGAAAGCCGGATAGGGTCCAGACAAGCTGGCAGGCAACAGCTAGAGAGATTTGAAAACAGGTTGGGAGCCCTGAGGGCCTAGTGGCAGGAGAAAGGGAAGCAGTAAGTACAAGCATGGGGAATTCAGATCTCTGGGATAATACTTGGAATGGTGAGATCTGAGCTAATGGAGGTGTCATTTGGGAAAATAGGTAAGTAATTAAAAAAAGTAAGAAGTTAACTCTGCAGAGGCTAAAGGGAATTAAGCAGTTAAATGTTGTAAAAATGTTAAAGGTAAAATGTTCTAGGAAAATAATTTTTGGTTTCTTTGCAGCCATTTAAAGAAAAATGGGCCCCTTTCTAAAGGAATGGTCTGTAAAGCTGCAGGCAGAGGGACAATCTGAGTTCAATCATTTGACTATGGACAATTTAGTCAAATTCACTAAAAAAAATAAGGGTTTTTTATTGGAATTTAATTGCCTCCAAATGTATCAAAAGGAATATGAGCTATGTACAGCTGTGTAAAATAATTAAAGCAGTACAAGGGAATGTTAAAAAAAATGTGGAAGTTTTAAGAACTCAAACCAACACTCCTGGTTTGTAAAACCCTGTTCTGTAGGTTTAAAATAAATTGGGCTTTTTTCGTTTGTTTTTAAATAATGCCACTAAAAACCCATTTCAATCTTTCATTCAAAATTGCAAAACAAATAGACACTTTTTGCCAGACACAGGTGTCACGGAGCACAGGTCCAATGCTCTATAACTGCTCTGTCTGAAGCCAGGCAGGACACGCTATCCAGGGCAAACAGCCTCCTTGGCTCTGGCCTTACTGGATTGACCGTGGCACATTCAGGATCCCTGTTTACCGTGTGCCTCCCCTTCGTGGGCCCACCGGGATGGGACCCCTGAGGAAGCCAGAGGACCCTGCACCTCCACTTCGCAGTCGGCCGTGAGTCTCAGCCAGCAGGTAAAACAGAGGGTTTATTAGTTGACAGGAACACAGCATAGAACAGAACTTGTTAGCACAGAAATCTGTGACTTTTACCTTGATCCATCTCGGGGGAATCCCAGGCCAGATGCCCTGAATCCCCGCTCTCTTCCGGCCCTCCAAAGCCGACTGACTGGCTTCCAACAACCGGACCTCCGACCCACCCATTGCTCCTCCCCCGCCCATTGTCTGCTTCCCAAGCCAAGAATTGCTGGGTCGCATTCCCCTCCTGGGGCTCAGCTTACAAAGGACACTGGCCATAGCATTCGTGCAGGCAGCCTCACCTGCCCCAGAGGGTCTCAGCCAAAGTCACGTACCCTTATTCCCACCACCTAGGTATTGGGGCAGCACACAGGGAAACTGAGGCAGACACAGCATTCATGCAAAACAAGACTCACGTAGGCTCAACAGTAAGGCTCACATAGGTTCCCATAAAACATAACAAGGGAAAGTCCCCACTTCGTCACCTCTCTCCCTCCTTCGAGACCGAACTGAACAAAGTCACTTTAGCCAGTGATCTGGGGAAACCCAGGCCCCCTCTCCAGGACAAAGCATCAGCCATAACATTTCAATTCCCCTTAATATGGGCTACCATCTCATACTCCTGGAGGGGCAGACTCCACTTAGGAGCTTGGCAGGGCCCCTCTCATCGTCGGGTGCAGCCGCGGCAGGGTGAGTGGTCAGTGGACACAGTGAAGCGGCGCCCAAATAGATCCAGCTGCCGCCTTTTAAGAGCCCACTCCAGGCCCAGGCACTGCTTCTCTGCCGGGCTCCTTCCCCACGCTGAACTCGTGGGTACAGATGTGGGGACCCGCATGCAAGACCCCTAAGCTTATTCTGACCGGCTTAGGTTAAAACTTCCCCAAGGTACCAACTTTGCCTTGGCCTTGAACCGTACGCTGCTACCACCAAGCATTTTAAACAATGAACAGGGAAAGAGACCACTTGGAGATGTCTTCCCCCAAAATATCCCCCAAGCCCTACACCCCTTTCCTGGGGAGGCTTGAGAAGAATCCTTACCAATTGGTTACAAAATCGTCAAAGACCCAAACCCCTGGATCTTTGAACAATGGGAAAATCAGTCAGGTTCTTAAAGGAAGGATTTTATTAAAAAAAAAAAAAAAGGTAAAAATCATCCCTGTAAAATCAGGATGGAAAATACTTTACAGGGTATTCAGATTCAAAACACAGAGGATCCCCTCTGGACAAAACCTTAAAGTTACAAAAAACAGGATAAAACCTCCATCTTAACACAGGGAAATTCACATAAAACAAAAGATAAACTAGTCCGCCTTGCCTGGCTTACCTCTACTGTTGCAATATTGGAGACTTGGATTAGAATGGGTTGGAGAAGATGGATTTCTGTCTGGCCTCTCTCAGTCCCAAGAGAGAACAACCTCGTAAACAAAGAGCACAAACAAAAGCCTTTCCCCCCTCAAGATTTGAAAGTATCTTGTTCCCTTATTGGTCCTTTGGGTCAGGTGCCAGCCAGGTTAAAATCATAGAAGATCAGGGTTGGAAGGGACCTCAGGAGGGCATCTAGTCCAACCCCCTGCTCAAAGCAGGACCAATCCCCAACTAAATCATCCCAGCCAGAGCTTTGTCAAGCCCCCGGGCCTTAAAACCCTCTAAGGAAGGAGATTCTACCACCTCCCTAGGGAACACATTCCAGTGCTTCACCACCCTCCTAGTGAAATAGTGTTTCCTAATATCCAACCTAGACCTCCCCCCCGGCAACTTGAGACCACTGCTCCTTGTTCTGTCATCTGCTACCACTGAGAACAGTCTAGAGCCATCCTCTTTGGAACCCCCCTTCAGGTAGTTGAAAGCAGCTATCAAGTCCCCCCTCACTCTTCTCTTCCTCATTCTTGAGTTAGCTGAGCTTCTTAAACCTTTACAGGTAACAGGATGTTGCCTTTGGTCTCTGGCCAGGAGGGATTTTATAGCACTGTATACAGAAAGGTGGTTACTCTTCCCTTTATATTTATAGGTTTCAGAGTAGCAGCCGTGTTAGTCTGTATTCTCAAAAAGAAAAGGAGTACTTGTGGCACCTTAGAGACTAACAAATTTATTAGAGCATAAGCTTTCGTGAGCTACAGCTCAGCATCCGATGAAGTGAGCTGTAGCTCACGAAAGCTTATGCTCTAATAAATTTGTTAGTCTCTAAGGTGCCACAAGTACTCCTTTTCTTTATATTTATGACTCTCTATGGCCGCATAGCTCTGCTCCTGTGCCAGCAGCTCCCCTGCCAGGTACTGATGGGATGTTTCTTCCCCTTTGCATCAGTGTGCATCAGAACTCGGCCCAGTTTGGTGTCTGAGGCATCAGTGACCACCATTAAGGACTTGTCAAAGTCTCGGTTTCCTAGCACCTCATCCTTGACCAGAGCCTCCTTGACTTCACAGAAAGCCCTCTGGCACTGCCTTGTCCAGACCAGCTTGCCTGGCTTGTCCTTCTTGCGTAGCTCAGTGATGGGAGCTGACACAGAGCTAAAGTGGGGCACGAACCTCCGGTAGTGCCCCGCCATCCCAATAAAGGCCTGGGCCTGATTCTTAGTCTGGGGAGCAGCCCGATCTCTGAGCACCTCCATCTTGGCCGGCTCTGCCTTTAGGCAGCTGGTCCCCACCTTGTGGCCCAGGTACGACACCTCGGCCATCCCCACCTTGCACTTGCCAGCTTTTACAGTGAGCCCAGCCTCCTGAAGGTGACCCAGCCCCCTCTTCACCTGGGACACGTGGTCCTCCCAGGTCTGGCTAACAAGACAAATAGCATCAGTGTACGCTAACGTAAAGTTCTCCATCCCCCTCAGTGACTGATCCACCTGGCGCTGGCACATGACGGCACCTCCTTGAGGCCGAAAGGTAGAACCAGGGATTGGTACAGCCTCAAAGGGTTGACAACAGCAGGTTTCAACCTGGCATCTGGATCCAAAGGTACCTGCCAGTAGCCTTTGGTGAGATCCCTGTTCGTCGGGTACCGAGTCCCCCACCAACCTGTCTAGGATCTCGCCAGGCTCAGGCACGGGGCAGGCACCAGACAGGGTGATGGTATTGAGCTTCCGATAGGCCCCACATAATCAGATTGACCCATCTTTCCTGGGGACCAGCATCATGGGAGAGACCCCAGGGTTGGTGGGTGTGGCTGTTCACCCCTAAGCCTCATGTCTTTAACCTCTCCCTCCAGGGCCTGGGCGTTGTGTTCCAGTGTTACTCTGAATGGGGAAACACTGATGGGAGGGCCGGCCCCCGTCTCCATCCAGAGGACAGCTCGGTTAGTGAACCCAGGCCGGCTGGAGAACAGCTGCGGGCACGAATGCAGCCCCTCTCTGCTCTCTGACTGCCGGGCAAAGGTTAGCTAGTCAGAGAAGGGATTGATTCCAACAAGGGGCCGGCTCCTGTCTCAGGGAATAGATCCACATGGGGATCTTCCCCCTTCTCCCACTGCCCATACATGGCCAGGACCAGCCTCTCCCTGTCACAGTACGGCTCCGTCATGTGGACATGGTCCCCTTGGTGGCTGTGAGCCCGCTTGGGCAGTTCCACCACATTGTTCTCCTCATCCAGCTGGGGGCTGACCTTGAAGGGCCCATCCCAGGGAGCTGGCAGCTTGTTCTTCCCCACCGGGATAAGAATCATCCCCCTGGTCCCGGTGAGCAGTCATACCCGACCTTCTGCCTCCCAAGGGCACTGGCTAGGTTCTTCCTGGCCAGACCCGTGAACTCAGAGTGAGCTTTTCCTGGAAGGTCAGTACGTACCCCACCACTGATTCTCGGTCAGGAGACGCCTTCCCCTCCTTTTCGTCCCTCACCAAATCCAGGGGTCCCCTTACTCTCCTCCCATACAGCAGCTGCAAAGAGAGAACCCCATAGATTCTTGGAGCACTTCCCTGCATGCGAACAGCAGGCGCGGTAAATACTTGTCCCCGTCCTGCAGATGCTGGCCCAGGAGGGTCATCAGCATCATCTTTAGGGTCCCTGTAAATCTCTCCACCAGCCCGTTGGGCTGAGGGTGATACGTCGAGGCCCAGGTGTGTTGGACTCCATAATTCTCCCACAAGCACTGGAGCTGGATTGGCATGAAGTTGGACCCCTGGTCTGTAAGGACCTCCTTGGGGAACCCCACTCTGTTGAAAATGGTCAGCAGCACTTCTGCCTCAATAGAAGACAGAGCCACTGCCTCTGGGTAACGCCGGGTGCCAAAATCTACCCCCCGGAGAATGTATTCCTCCCCTGTCTGGGTCACCTGGTTCCACTACGTCCATGGCCCCTTCTGAAAAGGCTCCTCCATGACAGGCAGGTGTCTCAAGGTTGCTTTACTCTTGCCCCAGGCTTTTTGCATCTCTGGACAAGGCAGCCCTGGTTGGCAGCTCTCCCGCCCTGGCTGTGGTTCCCTGCCCTCTTCTGGGGTCTCTGATCCCCCTGGGCTCAGCTTTGCCCTGGTGTCCCAGTGAGGGCAGGCAGTGAGCTCGCTGCTTTGCTCACAGCATCAGAGCCAGCGTGAGCCAGCTCCCCCTGTGCAGGGGGGTGGGGAGCATCTCTCTGTCCCACTCAGCTCTAGGCTGCTGGTTACAGACAGGCAGGGCACCTGAGCTTAGCAGCTCCTCCTCCCTGCCAGCCAGGTCATTTGTATTTACACTGACCACTTCCATCTCAGCCAATTGGGTTCCTGGATTCAAATTCAAATTCAAATCCCCAGCCATTACAGGAGCAGGGCCTGGATCCCAAAGAGACACAGTTATCCCTCAACAGCGGGTCACAGCCAATATCTTGCAGAACCCCCACTACCAGCCAGCCCGGCCCCTCCTGTGTCTCCACAGGGATGTGGGCCATAGTCAGGGCGAGTGGCTTCATCCCTGGGACCTTCACCCATGTCACACAGCCCTGCAGCATCTGGTGAGGCTGCACCACCCGGGGGATGACCACAGTTCTCTCTGTCCCAGGATCTCGCCACCCCACAAATGTCTCACCATTGACCACCATCTTCCGCTCCTTCCGCGGGTCTGAGGGACCAGAGCCCAGGAGAGCACACGCAGACATATATACTGGGTCTGCAACCCCGCCCATCTGGCTAAACAGCTCCCTGGCCTTGGGACCCAGAAAGGGGTCTAGACACTGGAGCCTTTCCGCAGGGCCAGCCTGGTTCCAACTGCCAGCCTTCCCAAAGGCTGCGAGACAGGCATCTACATCGGGGGCAGCAATTGAGGGTCAAGCTTCCCTGCAGGATTGGCACCCCGGGGTCAATCTCTACTCACCCCTCATGCTGCTGCTGTCTCTCCTGCTGTTCTGCTTCCTGCCCTCCCTGTCTCTCATGGTCTTCTGACTCCTTCAATCTCAGCTCCAATCCCTTCCCCCTCAGATCCACCAACCGGGA
The DNA here is from genome assembly GCF_009764565.3 of Dermochelys coriacea. Classification (NCBI taxonomy): domain Eukaryota; kingdom Metazoa; phylum Chordata; order Testudines; family Dermochelyidae; genus Dermochelys; species Dermochelys coriacea. The sequence goes on along the minus strand of NC_050071.1, from coordinate 844,576 downwards.
AATTGGTGGAGACCCCCTGCTGCTTGGGGACACAAGTCTCAGGGATGCCTGGCTGCTCCTAGCCTCTCTTGCGGCCCCAGCTGGATCAGGAACCTCTGTGGCTCCTGGGGCTGCTGGCTGCTCCCAGCCTCTCTGATAGTCCCAGCTGGGTCAGGAACGAGCTCCTTAGAGTGATCATCTACTTCCAACTGAGCAAGCAGCTGTGTCAGTGAATTTTCCAATGTGCAACCCTCTCTTTCTGCACAGCTCTACAATGTCCTTCTTAAGGAGATGGTTATAGGCCATCTCCCCGCTGTTCCCACGTTGTTGCGGACTCAAAGGCCTGTGTGCTCTCAGCTCTCCACGGTTTCCAGGGAGAACCCCTTCAATGTGCCAGCCCTTCTCAAGGATCACACACTCACTTGGGGGTTAAGCCGTAGACCCCTCCGCCTCCTGGAACCACTCCCTACAGTCCCCAGGAGGAACCCCTCCAGTGCAGCAGTCCTTCTTGGGGGTCACACTCTCTCTCTCAGGGGTTAAGCTGCAGGCTCTTCTACCTTCTAGAACCGCGCCCCACTGAGCACTCAGCACGCCTGGCTCTCGCTAGTCCCCTTTTATCTTACTGCTCCCTAGTCACTTACTACAGCAGTGGTTCTTAACCTGGGGTGCAAGCACCCCCTGAGGGTGCGAGACGCCCTTTCTGGGGGTGCGAGACGCGCCAGATTTTTTTAAGAAGGTAAATCATCGAAAACACAAATTAAACACAGGCATGTAAGTACAACGACTTTGTTTCATGAAACCTATGTATTTTTAACATTATATATTTTTTAATGATTACTGTAATATACAAACTGTAATTTTTCAAAAACAACAAGGAGTCCGGTGGCACCTTAAAGACTAACAGATTTATTTGGGCATAAGCTTTTGTGGGTAAAAACCTGAAGAAGTGAGGACTCGTTGTTTTTGTGGATACAGACTAACACGGCTACCCCCTGATACTTGTAAATTTTTACGTATTCTTAATTTTACTGTGAAATTAAAATAAATATATAATTCTGTCTCTTTCATTCTATAGTTATGATATATCTAGGTTTAAAGAAGTGACTTACTTCAAGGATTTTTGATAAGGGGTGTGAGAACATATTTTGAGAACCAAAGGGGTGCAGGCTGCAGTAAAGGTTAAGAACCACTGTACTACAGAATGTGCCATCCACAGGTTGCAGTAGATCTCACCGCTGCCACCAGTTGTCACGGAGTCATGGAGGCGATGCTCTGGGACTACTCCATATGAAGCCGGTCAGGACTCTGGAGGAGCCTCCTCTGTCTGAGCATACTGCCACCAGAGCAAGAAGTTTACACAGCTTTGACCTTCCTGGGTCTGACCTCAGAGCATTCAGCATCCCCTCACCATGTGCTCCCCACAGCGAGTCAGCTCCCGGGGAAGCCAGAGGGACCTGCACCCCAACTCTGGAATCCACTGTGATTGTCAGCCAGCCAGTAAAACAGAAGGTTTATTAGTCGACAGGGACACAGTGTAGAACAGATCTTCTTAGCACAGAAAACAGGAACATTCAGTAAAGTCCATCTTGCGGGAAGGGGAGCCTACAGCCAGGGCTCTGGCCCTCCCCTTGTGCCCCCAAGCCAGCCGAGACTCACTCGCTTCCACCTGCCTGGCCTCCGCCCCGCCCATTGATTCTCCTCCGGCCTTTGTCTCACTTCCAGGGCAAAGAGTCACCGGGTCACATCCCCCTCCTGGGGCTCAGGTTACAAAGGGCACTAACGTGCAGGCAGCCTCACCTGCCCCAGAGGGTCTCAGCCAAAGTCACACACCCGTATTCCCAAGGAGGGAAGGTACAAGGAGGTGCAGCACACATGGAAACTGAGGCACACACACAGTATTCATGCAAAACAACAAGACAAGACTCACATAGGTTTGCATACAACATAACCAGGGAAAATCCCCACTTCATCACAACAACACACTAGGTATTAGAAACAGCAATACTGTATAAAAGGAGAAATCATAGGAGGGGCATCTTTGGCCAGCTGAGGGGACAGCATAAGAGCATAAGACTGATCATACTGGGTCAGTCCAAAGGGCCATCTAGCCCAGTCTCCTGTCTTCCAACAGTGGCCAATGCCAGGTGCCTCAGAGGGAAGGAACAGAACAGGGAATCATCAAGTGATCCATCCCCTGTCACCCATTCCCAGCTTCTGGCAAACAGAGGCTTGGGACCCCAGCCCTGCCCATCCTGGCTAATACCCATTGAAAGACCTATCCTCCATGGACTTATCTAGTTCTTTTTTGAACCCTGTTGTAGTTTTGGCCTTCACAACATCCTCTGGCAAAGAGTTCCATAGGTTGACTGTGTGTGTGAAGAAATACTTCCTTTTGTTTGTTTTAAACCTATTAATTTTAAACCTCTACCTATTAATTTCATCTGGTGACCCCTAGTTCGTGTTCTATGAGAAGGAGTAAATAACACTTCCTTATCTACTTTCTCCACACCAGTCATGATTTTATAGACCTCAATCATATCTCCCCTTAGTCATCTCTTTTCCAAGCTGAAAAGTCCCCGTCTTATTAATCTCCTCATACGGAAGCCGTTGTATAGCCCTAGTCATTTTTGTTGCCCTTTTCTGAACCTTTTCCAATTCTAAGATATCTTTTTTTGAGATGGGGTGACCAGTATGCTGGTGCGCTGTCTGATCTGATACCATTGTTGCGGGCATACATGTGTTAGTGTCCCCATAGCTCCTCTTGGGTGCTAGTACCGTGCTTTGTCAACAATAAACCTGGCCAAGTGCCTTCTCCACCACACCAAGCCTGTGGTCTGTCTGTGTGAGTAACAGCGAGCTCTGCTGAAGGACCATGCAGCGCTGTCTGCTAGTGCAGCTCACATCGGAGCTCCAAGAACAGCAACCCTGGCAGCAGGGACAACGTTAACAACAGGATCCAGCAGCGAAGCAGCCAGGGGAGAAGCAAAACTCAGGCTTAGGTCCAGTGTAGCAAACAGAAGCTGCCTGCACTAGGCCTGGACTCCAACACTGAGTGTGCTCTACACAAACCACCCAGACTTGCAAAATGATACCGCCCTTTCCCCCACCCATGAGCAGTTCTTCCCTTACCCCTCCATACGGCCTGGAGACCACGGCCATGTCTGCCCCAGACTGCCGACAGTCCCCAGGCAAATAGATACCTGCGCAGCTCTGCAGTCACAACCTATAGTGCTTAGTGCTGAAATGAGGCAACACCTGCCCCCTTGTCATACCCAGCAACAGCCCCGCTGAGCCCCTGCAACTGCTCCACTGCTTTTTTCAGCTGCACCCAGCACAGTCATTCAGAGTGTGGGCAGAGCTTGTGTGGAACAACCCCCCTCTGTCCTGAAGCCCCCCTGCTCACTGCTCACTCCTCTGCCCCTGACCCTGATGTCTCGCTGTCCACCACTTGCACCTTTTCTCCCCCTTCCCCAAGACCCCCCACCTGCCTGCCACTCCTGACTTTTCACCCCCTCCCCTGAGGCCCTCGCCAACCTGGAGAGGTGTGAGTGGCGGGTGGGTTCTCCGCGTGGGAAGAGGCAGAGCAAGGGTGGGACCTCAGGGGAAGAGGCAGAGCGGGGGCTTGAAGAGGAACACTGTGGGGGGGTCATGGGAGAAAGGATGAGCAGGAGCAGATCCTGGGGGCAGCGTGTGGGTGGGGCGACTGCCTGAGTGCCTTTTGGTGGCGACGCTCCTCGGCCAGCACACCTGCAGAGGGAGGCGTGCCACATCTTGTGTGCGGAGGTGTAGCCTCCCCTTCCTCTTATCCCTGGCCGCCATCCATGGTTTTTCACAAATCCATGCTGCTTATTCCTTATAACCGTATTATTCACTAGGTACCTACAAATTGCTTCTTTCATGTTTTTTTCCACCATGTATCCAAATTAAGTTGACCAGTCTATAATTTCCAGGGGCCTTCTTTTTTTTGCCCTTTGTTAAAGATAGGTGCTATGTTTGCCCTTCTCCAGTCTTCTGGGATCTCACCTATCCTCTGTGAGTTCTCAAAGATAACTGATAAAGGTTCCAAGATTGCTACAGCTAGTTCCTTAAGTAGCCGATGGTGAATTTCATTGGACCCTGCTGACCTGAATGCATCCAACTTGTCTAAATATTCTTTACCATGGTCTTAAACTATTTTTGCATGTGTTCCTTTCCCCTTGTTGTTAATATTAATCATGTTGTGTACTGGTCACCATCAACCTTTTTAGTGAAGACTGAAGCAAAATAAGCATTGAGTATCTCAGCCTCCTTGAGGTCATCAGTTATTAGCTCTCCTTCCGTGCTAGAGGACATACACGTTCCTTCATCTTTGTCTTGCTCCTAATGTATTTAAATAATCTCTTCTTCTTGTCTTTTCTGTCCCTTGCTAGGTGTAACTCACTTTGTGCCTTTGCCTTTCTTGTTTTGTCTTATTTTCTTATATGCTTGTGCTATTCCTTTGTACTCCTCCTTAGCAATTCATCCATCTTTCCACTTTTTGCAGGATTCCTTTTTGATTTTCAGGTCATTAAAGAGCTCCTGAAGGGGCCATATTGTCCTCTCACTATTCTTCCTGTCATTCCTTCACATCAGGGTAGTTTGCAATTTTACCTTTATTATTGTCTCCTTAAGAAATTGCCTGCTGTCCTGAACTTCCTTTTCCCTTAGGTTTCCTTCTTCCCATAGGACCTTAACTACCAGTTCTCGGAGTCTGTGAAAATCTGCTATTTTGAAGTCCATTGTCCTTATTCTGCAGCTCTCACTCCTTCCTTTCCTTTGAATCATGAAATCTATCATTTCATGATCTCATTCATGCACATTGTCTTCCACCTTCAGATTCACTGCCAATTCCTCCCTGTTGGTCAGAATCAAGTCTAATATGGCTGCCCTCAAGGTAGTTTCTGGAACAAAAAAAAATGACCTCCAATGCATTCCAAGAACTTATTGGAAATTTTGTCTTTTGCCATTTTTCTTTCCCAACAGATATCTGGGTAGTTAAAGTCCCCATTACTAGCAGGGTTTGAGTTTTGAATGCATATTTATTTGTTCTGGAAATGCTTCATCCACCTCATCTCCCTGACTTGGTGGTCTGTAGCAGACCCCTTTCATGACATCAACCCTATTTTTTGCCCCTTTCATCTTTACCCAGAGACTTTTAACTGATCTTCCTCTCACCTCTTTCTGGACCTCAGAACAAATATATTTATTCTTGATGTATAATATATAATGCAATACCTCCTCTCTTTCATCCTGCCTGTCCTTCCTGAACAAGCTATCCCCCTCTGTACCAACATTTCCTTGAAGTTTAATTAGCAAAGATACATAACGTTCCCTACTCTGTACTCCTGCACAGCCTCCTCCCTGGGAACCACCGTGTGAGCATGGTGAGCCTGGGATCTCTCACACACGAGGCAGATGGGGGTCTGATCCTCTTTGCAATAGAGCTTCAAAGGCTCTAGGTTTCTCTCATACATTTCCTCCTACAGATTTTTCCACAATTGTGAACTTAATAACTGGGGTATTGAATCCAACAATATTTTCAGCTCCCTGTTTGGCCTTAAGTGCTCTTTGGGAACGTCTGCCTGCACTGCGGACAGACAATGTCGATCTCCTTTTCCTCGCAGAGCTGAGCACTACAGTCTTTGCAGAAGCTGTGTCCACACTCAGTAGTCAGAGGGTCTTTAAATAAATCCAAACAGCTGGAAAAAAGGAGCTTGATCTTTAATGTTTTTGCAGGATCTGCAGCTGCCATGCTTCTTTTTACGAGAGAATGAACAAGTTGCTTGTCACCACCCTTACTTCATGGTGTGTCCATCTCACAGCAGAAAGGTATCTCCCCCCTCAGAAATCGGGTCACTCCAAAGGTCCTGGCTGCATTTGTATTGGTCCAGTTCCATCGAGCTACTCCCTAGAGACTGAACAATACTTTTGTTCTCTTAGGAACATTGATAAGCTTATCCCCGTACACTGGGAGCACCTCCCTGGGTTGGTCAGAAAATGTTTGTTTCTGCATTGGAATTTTCAATGAAAATGAAGGAAAACTGTTTTTGTCTAAATTTACATTGGAAAACTGAATTTTGATTGAAAAAATGAAAATCCCCAAAACAATTTTTTTCCTCCAAATAACTGTTGAAAATAAAATTTAAAAAATCAGCAAAAAGCTAAAATAATTTTACATCCAAAATATTTCAGTTTTCAGGGTTTTGGTGTTCTGATGGAAAAATGAGTATTTTGAAGAAAAGAGACACTTTTCATGAAAATTTTCATTTTGTTGAAACACAATTTCCCACTGAAAAAAAATGCCGAATGGAAAATTTTCAATGGTCCTACTTCCTTTCTTCCTCTGGTTTCCTCCCTCATGAGACTTTCCCACTGTTCCCTAGGGTCTGTCCTGTCTCTCCATACTCTCCTTCCCTGCTCAGAGTTCTCTTCCCCTTCTGATCTCAGCTTTCCCTTCCTAGCCCCAGGACACCTCTCATGATGCTTCTTTCAACCCCACAGCACCCTCAAAAACCCCTCTGCCTGGTGCTTCCTCTGCCCGTCTCCTCAGTTCTGGACAATCCCTGCCTCTGACACCCTCTGTGTTCCTGCACCTGCTCCCTGTGACAGCTGGGGTGGGGGGGGGGAGAGGCGGATGCCTGTAGTGATGCCACTCTCTTTTCTTTTCTTTTCTTTCTTTTCTTTTCTTTTCTTTTCTCCAAATCTCTTCACTACTGCTCTATGGGTTTGGTCCCAGCGAGGGGGCAGGGGAGCCAGCTAGCTAGCCAGTAGGAAATGCAAGAGGAGAGGGGTTGCAGGGAGTTAAGTGACAGTCCAGGCTGCAGGGAGGCAGGACCTAGGGGTTACAGTGGAGAGAAGCTGTCAACAGTGTGCCCTAGGGGTTACAGAGGACGAGTCAACAGTGTGCCTTGTGCAAGAAGGCCAATGGCATTTTGGGATGTATAAGTAGGGGCATTGTAGATCGAGGGACGTAATCATTCCCCTCTATTTGACATTGGTGAGGCCTCATCTGGAGTAATGTGTCCAGGTTTTGGGCCCCACACTACAAGAAGGATGTGAACAAATTGGAAAACATCCAGCGGAGGGCAACAAAATAATTAGGGGACTGGAAACACATGACTTATGAGGAGAGGCTGAGGAAACTGGGATTGTTTAGTCTGCGGAAGAGAAGAGTGAGGGGGGCTTTGATAGCTGCTTTCAACTACCTGAAAGGGGGTTCCAAAGAGGATGGATCTAGACTGTTCTCAGTGGTAGCAGATGACAGAACAAGGAGCAATGGTCTCAAGTTGCAGTGGGGAGGTTTAGGGTGGATATTAGGAAAACTTTTTCACTAGGAAGGTGGTGAAGCACTGGAATGGGTTTACCTAGGGAGGTGGTGAAATCTCCTTCCTTTGAGGATTTTAAGGTCAGGCTTGACAAAGCCCTGGCTGGGATGATTTAGTTAGGGATTGGCCCCTGCTTTGAGCAGGGGGTTGGACTCGATGACCTCCTGAGGTCCCTTCCAACCCTGATATTCTATGATTCTATGAGGCACCTACCTCTGCTTGTGAGACACAAACAAGAACCCTCTCCTGGGGTAGGCACCTGAGATGGCAACACTTTTCAAGAGGTTTTCAGAGTAGCAAGCCGTGGTAGTCTGTCCAAGAGTAGGCTCCTCCTTGTAAACTGTTACGGCAGTGGTGAGAGCCCACAGGGTGTAGAAGACCCAAGTTCAATTTATCCCTCTGCCTGAGAGGAAGCAGGGACTTGAAGTTGGGTCTTCTACCTCTCAGGAGGGTGTTCCAGCCCCTGGGCTAGGCTGTATTCTGAGATGGGCTCCCTCATAATCTCCTCTTGGAACCGTCCCGCTGTATACGAATAATTATATAGACATTGAAACAAGAAAAAGTGTGAGACTCACTGTATAGTCCTGTGTTTTGGCACCCACCTGGGAGGTGGGAGATCCAGGGTCCAATCCCCAGTGATTAGGGCACTCTCCTGATAGCTAGGAGACCCCTGTCCAAATCCCTTCTCATCGGGCAGAGGGAAAGGAACCTGGGTCTCCTACATCCTGTGGTGAATACCATAATCACTGGGTCAAATGTTATGGGGGCCACTTCCTCCTCTGGACATTTTGCGCAGTTAGGCATGCTCTGAGTACATCTACCAGATCTGGCCCCAAAGGCGCGATAGGCATTGGACCCTGCTGGGGGTTTAGGCATGAATTACACTTACAGATAAACAATGGGATGAGAGAGGAATCACGGCACAAGAACACCTGCAGACTGACAGTGTAGTGATGTTTAATTATGTTATGGGCATGTATTGTATTCATTTATCTGGATTTATCTCAAACAGCGTAACAGAACACCTATCCTCACCATTCATTAGACAATGAAGTGTAAAAATCCACCAAGAGCAATATAGCAGTGCATTTTTCCACTGCTCCGTACATTACAAATAAAAATCTCCCCATCCTTTGCATCTCCCCACTGAAGCCATCTGCCTGTCTCAGCTGTTTACAAATTCCTGTTCAAAAAGTAGGTCTTTGCAAAGTTCCCAGAAGATCAACAGATTCAGATAATTTCCATCCAAGGAACATCCTGCAAGCAGGCCCTCGTTTATACCAAGCTCAAGTGTCTCCACTCCCCTCTAGCGGAGCAGTATTATGGCATGTAAAGGGAAGTATCTCTCAGGTAGGAAGGTATCAAGCCATTTAGGGCTTTGTATGTCAAAACCCAAACCTTAAACACCACGTAGGAAGGCCACTTATCAGGTATTAAACCAGACAGTTCTCTTATTGAGCCATTTCTCTCCTCTCTGGTACTGGGACAAAACTGGTTTTGGTTTTGTCTGGTATCAGACAGGAGATGCCACCAAATGCACCCGATGAAGTGAGCTGTAGCTCACGAAAGCTTATGCTCAAATAAATTTGTTAGTCTCTAAGGTGCCACAAGTACTCCTTTTCTTTCTATCCCCTTTGGCTCTTATATACCTGAAAGCTGTGAACACAATGGAGGGAGAATTAATTTAGGGGGAATTTTATTAGGGTGAGATGGATAATGAGGGTGAATGCAATGACGATAAGGGAAAATGAGGGTTGAATCTCAGGAAATAATTATTTAGGGTATTTAACTTTGGGAACAACTTCCTTAGGGATGCGATGGATTTTCCATCACTTGGAGTCTTCAGATTCCATCACTTGGAGTCTTTCAGACTGACAAATTTCAGAGAAGTAGCCGTGTTAGTCTGTATCTGCAAAAAGAACGAGGAGTACTTGTGGCACCTTAGAGACTAAAATATTTATTTGGGCATAAGCTTTCATTGGCTAGAACCCACTTTGTCAGATGCATGGACTGACAAGTCTTTCTTAAAGATTTGCTTAATCACAAATCATGGAGCTGGATGCAGCAGTTATTAGGTGAAAATCTTTGGCCTTAGCATGAATATAAGAATCTATAAAATAAAATATAAAGAAATCTGGGGCTGGGGAAAGCTCTGTCCAGGGTCTTGGGATATTGAAATCCGGTGCCTGGTGTGATGGGTTGGATCACAGAAACCCCCTTGGGGCTGCCAACTGATGTGCCAAGACTACTTCTGCCCCTGCCTTCCTGCCAGTTTGGGACTCCAGAACCCTGCCTGGTTGTGCTAGACATGCTAGCCAGCTACAAACACAGACCCTGGTCTGAACCACGTCCCACAAACTACAGGCTTAACCGAAAGCAGGTTAAGAAGTGTTCCTGTCTCTAACACTCAAATGCCCAACTCCGAACAGGATCCAAACCCCAAATAAATCCATTTTGCTCTGTATAAAGCTTATAGAGAGTAAACTTATAAATTGTTCGCCCTCTATAACACTGATAGAGAGATATGCACAGCTGTTTGCTCCCCCCCACCCCCACCCCCAAGGTATTAATGCATATTCTGGGTTAAATAATAAGTAAAAAGTGATTTTATTAAATATAGAAAGTAGGATTTAAATGGTTCCAAGTAGTAACAGATAGAACAAAGTGAATTACCAAGTGAAATAAAATAGAACACGCCAGTCTATGACTCATATAGTAAGAAGACTGAATACAGATAAAACCTCACCCTCAGAGGTGTTCCAGTCATCTTCCTTTTACAGACTACTCTCCTTCTAGTCTGGGTCCAGCAATCACTCACACCCCCTGTGGTTACTGTCCTTTGCTCCAGTTTCCTTCAGGTATCCTTTGGGGGTGGAGAGGCTCTCCTTGAGCCAGCTGAAGACAAAATGGAGGGGTCTCCCGGGGTTTAACTAGACTTTCTCTTGTGGGTGGACACCCCTTCCTCCTCCTGGGTAGAATCCCAGCTACAAGATGAAGTTTTGGAGTCACATGGGCAATTCACATGTCCATGCATGACTGAATTCTTTACCAGCCAAGCCACATTCCTGGGAAAGCTCAGATGTGGATTAGCATCTCCAAGTTGATTGTTGGCTTAAGTGTTTCTTGATTGGGCACTTACTGAGAATAGTCTTTTCTCAGGAAGCTGACCAACTGCTTCACTGAGGCTATTTAAAATTAAACAAGTACACAGCCAATATTCATAACTTCGAATGCAAAAATGATACATGCATACAAATAGGATGAATGTATTCAGTAGATCATAACCTTTGAAGAAATATGTTACATGGCATACATATGTTACATGTAGCATAAAACATATTCCAGTTATGTCATATTTACATTCATAAGCATATTTCCATAAAGCCTTATGGGGTGCATGCAATGTCATACCTGGATAATAGAGTGTAGAGAGAACACACACACACTGGCCCCTGGGCAATGGGTGCGATGGGATCTAAAAGGGCTTTCCCATCACTGCAGACCAACCTTCAGAGGCAGATGATAGTGCAGCGGTGGCACCCATAGAAACAAGTGCTCACCCTTCCCACACCAACACACAAAAGAGTCATTTCCTGATGTGCACATACAGAGGCGGGAGCAAATGCATGTTTCTGTGGGCCTAATGCTGGGACATTGAAACCAACAGTGACTCCAAAGAGACTTTTTTTTTAACAGAAGGGGAGCGGCTGCCTAGCTAGGAAACATTTATTGGTATAGTGTATGAGACGTCAGATTTCTTGGGCTCAGAGTTTCCCTTTATCAGGGAACAAACAAGAAAAATGGTTGATTACAATAAAGGTTGCTTAGGTGGAAAAGTTTCTGGTACAACACTGGAAATGCCTGGGAACCATAGAAGATTAGGGTTGGAAGGGACCTCAGGAGGTCACTTAGTCCAACCCCCTGCTCAGAGCAGGAATGTCATCATAAGGGAGGTGTCTTTAACACCACCAGTTCCACAGCAATTCACCACATTGCCAGTGGCGGCAAGTGCCCGTGATGGGCCCAAGCATTTGATTTATATCCAAGTGGCTGCAAGTTTAACAACAGGCAGGATCCCAAGGATCAGTAAACCCAAGGCCTGCAGCCCCTATTGCATGCAGGAGCCCCACACCTCCCCACAAGCACTAAATCCAAGCGCAAGGTGGGTTGATATCTGATTTTCTGGGAAAGGCCTTTGGCCCCCTTTCTCAACCTCCGCAGGCATATGAGCTCTAACCCCCCACATTCATTAATGCCCATAGTGGTGATCTGTGAAATAATGATATCATCACCCTCGTCCCCCGTCCCTGCCCGAGCACATAGGAGTTGAGCCCCAGCTCCTTTCCAGGGTGCACCTGTGCACCACGAAGGGCTCAGAGAGCAGCAGGGGGCAGGAAGTCCAGCAAGCGCATCCTGAGAGACACCAGTGGGAGAGGCAGGGTCCCAGTGCCCTCACCCTCCCCAAGCACATGGAGATGGAGCCCTGTGTGGCTGCTTGCTGGGAGAGGGGTGGGAATCTGAAGGCAGGGGGGAGGGAAAGGCTGCAGGAGGAGAAGCCTTCCCCCCCCAACACAAACACCTTCCCAAGAAAGAGCCAGTTGTGATGACTGGGAGGCAGATGTGTGGCCTACAACCTGGACAAGGGAATGGAGCATGGGCTAATGCTGAAATATGGACATTTGAATACGTGACTTTCCCTTGTTACCCAGTGGAATAAATTGTCAATAAGCAGGCAAGAGTGGAGATTTACTGCTATTGAAACAAATCAAAGGCAAAATACAAGGAAGTTGGGGATTAGTCCTGCTTTGAGCAGGGGGTTGGACTAGATGACCTCCTGAGGTCCCTTCCAACCCTAATCTTCTATGATTCTATGATACCTGAACTAGCACGTCACATTAACCTACCATACTGACAGACACTGCACCTTCACAAGGAAACCCAATGCGCTGGAAAGAAACCAAACTGTATGCATGAAATACCTAAGGACCGGTCAACAGACAAGTTTGTTGTGATTCAACTACTCTGGCTTAGAAACCAATATTGTTAACTCAGTGCAAACCCCCTAGTGTGGCTGTCATTACACTGGTATAAAGGTGTTTATATCGCATAGTGTATGTTGGTAAATATGGGAAATCTAAACCAGTAGAGTTAAGCAATACAAAACCTGTGTATATACCAGGCTCACTTCACACAATAATACAAACCCCTGGTGCCCACCCCAGACTCTATCCATGGAGATGTAACCCACTGTTGTGGGCTGGGTTAAACCTTGTTATTGTGGGGTGGGCACAGCTGCACTCTGAATCCAGGGTAAATGCTTAGAAGTGGCCTCAGCAGTTGCACCCAAGCCACAGGCACATGGGAAAACATGAGCAGAAGCTGAATCATGTGACCCAAGGGGTTTCACATGCAGGGCTCAAGGCTTGGGTTGGTGTGTGCGCGTGTGTCTGTTTTTAGTTGTGCCGAACACATCTCCCTTAGCTGGACTCTACTGTGCTTTTCCAGATTTGTAGTGGAAGGTTTTACACATGAGCAACTTGGACTGTGACCAGAAGGGATTTTGTTTGTGCCAATGTAGAGGCACATAAAGGGGGTGCTGTATGAGGGTCTGTGTGGTTAATTCCCCGGTGTGGGGCAGAGCAGGTGAGCAGGAAGATGGAGGAAGGGGCAGAGGATGAGGACATCTGTGGGCAGCCTAAGGAGATAACAGAAATGGAGGAGGTCAGAGCCTTCCCTCCATGTGCCCCTTAATGCCCAACCTGAGCAATAGCCACTGGAGCCACCAAAAACGTGCTCCAGTTACCCACCTGCCATCCAGTTCCGTTGGAGCCATAAGCTGTCTCAGCAGTGCCCCCTGTGAAAACAATTACTAGTGTTATTACTGTAGCACCCAGGAGCCCCAGTTGTGAACCAGGACCCCACAGTTCTGGGCACAGCACAATTCAGAATAAAAAGATGATCCCTGCCTAAGGAGTTTATAATCTAAGACAAGAATCAATAGATGGAGACAGACAGAGGAGCACAAGGAAGCAATGAGACATCACTGGTCAGCACGATCAGCTGTGATAACAGGACACCAGCAACCTCACCAGAGTCAGGTTTTTTGCAGACACTTTGGAGGGATTTGAAGGAGGCTAATAAGGTAGCCATGCGGGTGTTGATAGGGGGCTTCTGCCAAGTGTGCGGGGCAGCATGGGGGGTGGGAGTTACAGCTGTGGGGGTGAGCTGAGAATTCTGAAAGACTCAGCAAGATTTCGACAGAGCCTCGATGTGAGAACCTACAGAGAGGTCCGAGACCGAAATGACATCCAAGTTATGGGTCTGAGTGACAGGCAAGAGGCTGGTGGTGTCCACAGTGATTGAACAAGGAGGTAGCAGGGAGAACTGGGGGCGGGAGGTGGGGTAGATTAGGAGCTCTGTTTTAGCCACATTGATCTTGAGTTGATGGTGAGACATCCACAAGGAGACAGAGACATAGGCCAAGATTTTCATCTGGAGAGAAGGAGACAGGTCACTAGCAGAGGTAGATCTTTGAGTCATCAGCACAGTCGAGGAGCATATCAAGGGCCTCTGCCTTTTCAAAGAAACTCGGGGAGCAGCTCAGGGTATGATTATTTTTAAGAGCTACTGGGACTAAGGGCATGTCTCCACCATTAGCAGCTACAGGTTTACAGGGGGTTTTCTTTCATTGATGTAGGTGCCTTCAGTGGGGGTTCGGTCAGCCTGTCTGTCACACAGGCCATGAATGCTTCAGAAGCTTAGGTTGATCTAAATTTTAGGTGTAGACGAGGCCTCAGAGCAGGTGACTTCCCCCAACTCTGCAGAGAAGCAAAGTGAAAAGGCTGCTCCTGGAGCTAAAGGAAGGGCAGGTGTGAGGAGACAAGTCTTAATGCGGCTGCTGCAGACACACAAAGAGAGTGAAGATGGAGCTGAGAACTGCCTGGTATCTAGGGGCCTTGCTCCTACCCGTATGGACTCTGCCTCAAGCATCCCTTTGCCACACTAACAAACAAACCTTCTCCTGCTGGATTCCAGGGGATGAATAAATGCTCCTTTGTTCTCAAAGGCTGCTTTGCAAAATACTCACGGGGTTGATAAGAAAGTGGGTCCAGAAACTCAAAGGGATTGAGGTGCCTCATTCCCACTGAAATGAACAGGAGCTGGGAGCTGAAACATCCCTGAGAATCTGGGTGGTAAAGGCTATGCAGGAATCTAAACACAGGTGGATTTGCTGTAGGTGTAAATGGTGGGAAGCAGGAAATGCTGGAGGCCAAAGGCCCAGCCCCAGAGTCATTCAAGCTGCACGGCCTGCCCTTGTGGGTCAGTGTGTACCCTTGGGGCCTGGCACACTGACGGGTCACTCCCAGGAGCCTGGTTAAAGGCGGAGCAGAGCACAGAGCCTGTCAATCTGTGACAGACGAGCAGGTCAGCCCCCTCATCCTTCCAGATCCCCGTTCATGTTCCTCTTCCCCTTTCCCCACCCACCATCAGAGCCTCAAGTGCCCTGTGCTGGGGGAGCCCCTGGAGAGCTGTAGCTAGTTCCCTGTCTGGGGAAGCCATGGGGGGGTGCAGAGCTGTTCACTGCTGCACCCACACAGCATCTGTGCCCGGGGCTTCCTGCTGCGGGGCAGGCCCAAGGGGGAGACCAGCAGAATTCCACTGGCCATCACATACAGTCCTCAGCTAAAACCTCTCCAACGCATCATCAGTGATCTACAACCCATCCTGGACAATGATCCTGCACTTTCACAAGCCTTGTCCTCGCCCACAGACAACCCGCCAACCTGAAGCATATTCTCTCCAGCAACTACACACCGCACCATAGTAACTCTAACTCAGGAACCAATCCATGCAACAAACCTTGATGCCAACTCTGCCCACATTCACAGGGCCACCATTGACACCATCACAGGACCTATCCTGATCAGTCACACCATCATTGGTTCATTCACCTGCATGTCCACCAATGTAATCTACACCATCATCATATGGTTCTATAGCCATATAAATAAGAAGAAAACTAACCTCCACTCCATCCTCAGTGTTTAGCGGCCCCACTTCTTCTTTCTTAAAGATAATCTAGGCATGGCCCAATATCTAAACAAATACTTTGCCTCAGTCTTTAATAAGGCGAAAGAGGATCTTAGGGATAATGGTAGCATGACAAATGGGAATGAGGATATGGAGGCAGATATTACCATATCTGAGAAAGAAGCGAAACTCAAACAGCTTAATGGGACTAAATCGGGGGGCCCAGATAATCTTCATCCAAGAATATTAAAGGAATTGGTACCTGAAATTACAAGCCCATTAGCAAGAATTTTTAATGAATCTGTAAACTAAGGAGTAGTACCGAATGATTGGAGAATTGCTAATATAGTTCCTATTTTTAAGAAAGGAAAAAAAAAGTGATCCAGGTAACTACAGGCCAGTTAGTTTGACATCTGTAGTATGCAAGGTCCTGGAAAAAATTTTGAAGGAGAAATTAGTTAAGGACATTGAAGTCAATGGTAAATGGGACAAAATACAACATGGTTTTACAAAAGGTAGATCGTGCCAAACCAACCTAATCTCCTTTTTTGAAAAAATAATAGATTTTTTAGATAAAGGAAATGCAGTGGATCTAATTTACCTAGATTTCAGTAAGGCATTTGATACCGTGCCACATGGGGAATTATTACTTAAATTGGAGAAGATGGGGATCAATATGAACATCAAAAGGTGGATAAGGAATTGGTTAAAGGGGAGACTGCAACGGGTCCTACTGAAAGACTGAAGAACTTATGGATCTAAAGGCAGTTGAGGCCTGGGATTACTTTAAATCAAAACTGCAGAAGCTATCGGAAGCCTGTATCCCAAGAAAGGGGAAAAAATTCATAGGAAGGAGTTGTAGACCAAGCTGGATGAGCAAGCATCTTAGAGTGGTGATTATGAAGAAGCAGAAAGCATACAGGGAGTGGAAGATGGGAGGGATCAGCAAGGAAAGCTACCTAATTGAGGTCAGAAGATGTAGGGATAAAGTCAGAGAGGCTAAAAGTCGAGTAGAGTTGGACCTTGCAAAGGGAATTAAAACCAATAGTAAAAGGTTCTATAGCCATATAAATAAGAAGAAAACTAAGAAGGAAGAAGTGGGGCCGCTTAACACTGAGGATGGAGCGGAGGTTAAAGATAATCTAAGCATGGCCCAATATCTAAACAAATACTTTGCCTCAGGCTTTAATAAGGCTAAAGAGGATCTTAGGGATAATGGTAGCATGACAAATGGGAATGAGGATATGGAGGTAGATATTACCATATCAGAGGTAGAAGCGAAACTGAAACAGCTTAATGGGACTAAATCGGGGGGCCCAGATAATCTTCATCCAAGAATATTAAAGGAATTGGCACCTGAAATTGCAAGCCCATTAGCAAGAATTTTTAATGAATCTGTAAACTCAGGAATAGTACCGAATGATTGGAGAATTGCTAATATAGTTCCTATTTTTAAGAAAGGGAAAAAAAGTGATCCAGGTAACTACAGGCCAGTTAGTTTGACATCTGTAGTATGCAAGGTCCATGAAAAAATTTTGAAGGAGAAATTAGTTAAGGACATTGAAGTCAATGGTAAATGGGACAAAATACAACATGGTTTTACAAAAGGTAGATCGTGCCAAACCAACCTAATCTCCTTTTTTGAAAAAGTAACAGATTTTTTAGATAAAGGAAATGCAGTGGATCTAATTTACCTAGATTTCAGTAAGGCGTTTGATACCGTGCCACATGGGGAATTATTAGTTAAATTGGAGAAGATGGGGATCAATATGAACATCAGAAGGTGGATAAGGAATTGGTTAAAGGGGAGACTGCAACGGGTCCTACTGAAAGGCGAACTGTCAGGTTGGAGGGAGGTTACCAGTGGAGTTCCTCAGGGATCGGTTTTGGGACCAATCTTATTTAATCTTTTTGTTACTGACCTTGGCACAAAAAGTGGGAGTGTGCTAATAAAGTTTGCAGATGATACAAAGCTGGGAGGTATTGCCAATTCGGAGAAGGATCGGGATATTATACAGGAGGATCTGGATGACCTTGTAAACTGGAGTAATAGTAATAGGATGAAATTTAATAGTGAGAAGTGTAAGGTTATGCATTTAGGGATTAATAACAAGAATTTTAGTTATAAGTTGGGGACACATCAATTAGAAGTAACGGAAGAGGAGAAGGACCTTGGAGTATTGGTTGATCATAGGATGACTATGAGCTGCCAATGTGATATGGCTGTGAAAAAAGCTAATGCGGTTTTGGGATGCATCAGGAGAGGCATTTCCAGTAGGGATAAGGAGGTTTTAGTACCGTTATACAAGGCACTGGTGAGACCTCACCTGGAATACTGTGTGCAGTTCTGGTCTCCCATGTTTAGAAAGGATGAATTCAAACTGGAGCAGGTACAGAGAAGGGCTACTAGGATGATCCGAGGAATGGAAAACTTGTCTTATGAAAGGAGACTTAAGGAGCTTGGCTTGTTTAGCCTAACTAAAAGAAGGTTGAGGGGAGATATGATTGCTCTCTATAAATATATCAGAGGGATAAATATAGGAGAGGGAGAGGAATTATTTAAGCTCAGCACCAATGTGGACACAAGAACAAATGGGTATAAACTGGCCACCAGGAAGTTTAGACTTGAAATCAGACGAAGGTTTTTAACCATCAGAGGAGTGAAGTTTTGGAATAACCTTCCAAGGGAAGCAGTGGGGGCAAAAGATCTATCTGGCTTTAAGATTCTACTCGATAAGTTTATGGAGGAGATGGTATGATGGGATAATGGGATTTTGGTAAGTAATTGATCTTTAAATGTTCAGGGTAAATAGGCCAAATCCCCTGAGATGGGATATTAGATGGATGGGATCTGAGTTACTATAGAAAATTCTTTCCTGGGTATCTGGCTGGTGAATCTTGCCCATGTGCTCAGGGTTTGGCTGATTGCCATGTTTGGGGTCGGGAGGGAGTTTTCCTCCAGGGCAGATTGGAGAGGCCTGGAGGTTTTTTTTGCCTTCCTCTGTAGCACGGGGCATGGTTGACTGGAGGGAGGCTTCTCTGCTCCTTGAAGTTTTGAACCATGATTTGAGGACTTCAATAGCTCAGACATGGGTGAGGCTTTTCATAGGAGTGGTGGGTGACATTCTGTGGCCTGCGCTGTGCAGGAGGTCGGACTAGATGATCAGAGTGGTCCCTTCTGACCTTAGTATCTATGAATCTATGAAAGGCGCACTGTCAGGTTGGAGGGAGGTTACCAGTGGAGTTCCTCAGGGATTGGTTTTGGGACCAATCTTTTTATTACTGACCTTGGCACAAAAAGTGGGAGTGTGCTAATAAAGTTTGCAGATGATACAAAGCTGGGAGGTATTGGCAATTCAGAGAAGGATCGGGATATTATACAGGAGGATCTGGATGACCTTGTAAACTGGAGTAATAGTAATAGGATGAAATTTAATAGTGAGAAGTGTAAGGTTATGCATTTAGGGATTAATAACAAGAATTTTAGTTAAGTTGGGGACGCATCAATTAGAAGTAACGGAAGAGGAGAAGGACCTTGGAGTATTGGTTGATCATAGGATGACTATGAGCTGCCAATGTGATATGGCTGTGAAAAAAGCTAATGCGGTTTTGGGATGCATCAGGAGAGGCATTTCCAGTAGGGATAAGGAGGTTTTAGTACCATTATAAAAAGCACTGGTGAGACCTCACCTGGAATACTGTGTGCAGTTCTGGTCTCCCATGTTTAAAAAGGATGAATTCAAACTGGAGCACGTACAGAGAAGGGCTACTAGGATGATCCGAGGAATGGAAAACTTGTCTTATGAAAGGAGACGTAAGGAGCTTGGCTTGTTTAGCCTAACTAAAAGAAGGTTGAGGGGAGATATGATTGCTCTCTATAAATATATCAGAGGGATAAATACTGGAGAGGGAGAGGAATTATTTAAGCTCAGCACCAATGTGGACACAAGAACAAATGGGTATAAACTGGCCACCAGGAAGTTTAGACTTGAAATTAGACAAAGGTTTCTAACCATCAGAGGAGTGAAGTTTTGGAATAGCCTTCCAAGGGAAGCAGTGGGGGCAAAAGATCTATCTGGCTTTAAGATTCTACTTGATAAGTTTATGGAGGAGATGGTATGATGGGATAATGTGATTTTGGTAAGTAATTGATCTTTAAATGTTCAGGGTAAATAGGCCTAATCCCCTGAGAGGAGATATTAGATGGATGGGATCTGAGTTACCCAGGAAAGAATTTTCTGTAGTATCTGGCTGGTGAATCTTGCCCATATGCTCAGGGTTTAGCTGATCACCATATTTGGGGTTGGGAAGGAATTTTCCTCCAGGGCAGATTGGAGAGACCCTGGAGGTTTTTCACCTTCCTCTGTAGCATGAGGCACGGGTCACTTGAGGGAGGCTTATCTGCTCCTTGAAGTCTTTAAACCACGATTTGAGGACTTCAGTAGCTCAGACATAGGTGAGGTTTTTCGTAGGAGTGGGTGGGTGAGATTCTGTGGCCTGCGTTGTGCAGGAGGTCGGACTAGATGATCAGAATGGTCCCTTCTGACCTTAGTGTCTATGAATCTATGAATCAGCTGCATCACTTCCCCTCCCCCGATGTGTGGGGGAGGGGCAGTGTATGGAAACCTACATGGGGAGATTTACTGCTGGCTGAGATGTTCCCACAGCTTCCCTGCCACTAAACCACCCGGTTCATGGGTTCCTCTCACTGGCCTCAGACAGCTCCCCCTTCTCCCCATCTCACAGCCCGTGGGCCTCTGTGTCCCAGTGCCCCCTCCCATGGTGCTGAGCTTGCCTCCCTAGGGCCTTGTCTTTACCAGGAGAAGAGATGTTTTCTTGCCATGTGTTACACCAGACACGGTGACTAACAGGAGCTAACATCTGAGTGAAGATGAAGTAAGTGTCAGTTTAACATGAGTTAGCAGGTCAAGTTAAAGACAAGGCTCCCCGCTAGGCTGTCCCTTGACCTGTTAATGTGGGTGGAGATGACACATGGCCTTGTCTTCACTAGGATTTTAGCCCATGTTCCCTGACACACTGTGAGAAACACCTGTTGTCTAGTGTGGACACACTCTACACCAGCAGACTGGCTGTGCTAAGTCAGGCTGAGAGCACCAGAAAGTGAAAGTAGCCAGCTGTGTGATAGCTATTGGCTTCCGTCTGGGTAGAATAATGAATTACTGTCATGGACCAATTTCCCACTAAGTCGTCCTAAACTTCCCCAAGGCAAATCCCATAGGGCTGTAGCCTCCTTGCAGACTGAGCACCAGCCGTATCAATCTGCAGCTCAGTCCTGCAGATGGTTTCACGGAAAGTTCAGTCTATGTTCTTCGCTGGCGATCTTAGCAGACTACTGAAACCTTTAGCCGCTCTGTATAGTGCCATTCCTTTGTAAACACGCTTTGGGAGTCATTGGGCCTCTATCCATACTAGAAAATGGCCGAAAGCAAACGAGTGCTGACAGAAGAGATTGCTGGGGTCAGCATCAAATAGTCTCACTGATGGCCACTTAGTATGGAGCAGGTGATGAATGCAGGTTGCCCCCTTCACACTATTTAGCGTCATATTTAAATAAATAAATAAACAAATAAAAAATAAATAAAAATCAATGTGGCCAAAGTAGGGTTAGAATGAACAAATGGTCACTATCAGAAGGGTAGCCGATTTAGTCTGGATCTGTAAAAGCGGCAAAGAGTCCTGTGGCACATTTTAGACTAACAGACGTACTGGAGCATAAGCTTTTGTGGGTGAATACCCCCTTCGTTGGATGCATGGAGTGGAAATTCCCAGAGGCAGGTATAAATATTCAAGCAAGAATCAGGCTAGGGATAACGAGGCTGTACTTGTGCAAGTTTCTTCATGAGGTTGATGGATTTCCACTTCATACGGCTAAATGCAGTGCCTTGCACGGTGTCAAGTATCATACTTTATGTTTCATGTTTCTCTCAAGTGTGGACCGTGACTATATCTTGAGCAAGAAATTTGGACCTTGACAAAAAATAATTCACTACCCCGGCATTAAGGGCTGCTCTGAAGAGGACGGTGATCATGTGTTCTCCACCTGCACTGATAGTAGGAGAAGGGGGAATTTAGGTTACACATTAGGAAAAACTTTCTAGCTCTAAGGACAGTTCACTGTGGAACAGGTTGTCACAGACTCACAGGCCAGTGCTCTCTTGGCTCCGTCTGGCCCCTGGGAGGAACTGGCTTTTCAGAGTATTGACCCTACACAAAGTCACACTCTTTGCTCAGGGTTTAAGCTGTAGGCTTCTCCTGCGCCTCCCAGTACCGCCCGTCTGAGCCTCCAGCATGCCTGCCTCTCTCGAGCCTGCAGTGATTCTCAGCCAGCAGAGCACAGTAGGGTTTATTGTACATCTGGAGCAGATTACAAGACGTTCTCAGGGGCGTCCATCTGCGTCTGTCCCCATCCAGGTGGGCTCAGGACGCTCTTTGTTCCCAGGCCAGAAGTAAATCCTCCTTTCTGTGGCCTACCCCATATCATCTCCAAGGCCCCACCTCCATCTGTCTTCTTTCCCCGGCAAACAGATCTCCAGGTGACTCTCTCTTCAGCTCTTTGTTCTCTCTGCTGCCCATAACTGGCTGGCTCCAAATTGGGATGGGCCTTTGGGTCATCAGTCGCTAAGTTACAAAGTGTCCAGGCCAGGCCAGGCTGCTAGACTGGGTCACACCTTGTCCTTTACAACACACACCCTACCTCCAACCTGGGTTAGAAATGCAGCACATGGGGGAAACTGAGGCACACAGTTACATACGTAATGTTAGGAAATGTTAGTTGCATCCGATGAAGTGAGCTGTAGCTCACGAAAGCTTATGCTCTAATAAATGTGTTAGTCTCTAAAGGTGCCACAAGTACTGCTTTTCTTTTTGCGAATACAGACTAACACGGCTGCTACTCTGAAACCTGTCAATGTTAGGAAAATATCCCTCTTCATCACACAGGTTGCCTAAAGAGGATGTGGAATCCCCATCATTGGAGATTTTTAAGAACAGGTTGGACAAACACCTGTCAGGGATGGTCTAGGTTTACTTGTTGCTGCCTGAGATTGGGGCTGGACTTGACGATCTCTTGAGGGCCCTTCTAGCCCAGCATTTCTATGGCTCTATAAATAGTGAAAAGGACATTAGAGGCATTTACAAACTAAACTCAGACACTTATTCCTGTCCAGCAGACGTCCTCAACTGATGATGGCAACAGCGCTACCAGCTGCGAGTAGACCAGGCCATTTACCAGGTTAGAATCATGAAATTCGACAGAGAAAAAAAAGCCGTCCCCACCATAGACACACAAGCAGTTACTGCTCACAGATCTGGCGCACCGTACAGGGTGTGCAAACAGCACTGCACAGCCAGAGCACTGAGTACACACACTAAATGGGGCAAATACTAAACTCTTACTAAAAGAGTTTTTAATCCATTAAAATTTTGGAAATTATTTTGTGCAAATAAAACATTACAGAAAAGTATTACATCTGAAAAGCAAAAAGTGGTTCAGTGAGCAGAGAGATGAGGCCAGAAATCCCACACGGGACGCTCCAAGTGCCAGAGAAAAGCTAGGGAGGGGTGGATTGGTTCTTGTAGGGAGACAGAGCAGAGCTCCTCCATCTTCCTCTGTGGGGTCCTCTCAGGTTGTGGCACAGACTCCAACAGGCTCTGTTAAGCTGCAGAAGTTAAACACAGGCAACGTCTATTAAAGGGAACCTGCCACAATGTTTTGCGATGACAGTGCACACTGCTGTGGGACGGTCGCCCTAGTGGCCATGTTCTGTGGACAAAATCTCTAACCCCGTCGACAAAGCTTGTAGCTCAAGTGTCAGCGATCTGTGTTCCTGGAGCCTCAGGTGCTGGGCTCTGTCCCTCCTGTTTCCTCCCTGCAGTTCACGGGAGACTGTTCTCTGAAGCAGCTGGAGTTTATCATTGCAAAAGCTGAGCTCAGCCCATGCTGTGTCAGCAGCCACAGAGAAATCCCTCTCACTAGAGTCTTTCACACCTAAAGTCATGGCAGAGAAAACAA
This sequence comes from Dermochelys coriacea, assembly GCF_009764565.3. Lineage (NCBI taxonomy): Eukaryota > Metazoa > Chordata > Testudines > Dermochelyidae > Dermochelys > Dermochelys coriacea. The sequence continues at coordinate 821,191 of NC_050071.1, read as the reverse complement.
GGAGGATTTGGCTGCAAACCTGTTCCTGCACCTCCAGTGTGAATCAAAGGGAAATAAGAGATCCAGAACTCCCCTGTTCTGCTCCTTGGGGCTGCTTTTCTAGAGGGGACAGGCCAGGGAGACTCAGGGTCCAATGACTTGGACTAGGTGTCTCTCTCCAGAGGCCTCAGTGAGAGCAGTGAACCCCTAGGCTAGAGCCCCCCTCACTTACCCTTGGCAGATAGGTCAGAGCCACTAGATCCTTGGTCATTTGCTGTGCAGAGGATGAGGAGAAGAGAGAGGATATTAGCGTCTCTCACAGGGCAGGGTGTCAGTGTAGTTAGTAGATACAGGGACTCCTATCCAAAGGGAACAGTCATCACCTCACTCTTCTCTAGCAATGAGCTGGTTGGTTCACAGACCAGTCTACGGGGAAGCTGCCCAGGATACTCCTGCCAAACAACCTCAACTCCGCCTCCTTTGGTCTGTGCCCAGAGGGGTCCCTCACGCAGACCACAGATGTCACCCTCCCGCCAGCCAATGAAAAGCATTTCCCGCCTTAATCAATGGCGCTGCACCCAACAGTGTGGACGGTATGAAGAGCAATGCTGATTTGGGGTGGTGCTGGGCACACAGACAAGGGCAAGTTTTGTTTGGCATGGTGCTGGTCAACTTCCTGTTCCTATTCCCAGTGCTGGGCACACAGACAAGGGCAAGTTTTGTTTGGCATGGTGCTGGTCAACTTCCTGTTCCTATTCCCAGTGCTGGGCACACAGACAAGGGCAAGTTTTGTTTGGCATGGTGCTGGTCAACTTCCTGTTCCTATTCCCAGTGCTGGGCACACAGACAAGGGCAAGTTTTGTTTGGCATGGTGCTGGTCAACTTCCTGTTCCTATTCCCAGACCCACTGGGGCAGAGTTCGAGCTGCATGGGAAGCATCATTCTACCTCTGCATATCCTGGTTTGCCAACCTTTGACTTCTGGGAGTTAAACACTCTCTAGCGAAGGGGCATGGCCTCCCTCAGAGCCGGAGACGTCGCTTGCCATGCAGGAAGTGGAAGGGCGGGATGGGAACTGGACATATAAGACATATAAGACATAACCGGACATATAAGAGGCGAGCCCTGCAGCTCAGTTGAGCAGGAGTCGCCAAGGAAGTCACACGCTTCCCCGCCGCTGGAGCCCTTGGAAGACTCCTGGTATCTTGGGTGCGTCCCTGGGACAGCAGAACTGCCAACGCCCGACGCTGAGGAGCTGCTGGGATTGCCACTGGCAGTGTGCACCACGGGGAGACGGAGGACGACCCGGGGTTCAGCTACACCCAGGGGGAGGGGAGGGGCGGGGAGCAAGTAGCCCAGGGGCAGCTGACAACTGTCCAGCTACGTTGCTGGCTGGCACTAGGTCAGTGTGTTGCGGCTGGATCCCCGCTGAGCCAGTGGCAGACCGCTCTGCTGTTGTTAGAGCCCTGGGCTGGGACACAGTGGAGTCGGGTGGGCGCACGTTCCCCTGTCACCCTAACCCCGGGGTTGGCAGCCTCCCCACCTTAGGCCAGGAGGCCTGAGCAAGTCGATGGCACCTGCCTGAGCCCTAGGCTGTTCCGTGGTCTATCCTGCCGGAGGGCTGGCACCTTAGATGGCCAACTGCCCCCTTGCTTAGACTGTTGTTCCAGGAGCGTCAGCAAAGGGACGTGGCCTCCCTCAGAGACGGACACCAAGGGAAAGCCACACCCGCCTACTCGCTTACACAAACCCATTCTGACAGGATACAGGGAGCCCAGGGCAGGGCTGAGCACCTGCAACCTTAACTCCCCATTAACAAAGTTCTTGCATGTGAATTTCCGTTGTTCTGGAGTAACAAGGAGGAGGGAGGGAGGCATGACTAAAGGCAGCTGTAGGAGGAAGGGTGTTGGCACTTCTCAAACCCCCTCCATTACCCACTGAGGCACCCTACACCCTAGCAGGGCCTGGCAGATCTGCGCATTTTATACTGACTCTTGGTGCCAGGCATTAGATGGCCTTAGATGCAGACCATCATTTATGTAAATATTTTCCATAGTTGTTAGTCTTGGTCTTGTTCCCAAAGGAGACAACTGAGGAAAGGATTTGAACTCGTGGTCAGTGAGGTGACAGAATGGTGCCGATCTGAAGTCAATGGAAAGACTCCCATTGTCTTCAACAGGCTTTGGATCAGGCCCAGATTTCACAAACATCAAAATCCAACTTTCAGATGAGTCAAAAGAAACGTAACAATAAAAGCAGGTCAGACACCTTCAGGGTCATACTCAGCCACACACAGCACAGCTCTAGGGGGATAATAATTCAGCCCAACACCACCGAATAGATTCCTGACCATTGCCTTGTCTACACTAGCAAAGTTGGGACCCCTACCCACAAGCGATGCAATTCCACCAGAGATCGCAATGGTGGAGATGGGGTTCAGGTGGCTTTAATCACTGTGTCATCTAGAGTTGCTCTGAGCAACGTTAGATAATGTGTCAACAGCACTCTACACTATTGAAGACGAGATCTGTTGGGAAAACAACAACATGGCACAGATTAACCAACAAGTTCTGGGAATCTATTAGGGACAATTTTTCTTTCAGAAGGTGGAGAAAGCTACTGGGGGAGAGGCTGTTCTAGATTTGATTTTGACAAATAGGAAGGAACAGGTTGAAAGTGGAAGGCAGCTTGGGTGAAAGCGATCATGAAATCATAGAGTTCATCATTCCAAGGAATGGCAGGAGGGAGAACAGCACAATAAAGACAATGGATTTCAAGAAGGCAGACTTTAGCAAACTCAGGAAGTTGGTAGGTAAGGTCCCATGGCAACAGGGCCCTCCCTAGGGGGGTTTGGGTCCCGGGATAACCCCTCCACCACCCCAGGCCCCACCGAACCCCATCCTCCCTTCCTGCTCCCACCCCCATTCAGCCCCTTCCCCTGTCCGGCCTCTTCCTTTCCCTGCTCTGCCCCGTCCCCATTCCGCCCCTTCCCCCAAGTGCCCACCCCCTCCTCTCCCGAGCAATGTCGAGAGCTGGTGAGGCGGAGCGAAGCATGGCCGTTCGCACTGCTGCTGGCCCCCAGGCCGCCCAGGTCCCGCGTCCCCTGAAAAGTGAGGCCCCCCCAATGCACAGGGCCCGGGGCGCCCACCCCGAACTGTCCAATGGACAGGATGGCTCTGTATGGAAAGCAAGTCTAAAGGGGAAGACAGTTCAAGAGAGTTGGAAATTATTCAATGAGACATCAAGGGCACAAGTGTAAACTATCCCACTGCACAGGAAAGACAGGATGGATGGCAAGAGACCACACTGGCTGAACCAGGAGATCTTCAATGATCTGAAACTCAAGACTCCTACAAAAAGTGGAAACTAGGTCAAATTACAAAGGATAACTATAAACAAATAACACAAGCAGGTAGGGAGAAAATTAGACAGGCCAAGGCACAAAATGAGATTAAATTAGCTAGAGACATAAAGGGTAACAAAAGTTATTCTATAAATACATTAAAAGCAAGGACAGGGTAGGCCCGTTACTCAAGGAGAAGGGAAAGACAATAACTGAAAATGTGGAAATGGCAGAAGTGCTAAATGACTTTTCTGTTTCGGTTTTCACCAAAAAGTTTCATAAGTGATTGCCAATGAAAATGAGGTAGAATCTGGAGCTAAAATAGGGAAAGAACAAGTTAAACTTGATTTAGACAAGTTAGATGTCTTCAAGTTGCCAGGACCTGATGAAATGCATGCTAGAATACTCAAGGAGCTGACTGTGGAGATATCTGGGCCATTGGCGATTATCTTTGAAAAGTCATGGAAGATGGGAGATTCCAGAGGACTGTAAGAGGACAAATATAGTGCCAGTCTATACAAAAGGGGATAAGGACAACCTGGGGAATTACAGACCTGTAATCCCCGCTCCCAGTGCTGTTAGCTACGCTCCTCGTGGGGGTGGCTTTTTAGAGCGCTGGGAGAGCTCTCTCCTAGCGGTGGTGTCGCGATTCCATGCTGGTGCCATGGCAGCGCTTTTAACGTTGCTAATGTAGACAAAGCCTAAGACTTCTGATACGGTCTCAGATGACAGTCTCAAACAAGGGAAATACAGCCTAGGTGGAGCTACTATAAGGTGGTTACAGAACTGGTTGGAAAACCGTTCCCACAGAGAAAAGGAGTACTTGTGGCACCTTAGAGACTAACAAATTTATTTGAGCATAAGCTTTCGTGAGCTACAGCTCACTTCATCGGATGCATTTAGTGGCAAATACAGAGAGGAGATTTATATACACACACACAGAGAACATGAAACAATGGGTTTTATCATACACACTGTAAGGAGAGTGATCACTTAAGATGAGCCATCACCAGCAGCGGAGGGGGGGGGGGGAAGAAGAAAACCTTTCATGGTGACAAGCAAGGTAGGCTATTTCCAGCAGTTAACAAGAACTTCTGAGGAACAGTGGGGGGTGGGGGGGGGTGGGGAGAAATAACATGAGGAAATAGTTTTACTTTGTGTAATGACCCATCCATTCCCAGTCTTTATTCAAGCCTAATTTAATGGAGTCCAGTTTGCAAATTAATTCCAATTCAGCAGTCTCTCGTTGGAGTCTGTTTTTGAATTTTTTGTTGTAATTTTGCGACTTTTCGGTCTGTAATCAAGTGACCAGAGAGATTGAAGTGTTCTCTGACTGGTTTTGAATGTTATAATTCTTGACATCTGATTTGTGTCCATTTATTCTTTTACGTAGAGACTGTCCAGTTTGGCCAATGTACCTGGCAGAGGAGCATTGCTGACACATGATGGCATACATCACATTGGTAGATGTGCAGGTGAACAATCCTCTGATAGTGTGGCTGATGTGATTAGGCCCTATGATGGTGTCTCCTGAATAGATATGTGGACAGAGTTGGCAACTGGCTTTGTTGCAAGGAAAGGTTCCTGGGTTAGTGTTTTTGTCGTGTGGTTGCAGGTGGGTATTTGCTTCAGGTTGGGGGGCTGTCTGTAAGCAAGGACTGGCCTGTCTCCCAAGATCTGTGAGAGCGATGGGTCGTCCTTCAGGATAGGTTGTAGATCCTTGATGATGCGTTGGAGAGGTTTTAGTTGGGGGCTGAAGGTGACGGCTGGTGGCGTTCTGTTTCTTTCTTTGTTGGGCCTGTCCTGGAGTAGGTGACTTCTGGGTACTCTTCTGGCTCTGTCAGTCTGTTTTTTCACTTCAGCAGGTAGATATTGTAGTTGTAAGAATGCATGATGGAGATCTTGTAGGTGTTTGTCTCTGTTTGAGGGGTTGGAGCAAATGCGGTTGTATCGTAGAGCTTGGCTGTAGACAATGGATTGTGTGGTGTGGTCTGGATGAAACTGGAGACATGTTAGTAAGTATAGCAGTCAGTAGGTTTCCGGTATAGGGTGGTGTTTCTGTGACCATCGCTTATTAGCACCGTAGTGTCCAGGAAGTGGATCTCTTGTGTGGACTGGTCCAGGCTGAGGTTGATGGTGGGATGGAAATTGTTGAAATCATGGTGGAATTCCTCAAGGGCTTCTTTTCCATGGGTCCAGTTGATGAAGATGTAATGTAATGCAATGTAGCGCAAGTAGAGTAGAGGACGAGAGCTGAGGAAGTGTTGTTCTAAGTCAGCCATAAAAATGTTGGCATCCTGTGGGGCCATGCGGGTACCCATCACAGTGCCGCTGATTTGAAGGTATACATTGTCCCCAAATGTGAAATAGTTATGGGTGAGGACAAAGTCATGAAGTTCGGCCACCAGGTTTGCCGTGACATTATCGGGGATACTGTTCCTGACGGCTTGTAGCCCATCTTTGTGTGGAATGTTGGTGTAGAGGCTTCTACATCCATAGTGGCCAGGATGGTGTTTTCTGGAAGCTCACTGATGGACTTTAGTTTCCTCAGGTAGTCAGTGGTGTCTCGAAGATAGCTGGGAGTGCTAGTCGCGTAGGGCCTGAGGAGAGAGTCTACATAGCCAGATAATCCTGCTGTCAGGGTGCCAATGCCTGAGATGATGGAGCATCCAGCATTTCCAGGTTTATGGATCTTGGGTAGCAGATAGAATACCTCTGGTCAGGGTTCTAGGGGTGTGTCTGTGCGGATTTACTCTTGTGCTTCTTCAGGGAGTTTCTTGAGCAAATGCTGTAGTTTCTTTTGGTAACCCTGAGTGGGATCAGAGGATAATGGCTTATAGAATGTGATGTTGGAGAGCTGCCTAGCAGCCTCTTGTTCATATTCTGACCTATTTATGATGATGACAGCACTCCCTTTATCAGCCTTTTTGATTCTGATGTCAGAGTTGTTCCTGAGGCTGTGGATGGTGTTGTGTTATGCACAGCTGAGGTTATGGGGCAAGAGATGCTGCTTTTCCACAATTTCAGCCTGTGTACATCGGTGGTAGCACTGTATTTCGGTCTGGGAATGTCCCGCAACAGCATTTCTACTGGGAAGCTGGCTGCAAAACAATTAAACTACAGAGAGCTCCTATGGAGGCTGTCAGTTTTCCTTCCCCACTCTGAACTCTAGGGTACAGATGTGGGGACCCGCATGAAAGACCCCCTAAGCTTATTCTTACCAGCTTAGGTTAAAAACTTTCCCAAGGTACAAACTTTGCCTTGGTCTTGAACAGTATGCTGCCTCCACCAAGCATTTTAAACAAAGAACAGGGAAAGAGACCACTTGGAGACGTCTTTCCCCCAAATATCCCCCCAAACCGTACACCCCCTTTCCTGGGGAAGGCTCAAGAATAAACCTCACCAATTTGTACAGGTGAACACAGACCCAAACCCTTGGGTCTTAAGAACAATGAAAAATCAATCAGGTTCTTAAAAGAAGAATTTTAATGAAAGAAAAGGTAAAAGAATCACCTCTGTAAAATCAGGATGGAAAATACTTTACAGGGTATTCCGATTCAAAACACAGAGGATCCCCCTCTGGACAAAACCTTAAAGTTTCAGAAAACAGGAATAAACCTCCCTCTTGACACAGGGAAAATTCACATAAAACAAAAGATAAACTAATCCGCTTTACCTGACTTACCTCTTCTGGTTGCAATATTGGAGACTTGGATTAGGATGGGCTGGAGAAGAGGGATTTCTGTCTGGCCTCTCTCAGTCCCAAGAGAGAACAACCCCATAAACAAAGAGCACAAACAAAAACCTTTCCCCCCACAAGATTTGAAAGTATCTTGTTCCCTTATTGGTCCTTTGGGTCAGGTGCCAGCCAGGTTAGTTCTTAACCCTTTACAGGTGACAGAATGTTGCCTCTGGCCAGGAGGGATTTTATAGCACTGTATATAGAAAGGTGGATACCCTTCCCTTTATATTTATGACAGAGGCGGGGTGGGAATTCAGTCTCTGTATTCTGTCAGTAAAAAGAAAAGGAGTACTTGTGGCACCTTAGAGACTAACAAATTTATTTGAGCATAAGCTTTCGTGAGCTACAGCTCCGATGAAGTGAGCTGTTGCTCACAAAAGCTTTTGCTCAAATAAATTTGTTAGTCTCTAAGGTGCCACAAGTACTCCTTTTCTTTTTGCGAATACAGACTAACACGGCTCCTACTCTGTATTGTGTCAGTGTAGCTACAGCAATGGGAAATCCCCTCCAGTCACTGTAGCAAGTGTCTACTCCAAACTGCTATAGGAGCTTTTTAAGTGCAGCCAGCCTAAGAGTGAGACCAGATCTATCTTCAATTGGCACCATGGATGCTCCGGCACTAAGACTACAGCAATGACAACAGTTCAATGTTTCCATAGTTGGTAGGATTCAAACCTATGTGGAAAGGCCCCAAGGGGTTTCTAGTCCATCCCCTTAACCACTCAGCTACAAGTACCTGATGGACATTTGCCTCACTACACTGTGATTCTCTTCTCACTGAATTATCACTTCAAATTGTTTGCTCAGACCAGCCTCCCCAGCACACTCACTGCTGCGCAGGGGGGTGAGTGTGTCCATTGCTGGACAGCAGGAATTCCTGCCCATTTTCCTTCCGGCTGGAGCATGATTAGAGTGTGTTTGTGTTAATGACATTGCTGTGGATCATTGTTCGTTCCCCATCTTGACAATTCAGACAGTCCCTTTCCCATTCAGATCTCCAGGGTATCATTCCAATAGCAGGGGGCAGGTTTTCTCTGGGCACTGACATTTTTCAGGGGGTTGGTGAGTGAACTCAGCCTTGCATTCTATCCTTGATGTTTCTTGGAATAACAAGAGCAGCATAAAGAAAGAGCCAAGCCAATATTTCAGTGTTAGGGCTGAAGGTGGCCAGGTCCCCCGTTTGACCTTTGCTATTGCAGGAGAGAAAGTGTCAATGGAATTGAATGCCCTGGCTCAGACAAGAGACACAGGGAGGTTTTGCTGTTCATGGATCATCTGTGCAAAGGAAATTGTGTCTCTGTGTGAAATTGTGGAGGGAAATGAAACATCCCCATGGTAGCACAATGCCCGAAGGCATGTGAGTGAAGGCCTCAGGTTGAGAAATGATTTAACAGAGGGTTGTATCAATGTATTGCCCTGATTAAAAACTATGGCTAAAAGGCAGCCATTGTTGTTCGTACTTGAAACTATGTAGGGACACCCCCGTGGGTGTCAACTCCATCGCAAGGTGCAGGCGATTATTTTCATCAAGATCCAAATTTCTTGGTCAAGGTATAGTCAAGGTCTGTGCTCCAGAGAAAAGAATGCACGAATGATAATGAGACATGTATAAAAAGATGTTGCAGTCACAATGGGCATAACGATTATGATTGTGTTCATTCCTTAGATCTGGTGCCACCGCCTATCCCTTTAGACTTGTAGTTTCCCAAGGGTAAAACTAACCATCTGTTCAGATACAAGGGCGTGTTTGCGTTCATTCCTGCTAGCTACACAGGGGTTTCATGTTGCTGCTTTCAGTCCTCTGGCTCTGCCGGGATAAGGAGCAATTCAGGCCATCACTGAGCTGAAGGAGGGAGATGATTTTCTGACAGGGAGGGATGCCTCCTCCTAAAGGTGCTTGGCAGGCAGCCCTCCTTCTAAGGTCTGTCCCGACAACATCCAGTTGAAAAGGGACCCTCCCCAGCCCTCCTCAGCGTGGTGAAAATGAGTGAGTGTGGGGGAGAGGAAGTGACGGAGGGGAGGGAGATGGCGTGAGCGGGCCAGGACCTTGGCGAAGGGACGGCACAAGGGTGTTCGGTTTTGCTCGGTGCAAAAGTTGGCAACCCTAGATCCAGGGGCAACAACTCCAACCTCCAAAGAGGCTGGGCAGGGGCAGGACATCAGCGTGGAGGGGAGGAGTGGGTGGGGCACTGACATTACAAAGGCCTTTTGCAGAAACTCAGCCCATTGGGCAAAGGTGGTGGAGAGGGGGTGACCTCACAGAGAGACCCCGACATCAGCCGGGCAGGGCCGAGGTGCAGGGTCAGGGCAGTCTCTGAGACCCTCCCGGCTTTGCTGCCGCACCTCTCCTTCTCCAGGTCTCCCCTTGAGGACAGAGAGAGAATTAGGATTCACGTCTGTGAGCATGAGGAGGAGCCTCTGTGGAGTTTTCTCCTTTCCTACCACTGGTTGTGCCAGAAAACGAACTTCCCTTTGACAAGGTAAGAGGCTCCGAGAGGTCTGGAACCTGTTTGGTCTGATGCACCTGCTGCAGGCAGAATTCTCGGCACAGAAAACGCTGGCGTAAGGGGGCAGAATTTGGTTTCCTACCTAGGACTTTGACCCTTGGAATCACTGGGGACCTTTGGGTTTATCCTTTTTGGTTTCCTTTTTCCTCTTTCCTCCCTCCTTTCTCCTCTTCTCTTGCTTCTTTTTTCCCTATTCCCTGCTTCCCTCCCTCTACCAAGGAGGGGTGTGTGTGGAGTGTGGGCGAGGGAGGGGGGGTTGCTCTCATTGCAGGAGGTCTTCCCAAAGGGGTGGGTCCTGATCTGATGGAGCCTCTGATGGAGACCTGGGCCATCCTTTGGGGCATCTGGTAAGACCTCTCAGCCTCCCACCCCTCAGTGTCTCAATGCTGATTGGCCGAGCAGGAGACTCGGGTCCTTTTGATCTCCTTTCAAATCATGCAAATAAGTCACAACTTAATCCAATGTATGGGATGAATCTTGCTGCTTCTCTCCATGAATTGTCTCTTAGCAGTTCATGATTTCCTCTAATGTTCTAGGTCTTCTAAAATACTTATTGAATAATTCCTATGAACAACTGTTGGTCTGTAGGTCACCTGAGAGCACTTTATTCTCATCGGTCAATGTATGAAATTCAAGATGTGACAGATAGGTTGAAAGTCAGGAGCCCTGTTTCCTCTAATTTGTTATATCCGCGTACAGAACGAATTTTGTTATGTGCACCAATATGGAAGTGAGGTGTAACCCCTAAGCTGTCTCTTGGTGCAGATTGCAAAATTCATTCTGCACATAGACGGTGTGTGGCAGGGGTGAGGCTGAAGGGTTCTGAGTATGGGAGGGGGCTCAGGTGGTGCAAAGGGCTGGGGTGTGGGCTCTGGGGTGGGACCAGGGATGAGGGGCTCAGGGCTGGAGCAGAGGGTTGGGGTGCGGGGGGGGGCTGAGGGCTCTGGCTGGGGGTGCGGGCTTTAGGATGGGGTGGGGGATGAGGGGTTTGGGGATGCAGGTTGCCCCAGGGAGAGAGGACTCCCCCCAGCCCTCTCTCACCGTAGCAGCTCAAGGCCATGTGAAAGGCACCTCTCTCCTGGCCGCAGCAGCTCTGGTGGGGCTGGGTTGGGGCTGCAGGAAGGACAGGATTTATTTTTCCTAAGTCAAAAGGGGGACGGGAAGGAGTTATGCTTCATTTTTTACCTCATCCACTTCGGTCCCGTCTAATCTCCAAGATGCTATGGAAATAAGACACCATGCCTTGTGGTGAGCTCACAAGAGCAGAGGGTGTGAGAACTCCAGCAAGTGAGAGGGCAAGGGATTTACAGTCAGATTGTTTCAAATGCTGAATTCATCGGCTGACATTGAACAGCAACGCTTAGCTAACATCATGGAGAAAGGAATTCTCTGCTAAGGATTCAACCTGCCCCTTTGGCCAACTGCACCCCTTCCCCGAAGGGAGTGTGCTCAGAACAACCCCTCCCCAGCCCAACACCCACAAGCCCGCAGCCGGGTGCCCAGCACAAAGCAAGGGAGGGGCTTGCTTGGATTGTTTAACTTTTTACTTGGCAACAGGTTTTTAAAAAAGCATTTCCTGCCCCTGTTCCCCATGGGAAGGAAGCAGACGGTTGTGGGGAGGCGAACCTCAGTGTGGTAGAGCTGGGAATTTGGGGAGAGGCTGAGGGAGGGGAGTGGGTGAGGGGGTGAAGGGGCAGTTGCAAGGGAGGGAGGCTAAAGGGGGTCAAGTGGGGCAGCTAGGTGAGGGGTTCGGGGGGAAGGCTGAAGGAGGGCAGTTGGGTGTAGCAGGGGAAGACTGAAATGGCAGCTGGGGAGGAGCCTGGGAGGCAGGGGGAAGGTTGAGGGGGGTGATGAGGGGAGGGGGACCGGGGCAGTTGGGGGATCCGGAAGGGAGTGATGGGGGGCTGAAGAGGTGAAGGGGGGAAGGGGATATTTGGAGGGAGGCTGAAGGGGTGATGAGGTGAAGGGGTCCGGGGCAGAGAGTCAACTGGTGGGGGGGGGAACTGCTCATCCCCATGGGAGGGGAGGAGGAAGAGGAGCTGCCCTGGTATCAGAAGTTGCTTCTTTATTACAACTTGGTACTTCACTGTTCCTGAGCAGGGTTCTGGGATCAAAAGGTTCGGCAGGGAACTAGGTAGATACCTGGCAGCTCGGTCCATCGATGGCGATTAGCCAGGGTGGGCAGGAATTGTGTCCCTAATCTCTGTTTGTCAGAAGCTGGGGATGGGGCGACAAGGCCTGGATCACGGCATGATTCCTGTCTGTTCATTCCCTCTGGGGCACCTGGCAGTGGCCACTGTCGGCAGATGGATTCTGGGCTAGATGGACCTTTGGTCTGACCCCATCTGGCCGTTCTTATGCTCTGATGTTCTTATCACATGCTCAGCGACAGCTTCCCGTGACTGCCCTCACTCACCACCAGAATCTGCTCCCTGTAACCAAAGGCAGGGAAAATCCCCCTGAAGGGTGGAAATTGGAGGGGAGGGATGGGCAAAGGGACAAAATGGGGACAAGATCGGGGGTTCAGATGTGGGGGGTGGGTGGCCTCCCAGGTAGGTGCAGAAGGGAAACCCCCAGATAGAGGGTGGCAGAGGGGATAACAGTTACCACAGATGGGGTGAGCCATCAGCAGCAATTCCTGATAACAAAGAGCTAAGGATGGGAAGCCAACAAAACCACCAAATGATAACAGCGGAAAACCTGGAGATTAACCCATTTAAGGACTAACGATTACAGAATGAGATTGCAAAATCCATAGACAAAAGTGGGAATTTACAAGTCTGAAGCTGGGGTGTTTTGCCATCGGACTCTGGGTTCAGTCCTGCAAAGCCTCGGAGCATGGGATCGCGACCGACGGAGCCCAGCTCCTCGCTTGTGTTCAATCTAACTGGCCGTTAGATTGACAAAAGCTACAGGAAACTGGTAACTGTAAGACCATCTGCAGGATGTGTGTGTGATTAAATGCGTATGCTAAGAGTTGTATTTTCAAGAAATGCAGCGTATTGCCTTTTCCCCTGAAAAGATCCTGTAAAAGGAGCTGAGAAGGAGCTTTCATAACCACAGCGTAGGGCAAGGAGACCCAGAGATTTTGAGAACAGTTTTCTTAATGGCACTAAAGTCACAGAAATGGCTAGGAAGTAACCCAGGGAATTAATGAATTACCATCTCACTTGAATAAATCTCTCTGTCCTGCTCACTGTCCCGTTCCTTCTCCTTTTGCTTTGTTGTTGGTCCAGGAGTAGCTTTTCTTTCCCTGCTCGAGAGCATGACTGGCTGTTGGTTGCCCCATCCTCTTCTGGGAGCATGTGCAGAGAACTAAACAAGCGTTCAAAGACTGGGCTCTTTCCCTTTTGATTTTCCTTCACTCTGTCGGCCTGTGTCCTTGCTGCCTTTTTGCTGCTGCTTCCAGGTGGTTGGTTTGAGGTCCCTGGGGTCTGTGGTGTCCCGGTTTGGGTGGGTTATTGGAGGAGGGGGAGGACGAGTCTATGGCAACAGCCTACGATTTGCCTTGCCTGCCCGGCTTGCGCTTTTGGCTTCACTTTTGGTTTTTGATTTTTTCTTCCACTAACATCAGTTCATCACTTCACCACGTAACTGTCCGGAGCCTGGCTCGGAGCCGGAGGCAGGAGCAGAGAGACAAGAGTGAGATTTCAACATGTCCAGGTAGGGACCATGGCTCCAGGAGGCCCCAACAAACACTGTGGGGTTTTTAATTCATAGCTGTTGGTCGGTCTTGGGGAAACCCTGGTGCCCCAGCGGGGGAGGATGTCTGACGGGGGTTGGTGGGGTTGCGGGGGGTGGGGAGGTGGCACAGCTGGGAGGTGGAGGGGTCTGCGTGGTGGGAGCTGTGGGAGGGTAGGTGATGGGTTGGTGCTATGGGAGGAGGAGAGGGGGGTTGTGGACAGGGGGCAATTGGGTTGTAGGGATGGGCACTGGGTCTGCGAGGGATGTGGGGGAGGGAGAGGCTGTAGGGGACTTGGGTCAATGGCATGGCAGTGGCTGTTGGGTTGGGAGGGAGGGAGGGGCAGCCCCATGGCCGCCCCCAGGGGGACACAGCATGGCTGTGGGGCGCTGTAGGGAGGAGAGGGGGCTGTGGGGTAGGGTGGCTCAGCTGGGTGGGGCGGCTGCACCCTGTCTTGGGGCGAGGAGGACAGTCGGGGGGGGATTGTGGAGGGGCACAGCCACACTGGGGCCTGGGGGCTCATGGGGAGGGGCAGTGGGGTGGCAGCAGGCCATGGCTGTTGGTCGGTCTTGGGGCATCTCAGGTGGGGTGCCGCAGCGGGGGGCGTAGGGGGTCTGTCACCCACTAGGCGTAAGTTGGGGCATTGATTGATCTAGTGATATTTTGTATCTTGTATATTTTGTATCCGAGCCCCGCCCCCGTCAGTGCCCCCAGGGAGAGAAGGGGAGACCTGCCCCCCCCAGGGAGCTGCTCCGGGGCAGCCTGTGCGGGGCGGGGGGGCCCAGGCTGCTCCCAGCGGGGGGCTGCGAGTCCCGGCCTCGGGCAGAGGGAAGCTGCTGCAGCTCTCCGGGCTTGGGGGGCAGTGAGATGTGGGGCCGGGGAGACAGAAGAGGGGCAGGGGGCTCTGAGCCTTTCTGCCCAGCCCTGAGCTCCTGAGAGCCCCCGGCCCCCCCTGCTGTTCCCCACCCGCAGCCTCAGCTCCCGGCGCCACCGGCCAATGCTCCGGGCCGCGGGGCTACGAGCCCGGCCAGACCCGGGGCTCTGTGCACCACGGCCCGGCAGCCTGTCCTGTCCGGGGTGGTCAGAGGCCAGGGAAGAGGGGGTTGAATGGGGGCTGGAGGTCCCGGGGTGGTCAGGGAGAAGGGGTGGTTGGATGGGGCAGGCAGGAAGGAGATGGGGGGTTGGATGGGGCAGTGGGGGGCTGTCAGGGCAGGGGGCAGTTGGGGCAGAGAGTCTGGGGGCGGTCAGGGAGAAAAGGTGGTGGCATGGGTCCGGGGGGGCAGTCAGGAAGGAGAAGGGGGTTTGGATGGGGCAGCAGGGCAGTTAGGAGCGGGGGGATCTGGGGGTGGTCAGGGGACAGAGATCAGGAGGGGTGGATGGGGCAAGGATCCTGGGGGGCCCCTCAGGGAACAGAGGGGTTGGATGAGCTGGAGGCCTGAGGCGGCCATTGGGACGAGAAGCGGGGGGGCGGGGGCCGCATGGGGGCGGGGGCCGGGCCATGCCTTGCTGTTTGAGGAGGCACAGCCTCCCCTAACTGGCCCTCCATACAATTTCTGAAACCCGATCTGGCCCTCAGGCTAAAAGTTTGCCTGCTTCTGGCTTAGGGCCTGATTTATGCAAAGACCCATTGGGAGTGCGTGAACATTGCCCCATTTCTGCAACTGGAAACAACCCCCTGGACAGGGCTGGGAAAACAGAGCAGAGCACTGGAGCCTGAACCCCCTAGTCAGAGACTGTGGTGAAATCATCTCAGGCATTGGCATCCTGACAGCAGGATTATCTGGCTATGTCCACTCTCTCCTCAGGCCCTATGCGACCAGCATCCCAAACCAATGCCTGAGATGATGGCACGTCCAGGATGTCCAGGTTTATGGATCTTGGGTAGCAGATAGAATACCCCTGGTCAGGGCTCTAAGGGTGTGTCTGTGCGGATTTGTTCTTGTGCTTTTTCAGGGAGTTTCTTGAGCAGATGGTGTAGTTTCTTTTGGTAACCCTGAGTAGGATCGGAGGGTAACAGCCTGCAGAATGTGGTGTTGGAGAGCTGCCTAGCAGCCTCTTGTTCATATTCTGACCTATTCATGATGACGAGAGCACCCCCTTTGTCAGCCTTTTTGATTCTGTTGTCAGAGTTGTTCCTGAGGCTGTGGATGGTGTTGTGTTCTGCACGGCTGAGGTTATGGGGCAAGAGATGCTGCTTTTCTACCACTTCAGCCTGTGCTCATCGGCGGAAGCACTCTATGTAGAAGTCCAGTCTGCTGTTTCGACCTTCAGGAGGAGTCCATGCAGAATCCTTCTTTTTGTAGTCTTGGTAGGAAGGTCTCTGTGGATTAGTGTGTTGTTCAGAGCTTTGTTGGAAATCTTCCTTCAGTTGGAGATGTGGAAAGTAGGATTCCAGGTCATCGCAGAACTGTATCCTGTTCATGGGGGTGGAGGGGCAGAAGGAGAGGCCACACAAGAGACCCACTTCCTGGACACTACAGTGTAAATAAGCGATGATCACATAAACACCACCCTATACCAGACTGCTCTACTTCCCTACATGCCTCCAGCTTTCATCCAGACACGATCCATTGTCTACAGCCAAGCTCTACGATATAACCGCATTTGCTCCAATCCCTCAGACAGAGACAAACACCTACAGGATCTCTATCAAGCGAGCTTAAAAAATTCAGATCTAAAAGTCGCAATTCTCCAATAAAAATACTTCAAAAACAGACTCCAACCAGAAACTGCAGAATTGGAATTAATTTGCAAACTGGACACTGTTAAATTAGGCTTGAATAAAGACTGGGAGTGGATGGGTTATTTTACAAAGTAAAAACTATTCCCCGTGCTAAGTTCCCCCCTACTGTTGCTCACACCTTCCTGTCAACTCTTTGAAATGGGCCATCCTGATTCTCACTACAAAAGGTTTTTTTCCTCTGCTGAGAATAGCCCTCCTTAATGGATTGGTCTGTTAGAGTTGGTAGGACAACCCCCATGTTTTCATGTTCTCTGTGTATATATATCTTCCGACTGTATTTTCCAGTGGATGTACCCGATGAAGTGAGTTTTAACCTCACGAAAGCTTATGCCCGAATACATTTGTTAGTCTCTAAGATGCCAGAAGCACTCCTTGTTTTCTGGGTTTGTTTGCTGATACAGACTAACATGGCTACCAATCTGAAATAAATTAGTGCATCTCTCCCCAAAATAGATCTGTTCACAAAAAACACCCTGGAGACCAGGCCTTTAAATGTTAGGAAACATCAGAGTTAAGGTGATGTGTACTTATTTCCTTCATAGTGTTAGGGAGGTTGGGAGGTGGTGACCTCACAAAGAGTCCATGACAAGGCCAGGGAGGGCAGGCTGCAGGGCAGGGGGATCTCAGAGACCCCCGTGGCTTTGCTGCAGGGAGTCTCCTTCTTGAGGTGACTCTTTGAGGACTGAGAGAGAATTCAGGGTCACGTATGTGGAGCATGAGGTGGAGCCTCTCTGGAGTTTTCTCCTTTCCCACTGCTAATTGAGTGAGACGACAGACGTCCCTGTGGAGAAGGTCAGAGCCCCAGAGAGGTTTGGTACCTAGGCAGCCTGAACCACCCAGTGCTGGCCAAATTCTAGGCACGGAAAACAGGAGGTTAAGGTGGGACAGTTTTCCCCCAGCTAGGCCTTTGTCCCTTAGATTCATTGGAGTCTTTTGGTTTCCCTTTTCCTGCTTCCCTCCCTCCACTGCCGAGGAGGGAGCTGCTCTCTAGCCCTCATGGTGGGAGGCCTCCCAAAGAGATGGGACAGGAGCCGTGCTCTGAGAGTGATTCTCACTGGTGACCTGAGCCATCCCTGGGCCATCTGGGGAACCTGCAGCGCACCGTCAGGGTCTCAATGCTGTTTGGCTGAGCAGGGGGTCTAGTGGCAGGGAGGAGATTCAGGACTTTGTTGTTCTCTTTTAAGGCCCAGCAAATAAACCAGAACCAATCATCTGCTTGGTGAATTGTTCTCCTTCTCGCTGCTGATTGTCTCTGAGCCATTCCTGGTTCTCACTGATGTTCTTGTGCTTCTAAAGTACTTTCTGAGGAATCAGTGTGAATGGTTGTTGGGGTCTGTAGCTCATTGCAGGTCACTTTATTTATCATTCAATGTGTGAAACTCCAGACTGATGGTTACTCTGAAAGTCAGGACTCCCGGGTCCTGTTCCCAAACTATCCCGACAGGTTGTGTGATGTAAGACAAGGCCCTTCGCCTTTCTCAGCCTTCGTTTCTCCCTCTGTCAGTTCTGGAGAACAATCCTCTCACACCTGCCTCCTGGTGGGGGGAGGCTGGGGAGCTGTGGGGACCTGTCTGAGGGTGTCACTAGTAGCAGTGTATCGTAGGAGGTGTCCTGTCGGGTTGAGTCATTCCAGATGATGATGTAGTGCAGCAGAACCTCGTTTTCCCAATCTTGCATTACGCAGCTTTCCATGTGAACTGAACCAACCGTGCACACAGGTCCAGAAGCCGGCGATTTCTCCTTTGGCTGCTAGATGGTGCTGCAGCCTCCCACTTCCCCCTTCTCCTGGTTAGCGCAGGGGGGTTAGTCTCCCCAGGAAGAAGGCCCTTCTCGTTTTGAATGTTCCGTGATGTGCATCATGTGGACTGTCGGGATATGGATCAAAAAGTTGGAGGGCTTGTTTCATGGTCTACACAACGACAAGCTTTCTTCCTTTTAAGACGTGATGACATTTTTGGTCAAGATCCTTGATTATTCAGGGACTTATCCCGGAAGACCCAAAGTATTTGGGACATAAGACTTGTATGGAAGGGTGCACAGGGCTAAAGTGTTTTTTGCCAGAGCAGATTACTTGTCCCAAAAATGATATCAATCCCCCTTCCAAACAAGCCCCAAATGAGCTGTTATCAGAATTGCCCTTTACCTTGGGGTACACTCATTTATTAGGAAAAAGAAAAGGAGTACTTGTGGCACCTTAGAGACTAACAAATTTATTAGAGCATAAGCTTTCGTGAGCTACAGCTCACTTAGCTCACGAAAGCTTATGCTCTAATAAATTTGTTAGTCTCTAAGGTGCCACAAGTCCTCCTTTTCTTTTTGCGAATACAGACTAACACGGCTGCTACTCTGAAACCTGTCATTTATTAGGGTTACTCTTCTGGGTGGGGGGGGGAGATTCTGCAATTCTGTCAATGTACTGCTTGTGTTTCCCTATGGAGCGCTACTCCTTCCTTCTGCAAGTTCCCTCCCAATGGAGCTATCCTGCAGGTTCCCCAGGGCTGGGGTCTTCCTGCCCCGAAATGTGATGAACATGAACACACACACGCGCACACACACATTAAAGTAGCATGTCAGAGAGGTCTGGGTAATCAGCACTCACAAGCTGACCCCTTACCTGTCCCGGGATTCAGTCGGCTGGATTGAACAGCAATTTAAAGCAATTTAAATTCTTCCCCTAATTGTTGGGGGTTGAAAATATCTGGCCGTGGGAAGCGAAGATGCAGGCCCTGGATTCTACCTCTTGTGAGCCATCAGCACCCAGCCAGACTGGTGCCTACGGTCTGGTGGCACGCTAGAAGTGCCATCTCAAAGTGGTTCAATTTTACAGCTCGATTTGGCTCTTGGTGTCTGGCCCAAAATTCAGAGGCCTGATAATGTCAGCAATGGGCCAATGAGGCTTGTTGCTGTAAGGGTCTGCTTCTCACGTCGTGTTCTCACTTCAGAGGGATCGTCCGCGTCTCTCAGCAGCTCCTCGGGTCACCAGCCGTTGTCAACCAGGCCAGTTGGCAGACTGAAGGCAGGGCAAGAATGCTGACGCCCAACACTCTTTGCTGTTGGCATCCGTGACATCACAATCAGCCAGTGCATAAACCCACCCAGAGCCCCCCACCCAGAGCACATCGCACGTCACACACACAACACGTCATGCATCGCACACACAACGTCATGCATCACACATCACATACACAAAGCATTGCACGTCACACACACAACACATTGCATGTCAGACACACAACACGTTGCACGTCACACTTCACACAAAAAAGTTGCAAGTCACACATTGCACGTTGCACACAAAACGTTGCATGTTGCATGTTGCACGTCATACATGCAAACAGAACACGTCGCACGTCGCATGTGCATGTCTTGTTGGTTGCCGTGTTGAGTGTGTGTGGTGTTGTGTTTCTGGTGTCATGTGACGTGGGGTGTGTGTGTGTGTGTGTGATGTGTTTTGTATAGTGTGTGTGTAACGTGTTGTGTGTCGTGTGTGTTTGTGTCTGTCTGTGTGACGTGGTGTATGTCATGTGTGTGTTTGTGTGTGTTATGTGTTGTGTGTCGTGTTGTGTGTGTTGTGTTATGGGTATGTGTGTGAGACAGGTTGTGTGTCTTGTGTATGTGTGCATAAGATGTTTCTGCGTGTGTCGCGTGACATGCAACATGTGAGAAGCGTGCATGCGACATGTGTGTATCTATGCAACATTCAACGTGCAATGTGTTTCTGTGTGTGTCATGTTGTGTGTGTTTGTGTGTGTGAATCATTTTGTGTGTCGTGTTGTGTGTGTCATGATATGTGTTTGTGTGACGGGTTGTGTATCATGGTGTGTATGTGTGTATGACATGTTGTGTGTCATGTTGTGTGTGTGTTTGTGTCATCTAGAATGTTGTGTGAATTGTGTGTGTGGTGTTGTGTTTATGGTGACGTGACGTGGTGTGTGTGTGAGATGTGTTTTGTGAAGTGTTGCGTGTGTGTGTGTCATGTGTTTGTGTCTGTCTGTGTGACGTGTTGTGTGTTGTTGTGTGCCATGTTGAGTGTGTGTGTCGTGTTGTGTTTTTGGTGTCATGTGATTTGTTGTGTGTGACGTGGTGTGTGTGTGATGTATTGTGTGTCATGTTGTATGTGTTTCTGTCTGTCTGAGTGACGTGTTGTGTGTCATGTTGTGTCTGTCTATGTGAGGTGTTGTGTGACATGTGTGTGTTTGTGTGTGTGATGTGTTGTGTAGTGTTGTGTGTGTGTGTGTGAGACAGGTTGGGTGTCTTGTGTGAGTGCGCGTGAGATTTTTTGTGTGTGTGATGTGATGTGTGTTGTGCTGTGTGTGTTTGTCTGTGTGTGACATGTGTGTAGTGTTTTGTGTCTGTGTGACGTGCGGTGTGCTGTGTGTCTTTGTGGTGTGGTGTTGTATGTGTGATGGGTTGTGTGTCATGTTGTGTATGTGTGTTGTGTTGTGAGCCATTTTGTGTGCCGTGTTTGTCAGTCGTGTTCAGTGTGTGTGTGGTGTGTGTGTGGTATCATATGATGTGTTTTGTGTGATGCGGTGTGTGTAGTGTTGTGTGTGTGTCATCTTGTGTGTTGTGTGTGTGTGACATGTTGTGTGTTGCATTGTGTGTGTGTTGTGTGTCGTCTAGAGTGTTGTGTTGAGTGTGTGTGATGTGTTGTGTGTCATGGTGTGTGTGTGTCTGTGTGTGTCTGTGTGTCTGTGTGTGTCTGTGTGGGTGCGTGTGATGGGTTGTGTGTTGGATTGTGTGTCGGGTTGTGTTGTGTGCCGTTTTGTTTGTCGTGCTGTGTGTGTGATGTGTTGTGTGTCGTGTTGTTTGTTTTTGTGTGTGTGTGACATGTTGTTTGTAGTGTTTTGTGTCTGTGTGATGTGGTGTGTGTCGTATTGTGTGTGTGTTAATGTTTGTGAGTGTGACGTGTGACGTGCTGTGTGAGCGACGCACAACGTGTTGTGTGTGTGAAGTGTGACGTGCTGTGCGTATGACTTTCGATGTGTAACATGTTGTGAGTGTGATGTGTGACGTGTTGTGTGTGTGCATGCTATGTGTGATGTGCATCATGTGACATGCGGTGTGTTGTGTGTGTGCGTGCGACGTGTGATGTTTTGTATGTGTGATGTGCAACGCACATGTGTGTGTGACGTGCGACATGTTGTGTGTGCGTGCTACACGCGATGTGTTGTATGTGTGACATGCGACGTGCTTGTGTGCGTGTGATGTGCGACATTCTGTGTGTGCGTGTGATGTGAGACATGCAACATGTTGTGTGGGCTACGTTCGACATTTTGTGTGTATGAGTGCAATGTGCAATGTGTTGTGTGTGTGTGATGTGTGATGTGTTGTGTATGCATGTGCAACGTGTGATGAGCAATGTGCGATGTGTTGTGTGTGCGGCGTGTGGCGTGCAATGTGTTGTGTCTGTGTGTGTGACACACACCACATCACTCACAACATGTCTCATGACACCATAACCACACAACACACACACTGAACACGACACACAACACATCACACACACACAACACAACACACAGACACATCACACAACACATCACACACAAGACACACAACACATCACAAACACACTGAACACAACACTGGGTAACACACACAACACATCACACACACACACAAACATGTCTCACACACACATGTCTTGTGTGTCGTGTTGTGTGTTTGTATGATGTGCATGTGTGATGTGCGATGCATGATGTACTCTGTGTGTGATGTGCTGTGTGAGCATGCGACGTGCTGTGTGTGCTTGCGACGTGAGGCGTGCAATGTGCGACGTGTTGTGTTTGATACATTCGACGATTTGTGTGTATGAAGTGAAACGTGAGACGTGTTGTGTGTATGACATGCGACGTGCGACGTGTATGCATGTGCGACGTGCGATGTGTTGTGTGTGACGTGTGACTTTTGTGTGTGTGACATGCAATGTGTTTTGTGTGCGGCATGCGGGGTGCACGTGCGACGTGAGTCGTGTTGTCTCTGTGCGTGCGACACACACCACACAAATGGCACACAACACAACACACACACAACATGACACACATCACACACACAGCACAACACACAGACACACACAACACAACGCAACACAACACGTCACACACACACTGAATACTACACTCTAGACGAGAGACAACACATTCACACACACACAAACACATCTCACACACAGAGAAAGTGCTGTGTGTATGTGTGACATCTTGTGTGTGTGTGATATGCGACACACAATGTGCTGTGTGTTTGAAGTGTGACGTGCGATGTGCTGTGTGTGCGGCATGCAACATGCTGTGTGTGTATGAGCAACATGCGACGTGCGACATGTTGTGTGCGATGCACGATGCTTTGTGTGTGTGACATGCGATGTGCAACGTGTTGTGTGTGCGACGTGCGATGTGTTGTGTGTGACATGCGACATATTGTGTGTGTGACGTGCAACATGCGAAAAGCGACATGCTGTGCGTGCGTGCGAATTGTGATGTGCAGTGTGTGACATGCGGCATGTTGTGTTCAACGTCCGACCTCTGTGTGTGATGTGCGACGTGCAACATGTTCTCTGTGTGTATCTGTGTGGTGTGTTGTGTGTGTGTATGATCTGTTGTGTGTCGTGTTGTGTGTGTATTGTGTGCCATTTTGTGTGTTGTGTTAAGTGTGTGTGGTGTTGTGTGTGTGGTGTCATGTGATGTGGTGTGTGTACTGTTTTGTGTCTGTGAGATGGATTGTGTGTCGTGTTTTGTGTGTGTGTGAGAGATGTGTTTGTGTGTGTGAGACGTGTGACATGCAACATGCTGTGTGTGCGACATGCAACATGTTGTGCACGCAACGTGTGACGTGTTGTGGGTGCGACATTCGATGTTTTGTGTGTGTGAAGTGTGATGTGCGACATGTTGTGGGTCTGGGCCAGTCCCCTCAGTTGGAGTCTCAAGTCTTCAGTGTCCTTCTTGCTTGCAGTGTCGGTGGGTGAAGGAGAAAGGCCGAGCATGGGCCCCTGTGTTTGGGTTTAGTTTTTACACCCGGGAAGCACCAGTCCAGGCATGTCTGGGGGGAGTGGAAAGGGGAGGCATTGCTCAATCTCCCAGCAAGTGGAGCAATTCCCTTCTTGTGGCCTCATGCAGGTGAATCATTGAATGGGAGCTTCCTTGCTGGGCAATGGCTATTGATGGGTTGTTTCACACCCCACCCGGGGGTTGCTGACCTTCCTTGCTGGTACCTCTGGGGAAGCTAATTTTTAGCAGATTCCACAACTTACAGCATGTTTCAGTGAAAACCGGACAATTCTTGTCATTTCATAGGCATTGAGGAGACACAGATCTAGACAGAGAGAAGAGTGACTTTTGGCAGCTCCTCACCTTTCCCCTGATCCCTTGCATGGCAGGGTTTACGTGTAATATCACAATTCAATACAAGATGAGGAATATGAGGGTTACAGGGCACCTAGAGGAGTTGGATTTGATGTTTGCATTTTGCATAATGAAAGATAAGGGATAATCATGTCTTAAATGGATTGATGTATGATAGGATTTGACCATATTCTGCCAGCCACCCTTTCTGAGAGCAGGAAGGAACGGCCTCGTGTGCCATTGGTAAAGAGGCATCAGCCAGATTCTGATGTCTGAGAAAAGGCATCACAAATGTCCAGATGGTCAAGAAGAAGCAGCGAGAGACTTGGAAACAGCAGGAGACAATCAGAAAACATCCATTGTACATGTTAGCAGCATTGATGACCTCAGAGGCGAGGCAGGCACCCTGAATGCAAGACAATAAGAAGAGCCAAGGATGGGAAGCCAAGAAAACCACCAAATGATAACAACGGAAAACCCAGAGATTAATCCCATTTAAGGACTAACGATTACAGAATGACATTGCAAAATCCATAGACGGAGCATGGGATCGTGACCGACGGAGCCCAGCTCCTCGCTTGTGTTCAGTCTAACTGGCCATTAGATTGACAAGAGCTACAGGAAACTTGTAACTGTAAGACCATCTGCAGGACGCGTGTGTGTGTGTGATTAAATGCGTCTGCTTACAGTTGTATTTTCAATAAATGCTGTGTCTTGCCTTTTCCCCTGAAAAGATCCCATGTGCTTCTTATAAGCATAAGATACTCCCCCAAGGTATAGAGTGTCACAAACACATCCCATGACTCTGCCCCCAACAACTGGAACTAGGACATGAATGTGGAGGAAACAAGAAGAATTGTTTTAATGGTTTATTTACAGTAACTGGAAAGCAGGGAAGTAAAAGGAGCTGAGAAGGAGCATGCAGGACGTGTGTGTGATTAAATGCGTATGCTAAGAGTTGTATTTTCAAGAAATGCAGCCTATTGCCTTTTCCCCTGAAAAGATCCCATAAAAGGAGCTGAGAAGGAGCTTTCATAACCACAGCGTAGGGCAAGGAGACCCAGAGATTTTGAGAACAGTTTTCTTAATGGCACTAAAGTCACAGAAATGGCCAGGAAGTAACCCAAGGAATTAATGAATTACCATCTCACTTGAAGAAAAGGAGTACTTGTGGCACCTTAGAGACTAACAAATTTCTTTGAGCATAAGCTTTTGTGAGCTACAGCTCACTTCATTGGATGCATTCAGTGGAAAATACAGTGGGGAGATGTATATACATAGAGAACATGAAATAATGGGTGTTACCGTACACACTGTAAGGAGTGTGATTACTTAAGATGAGCTATTCAGCTAGGTCAGCAGAAGAATGGGGGGCGGGAGAGGGGGAACCTTTTGTAGTGATAATCAAGGTGGGCCATTTCCAGCAGTTGACAAGAAAGTCTGAGGAACGGGGGGTTGCTCCAACCCCTCAGTCAGAGACAAACACCTACAGGATCTCTATCAAGCGATCTTCAAACTGCAATACCCACCTGCTGAAGGGAATAATACTTTTCTGTGCACATTGGACTTGAAAAGTTGTCCCTCTTCGTCTGTACGCCAGAAGTGTCCATTTTAAATGAAAAGATGCATAATGACCCCCGGGATATTTCCCTATGATACACAGGGTCACAAACATGGTGGTGAAGAGGAGAGATTACTAAGTAATCACAGTGGGTTTCAGCCCCGTAGGATCACCTGGATGGATTTTTCCTTCCTTTAAAGAGGCAGAACCCAAACCCCATTCAGAACATGTGGGGAATCTTGCAGTAAATTCTTCCCACATGGTCCCCTTCGTAAAGCCCGTCTGTCAGAGCTTGCCTTAGCACAAGAAAATAACGCCACGCGGTGGTAAGCACACAAACAAGACTTTATTTACGACAGGGAAAAGGATTAGGTTAGGCTAGAGAAGCGGTGGATTAACAAAACTTTAACTCTGGAAATGCTCCAGTCTCCCAACAATTACAGCCATGAGGTAATCATAGAATCATAGAATATCAGGGTTGGAAGGGACCCCAGAAGGTCATCTAGTCCAACCCCCTGCTCAAAGCAGGACCAAGTCCCAGTTAAATCATCCCAGCCAGGGCTTTGTCAAGCCTGACCTTAAAAACCTCTAAGGAAGGAGATTCTACCACCTCCCTAGGTAACGCATTCCAGTGTTTCACCACCCTCTTAGTGAAAAAGTTTTTCCTAATATCCAATCTAAACCTCCCCCATTGCAACTTGAGACCATTACTCCTCGTTCTGTCATCTGCTACCATTGAGAACAGTCTAGAGCCATCCTCTTTGAAACCCCCTTTCAGGTAGTTGAAAGCAGCTATCAAATCCCCCCTCATTCTTCTCTTCACTGCAGACTAAACAATCCCAGCTCCCTCAGCCTCTCCTCATAAGTCATGTGCTCTAGACCCCTAATCATTTTTGTTGCCCTTCGTTGTACTCTTTCCAATTTATCCACATCCTTCCTGTAGTGTGGGGCCCAAAACTGGACACAGTACTCCAGATGAGGCCTCACCAGTGTCGAATAGAGGGGAACGATCACGTCCCTCGATCTGCTCGCTATGCCCCTACTTATACAACCCAAAATGCCATTGGCCTTCTTGGCAACAAGGGCACACTGCTGACTCATATCCAGCTTCTCGTCCACTGTCACCCCTAGGTCCTTTTCCGCAGAACTGCTGCCGAGCCATTCGGTCCCTAGTCTGTAGCGGTGCATTGGATTCTTCCATCCTAAGTGCAGGACCCTGCATTTATCCTTATTGAACCTCATTAGATTTCTTTTGGCCCAATCCTCCAATTTGTCTAGGTCCTTCTGTATCCTATCCCTCCCCTCCAGCGTATCTACCACTCCTCCCAGTTTAGTATCATCCGCAAATTTGCTGAGAGTGCAATCCACACCATCCTCCAGATCATTTATGAAGATATTGAACAAAACGGGCCCCAGGACCGACCCCTGGGGCACTCCACTTGACACCGGCTGCCAACTAGACATGGAGCCATTGATCACTACCCGTTGAGCCCGACAATCTAGCCAGCTTTCTACCCACCTTATAGTGCATTCATCCAGCCCATACTTCCTTAACTTGCTGACAAGAATGCTGTGGGAGACCGTGTCAAAAGCTTTGCTAAAGTCAAGAAACAATACATCCACTGCTTTCCCTTCATCCACAGAACCAGTAATCTCATCATAAAAGGCGATTAGATTAGTCAGGCATGACCTTCCCTTGGTGAATCCATGCTGACTGTTCCTGATCACTTTCCTCTCCTCTAAGTGCTTCAGGATTGATTCTTTGAGGACCTGCTCCATGATTTTTCCAGGGACTGAGGTGAGGCTGACCGGCCTGTAGTTCCCAGGATCCTCCTTCTTCCCTTTTTTAAAGATGGGCACTACATTAGCCTTTTTCCAGTCATCCGGGACTTCCCCCGTTCGCCACGAGTTTTCAAAGATAATGGCCAAGGGCTCTGCAATCACAGCCGCCAATTCCTTCAGCACTCTCGGATGCAATTCGTCCGGCCCCATGGACTTGTGCACGTCCAGCTTTTCTAAATAGTCCCTAACCACCTCTATCTCTACAGAGGGCTGGCCATCTCTTCCCCATTTTGTGTTGCCCAGCACAGCAGTCTGGGAGCTGACCTTGTTAGTGAAAACAGAGGCAAAAAAAGCATTGAGTACATTAGCTTTTTCCACATCCTCTGTCACTAGCTTGCCTCCCTCATTCAGTAAGGGGCCCACACTTTCCTTGGCTTTCTTCTTGTTGCCAACATACCTGAAGAAACCCTTCTTGTTACTCTTGATAATATTGATAATATTGATGTTCTCTCTCCCTTCTCTTGCAGGGACAGCGATGGACGGCTGCTGCTCTCTTGACATTGGACGTCAGGGAGGGACTTCATGATGGACACAGGAATGGGTGAGTAGACCTAACTAAAAACCCTCCCTATCCCTCTTTGCGTCATCTCTGCCTGGATGTTAGACCCTATCTACGTGGATTCAATCCGTGCATGGGAGTGTGCTTCCCAACCCAAACTAATATAGCAAATGGCAAAAGGTCACCAGATTCTTTTCCCAAGTCCAAGATGGCCACCTGACAGATAACCCAAAAGGTACATGCCTTTCTTCCCTTCTTTTACGAAAGTTTGGCAGGGGCAACCAGCATTTTACACACCCGGAGACTGGATTTGACCAATCGGGGGACGTTGCGGGGCAGTGTGACCCATCCAGAAGGGGGTTGTATATGCCCTCTGAGAACTCCTCCCTGTGTCCTCTACCCATTGAAGTGGGCGTCAGCCCCATAGGATCCCCCCGAGAGGGGATTTGACCAAATAAGGGAAGTGCCACAGTGGAGTGAGCTGCACGCAACAGGATCCCATGGTCCCTCTAAAACGTCCCCACACCACCCTCTAGCAGTTGGCGAGGGTTTCACTCCCACCTTAGGCCATCTCAGAAGGGAAATGTGTACCAATCCAGAAGAGGTCTAGGCCACGATTTCTTCAAAAGACATCCTTGGAACGAGACGAGCTCTTCCATGCAGTGTTGTGTTGCGACTTCCAGCCACGATGCTGCCAGCCACGCAAACATGGAGCTCCAGAGATCGGCGGCTTCTGGCCTAGACCTTCGGGCACTGCCTATTCTGATCATTACGTTTCCCTTCTGGGATGGCCTAAAGGGCGTGTGCAAAACTCTGACCGATTAGTAGAGGACGATAGGGGGATTTCATGGAGGGGTGATGGGCCCCTCTTGCAGGGAGGTCACCCCACCACGGCACTTACCCTATCTGGTGAAATCTCCTCTCTGGTTGGTCCTAAGGGGCTGAGGCCCACTCGAAGTGGGAGGAGTTCTCGGAGGGGTCAGATGACCCACTTCCGGAGGGGTAACTCTTCCCCAGAACTTTCCCCAATTGCTCAAATACATTCCTGAGGCAGATGGATGGAGATAAAACACCCCCAGATTGGTAGAGGAGTGGGAGCAGGTCTTAGAGGGGTCGCATGCTACTCCTTGCTTCTACTCCTGTTTGCATCTTGACCCCAAAAGTCTTATGTCATGGGGTCAGTCTCACGGTGACAGATGAGCGATGCCTTAGGGGTGAAGAGGCGAGGTCCCATGGTTGAAATCAAATAACTGCCCTTAGCCTCAAGGTGGTTTGCCCTAATGGCCAGTGTCAAAATGGCCGCCCTCTCCATCGGGGCTGTGTCACCCAACGCCCAGAGTCCGTGCGGCTGTGCTGTCTCTCACGCCTGTGTGGCTCAATGGCAACAGACAATATGGCTACTCTCTCCCTCAGTGCTGTGTGGCCCAACGGCCAGAGTCAATATAGCTGCCCTTCAGTGCAGGGCTGCTTGGCTGAGAGTTCAGAGGCAAGATGGTTGCCCCTCCTCTTGGGGCTGTGCAGTCTAGTGGCACAATGGAGAGGTGGGCAGCCATCCAAGGATGGATGGCGGCCAGGGCAGGGAGACCCAGGCTCTCGTTACTCCACTGGGTCCTAACCCAGGGCCTCGTCCGTGGCCAATGTTTTTGCCATTGAGTCAGTGGGGATGCAACACTGGGCATGACAATGGCTAGTTCACCCAGGTTACATCCTAGGAGATGTCTCTAGGCCATGGGCTGGGGGTCTCTGGGTTCCCAGCGTGGGAAACTCGCAGAGACTCCGATCTCCCTTGCATGTCTGCAGGCACCCAGGGATGCGGCTGGGTCTCAGCGCCTCAGGGCTCTGCAGTGAGGGGCTTCAGCTGCTTCTGGACTGGAGCCTACAGTGTGCATCCTCCATTTTCAGCGGTCTGCCTAGCGTGAGCTGAGCTGCTCCCTTTCACACTGGTTCTCCAGTGCTGGTTCTCCCAGCATGCCGGGCTGGGGAGGGGCTTGGCTTTCTCCACCTAGACTATGGGGTTATGTGTGGCTGGTACAGCCCGGCACATGCTGCTCTGCCTCTTCTGTCTCCTCCTTCCCATGCAACAGCTGCTTTGCCGTCTCACAAGAGATGGGATCAGTGGTGGGCTCTGTTGGCTCCTGTTGGCCTCTAGATGTCTGGAAGAGGGAGAAAGGGCAGGAACACAAATGAGAAGAACAAAACCTTCAGGCAGGGTAGTTTTCCATGGCACAACCCCACCCCACTTTGCTAATGCTCATTTGCAACTTCCCTAAGAGCTGGCATTTCTTAAAGAGAGCACCCAACCCCCGGCATCCTCCGCTACCCTGTGGGCTGGCAATGGTTAAGGGGAGTCTGGGAGAATTTCTCCTCTCTCCACCTGGCTCTGATGAGTGAGGGAATCACAGGCGAGAAGCTGTGTGAATGTAGGGCTCTGTGCAGTGGGATGAGATGTCCTACATGGAGCCCAAAGGTGGGGTTGTCCTGCCTCTGCAATAACTACCTTCTAGTGAGAGAGATTTCAGAGATCAGCTCCAGGGTTCTGCCCTGTAACAGTGTGTGGGAATGGGGCAGAAGTGGGGCAATGGTGCACTCAGGAAAGGAGTAGGGCTAAGGGGGGTCCGGGCTGCAACCACTAAACCCCTGTGTGCTGCGTTCCGGCCGGGCCGGCTCTGCCTGGCTGGGATGGGGGCGAGGCGGCTCCGCGCGCTGCCATTCCTCTCTCCCCCCAGCCACGTTGCCACGACGAGCACTGCACTGGGAACCTCGGTCCTGGGGGCTGATCTTGCCTGTAGGCTCTGCCCCCCCGCAGCTCCCATTGTCCGGGAATCGTTAATCCGGCCCTTGCCCTACTCCCCAGCCTGTTCCAATCCTGCTCTTGACTCCTGACTCCGGCTCCAACCCTTGGCTCCCCTCAGCTCGACCTCCACCACTCTGACCACTAGGCCCCAGCGCCACTGCTCCAACCACTGGGCCCAACCAGCCGTGCTTTGGCTTCTGACACCAGCTATATGTAGGAGTCGTTCACCTCACTGCTTCCCATGTGTATGGCCCTGCCTTGGTCAGCGCTGGTTTTCATCTGCCATTGTGCTGCTCAGTGACCTGGCTTTCTTAGATCCCTTTGAACTTCTTCAACGTCTTCTCTAGGCCCGACTAATCTACATAATTTTGGGTCATCTGCTGATAACCACCTCGTTGTTCAGCCCCGGTTCTGAACATAAGAAAGGCCACACTGGGTCAGACCAAAGGTCCATCTAGCCCAGTATCCTGTCTCCCGACAGTGGCCAATGCCAGGTGCCCCAGAGGCAATGAACGGACAGGCAATCATCTCGTGATCAATCCCCTGTCACCCATTCCCAGCTTCTGTCAAACAGAAGTTAGGGACACCAAAAAGTTGAGAAGCGTCTGTTGTATTTACCATAGCAGGACAAAGAGCTCTTCTGTGTCGGTCCCGGTTCCCTAGTGAATGCAGAACCCGACATGAGATTTCCAAGCTTCTGCAACCATTTATAATGTCTGCTGATGATGTACCATGTGGTCCTGTCCGATTTCAAAGGCGGGGGGGCTTCAGGAGGGCGCCCGCGCCGCAACTGGTATCCGGGGGGGCGCAGGGGAACCGCTCCCCACCCCAGCTCACCTCTGCCACCTCGGACTGAGCGGGAAGCCGCCGCCTGCTTCTCAGCCCTCTCCAGCTTCCCGCCAAAACAGCTGATTCACGGGAAGCCGGGGGAGGCGCAAAGAAGCAGAGCAGGGCAGTGGGTTCAGGGGAGGAGGCGGAGCGGAGGCGAGGTGAGCTGGGGCTGGGGGCGGGGCAGGGAGCTGCCAGTGTGGGCTCTGCATCCACCAAATTCTCCCCATGGGTGCTCCAGCCCCGGAGCACCCGGGGAATCCGTGCCTATGGTGCCACTTTTGATGTGATCGGTGGGGGGAGTGGCCGCTCCCCCTACTCCCCCCCGCTACGGTCCCCCGCTCCTAGGAGCCAAAGGGACCTGCTGGATGCTTCCTGGGAGCTGCCCCAGGTAAGCACTGCCAAGACTCCCCACCTCGCCCCCTGGCAGTTGCCTCTTGCTCTTAGGGATGGGGTGGGAACCCATTACGGTGCCCACGAGACCCTCCTGCCCAATTCTGGGGGCAGTCAGGGGACAGGGGAGGGGGGTGGATGGGACAGGAGTCCCAGGGAGGCAGGGAGGGCAATGACCCCCTCGTGGGGTGACGAGGGACCCTGTTGTTAAAATTTTGGCAGCTCATCACTGTCGGGCACTAAATGGATTCCAGAGCCTGAGGTACCCATCACTGTCCCAGGAGACGGCCCTGATGTCTGAGGCTTGTAGAGTGACTTGTGTGGGTATTCCTCACATGCTCCTCGCGAACCATGTGGATTGAATCCTCACCTGTAAGATCCACTTCGACTTTGTGTGTAGTCTCCTGCAGCTTCTCCTCCTTTGCCTTCACCTGGGTCTCAGCTGCTTTCTTCTTCAGGGACAAGTGCGTCCACCTTCTTGGAGAGGAAGCTGTTCTCTCCTCATTGCTCTCTGCCATCGAGTTGTGGGATTGGCAACAGACACAGAGTCTTTTCATGCCTGACAGGATGGTCCATGAGCATTTTCTTCTCTGAGGCTTCTCTGGCAAGGCCTGTTCTTGGGGGCTGAGGCTAGAGCAGGCCTCAATTGCTGCAGGTTGGACGAGCACTTTGTGCAGGTGGATCTCTCTGTGCTCCCTAGAGGCGAATCTTTGGAAAAAGGAACAAAGCCTGGAATAGAAAGAAGGAGGAAATGGGTTTTTCTGTCATTCTCCAAAGGAAGGGAATTAGTTTGCCCAGGATTCCCAGATCCACGAGAGTGGTCTTTTGAAGCCATCTGCTCCTGTAATAGCCAGGACTGGTTCCTACAACCAAGAACATGAGCAACACAAGACCGCCCATCCTGGGTCAAACCAAAGGTCCATTTAGCCCAGTATGCTGTCTTCTGACAGTAGCCAGTGCTGAGTGCTCCAGAAGGAATGAACAGAGAATCATCAAGCGATCCATTCCTGTTGCTCATTCCTGGCACATGGCAAACAGAGGCTAGGGACACCATCCCTACCCATTCTGGCTAATAGCCATTCATGGACTTCTCCTGCTAGCTCATTTTTGAACTCTATTCTAGTCTTGGCCTTCACAACATCCTCCAGCAAAGAGTTCCACAGGTTAACAGTGTGTTGTGTGAAAAAATATTCCCTTTGGTTTGTTTGAAACCTGCTGCTTATTAACAAAGACGCCAAAGGGGGCACTAGGATGTGAACCAAGGACCACTTGATCTGCAGTCAAACATTTGACTGCTGAACTCTACCCTCATGATTAGACCTGGCTGAAGGTGAAGACACATGGGACCATGGTGAAAGAGGAATTCTTCTGGGGAAGTTCTCAGGCCTGTGTTCTGCAGGAGGTCAGACTAGATAATGAGGGCTGGCCTTAGGGCCTTTGAAACGATGATTTTATGAACCTAAAGTTGCCTTTAATTGCTATTGTGAAGCTTGCTGCTCCTGTCCAAGAGGAGATGCTTTGTCTGTGATTTTCTTGCGGAGAGGCATGAGGAGCCCTGTTCCCCCTTTCTCATAACCTTTCTTGGACAGAGCACGTCACAGGTGCTCCCCTTTTGTTCTCTAACAGGAAACCTCCATCCACCATATCTGTAATTCCTCCTGATGCTGGCTACATTTCCTAGCCTGACTCTCACCCCATAGATCTCATGCCTCCACTGCCAATGGACGGACATGGAAAGAGCAAAGATTAATTGCTATGTTCTCTGGTCATTGCCTGGGCCTAGTTGCAAAAATGCTTCCTTCTTAACCCCACTCCTTTGTGCACAGAATGTTGGGCCTCTGGGAAGAGATAGGGGCAAGCAGAAAACCAAGAAAGCTCTGTTCCCAGAGAAGCCAGGAAAAGAAGAAAAGATTGTCATCTAGAAGGTTTGAGGATCTGGAAGGATGAATTAGCAGCTGCAAATATGTTGACTTCTTCTCAACTATTTGAAAATCTGGAATGTATAAGCATGGGGAAAAGAATCAGTAAACTTTAAATGAAGAATTACCCATATTATTTACTACATCCAGGCAGAAGTTAGGCCTCCAAAACAATGACAAAGAAATCACACCCAGACCCATGACAAATGTAGGCGACAGTTGATTGACACCCCTTTCCTGGAAAGGAATTGCAGGAGGGAATCTCTTTTCTATAGCCCAAGGGAGTAGAGTAGAATTTGTAGAGAGTTATGAAATGTATCACCATGAGATTTTCTCTGAGAAAACTACCAAGATGACAGCCAGGGGATGGGAGTGAAGCTGTGTCACTTTCAATATCTTAAGATTCATTTCTTCTGCATTATTTCAGCTCATTTATGTGTATTTCAATCATGTAAATTCTGAGATTCATATTGTCTCAATACACATACCTTTGACAGTCATTACATGAGACAAAGGGTTTATATTGACAATTTGAAGGCAAGGAGTGCATTAGGGGCAACTCCAAGGGAAATACCATTGATGGAGATATCAATCTAAATTCGACACAAGTTTTGTTATCTTCCCTTTCGCTTATATCCATGGAAATTCACCCCGACTAGTCTGCTGAAAGATAAAAGAATCTAAATCTTCAGGTAGTTGAAAGCTGCTCTCAAATCCCCCCGCACTCTTCAGCAGGCTAAATCAGGCCAGTTCCCTCAGCCTCTCCTCATCCGTCATGTGCCCCAGCCCCCTAATCATTTTTGTTGCTCCACTGGACTCTCTCCAATTTGTCCACATGCTTTCTGTAATGGGGGGTGGAATTGGGACACAAGACTCTAGATTTTGGCCTCACCAGTGCCGAAGAGAGGGAAAGAATCACTTCCCTCGATCTGCTGGCAATGCTCCTACTAATGCAGCCCAATGTGCCGTTAGCCTTCTTGGCAACAAGGGCTCACTGCTGACTCATCTCCAGCTTCTCATGCACTATCATCCCCAGGTCCCTTTCTGCAGAATTGCCGCCTAGCCAGTCGGTCCCCTGCCTCTGGCAGTGCATGGGATTCTTCTCTCCTAAGTGCAGGACTCAGCACTTGTCCCTTGTCACTTGTCCCCTCATTTATGTGTATTTCAATCATGTAAATTCTGAGATTCATATTGTCTCAATATTGTCTCATATTGTCTCAACATACCTTTGGCAGTCATTACATGAGACAAAGGGTTTATATTGACAATTTGAAGGCAAGGAGTGCATTAGGGGCAACTCCAAGGGAAATACCATTGATGGAGATATCAATCTAAATTCAACAGAAGTTTTGTTATCTTCCCTTTCGCTTATATCCATGGAAATTCACCCCGACTAGTCTGCTGAAAGATAAAAGCATCTAAATCTGCCTCCAAAGAACCTGAAAGGCTGAGGCAGAAGGAGGACTGAGAGATGCCCACATTCAAATCAATACAGAACGTTGAGACCTGACTGTTGCAACACGAGTCCCCACCCGACCCGAGGAGAAGGAGGCACCGACCTGTCATGTGCGATCTAATGAGCAGGGAAAGAATCTGGGAATTATCTTCTGTAAAAACTCACCCTTTTTTTCCTCGAACACCTGTGGAAATAGCTGATTCTAGAAGTTGTTGAGAGAGGGATCGTCCGCGTCTCTCAGCAGCTCCTCGGGTCACCAGCCGTTGTCAACCAGGCCAGTTGGCAGACTGAAGGCAGGGCAAGAATGCTGACGCCCAACACTCTTTGCTGTTGGCATCCGTGACATCACAATCAGCCAGTGCATGAACACCCAGAGACTCCCCACCCAGAGAGACACGCACCCAGAAAAGTTCGTAACATGAACAACACCCAAATCTCTAGGCATTTTGATTTGGGGGAGGGGGATCATAGGAGCCAACTGCATGGGTGCTCAGGGCCTGGAGCACCCAGGAAGGAAAATTAGTCGGTGCTTAGCACCCACTGGCAGCCAAGCTCTGCCCTCCCCAGAGTTCGTCTCGCCCACCGGCGGCCCCACTGAGCAACTCCCCACTCTCCCTCCCAGCACTTCCTGCAAAACAGCTGTTTCATGGAATTCAGGATGCTCCGGGAGGGTCGGTTAAGAGTGGGGACATGGCATACTTGGCGGAGGAGATGGGGAAGAGGTGGGGTGGGGGTTTGTGAGAAGCGGTGGGATAAAAGCAGGGTGGGGTGGAGCAGGGGCAGGAAGAGAGGGGGGAGGGTTTAGAGAAAGGGGTTGATTTGGGGGTGGGGCAGAGCATGGGGGGAAAAGTGGGTCAGTGCTTGGGGGAAGGGGTGGAGTGGGGACGGGGCCTGGGGCAGAGCGGGAGTTGAGCGCCCCCTGGCCAGAGGGGAAGTCATAGCAGATTAAAGTTGGAAGAGACCTCAGGAGGGCATCTAGTCCAACCCCCTGCTCATGGCAGGACCAATGCTAACTAAATCATCCCAGGCAGGGCTTCGTTAAACTGGGCCTAAAAACATCTAAGTAGGGAGATTCCACCATCTCCCTAGATAACCCGTTCCAGTGCTTCACCACCCTCTTAATGAACCTAGATCTCCCCCATTGCAACTTGAGACCATTGCTCCTTGTTCTGTCTTCTGCCACCACTGAGAACAGCCTAACTCCATCCTCTTGGAACCCCCCCTTCAGGTAGTTGAAAGCTGCTCTCAAATCCCCCCGCACTCTTCTCTTCAGCAGGCTAAATCAGGCCAGTTCCCTCAGCCTCTCCTCATCCGTCATGTGCCCCAGCCCCCTAATCATTTTTGTTGCTCCGCTGGACTCTCTCCAATTTGTCCACATGCTTTCTGTAATGGGGGGTGGAATTGAGACACAAGACTCTAGATTTTGGCCTCACCAGTGCCGAAGAGAGGGAAAGAATCACTTCCCTCAATCTGCTGGCAATGCTCCTACTAATGCAGCCGAATGTGCCGTTAGCCTTCTTGGCAACAAGGGCTCACTGCTGACTCATCTCCAGCTTCTCATGCACTGTCATCCCCAGGTCCCTTTCTGCAGAATTGCCGCCTAGCCAGTCGGTCCCCTGCCTCTGGCAGTGCATGGGATTCTTCTCTCCTAAGTGCAGGACTCAGCACTTGTCCCTTGTTGAACCTCATCAGATTTCTTTTGGCCCAATCCTCTAATTTGTCTAGGTCACTCTGAACCCTATCCCCACCCTCCAGCGTATCTACCTCTCCCCCCAGCTTAGTGTCATCTGCGAAGTTGCTGAGGATGCAATCCATCAAACTCCCTAGTCGCTTCCCCTTCCTGTGTCTTCACTGTCTGCAGGAACCCACCAACATTTCCTCAGGATCCCTTCCCGAACCAGCTCTGCTTCCTCCATTTCCCTTCCTGGGCAGGCTGGGGGAATCCGGAGTGACACGTGGGTGTTGTTCTGCAGCCTGTCAGCAGGGCTGGGGGGGTTCAGAATAGACTTTAGTTCATTTCACATCACGATTCTCACTGACTCTTTCTCTGCAGAGATGTTCTAGACTCTCACGCTGGCATTTAAAAGTGAAACGGAAGCAAAATGTCAACATGGCTGTCTTGGAAATGAGTTTTGGCACAAGAAGTATTTCTGATATCTTTGCATTCCCCTTGCACCTGCAATGCACAGTCCATGCACAGAGGGGCCTTATAAGCCACCGAATGCCTGGCAAATCTTCAAAGGAATGGAAAGAAGATGAGAAAAGATGTGGCTGTTGAAATTGCGGTTTTCTCTCAGCAGAGGGCCCTGTAGGGCACAAGGGTGGAGAAGAGGTTTCCCGAAGTGGTGTGAAAGTCTCATAAGTGAACAGAATGAGATGGAAAGGGAGAACCTGGCCTAGAAAAGTGAGATGATGCATCTGGTGCAGATGCAAACAGCTGTGTGGGAGAACATTCTGTTGGCAAAATCATGACTAGCTGCCCAATTGAGCCATGTTCTGCACCCAGGGGAGAACACAGGATAGTGCAATCTCCATTGACACCATCCCCTCCCTAGTAGCAGGGCTTTGCCCCTGCTATTCCACCTGCTATTCCACCCCCAGGAAAAGCAAAGGGTGAGCTGATGGTCCCTCTATGACTAGCTCCTAGCACCCAACTTTCATGAATGTCGGAACCCAGCAGCACACACAGAGGTGCATTGAGCACTTGGGCTATGCTCAGCTTCCACTCCATTGTTCCTACCTTTGTACCATGTTATTGGGTAACTTGTTTTAATCTATTGGAGCTACTTTATTTTTTTAAATGTCCAACTCTACTAAAAAAAAGTCCGTCTGGAATATTCCCACCAATATGTAATATTCGCAGGAGCAATTCCTAATAAAATCAAAACTGCAACACATTTCAGTCATTTCTTTCTTACAGCACCTTCATTTCCCACCCTTCCAGCTTGCTAGGATCACCGCACCTTCATGCCCCTATTTCCTTTACTGTGGCATCTTCTCTGCCAGTTCCACATGTTCCAGAAAATCTCTTCCCATCTGCCACCCACCCATCAGCACAGATCTCCCCCAAAGCACCTGGCACAGAGCTGTCAATCTGCAGCTACTCAGCATATAGTCCAATGGCTGCTCTCTCCTCTCTATTGACTAGAAACCTGACCAAGTGCCTTCGCCCTTTGCTACAAACCAAGTCTGTGGATTTATTGGGCAGTTTGATCGGAGCCTGCTCGGCTGTTTGGCCAGAGTCAGTACAGCCTGCAGAAAGAACACACACATGCAGCCGGACTTCTGACCACACCTCCCATGGCATCAGGACAAGCTACCCTGATTTGAGCTCTGGGTGAGGGAGAGTCTGATTACGAATGAAGTTGCAAAGCATCAGCAGTACCCAGTGCATTTTGCTCTGCCCTTGTGGCTGGGGGCTTTAGTAGCTGCTGTTTAACATCACCCCAGAAATCCTTTAGGAGTGGAAAGCATTTCATCAGCATCATCTGCTATGACCACAATATCCAGCTATTTCCCAAATACTAAACAGAAATAGTTATTGAAGACTTCTGCTTTCTCCGCATTATTTTTGACAATTCTACCATCTCCATCTAATAATGGACCACCATCATTTTTAGAATTCCTTATGTTCTTAATAGTCTTTAAAAAACCCTTCATAACTCCTCTGTATCATCCCTAACTCTGCTGGCCATAGAGTTCTCCTGGTGTTTCTGTCCTTCCCTTTTCACTTTTCTATTGTTTTTGGCTGCTGATTTGTTTGTATAACTATCGATTCTCACTTTTGCATTTGACAGGTGGATGGATTGACTGGTTTTACACAGCTGCCTTCAACCTATTTGGTTTAACCCAGCGTGCCCTCTCATTCACAGCCACACAATCACAGTTGGGGGCATTCACTAACGTGTTCTTAAACAATGTCCAATTCTCATTCACACTTTTCTATTTCAATTCTTCTGCCCAGTTGATTTGACTCAAATAATTTTCAGGTTCATGTAACTGGCCTCCTAAAAGCACCAAGTATGCATATATATGACTGGTCTGGACTTGGTTTATTTGCAGATAAGCCCTGGTCTACACTAGGCATTGAGGTCGAATTTAGCAGCATTAAATCGATGTAACCCTGCACCCGTCCACATGACGAAGGCCTTTTTTTCCACTTAAAGGGCTCTTAAAATCGATTTCCTTACTCCACCCCCGAAAAGGGGATTAGCGCTGAAATCGGTTTTGCTGGGTCGAATCTGGGGTACTGTGGACGCAATTAGATGGTATTGGCCTCCGGGAGCTATCCCAGAGTGCTCCATTGTGACCGCTCTGAACAGCACTATCAACTCAGATGCACTGACCAGGTAGACAGGAAAAGGCCCTCGAACTTTTGAATTTCAATTTCCTGTTTGGCCAGTGTGGCAAGCTGCAGGTAACCATGCAGAGCTCATCAGCAGAGGTGACCATGATGGAGTCCCAGAATCGCAAAAGAGCTCCAGCATGGACTGAACGGGAGGTACGGGATCTGATCGCTGTATGGGGAGAGGAATCCATGCTATCAGAACTCCGTTCCAGTTTTCGAAATGCCAAAACATTTTTCAAAATCTCCCAGGACATGAAGGACAGAGGCCATAACAGGGATCCGAAGCAGTGCCGCGTGAAACTTAAGGAGCTGAGGCAAGCCTACCAGAAAACCAGAGAGGTGAATGGCCACTCCGGGTCAGAGCCCCAAACATGCCGATTCTATGATGAGCTGCATGCCATTTTAGGGGGTTCAGCCACCACTACCCCAGCCATGTTGTTTGACTCCTTCAATGGAGATGGAGGCAACACGGAAGCAGGTTTTGGGGACGAGGAAGACGATGATGAGGAGGTTGTAGATAGCTCACAGCAAACAAGCGGAGAAACTGGTTTTCCCGACAGCCAGGAACTGTTTCTCACCCTGGACCTGGAGCCAGTACCCCCGAACCCATCCAAGGCTGCCTCCCGGACCCACCAGGTGGAGAAGAGACCTCTGGTGAATATACCTTTTAAAATACTATACAAGGTTTAAAAGCCAGCATGTTTAATGATTAATTTGCCCTGGCATTCATGGCTTTCCTGGATATACTCCCAAAGCCTTTGCAAAAGGTTTCTGGGGAGGGCAGCCTTATTCCATCCACCATGGTAGGACACTTTACCACTCCAGGCTAGTAGCACGTACTCGGGAATCATTGTAGAACAAAGCATTTCAGTGTATGTTTGCTGGCATTCAAACAACATCCGTTCTTTATCTCTCTATGTTATCCTCAGGAGAGTGATATCATTCATGGTCACCTGGTTGAAATAGGGTGCTTTTCTTAAGGGGACATCCAGAGGTGCCCATTCCTGCTGGGCTGTTTGCCTATGGCTGAACAGAAATGTTCCCTGCTGTTAGCCACGCGGTGTGGGGAAGCAAAATGCGACCTTGTAACGAAAGCACATGTGCTATGTATGTAATGTTAAAAGCAAGGTTTACCATGAAAGAGTGTACCCATTGTTCTATAAAATGTGTCTTTTTAAATACCACTGTCCCTTTTTTTTTCTCCACCAGCTGCAAATAACTGGCTATATAAGAAACTGCTTTCACTGTCCCCAGCTAAAATCTGATAATTGGCAATGACACCACTTATTTGCTCAAGAGTATAAAAAATAATCTCTTAACAGGTTCATTGTTAATAGCTACCTGACCAAGCTGGAGCTGACCAATATTGTTCTAAGCACTCCTGGGTTTATCCTTTTTGTAATTATCTTGATCAAATGCTTATCAATGTTTTGTTCCTGTTTGTGTAGTAAACTGCTTATTATTTAGGCTTTTTAGGCATGTTTAGAGCAATTGTATAAATACAGTTCAGCCTTTGTATTTAATAAAGGAATTTATGGTGAAATTAGTGTTATAGTAATACCTTGCATAAATAAGAAGAATTCCAACATCTTCCTTTCTCTAAAATCTTGTGGAAACTAGATGAGTGAAGTTTCAGGCATTTCCCAGAGCACTGCAGTTGGTGTTGATAATGTCAGCACAAAGCAGTTAGCAAACTTTGCATCCTTTATTGCTTTTTCTAACAGAGAGGAAGCATTTTAATGAGGAGAATATCCATGACTAGTGCACATTCACTTCCCATTTTTAGTTTGATTTTTGATCAAGTCCCCTTTGTCTTTTAGGGACAGTGATTCATACCAGGGTTTCCTGGGCTTCCTTTTCTTTTTTCCTCATTTTGTGCACTTAAATAAATCTTTCTTTCCCAGCAACTGGCAGCTGCCAGGAAGATAGCTTTCTGCAAAAAATGCAGCACTCTCAGTCATGCAGGGAGGGAACCAGAAGGCTAAAAGAGAAGCCTGCTGGTCTCAGGAGCTCACTCTCCCATTTCTCTCCACATTTGTCACTTGAGGAATAAACCTGGTCATTTCCAAGGCACAGTTGCAATGAAACAGATGCCCAAACCCACCATACCTATAGTTATGCTAATGGGTGTTAAAGACAGAGATAGATAATTGCACCCTTAAAGCGATCTATTTTTAAAGTTTTATATTGTGATTTCGATGTTATTGATGTGAATGAATTTAAGTTTGTAGTTCTAATACATTCACTTTTGCCTTTTAGCTTTAAAAGTCAGATGGACACTGGGCTCCTGCTGCTAACACTAAAGGAAGTCTAGGAAATAAATAAATAAATACTAATTAATGCAGGGCAGCTGCAGAACTCCATGGGCGGACAGATTAGGTTCCAGCACTTGCCAGCTGACATCCTGCATGTTTTGAAGATAATGGCTGGGAGGACAGAAACACTGGATACAATGTTAAACAGTATAGACAGCAAATGATTTAGGAATGAAAGTTAGATTGTTCCATTTTGCAGGACATCTTGCAATTTTGAACAAAATGGATCAAAACCCAAAGAATTCAACATTTCCCACAAAACAAAATTCTGGGGGGGAAATCATTTTGGATCAAGCAAAATGTTTCAAAACATTTTGCTCCAATTTAGACTTAAAAAAAATAGTATGAAATACAATTAATTGCTAAACGAAAAATTGAAATGTTCTATTCCAAAAATGTCAAATGGGACAGTTGCTACAATATCAGTTATATGCATGGGTAGCATTTGTCTACAGTGTTTTTTAATCATGTAAAAAGAATGGAAAAAATGCACCAAGACAAATCAACTGTATCATCTTTGATTATAACAGCCAAAGCAGAGTCCCCACCATCGGTGATGTTCACAGCTTAGAAAGGGTAATTGAAGAACTTCTTCTACCTCTGAAGGCACCTGCTATAATTGATAGACATGCACCATACAGGAATTCTTAAGAATCTTAAGACCACTACTGGTCTTCATGGTCCACACATGAAGCTCTAACACTACCACAAGAGGAGCAGAAGAAATTCCTCTTTTCTGATATAGCTGATCCCAATGGCCAAAAAAAAAGCTCTAGTTCTGTGATATGTGTGTGGCTGCAGGTGACCCCCACACTGCTCTGTGGGTGTGTGTTTTCAGAAGTTCTTCTTTGTTTTTTCCTGTTACTGACGCCAGCAGCTGAATCTATAGATTTCCCTTCCACTTCTTTGTGGTCATATCTCAAACACAGATAAGCCTTGGCAGGGTGTTTAGGTGCAACCCGTGCAGTGTCGGAGGAAGAAGGGTCACGGAGACAATGGAGGGACTTCTCTCTATTCAGTTGCTTTGGCTTCTCCTTTCTTTTCACTCCACCATAGGTAGGTACCTGCTTTAGTTCTTAGACAAACTGACCCTAAAGGATTGTAATTTGGTGTCCAATAGGTTTTAGTGATTTTTTTTTTTTTTTTGCTTTCAGTCACCAATGATGTAAAAAGTAAGAACTGTCTTCTCATAGAAAGAAAATTAAACTAAAGTTGTGTCTGTCTCCTGTAGATAAGTACCAGAGAGAAAGGTACTTCAATAATTAGGGACTGTTCTCACTCAATCTGCATATTGTATAAAATATCTTGCTCCTGGAGCACTGTGAGCCCGGAACTGTTTATTAGCAGACCCAATGACTCCAGAATTACCACTCAAGTAAAAGCATTAGGGCCAGATTCTTTTCTCAGTACAAGACAGAAGAATGAGGAAGGCCTAGGGACTGCTCTGACTTAGACCACC
Organism: Dermochelys coriacea; assembly: GCF_009764565.3. Classification (NCBI taxonomy): domain Eukaryota; kingdom Metazoa; phylum Chordata; order Testudines; family Dermochelyidae; genus Dermochelys; species Dermochelys coriacea. The sequence continues at coordinate 778,442 of NC_050071.1, read as the reverse complement.
TGGGAAATGGTGCTCTGACTTAGACCACCCGGGAAATGGCAGTGCGTAGCTGTACTCCAGCAGGTCTCCTTTCATCCCCTAAATGCTCCCCACACCAAAAGTTGGTGTAGGAACCAGGTACACTGGCTTTATACCAGCTGAGAGCTCTTCTTCTCTGGGAGAATTCTGAGCAGGGCAGTTAGCATCAGACTCTGGCCACTCTGTACTCCCTGAGCTGAGTGGCCAGAAAAGGAGCAGACTGGGGGAAGAGAGTCTGGCCTTAAAGGAGGGAGGCCTTTGGCTGGTTTTTCTCACTCCAACTCTTTCCCCCAACTGCAAAATTCTTCCTATATGCCCCTCTCTGACCAACACTAAACCATCCTATCGGAAACTTCCCAACCTCCTATCCTGAGTCAAATGTCTGTCTTTTCAGTTTGAAAATCTAGTTACCCTACTCTCTGGGCAATGACTGGGGAGGGAAAGGGGCAGCAGTGGGCGTGAGGGAGATCCACTGACTGGGTACAGGAAGGATGGGTGAGCGGGGAAGAGAGGTCATGCATGGCACTGATTAGGGGAGGGTGGTGAGGGAAACGGGCAGGCTGGGGAGTAGGGGAACCATTTGCAAGTGGAGCAGTTGCCCCCACCCCCAACTTTTCATATATGTCTCATAACATCTTACAGCGCCACCCAGCCTTTGCAGGACAGACTATCCTATATAAAGGTCTATAAGCTGACATAATTCCCACACCCCTTACTTTTTTCGAAATGCCCCCTTGCTGGGGAGTTCTGTGAGAAGCAAGCGATTCAACAGCTGGTGGGGGGGCTGATGCAGTGGGTAACTGCAGGTGCTCAGGTAAAGGGGAGGTTTGCTGATTCCCAATGAGAATGTTTTACAGTGATTTGGAGGGAAAGGAAGGTACTTGGTGTCTGGAGGAATTGGATCTAGTGAAAGGTCTCTTGCGGGCTGCCAGAAACATTGCTGTGTATCTTTCGGCTGTGACTATGCTCAATATGCAACAGCCCAGATGGATGGTACAGGAGAAGATGAGTGGGATTCAGAAGGCAACACCTTTCACCAGGGGTTGGCACCACTATGTTGTGTGACAGACACTTGACAAAATTACCCTACTTAGTGACAGACATTGTGGGGGAAGTTTCAGAGTAGCAGCCATGTTAGTCTGTATCTGTAAAAAGAAAAGAGTACTTGTTGCACCTTAGAGACTAAAAAATTTATTAGAGCATAAGCTTTCGTGAGCTACAGCTCATTTCGTCGGATGCATTCAGGGGAAAATATAGTGGGGAGATTTTATATACACAGAGAACATGAAACACTGGGTGTTACCATACAGACTGTAACAAGATTGATCAGGAAAGGTGAGCTATTACCAGCAGGAGAGTGGAGGGGGGGGGACCTTTTGTAGGGTCATTTCCAGCACTTTACAAGAACAATATGAGGGGAAATAAACAAGGGGAAATAGTTTTAATTTGTGTAATGACACATCCACTCCCAGTCTTTATTCAAGCGTAAGTTAATTGTATCCAGTTTGCAAATTAATTCCAGTTCAGCAGTCTCTCATTGGAGTCTGTTTTTGAAGTTTTTTTTTGAAGAATTGCCACTTTTAGGTCTGTAATCGAGTGACCAAAGAGATTGAAGCGTTCTCCGACTGGTTTTTGAGTGTTATAATTCTTGACGTCTGATTGTGGGGAAGGTTGTCATTCAGTCTTTCAATTTTTTAAAATTACCATGGACCTCAATTTTTACCACGGACACTTGAGTCTCTGTACAGACATGCTGCTGACCCCTGCCTTCCATCGTCTGATTATAGTGAGTGACATGACTGGGAGAGGGGAGATGAAGCCCACTCTGGGATTTGAGTCATGATATTGACAGAGCCAGATGGGATAACTGACAACAATAAGGATGCTCTCTCATAACCCTGTCCTGTATCTGTCTGAAGGTGCTGATATTCTGAGGCTGGTGGATGGAGGCAGCCCCTGTGCTGGGAGAGTGGAGTTAAACACCAAGATCAGTGGGGTATGATGTGTGATGATGATGAAACAGAACAACAGTATCATTCAGTCATTTGTAAACAGCTGGTATGTGGATCTGCTGTTGCCACATCTGAAGCTTTAATTTTTGGAGAACATTCTGGACTGACTTGGCTGACAGAAGTTATTTATCATGGTAACGAGTCAGCTCTCTGGGACTGCAAGCATGGAGGATGGGAATTGAAATCTTGCCCTTATACTGCTGGAGTGCTCTGTTCCGGTAAGAAATCAGCCATCCAACTCCGTCAAGGCAAAATGGTGTGTATTCATGGGCGACGGCTAACATAGGCAAGGGAAGGCATTGCCTTCCCAAAAAACCCGGGATGGCCTTGCCCATGCTCCAGCAGGCCAGGAAGGCTGGGGCCATGGCGCAGATGACAGGTTGCTCCAGGGGCCGGAGCCATTGACCGCTGGAGCCGCAGCGTGGCTGCCCGGCTGCTCTGGGGCTGCAGTGGATCTGGCGCTGCGCAGCTGCTGGACTGCTGGAGGAACTAGGGCTGCCTGGCACTCGGGGGCGGGGGGGAGATCTGGGGCCAAACGGCTGTCTGGTGCTGCAGGGGGAGAAGAAGGCGCTAGCCTTGGGCAGGGGCCAGTGGCCATAATGGGGTGGGGGTGGGGCTGGGGGGCTGGGGGTGCAGGACAGTGGCCACAATGGGGGCTGCGTTCTGGTGGGTGCAGAAGGGGCGTGGCCTTTGGCAGAAAGGGCGGGGCTGTGGCTTGCCGCCCCAAGCCAGCCATTCACCCACCGCCCATGTGAGTATCACATTTCTATGACCTGAGGGAGAAATGAATACAATCTGGATTAACTCCTGTATCTATTGCCATTTATATCACTGGCTAATGAGGAAATCCTGGTGTGACTGCTGTGATTTGTAAAGGTTCTGAATTATGCAAATTCCAGTCTTGGCATGAAGAAGCCCATCATAAGAAGGCAGAGATTCTGAGGTAGACTCCTCCCTAGCCAAATGGTGGTTAATTCCTCTCAGTATTGGTGATTTGATTGTCAGTGCATTCTTCTCTGAACTGTTATGTGGGGTGTTTCAGGGATGGACAGCACAGCTCCTCTTACCACCACCTGCTGGAGAAACAGCTTCACTCCATGCATCACATCAGCCACACTATCAGAGGCTCGTTCACCTGCGCATCTACCAATGTGATGTATGCCATCATGTGCCAGCAATGCCCCTCTGCCATGTACATTGGCCAAACTGGACAGTCTCTACGTAAAAGAATGAATGGACACAATCAGACGTCAAGAATATTACATTCAAAAACCAGTTGGAGAACACTTCAATCTCTCTGGTCACTCGATCACAGACCTAAGAGTGGCTATCCTTCAACAAAAAAGCTTCAAAAACAGACTCCAACGAGAGACTGCTGAATTGGAATTAATTTGCAAACTGGATACAATTAACTTAGGCTTGAATAGAGACTGGAATGGATGAGTCGTTACACAAAGTAAAACTATTTCCCCATGGTATTTCTCCCACCCCCCCCCCCCCCCCACTGTTCCTTGATATTCTTGTTAACTGCTGGAATTAGCCTACCTTGCTTGTCACCATGAAGGTTTTCCTCCTTCCCCCCCTGCTGTTGGTGATGGCTTATCTTAAGTGATCACTCTCCTTACAGTGTGTATGATAAACCCATTGTTTCATGTTCTCTGTGTGTGTGTATATAAATCTCTCCTCTGTTTTTTCCACCAAATGCATCCGATGAAGTGAGCTGTAGCTCACGAAAGCTTATGCTCTAATAAATTTGTTAGTCTCTAAGGTGCCACAAGTACTCCTTTTCTTTTTGCGAATACAGACTAACACGGCTGCTACTCTGAAACTCCATGCATTGTTTCCAAAGCAATGGCATACACAGCTATCTCATTCACTTATGTCCTCTTAAGTCTTCTTGGCAATGGATTAGGTTTTCCTTCCTTCCTGTGACAAGTGGGCAGAGATGTTTCAGAAAAGGTAGAGCATTTTTCTTTGAACTTAAACACTCAAAAGCTTGATCCTTGTCCCATTAAAGTCAATAGCAAAATTCCCTCAGCCTTCAACTGGAGGAGAATCCAGCCCTAAAGCTGTATCCTCCGCTACTTCCATGATGAAGCCTTTTGTATAAAGAGTGAAATTTATTATTCTTTTCTAATCACCTCTATTAAGTCCTTCTATTGCATCTCACCTGATTCCTGTAGGAAACAAGTGGGGGTTTTTAAGCATTGAAGATATTACCTTTTCCATCAGTGTTAGAAAAACGGTTCTTTCTCTCCACTGTCTTAACTAGCATTTATGTGAAAATAGTGCTTTGAAAATTTCCATATTTCTGTCCCTCCCCCTTCTCTTTAACCAGGAGATTGATTTCTTTCTCTGCTTCTTCACCCTCTCCAAGCTGTACATTTGTTTTTAAATCTCTCATCTCCACTTCTCATTTTGTTTTGTTTTAATGCAACATAGTAAGAATTTTTAGTAGTTTGTACAGTCAAAATTAGAAGCTTCGGCAGCTAGAGATCAGCCTGCTTTTGGATATGCTTTGCATTTTCAAAAATAGGGTGTAAATGGCCCTAAAGGAGCCTGAGGGTTAGTTCCTGAGGGGATTTAGGTGTTACACCTACTTTTAGGTATCTTATCACCCAGTAGAATTCACAAAGACTGATTTTTAGAGCACCCAGGCTCCCTATACAATACTGGGAAAAGTCAGATTCCCCAGAATGGGATTCACAAAGCCAAGCATGTTGACGTGAGAAGCTGCCAAGCTAACGAAGACTAGATGCTAAGGAGAGAGGTGTGTCCTAAACCCCTGTCCCTCAAAGGGAGTTAGGGTCTAAGTTTGGGCGTGGAGAGAGAGGCAATCTCTGTTTGGCATTCACAGCTGTGAACCCTTCTGGAGTCAGTAGTGCGTGAGTAGCTCCACACACACACTCAGATTGGGGCTTACATGCAACATCTGGCCCAATGTTAGGGCACTTACCTATGGAAGTAGGAGCATGGCCTGGTTCAATTCTATGGCTGTGGCTGATATTACTGGAATGCTGAAGTACAAAGTCATTTTCACTCCCTCTTTGGCCCCAGCATATTTAATTATTAACATACAGTGAGAGCTTCAACAGGATAGCCTGAGAGCCCTGCACGTGATACCCAAATGGTTAGGTTTCAAAGGGGTAGCCGTGTTAGTCTGTATCAGCGAGAGGAGTACTTGTGGCACCTTAGAAACTAACACATTATTTGGGCATAAGCTTTCATGGGCTACAACCCACTTGTTCAGATTAAAGGAGTGGAAATTACAGTAGGCAGGTGTAAATAGACTAACACATGAAAGATGGGAGTTACCTGACCAAGTGGAAGACCAGTGCTAACAAGGCCAATTCAATCAGGGTGGATGTGGCCTACTCCCAACAGTTGACAAGAAAGCATGAATACCAAAAAGGGGGGAACTTACTTTTTGTAGTGAGCCAGCCACTCCCAGTCTCTATTCAGACCCAGCCTGATAGTGTCCAGTTAGAAAATGAATTCCAGCTCTGCAGTTTCTCATTGGAGGTCTGTTTTGAAGTTTTTTTGTTGAAAGAATGGCCACTTTTTAGTCTGTTACTGATGTTGTCCAGGGGGATTGAAGTGCTCTCCTACTAGTTTTTGAATGTTTTCTAGTCTTGATGTCTGATTTGTGTCCATTTATCCTTTTGAGTAGAGACAGTCCAGTTTGGCCAATGTACATGGCAGAGGGGGCAAAGTATGTGGAGTTAAGCATGTTCTGAGCACACCTTCCAGGCCAGGCCTCCCAGATAAGGTAGGCAGGGGCCAGGTCTAGTTGGAGACATCCGCTGGCTGTTAGGCATGAGATAGGTATCCAGGCTCCTGCCTGAGGCACACAGTACAACATGCACAGAAGCAGCAACTTAGGTGCCCAGAGGTCTTTTATAGTGAAAATGCAGGGGCCTAGCTGGGAAGTTAGGTGCCTCAGGGTAGATGGCTGCTGAGCAGGGATTCTGTCACTGCCAGTGGCACCTGAATGTTGGAGTTAGGCATCTAAAATGGGATTTAAGACCTAAGCTCTGTGAATCTGCTGCTGAGTGCTCAGCTGAGAACAGGATAGTAGATGAGAGGAGGGGCATAGTCACTCTTCCAGCATTTTTAAATGAGACAGTAATTGATAGCATGGTAAATAACAATAGGGACACATCAGTCTCCACAGGGATGCAGAGCAATCTGGGTTGCTTGGTAACTGGGTTTATTGAACGTGTTAACACTGCCAGAAAAAAGACTGGGCAGGACACCATTTGTGCAAAACCATAATTGTGAAAAAGGTTAAGCCCATTGATTTCAATGGGACTTAGGTGCATAAGGACCTTTTGGTGAACCTGGGCCTGAGGAGTAGTGGTGAATTACGTAGATTAATGCATGAAAATTGTCTAAACTACATGTGATATGTATAATTGTACATGAAATGTGCATACTAAGTGTAGGTCAAACCAACATCCTTGGATTAACAAATTTATTTGAGCATAAGCTTTCGTGAGCTATAGCTCACTTCATCAGATGCATCCGATGAAGTGAGCTGTAGCTCACGAAAGCTTATACTCAAATAAATTTGTTAGTCTCTAAGGTGCCACAAGTCCTCCTTTTCTTTTTTTACGAATACAGACTAACACGGCTGCTACTCTGAAACATCTTGGATGTTAACCTGAAAGCCTAGTACAGATCACAGACCACAGGATAAATGGAGTCATGAAAAGAAATGCTGCTAACCGATTCCAGACATATTTAGGATATAACCCCAGGTAGAGTACATACAGTAGTCTAGTCTTGCGGTGACAAAGACACAGATGACAATTCTAAGGTCCACATCAGAATTCAATTGTCTCAGCCTCCTAACTGTTTGTTTTAATTTACAAACAACAAAAACCTAACCTGAAGGTGCTGCTCCCTGGTTCATTAGTAGCAGTAGTTAGGAGTTTAACCAAATCCCCAGCTTGGAAAACCAGTCAACGAACGGTCAGCACCCACGCTGACCAAGAAGGGCAATATTTCTGTTGCTTTTCCATAACCAACCAGTATCACCTCAATAGTATCTGAACTGAGTCTTAGCCAGTTTTCCTGCATCCATGCCCCAGCACAATTAACCCTTCTGGCGGGGCCAAGTAAAATGGAGACAAAGTTCAGATCTCCTCACTAATCTGCTCAACAGCTTCAGGCATGCATTGAACAGAGGTGGCATGATGGGGCCCAGAGGGCAAAGTAGCAATTGACCCACATCACCCTCTAGGATCTCTCAGCAAGGTAGGAACAGAATGACCAGAGCAATCCCATCCACCCCTATATGTGTACATGAGTCCATTTATCATGGTCAGTAGTATCAAAGGCAGGTGACAGACATGTAATACCATTATGAATACCTGGTCTTCAGCCACTATTTCCCCCCACACACTGTTACTCACACCTTCTTGTCAACTGTTGGAAATGGGCCATCCTGATTATCACTACAAAAGGTGTTTTTTTTTCTCCTGCTGATAATAGCTCACCTTAACTGATCACTCTCATCATAGTGGGTATGGCAACACCCATTTTTTCATGTTCTCTGTATATATATATTCTCTGTATATATATCTTCCTACTGTATTTTCCACTGCATGCATCCAATGAAGTGGGTTTTAGCCCACAAAAGCTTATGCTCAAATAATTTGTTAGTCTCTAAGGTGCCACAACTACTCCTCGTTCTTTCTGCTGATAAAAACTAACATGGCTACCACTCTGAAAACTGAATGTTGGGGAGAGGTCATCCACCAGTGCCAACAGAACTGTTTGTGTCATACAAAATCAATAAGTAGATTGACAAAGGTAAAGGATCTGAGGGAGCTTGCCACTACCTTTTCAGAAATTTTGACTCAAAGTGCAAAATTTGATACCTGGCCAGAATTGTTAAGATTGGCAGTATGAAATATACTTACTTTTTGAAGAAGGTTGACCATATGCTTCTTTAAGAGAAACAGGCTAGCTGGCCTCCTTTAAGGAAGTGTTGACAAACTCCACACATCTTCCCCAGGCAAGAAGGACATTGTTCTCAAGCACAAGTTGATAGTTGAAGGGCTTCCAGTTTCTCAAGAATGATACCAGCTAAAACACAAGAGAATAAGTACTTTGTCCCCTCAAGCACATACTCTCCTCATACAGGGGCAGATGACTGATCACATCCAAGAAATTTTACACAATTCCTCATAGTAAGAGGTACTCAAATGAACAGCAAAGAGGAGGTAGCTTGGAATAACCAAGATACCCATCTCTCAAAGTAAATCTAAAGCCTGAGATTTTATGGATGCTCTAGGGAGGCAAAAAACAATTTCTCTGCTACTTTCACACATATGGCATAAAAGATTTCAAAAAAATCTGTCATGAGGAATCAAATTGGAGCCAAGGTGACCTGTGAGGCCAAAAGTGGAAGAGAGTTCCTAGTGCTCACTCTATCAACAGCTGAGGACAAATAAGTGTTAAATTCCATCAATCTGCTGACACAGTGGGCTGCTGAAGAACAATCCTGGCCCTCAAAGCCTTATGGAACTGTTGTGGTTCCATCCAAACAGTTACACTATTGCAACACGAGAAGTTAGTCCCCACCTAAAATTGAAGGAAGCAATAAATATTTTAAATAATGCCAGGCATAATGACACCCCACCCTTAAACTTTCCCCACAATGAAAACTGACAGTTTTTTCCTGCTCTTTGCTTTCTGCCTCAGCCAACTTCTGATTCATGGCAAAACTTTATCTTTCACCCCATGACGTCTTTGTTTTCTTGATAGCCTCTTGAGAATGATTTTGGCAAAGGTTTTTGAAACTCCAAAGAAATTGTCAACTAGTTCTCCCTTATCTACTATACAGTAGACATTTAAAGAATTTGAATAGATAAATGATGATTTTCCTTTGCCAAAGCCATGTTGGGTAGTCATTGCCATGTCATATGACCACCTAAGTGTTTTATAAATCTGTTTTTAATTGGAAGGAACTGAGGGACTCACTATGCTTCGGGTCTCTCTTCTTCAGTTGGTCCATTTATCTTCCCGTTCTCTTCCGTCCATTCTCCCAGTTCTCCTCCTCTCATCCCTACCTCCTCCCTTACCAATCCTTCAGTTCCCTCAACCCTAATATTAGTCTCTCATGCCCCCCCCCAGTCCTTCTTTCTAAATCCTGTAGTTACGCTCCTACCAAGCCTCTCAGTTCTTACCCTTCCAGTCCCTCACATTTCCATCACACCCAAATCCATTAGTGTCTCAACACTAATTCCGCAACTCTCTGCCTTCCACCACTCCTCTCTGCCTCCTCCTTTGCCAGTCCCTCAGTTCCCTCTCCCCTTCTCAGTCACCTCTCTCAGTTGTCTCCACTTTCCCCATACATGTCTTCAGTTCCCCCTGACACCATTCCCTCATACACAGATTCAGCTTTTCTCCTGCTGCTGTGATTCCCTCCCCCTTCTCCTCTTCCCCTGCCTGCTGTTCAGTGATTCATTTGTGGGTTCCTCCCCCAGCTCCCTCTGAAACTTTGCTAGTGGAGGTGAGGGGGCGGGTTCTTAATGTCTGTTAGGGTAATGAGGGAGTCTCAACCACATGCCAAGGCCAGAAAGGGGAAAATCTCAGAGGAAAGGTTGGAGAACTGGAGAAGGGGCCAGAATGCAGGAGCTTTCAGCCATCAGCTGGGGCTCAGATGGCTTTAGTTGGGTCAACACCAAGATAATCCACCTGAGGGAGAAATGGTGGAGGACTATGTAAGAGAGCAGTATGACTGCTCAGAGCTCCAATATGAAACTGGAGAAAAGCCTGTTGAGAGTCTTTGGGTTAAGTTTAGGGGCAAGAGTAACAAGGGTGATGTCGTGGTGGGCGTGTGCTATAGACCTGCGGACCAGGAGGATGAGGTAGACAAGGCTTTCTTTGGACAACTAACAGAAGTTTCCAGATCGCAGGCCCTGGTTCTCATGGGAGACTCTAGTCACCCCGACATCTGCTGGGAGAGCAATACAGCGGTGCAAAGACAATCCAGGAAGTTTTTGGAGAGTGTTGGGAACAACTTCCTGGTGCAAGTGCTGGAGGAACCAATGAGGGGACATGATACTCTTGATCTGCTGCTCACAAACAGGGAAGAATTAGTAGGGGAAGTAGAAGTGGGTGGCAACCTGGGCAGCAGTGACCACGAGATGGTCGAGTTCAGGATCCTGACAAAAGGAAGAAAGGAGAGCAGCAAAATACAGACCTTGGACTTCAGAAAAGCAGACTTTGACTCCCTCAGGGAACTGATGGGCAGGATCCCCTGGAAGGCTAATATGAGGAAGAAAGGAGTCCAGGAGAGCTGGCTGTATTTTAAAGAAGTCTTATTGAGGTTGCAGGAACAAACCAACCCAAATGTGCAGAAAGAATAGCAAATACGGTAGACGACCAGCTTGGCTTAACAATGAAATCTTGGTGAGCTTAAACAGAAAAAGGAAGCTTACAAGAAGTGGAAACTTGGACAGATGACTAGGGATGAGTATAAAAACATTGCTAGATCATGCAGGGGTGTAATCAGGAAGGCCAAGGCACAATTGGAGTTATAGCTAGCAAAGGATGTGAAGGGTAACAAGAAAGATTTCTACAGGTATGTTAGCAACAAGAAGACGGTCAGGGAAAGTCTGGGACCCTTACTGAATGGGGGAGGCAACCTAGTGACAGATAATGTGGAAAAAGCTGAAGCACTCAATGCTTTTTTTGTCTCGGTCTTCACAGACAAGGTCAGCTCCCAGACTGCTGCACTGGGCAACACAGTATGGGGAGGAGGTGAGCAGTGTTCAGTGGTGAAAGAACAGGTTAAGGACTATTTAGAAAATCTGGACATGTACAAGTCCATGGGACCAGATCTAATGCATCCAAGTATGCTGAGGGAGTTGGCTGATGTGATAACAGAGCCATTGGCTGTTATTTGAAAACTCGGTGATCGGGGGAGGTTTTTAAGGCCCGGCTTGACAAAGCCCTGACTGGGATGATTTAGTTGGGGTTGGTCCTGCTTTGAGCAGGGGGTGGGACTAGATGACATCCTGAGGTCCCTTCCAACCCTGAAATTCTATCATTCTATAAACACAGCAGCATTCCCTGCAGTGGAGGTGTAGGAGGCTTTAATGGCACCATTGCTTCCTCTTCTTGGACAACTTACATGGAGAAGGGTGAACAATAAGCTGCTGTGAGGTAAGGAGAAGCTCTGCCAGACAGCTCAAGGGACTGAGTGGAACTAAAGAGTGAGGAGACTCAGGGGAAGAGATGTAGACCAGGCTGGGGACTGAGCTGGCTGTCTTAGATCTAATTACTGTAGATTCCCAGAGCATTCCAGCTCTTTGTTACAGAACCCTGCTGAGGAGCAGATGCTGGCAAGTGCTAAGCACCTACAGCTTAGCTCCCCCTGTGGCACTGATCCAGGGTCACTGCTGCAGATTCTGCTATCTGTGTTTGCTGTCCCCCTCCTTCTCATGCAGCTGATTTAACCCGTGGATTGGCACCTCTGTTAAATGTCTATAGCTGACACACACTAAGAAACTCGATTTCTAGGGAAGGAGGAGATCCACAAGCTCAAAAGGTTCTCTGCATCCTGCTCCTGCCCAAAACCAAATGGACTCCAGTGCCTGTCAGATCTTCTGTAATTGTGGAGGTGATGCAGAAAGGCCACAATGAGTACAGATATGTGGACACAATATCTGTGTCCCTTTAAAACCCACATATGTGAAGTAAAAACATTATCAAACATAGGCCTGGTCTACACTACGAGGTTAGGTCAAAGTAATCCATGTTTGGTCGAATTTATAATTAATACGTCTACACAACCAAGTTCATTCTGCTGACCTAAAGGGCTCTTAAAATCTACTGCTGTACTCCTCCCTGAAGAGAGGCGTAGTCCTAAAATTACCTTCCTGGGTCGAATTTGGGGTAGTGTAGATGCAGTGCTGTGCAAGTTGATGTTCTTGGCCTCTGGGAGTTTTCCCAGAGTGCTCCAATGTGACCACTCTGGACAGAACTTTCAACTCTGCTGCACAAGCCAGGTACACAGGAAAAGCCCCGGGAACTTTTTAATTCCATTTCCTGTTTGGTCAGCGTGGCGAGCTCAGCAGCACAGGTGAGCATGCAGAGCAGACACAGAATTGCAAATGAGCTCCAGCATGGAGCGAACACAAGACACTGGATCTGTTTTCTGTATGGGAAATAATCTGTGCAGTCAGAACTCTGAACCAGCAGAAGAAACACGATATCTATGCCAAAATCGCACAGGGCATGGTGGAGAGAGGCTACACAGGGACGCACAGCAGTGCCCCGTGAAAATTAAGGAGCTCAGACAAGTCTATGAAAAGAACAAAGGAGACAAATGGTTGCTCTGGGTCGAGCCCCAGACTGCCGCTCTATGAACAGCTGCATGACATTGGGGGTGGGGGGGAACCCTACCAGTATCCCAACATTCTCCATGAATACCTGCAAGGTGGCAGCCTCAGGAAACTCGGATGAGGATTTTGTCAATGAGGAAGAGGAGGAGGAGGAGAATGTGCAATAGACAAGCGGAGAATCCATTCTCCCTGGAAGCCAGGATCTTTCCTCACTCTGGAGCCAATACCCTCCTCGGATCTATGCTTCCCGAGGCCGATGGTGGAGAAGGCACCTCTGGTGAGTGCACATTTGTAATGACAGTGCAGGGGTTAAATGCAATTGTATTTATGTTTGATCTGCCTGAACAATTGGGGTGCATTCGCAGCCACTACAGCTAATGGAAAAGTCTGTTTATGTGTCTGGGGAATGGAGCGGGAATCCTCCAGGGACATCATTAATGATCTGGAGGATGGCGTGGACTGCACCCTCAGCAAGTTTGCTGATGACACTAAACTGGGAGGAGTGGTAGATACACTGGAGGGTAGGGATAGGATACAGAGGGACCTAGACAAATTAGAGGATTGGGCCAAAAGAAATCTGATGAGGTTCAACAAGAACAAGTGCAGAGTCCTGCACTTACGACGGAAGAATCCCATGCACCGCTACAGACTAGGGACCGAATAGATAGGGAGCAGGTCTGCAGAAAAGGACGTAGAGGTTACAGTGGACAAGAAGCTGGATATGAGTCAACAGTGTGCCATTGTTGCCAAGAAGGTCAATGGCATTTTGGGCTGTATAAGTAGGGGCATTGCCAGCAGATCGAGGGACGTGATTGTTCCTGTCTATTCGGCATTGGTGAGGCCTCATCTGGAGTACTGTGTCCAGTTTTGGGCCCCACACTACAAGAAGGATGTGGAAAAATTGGAAAGAGTCCAGCGGAGTGCAACAAAAATGATTAGGGGACTGGAGCACATGACTTATGAGGAGAGGCTGAGGGAACTGGGATTGTTTAGTATACAGAAGAGAAGAGTGAGGGGGGATTTGATAGCTGCTTTCAACTACTTGAAAGGGGGTTCCAAAGAGGATGGATCTAGACTGTTCTCAGCGGTAGCAAATGACAGAACAAGGAGTAATGGTCTCAAGTTGCATTGGGGAGGTTTAGGTTGGATATTAGGAAAATCTTTTTCACTAGGAGGGTGGTGAAGCACTGAAATGAGTTACCTAGGGAGGTGGTGGAATCTCCATCCTTTGAGGTTTTTAAGGTCAGGCTTGACAAAGCCCTGGCTGGGATGATTTAGTTGGGGATTGGTCCTGCTTTGAGCAGGGGGTTGGACTAGATGACCTCCTGGGGTCCCTTCTGACCCTGATATTCTATGATCTCCATGAAACTCTCCTCGAGGTACTCTGAAAGCTTTGCAGAAGGTTTCTGGGGAAGGCTGCCTTATTCCATCCTCCACGGTAGGACACTTTACCATGCCAAGCCAGTAGTCTGGAATCATCGCAGCACAAAGCATAGTAGCAAAGGGTCCTGGCTTTTGGCCACATTCCTGCAGCATACACTCCTTATCTTGCTGTCTTAACCTCAGGAGACTGATATTGCTCATGGTCACCTAGTTGAAATAGAGGAAATTTAATAAGGGAAGAATAATTCCCTCTGTGTGCTGATCCCCAATACATTATGACCCCAGGTATGCTGGGCTGTTTGCACTTGGCTAAAAGGGATCACCCTGGAGAACACCCAATCTTTGTGTGGGGAGGGGGGGCATGCTGACAGTGCATGTTGTGCACATCCACCCCAAAACCGCAGCCCCTCCTCTTTCAACTGCAAACACAAGCGGCATTGGTTGCTATAGGGAAGGAGGGCTCTGCAGTTTGCAACCATTCCCACTTGTTATCAATGCTAAAGCAAAAAACCCCACCTACCCTTTTGCTTACCATGGCTGCCTGCAAATCGAATTCTGTTGTCCAGCCACGTGTGTTGTGTCACCATACTGGTAGGTGCTCAATTTAAAAGGCAAAATGTGACCTAGTACCTAAAACAGATGTGCTGTCTGCTGTGAAGCGCTTCATTCACTGTAAAAGATTCTCCCTTTTGTTCTCAACAATGTATCTTTCACAACGTATCTTCTGTAAAGTCTACCCTTGCTCTTCCCCCTGCAGCTGAAAATGTGTCTATACTCTCCGCATCAAGTCTGTTCCTGAGGTTATCGCAGATTAGAAGGCAAAAAAACCTGCACTTGCGATGACATGTTTGCAGAGCTCATGCAGTCCTCCCACACCGATAGGGCACAGCTGACTGCTTGGAGACACTCAGTGACAGAGGCCAGGAAAGCAAACAGTGAGCGTGATTGGAACACGTGGGAGGAGATGCTGAGGCTAATGGGGGAGCAAAGAGACATGATCAGGTGTCTGGTGGAGCTGCAGGAAAGGGCAGCTACACTACAGAGCCCCGCTGCAGCCATTGTTGAACTACCTACCCTCCTCACCAAGTTCAGTATCCTCCTCACCCGGACGACCAAGAACGTGGGGAGGCTCTGGGCACCCTATCACTCAACTCCAGGGGAGGGTGGATGATTCTAGCAGCAGAAGGCTGTCATTCAAACAGCTTTGATTTATCTATGTGGCTACAATAAGCTGTGTGACCTTGTCTTTGCCTCCTTCCCCACCATGTTATCAGACCCTTTGTACAACCGGGCTTCCTTTACTATTCAGCGGTGCCTGTGATCTCAGGTTTTTTTATGAACTTTATTATGAGCTGTGGTCAAAGCAGGGATTGGTTTACAGGGAAGTACATTCAGCGAAGGGGGTGGCTTTGCATCAATGGCAAACACACATATCACACAAGTGCCTGAAAAAAACCCTGGTTTTCAAAGCCCCTCTGATGAACAGCACGCCTCGATGTGCTCTTCTAATTGCCTTGGTATCTGGCTGCTCAAAATTGGCCACCAGGTGATCTGTCTCAACCCCCCATTCTGCCAGAAATGCCTCCTCCTTACTCTCACAGATATAGATTCATAGATACTAAGGTCAGAAGGGACCAGTCTTATCATCTAGTCTGACTTCCTGCACAATGCAGGCCACAGAATCTCACCCACCTACTCCTATGAAAAACCTCACCTATGTCTGAGCTATTGAAGTCCTCAAATCATGGTTTAAAGATTTCAAGGAGCAGAGAATCCTCCCTCAAGTGACCCGTGCCCCATGCTACAGAGGAAGACAAAAAGCCTCGAGGGCCTCTTCCAATCCGCCCTGGAGGAAAATTCCTTCCCGACCCCAAATATGGCGATCAACTAAACCCTGAGCATATGGGCAGAATTCACCAGCCAGATACTACAGAAAATTCTTTCCTGGGTAACTCAGATCCCACCCATCTAATATCCCATCTCAGGGGATTAGGCCTATTTATCATGAATATTTAAAGATCAATTGATTACCAAAATCATGTTATCCCATCATACCATCTCCTCCATAAATGTATCAAGTTTAATCTTAAAGCCAGATAGATCTTTTTCCCCCACTGCTTCCCTTGGAAGGCTATATTATGGATATTTTGGAGCACACAGCAAGCAGCAATAACAATGGGAATATTGCTTTCACTGAGGTCTAACCTACTCAGTAAACTGTGCCAGCGTCCCTTTAGAAGGCCAAAGGCACATTCTACCACCATTCTGCACTTGCTCAGTCTATAGTTGAACTGCTCCTTACTACTGTCCAGGCAGCCTGTGTACGGCTTCATGAGCCATGGGAGCAAGGGGTAGGCTGGGTCCCCAAGGATAACTATTGGCAGAAAATACTTTCTTGCAGCTTTCCGAAGAGACCAGAGTGCCTAAAGATACGCGCGTCATGCACCTTTCCCGACCATCCCACGCTGATGTCGGTGAAATGGCCCTTGTGATCCACCAGTGCTTGCAGCATCATTGAGAAGTACCCCTTGTGGTTTATGTACTGTCTGGCAAGGTGGTCCGGTGCCAAGATAGGGATATGTGTTCCGTCTATCGTCCTACCACAGTTAGAGAACCCCATTGCAGCAAAGCCATCCACTATGCCCTGCACATTTCCCAGAGTCACTACCCTTGTTAGCAGAAAGTCAGTGACTGCGCTGGCTACTTGGATCACAGCAGCCCCCACAGTAGATTTGCCCACTCTGAATTGATTCCTGACAGACCAGTAGCTGTCAGGCGTTGTAAGTTCCACAGGGCTGTCGCCACACACTTTTCAATTGTCAGGACCAGTCTCTTCATGGTATTCCTGCACTTCCGGGTGGGGGAAAGCAAGTCACAATGTTCCATGAAAGTGGCCTTATGCATGCAGAAGTTTCACAGCCACTGGTCATCATCCCACACCCGCAATACTATGTGGTCCCACCAGTCTGTGCTTGTTTCCCGAGCCCAGAATTTTGTGTTCCACTGTATCACTGGCATGATATGCCAGTTGCCACATCCCATGCCTTCAGGCACATCTGTCTGCATGTCCTCCTCACAGTCTTCCTCGCGCTGGCGGCTCCTTGCTAGGCTTTGCATGTAGTGCAGGATAATGCATGAAGTGCTCGCAAAGCAGTGTACAGCGGAGCGGGATCCATGCATGCCAAGCTCTGGCATCTGCATGGATAACCGAAGGAAAAAGGCATGAATTGATTGTTTGCCATTGCTTTCAAGAGGGAAGGAGGGATGCGAGACAGACGACATGTATCCAAAATCATCTGCAACAATGTTTTTGCCCCATCAGGCATTGGGAGCTTAACCCAGAATTCCAATGGACAGTGGGGACTGTGGATAGCTACCCACAGTGCACCACTCTGTGAGTTGATGCTAGTCATGGTATTGAGGATGCACTTCCCAGACCTAATACACTTAGTGGGGACATGCACCATCGATTTTATAAAAATCGGTTGCTAAAGATCATCTTCTATAAAATCGACCTAATTTCATAGTGTAGACATGCCCATAGGTGCCTAAAGTTAGTCTCCTAAATCCATATTAACACATCTAAGTAAGAGCATTTATTTGAGTACCTAAATATAAATTTATAAGTCAAAATTTAGGTGCTTATATCTGAAAAGCCTGACCTGTGTGTTTCAAGCATAACCTGATTTTAAAAATGTTTGTGCATAGTGTCTGTGTGCGAATTCAAAGTGAAGAATGCACGGTAATAAAACAGTAATTAACAAAAATAATGTATTAGTTTAAAAACACTGGTAACAACTGTGTTTTTTAAATGATGTTGTCTAACTCTGCATTTTAAGCATATAAGACACTGCATCATTGAAACATACTCACAGTGTTATCTTATGGTTTCCAGTGAAAATATTTGAAAGTAATATTTCTCCAGATCAAGGTGTATAAGATGCTGCAGAATGTCAGTGTCTCACTTGCTGGCTTTATTGATTCTCTAGGCCATATTAAGTCCCAGCTGATTGGAGGGGACAGTATCTGCTCAGGACGTGTTGAGATAGAACATGGAGAAACATGGGTTACAGTCTGTGACGCTGACTTCGATCTCAAAGCTGCCAGTGTTATCTGTAGTGAATTAAACTGTGGAGCAGTGGTATCTGTCCTGGGAGGAGCTCACTTTAAAGAAGGAGATGGGCCAATCTGGAATGAAACACTTCAGTGTGCAGGGAATGAGTCACAACTCTTCTATTGTCCCAGGGTATCACATTTGAATGAGACATGCTCACATGCAAATGATGTCAGCATTTTGTGCTCAGGTAAGAATTAAAGTGATGACTCTAAAATACTAGAGATGGTTGTTCTAGACTCATGGTATAACAATAAAATGTCTTTACTGCAGGGAGCTCAGATTACTGGGTTGGTATTCAATTGTTTCAAACAAAAAATACCAAAACATTTGTTGTGACAATAAAAAAATAAGCCCCCTTCTTGCCCCAGTTTCATTTTCTTCAAATATTTGTTATTCAAAGAGATCCTATCTCCAAGATTATGCAAGGATTAAGTAAGGAGCAGTGATCCTGTGTAAATAATAATCATGTAATTTACAGAGTGTATCATAAAGCATATGCCCAAGGGAAACAAATGAAAGATACATGGGAAACTTTAATTCTGGAATTTACTTTGCATCTCTCTCTCTCAAATTAATATAATGATGGATATGTGGCTCATTGCTCTCTCCAGTAACCCCACAATGTGTCTCTTTTTGAAGGAGCTACTGATAAGCTGAGGCTGGTGGATGGAGGCAGCCCCTGTGCTGGGAAAGTAGAGGTTAAACATCAGGATCAGTGGGGGATGGTGTGTGATGGTTTCTGGGAAATGAAAGATGCTGAAGTTGTTTGTAGGCAGTTGGGATGTGGATCTGCTGTTAGTGTCCGTGATCAAGCTCATTTTGGGTCCAGTTCTAGGACAATTTGGCTGGAAGAAGTTGCCTGTGATGGTGCTGAGTCATCTCTCTTGGAGTGCAAACACAGAGGATGGGGTGTGCATAGCTGTGATCATCATACGCCTGCTGGAGTCACCTGTTCAGGTAAGAAATCCAGCCTTAAAGGTAAAATCCTCCTGAGAGAAAAGGGAATTAATCTACAGTGTCACATTCCTCTGACCCTATTGAGAAATAAAAATAGAAACCTGTAATTCTTATTAACCTTACTGGACACTGGGGAAACAATTGTGTAATTCACGTCCTCAGTCACTTGTAAACGATTTTCACTATTCCAGCCGTGTTTCAATTTTTATACACCTCCCATTTTAAAGCAATTTTACAGTTCATTTTCTTAATTCCAGTCAGTGGCAGAGGGGAATCATAGCCCACCAGGAGTTCCAGGGCCGTGATGCAGGTGCTTGAGGCCTCTTTGTTGGACAGTTTGCTGTCCTGAGCATTGCTTGTCACTGGTTCTCCTCTCTCTGCCCAGGAGACCTGCCGCCTGTCACTGTTCTCTGTCCCTTGTGCATCTGGGGCAGGGGCAGGGGCAGGAGGAGGGATGCAGGCACTTAGAAGAGTTACAGGGAGGGAGGAGGCGGCTGGTGGAAGAGGCGCCCACAGCTGTATGCACGTTATGGTCAGTGTGTAACATTGGCAGCAGTCAGGAAAAGCAGTCAGGCTGCCCCACTGCCCACTCAGGTTTGGCCCCGTTGGCCTTCTATCCTGGTGGGGGCAGCAGGGCCAAACCTGAGTGGGCACACTGGGCAGTAGGCTGGCCAGCACTGATCCTCCTCACCATTGCTATTGGGCAGCTCCAGCACTAGAACTGCCTCCCTGGGGTCTGCCCAGCCTTGACCAGCATCCAACTGCCTATGTCCCTTCTCAGGGATAGGAAGTGACACTGCACCTGGATGGGCCAGGTTAGAAGGTCGGGGCTGAGCGTTCAATGGGCGAAGCGATGGGGCTAACAACTGCAGTGGGCATGGCTCCAAAGGGCGAGGCAGTGCATGCTGTGGGAAATTTCTGGGGGTGCCCTGGTTGGTTACTCTCACTCCTCCACTTCCCACTCTCTAGAGCAATAATCATATTCCTTCCTCGTGATAGGATAATGGTGGAGATAAAAAGCAGAATACAAGAGCTGGCTGCTCTCCCTCTTCTGGGCATCTGTATCACATCATTCTTTCAATGGGCTTCCTACTTCTGGGGTTCCCATCTCCCCCTGCTTATATTCTCTTTACCTTTTAAGGTCCCTCTGTTTCCACCTCTGCAACATCACCCCTCACTCTGCTAATCCCAATGTTCCCTTGTCCCTCTCCACTTCTCTTGGTCTCTTAAGTTACCCTGACCCTCTCTCCCTTCCATATGTTTCTTCTCCTATTTGTCCATTCCCGCAAGGTCCCGAGTCCCGATTGGAATGCGCAGTGGTGAGGGGGCAGGGACAGACATGGGGAGGAGGGTGGCTATGCATAAGCAGGGAGTTATAACTACTAGACACAGGGCTAGATTTTAAATGCATTGGGGTGACTAAAGAAGAAGACAGGCACCTACTGGAATTTTCAGAAGTGCCTAGGGACCAAACTTCCATTGAAAATCACTTCCCACCATTACCACCGGTTCCTGTCTCCCATTTCTTTCCCCCTCCCACTTCTGGCTATGATCTCCTTCCTCTGCTCCTCCTCATGCTCTCCTCATGTCTACCTCCACATTACTCACCCTCTGCATTCTAAGTTAAGCTGCTTTCCCCTTCTTGCTGCCTGGGGGCAAGCAGGGGGCAAGAAGAGAGACGTCTCCCTCCCAGCTCTGGTGCTTAGACCACCTCAACCTGGAACAGCAATTGAAGGGAAAATCCTACTAAGCCCCTGCAGCCCTGGGATGGTGCATGCTCAGTCCAGTCACATATAGGAGCTGTGAGGGACTGGAGTATGCTCAGTACTCAGTATGGAATCTTCAGAGAATTTAGCAACTGAACTCTAACAGGTCTCTGCAGAGCATGTGTGAATTGCAGTTATTCAAAGGTACCTAACTTGGCCAGATTTGTGCAGGTTTTAATGAAAAAAACAAAAGTCATATCCCTGACACCAGAGTGACCTCCCTTCCAAATTGCAAGTCCCTGCTCCAGTGTAAGGAAGGACCAGAGCTTATCAATAAAATGTTATAAGCAATTCACCACTTGGGGAAAACAACATAGTTTTGTCTAATCTCATTCTTGTGAACAGCTCAACTTTTGTTTTAAAAACAAAAACAAACCAAAACAAGGCATATGCTTGAGATGGACAATCTCAGTGCAACTTGTGAAAGTTTGGCAACGTTGCCAAACAGTGTAAAGCAGGATTTTAAAATGGGAAGCGTCAGGAAATCTTAACTATAGGCATTACTGTTGCAGGCTTAATGGATGTGTAAACTCTGCGTAATTTATGTGCCCATTTCTGTCTTTGTTTACATACAGTGTGTGTGTGTGTGTGTGTGAATGCATATGCAAGACTTAGCAGAATGTAACAACTTTTAAAAATCCTTATGATCATCTATTAATAATCATTGTTCTTCTCTCTTCCTATTCTCTTCCTCATGGTTTTCAGTACCATTCCTTGCATCTTTGTCTATATTTTAAATTGGAAGCAATGCTGGCAAGAAACTGTAATTTTTATGTGAGAGAATGATGTCTAGCATGCTTTGGAGCACTCATTGAATAAGTAATAATTATACAATATTTTTAAAATACTGATAACATCCTTTTCTAAATGGCAGTAGCAGATTGTGATTTAATGTAATGTTAATTATGATAATAGAGCCAATGCGTATGTTTTAATGATGTAGCTATATCCTTAGATTGTACAGGACCAAATTTTATTCCTTTATTCATGCTGAATTGCATATTACTCCACAACTAGTTGTATTGAAATTAACATTATAATACATATTGTACATTGTTATAATATTCTCACTGAATATTTCCAGGTCATATTACACCTCAACTTGCTGGAGGGGACAGTGTCTGTTCAGGATGTGTTGAAGTAAGACATGGAGAAGAAACATGGTCTACAGTCTGCGATTCAAACTTCAGTCTCAATACTGCCAGCGTTATCTGCAACCAGCTAAACTGTGGAACAGCCATATCTATCCTCGGAGGAGCTCAGTTTGGAGAAGGAAATGGGACAGTCTGTAATGAAACATTCCAGTGTGTAGGGAATGAATCCCATCTTGTGTATGGTCCCAGAACATCATATGTGAATCAGACATGCGGTCCTGCTAATGTTGTCAACATCATATGCTCACGTAAGACTTCAAAAGGATGACGCTAAAATACCAGTGATATATTCTAGTCTACTGTGTGCTGTATCCCTTGAAGTAGAAAAAAAGACAGGACTTAGCTACAGTGAATGCAAAGGTGTTTGTTTATTTAGGACACTGAAAACAGGCCTTATGGTTGCCCGGCTATATAAACTGCAAACTTGGAACACAAACTGTGCTGCACAGTGATGTTACAAAGAAACTCCCTAAATCCTAGGTCAGATTAAACAATTATGGAAAGTATTGTGGACTACATTAATAAATATACTAGTAAAATGTCCTTATTCTGAATGGAACTTGGATCGCTGGGCTAGTATAAATTTGTTCTAAAACACAAACACAGACATTTTGATGGTATAAAGGAATAAAATTTCCTCATAATACTTGATAATAAATAGCTCAAAGGATCCCCCTCTAAACCCTTCTCCCTTCTTCCCAGGGCACACAGGGTTCCGGCTGGTGAACGGCAGCAAAGAGTGCTTGGGGAGAGTGGAAATCCAGGTGCATGGTGCCTGGGGAGCCCTGTGTGACTCACATTGGGACTTATCCATTGCCAACGCCCTTTGCACTCAGCTTGACTGTGGATTCACCATATTGGCTTCGGGTGAAGGATATTTTGGGGAAGAAAATGGCTCTGACTGGACAGACTCACTTCACTATAACAGTTCTGAACCCCATTTGGGTCACGGCCCTGTTACCACGTTGGAGGCGTCTCAGTGCCCACATGATAATAATGCCAGTGTGATTTGTTCAGGTAGGTGTAGGAGAAATGCAGGATTAATGACACCTACCCCTCAGTGTGTGACTCTGCTTCTAGTACAGGAGGACCTCTGGGCACGGAGAGAGGAATAGTAGTCTAGATTCTAAATCAAGCTGTAAAAGGAGCAAACACAGCAGGCACATTGGGGGCACAACTGAGCCTTTATCTTCAAATTTTGCCCAGCATCCTTGTTGCCTTTTTATTTTTATTTTTTTCTTCCTTTTAAAAAATAGGCATCACAATCGCCACTTACTAGCTTTGAGAACAGTTGCTGTTCAAGGATAGGGCATAAAGTTGTCACTAATTCCACTATTTCACACTTCACTTCCTCCAGAATCCATGAGTGCCATTCATCTGGATTTGAGTCTTATTTGTCCACATGTGGAAATAAATGGAAACTTTGAGACACAAGCAGGTCCTTTTCTTATGACAGTAAATTGGGTACTAACCCTTCTGATTTAGTAGCTTATACTGGTAATTCATATGTATAGACTATATCAAATCTAATATACAGTAGTTAGTTCTAGACCCCTATTCAGAAAAGCACTTCAATCCCATTGAAGTCATTGAAACTTGAACATATTTTAAAGGGCTTACATGAATCAGACCTATACTGTTTCCAATCCAGAGCATAGGTAGAGTCCTGCAAATCCACAGATATACACTTTATATCCACATGGATCACAGATCGATGTAGATCCAAATTTTGTATCTGTGCAGGGCTCTAAGCATAGGACACTCTCTCTGAATAGCTGAAACTTTTAATGAACATAATTGGTGTGTGGAGTAAGATGAGAGTCCCCTTTCATGGTATGTTGGTCAGAGTCCTGGATGGTCTGTGGAACATTAAGTGTCAAGATGCAGAAAGTTTACAACCAAAGCTAGATTTTTGTCAAGACAAAATTCAAAAGTCATAATTTTAGTTTAAAAACATAAGGAGTCCATGACATACTCTGACATCATTTGTGATACAAAACTCAAAAAAAATCAGCTAGTCTTTGTTTTACATGAAACAATGTTTGACATCAAGAAATAATAGTTTTAAACTATGGGTTGACTATTGGTAAGTCCTTAGTGCACTACACTGATCCAAAGCCCAGTGAACTCAATGGAAACACTCCCGTTGACATCAATAGAATTTCCATCATGCTCCCAGAGAAAAATATGAAAAAGACTGTCATAAAAATAAAGGGAAGGGTAACCACCTTTCTGTATACAGTGCTATAAAATCCCTCCTGGCCAGAGGTAAAACCCTTTCACCTGTAAAGGGTTAAGAAGCTAAGATAACCTTGCTGGCACCTGACCAAAATGACCAATGAGGAGACACGATCCTTTCAAATCGGGATGGGGGGGGAACAAAGGGTCCGTCTGTCTGTGTAATGCGTTTGCCAGGAACAGATCAGGAACACAGTCTCAGAACTTCTGTTAGTTAGTAAGTAATCTAGCTAGAAATGTGTTAGATTTCCTTTTGTTTAATGGCTGGTAAAATAAGCTGTGCTGGGTGGAATGTATATTCCTGTTTTTGTGTCTGTTTATAACTTAAGGTTTTGCCTAGAGGGATTCTCTATGTTTTGAATCTGATTACCCTGTAAGGTATTTACCATCCTGATTTTACAGAGGTGATTCTTTTACCTTTTCTTGAATTAAAATTCTTCTTTTAAGAACCTGATTGATTTTTCATTTTTCTTAAGATCCAAGGGTTTGGGACTGTGTTCACCTGTACAAATTGGTGAGGATTTTTATCAAGCCTTCCCCAGGAAAGGGGATATAGAGCTTGGAGGGATATTTTGGGGGAAGACATATCCAAGTGGGCTCTTTCCCTGTTCTTTGTTTAACACATTTGGTGGTGGCAGCATATGGTTCAAGGACAAGGCAAAGTTTGTACCTTGGGAAAGTTTTAACCTAAGGTGGTAAGAATAAGCTTAGGGGGTCTTTCATGCAGGTCCCCACATATGTACTATAGAGTTCAGAGTGGGGAAGGAATCTTGACAAAGCCCATAGAAGGTAAAAAGCAGGCTGCTAAGAATGACAAAGAACATGATTTTTTTTTGTGCAAAAAACCTAAAACCTTGTCACAGAACTCATACCATGGCAAACATTCTGACTCACTTTAACCCTCTTAAGTCTGAATAAGGAATGAGCTCTGTTTGGGTTGAGTATAAAGTTCATAGGAGATAAGACCATCTGATAACTTTCAACATCTCCACATCTGAAACAGCACAGTCTGGAATTGCTGAGTATGAAAGTATCATTTATGTGTTTTTATTTCTGGAATCTCACAAACCTGGTTTTGTTCAATAGGAATATGATATTTTAACAACTGGGATTTATTCCTACAGGAAACAGACAGATCAGACTAGTGAATGGATCAGATCATTGTGCCGGGAGAGTGGAGATTTATTATGATGGCACCTGGGGGACAGTCTGTGATGATTCCTGGGACCTGTCAGACTCCAATGTTATTTGTAAAGAACTGGGATGTGGACACGCCATCACTGCAACTATCTCTGCACATTATGGGGAAGGATCTGAGCAGATCTGGCTGGATGATGTGAACTGCTCTGGGAATGAATCCAGTCTCTGGGAATGTCCATTTGGTGGATGGGGTTTGCATAACTGCAGACACAATGAAGATTCAGGAGTTGTCTGTTCAGGTCTGTTCTGTGAATGCTCTACTAAGCCCATTTAATTGGGAAATAATATATGAGGTAAAAAGAAAAGGAGTACTTGTGGCACCTTAGAGACTAACAAATTTATTAGAGCATAAGCTTTCGTGAGCTCTGTTTTTTCCACCAAGTGCATCCGATGAAGTGAGCTGTAGCTCACGAAAGCTTATGCTCAAATAAATTTGTTAGTCTCTAAGGTGCCACAAGTACTCCTTTTCTTTTTGCGAATACAGATTAACACGGCTGCTACTCTGAAACCTGTCAATATATGAGGTGAATGTTAACTAAGATGCATCTATACTGCAACCTGCAGTATAATTGCATCACAGATAAGACATACGTTAGTTTTACCTATATAAGCAGACCTAAAAATAGCATTGTATAAGTGGTACTATGGGCTTCAGCTTGGTTTCTACAAAGACTCCAGAAACGCTGGATAGGTACTTGCGTTGCCAGCCTGCGCTGACCCCTACTGCCATGTCTACAATGCTATTTTTAGCTGTGATACTGTGGCTAAAACTAGTGTGGTGCAGTCACACCTTGGACTGCAGCGTGGACATACCTAAGACTCCAGTTCAGCAAATTATCCCTATTTAGCTAAGCACTGAAGGAGATGCTTAGGTTCCATTTAAATCAAAAGTGAACCCTGATTCTTTTGAATTCTATCAATAAATAATACAGGGAGTATAAAAATATTTTATATAAAATATTTATTAATTTATCCAGTGTCAAAACAGTTGTAAACACCAAAAGTTTTCAGAGTCATGGGAGACCACTACAAATTATCATATCCACATCTCAGTGTTTAATTTCTTTAGCGTGCCATCACTATACAATTGCTCTTCACTGCATCTAGCCCATGAGTCAGTGATCCATCCATATTCAGAAAAGCAGTTAAGCATTTGCTTAACTGTAACTCTGTGTTTGAATCTCATTTACATCAATACGATTTAAGCTTGTGCTTAAAGTGAGAAATGCTTACAAGCCTTGCTGAATAAGAATAATATGCACTTAAAATGTTTCCTGAATTAAGACCCTCATCAGATTGACTTGTTTAGCAGAAATTATAAGATGAAAGATCCTTTTCAACCTCAGGTCTACATCCCGTATCTTAGCACCCGGAAGACAGCACACCCTTCTATTCTCTGGATCAGCTCTAGTTACAGGCCTGTCTATTCTTCTCAATAAAGAGTCCCCTATCACATAGATCTGCCTTTTCCTGGTGACAGTGCTATTCTCCAGTATCTCCCCTGTTCCCTCTGGCTGCAAGTTCTTTCCATTCCTATTTTCCCTTATAATTCTCTTCAACCCATCCTGTATCCTCCTGGGGCTCATATTTGGTGTAATCTCCATTGACTCTTCCCCTTTTCCTATAGGACTAGCCTCTCTTCTCTTCTTCCTTGCCCTTCCACCTTCAGCGACTACCTGCTGAGCCCCTCAGTTCCCTCAGCCTCTTCTCATAAGTCATGTGCTCCAGACCCCCTTATCATTTTCATTACCCTCTGCTGGACTCTCTCCAATCTGTCCACATCCTTTCTGTAGTGGAAGGGCCCAAAACTGTACGCATTACTCCAGATGTGACCTCATCAGTGCCGAATACAGGGGAATAATCACTTCACTCGATCTGCTGGCAATGCTCCTACTAATACAGCCCAATATGCCCGTTAGCCTTCTTGGCAACAAGAGCACATGGACTCATAGCCAGCTTCTTGTCCACTATAGTCCCCAAGTCCTTTTCTGTAGAACTGCTGCTTAGCCAGTTGGTCTCCACCGTGTAGTGGTGCATGGGATTCTTCTTTCCTAAGTACAGGACTCTGCACTTGACCTTGTTGAACCTCATCAGATTTCTTTTGGCCCAATCCTCCAATGTGTCTAGGTCACTCTGGACTCTATCCCTACCCTCCAGCATATCTACTTCTCCACACTACTTAGTGTCATCCGCAAACTTGCTGAGGGTGCAATCCATCCCATCATCCAGATCATTAATAAAGATGTTGAACAAAACTGGCCCCAGGACCAACCCTTGGGACACTCCACTTGATAGTGGCTGCCAAGCAGACATGGAGCCACTGATCACTATCCATTGAGCTCGATGATCTAGCCAGCTTTCTCTTCACCTTGTAGTCCATTCATCCAATCCATACTTTGTTAACTTGCTGGCAAGAATATTGTGGGAAACCGTATCAAAAGCTTTCGAAAGTCAAGATATATCACGTGCATCACTTTCCCCATATTCACATATTCATAGAAGGCAATCAGATTGGTCAGGCATGACTTGCCCTTGGTCAAGATGTGCACCATATTTGCCTTTTTCCAATCATCCAGGACCTCCTCCGATCTCCATGTGTTTTCAAAGATAACAGCCAATGGCTCTGTTATCACATCAGCCAATTCCCTCAGCATACTTGGATGCATTAGATCTGGTCCCATGGACTTGTACATGTCCAGATTTTCTAAATAGTCCTTAACCTGTTCTTTCACCACTGAACACTGCTCACCTCCTCCCCATACTGTGTTGCCCAGTGCAGCAGTCTGGGAGCTGACCTTGTCTGTGAAGACCGAGACAAAAAAAGCATTGAGTGCTTCAGCTTTTTCCACATTATCTGTCACTAGGTTGCCTCCCCCATTCAGTAAGGGTCCCAGACTTTCCCTGACCGTCTTCTTGTTGCTAACATACCTGTAGAAATCTTTCTTGTTACCCTTCACATCCCTTGCTAGCTATAACTACTCCAATTGTGCCTTGGCCTTCCTGATTACACCCCTGCATGATCTAGCAATGTTTTTATACTCATCCCTAGTCATCTGTCCAAGTTTCCACGTCTTGTAAGCTTCCTTTTTCTGTTTAAGCTCACCAAAGATTTCATTGTTAAGCCAAGCTGGTCGTCTACCGTATTTCCTATTCTTTCTGCCCATTTGGGTTGGTTTGTTCCTGCAACCTCAATAAGACTTCTTTAAAATACAGCCAGCTCTCCTGGACTCCTTTCTTCCTCATATTAGCCTTCCAGGGGATCCTGCCCATCAGTTCCCTGAGGGAGTCAAAGTCTGCTTTTCTGAAGTCCAAGATCCGTATTTTGCTGCTCTCCTTTCTTCCTTTTGTCAGGATCCTGAACTCGACCATCTCGTGGTCACTGCTGCTCAGATTACCACCCACTTCTACTTCCCCTACCAATTGTTCCCTGTTTGTGAGCAGCAGGTCAAGAGGAGCACGGCCCCTTGTTGGTTCCTCTAGCACTTGCACCAGGAAGTTGTTAGCCACTTGGAGACTAAAATTATTTGTAAGCTTAGGGTAAAACTGGTTAGTAAAAGGTGTTATGCATTTCAGTAATTTATAGGCTTCTTATCTCAAATATTTGCTTTCTGAGAATGTAATGTAGAATTACAAAATGGTCACTTGGATAATTGGAAATACAAGTACAAAAGAGTCTCTTGCTCTTTGACCAGTAAAGCAGTGTACAGAAGAATATTTCCAACTAGGATTTAAAGCCATTACTCCACTACACAGTGCATATAGTGAGACAAATTTGCAAAACATCATGGAGGAATCTTGCAGGCTACTGAGAATGAGAAAAGAATGGCATTGTATGGGAGTAAATTTAAACCTTAAACATCATGGATTTTGTCACAAAGGTCACGGCCATGACAAATTATAACCCTCTCCCCCCTCAAATTTGACTGAGGTATAGGCCCTGTAGGGACTGAGAATTACAGAGTGTATAGCAGATGAGAACCCATCTGGCAACCTGAAACATCTTCACATCTGGAATAGCACAATTAGAAAGATGTCTATCATTTGCTCAGATGTTTTATTTCTAAATTCTTACAAAAAGTTTCTTTTTGTAGGATAAGAAAATGACATATTAACAAATGGGATTTATACCTACAGAAAACAAACAGATTAGAGTGGTGAATGGGACAGATCACTGCTCTGGGAGAGTGGAGATTTATTATAATGGCACCTGGGGAACAGTCTGTGATAATTCCTGGGATCTATCAGATGCCAACGTTGCCTGCAAACAACTGAGATGTGGACACGCCATCAATGCAACTGTCTCTGCTCAATACGGGCCAGGATCTGGGAAGATCTGGCTGGATGATGTGAATTGCTCTGGGAATGAATCCTATCTCTGGGGTTGTCCTTTCAGGGAATGGGGTCAGCACAACTGTGGAGATCATGAAGATGCTGGAGTTATCTGCTCAGGTCAGTTTTATGAATGCTCTCTTTAACTTGATTAATTAAATTTAAAGCAATAAAATAAGAAGGAAGCAGATAAAGATAAAGGAGCATCTCCTTGCTAGTCACACAATGTTTTGGTATTTGTAGCCTTTCAGATCCTGAGAACCGAGTTCAAAGCCATATATGAGTCAGAAGTGAGAAGGAGTCTACTGTGTCTCTTTTCTTATTCACTTACTCACATATTTCATTACCTAATATTAAAAAAAGACAAAACACTCATCAAGAGAAGCAAAAGACTTGAGTAGTTAACTTGAATGATTGCTTCAGGTTAGAAATGCACTGGCAGAGCTGCCTGGGGCCCCAGAACAGAAATAGCATGTGAGTCCCAGTGTCTTGATTAATGTGAACTGTCAGCACTGAAATTATTGAGGTACAAAGGTTAATCACAGGTTAATTAGTATCTCCCTACATTTGTACTTGTGCTGCCTGTTCATTGCAAGAGCTAGAGTTAATCAAACTAGTCCAATGGGTGTCCCTACTGTCTCCTACTCCCCAGGAAGACCATGATCCATTCAGAAATTCATATATGTTGCCAGTGTAGATTGGGAATTGTAGAGGGAAGCTATAGCTCTGGAGTTCTCAACTGCAAAATTTAGCATCTACAGTATATAATATAAGGAGAAAAGATGGTTAAGTGAGTTTAATTAAACTGTTACCTTCACCTTGTACAGTATGACTTTATGGAAATTAAGGTTGTTTTGCTATAATATTGATTCAACAAATTACAGACAGAAAAATAAAGTTGGACATATAAGAGTTGACACAGAATATTGAATTTATCATTGGGTGTTGAAATTATCAAGAAATAATAATTCTAAATATTATATCAAATCAATCTTATTATAAAGAGGTACTCACTTTAATTCTATAATATTCTGGGTAGGCAATTTTGGTATCAGTACTGAGCTATATGTCTCCAGTTCAGAATCTTCTCTATTTGCCAATTAGGCTATTATATGTCAGTTTCACTTACACTACTTATTTATTTCTTCAAATGTTTAGAGTGTAATTATAGGCCCTCTGTCTATGGATGTCTATTAAGCTTTATGGAACTGTTCAACCAAAAGTACATTCAAATCTGGAAATTTAAGGATTTAAATAAGTAAATAATTAGAGCTGTCAATTAATCACAACTCAAATAAGTTCATCGCAATTAATCACAGTTTTAATAGCACTGTTAAATAATAGAATACCAATTGAAATTTATTAAATATTTTGGATGGTTTTCTACATTTTCATATATCATAGAATATCAGGGTTGGAAGGGACCTCAGGAGGTCATCGAGTCCAACCCCCTGCTCAAAGCAGGACCAATCCCCAACTAAATCATCCCAGCCAGGGCTTTGTCAAGCCTGACCTATATATTGTATTCTATGTTGTAAATGAAATCAGTGTATATTATTTTTATTACAAATATTTGTACTGTAAGGAATAGTAAAGAAATAGTATTTTTCAATTCATCCACACACAAGTACTGAAGTGCAATCTCTTTATCATGAAAGTGCAATGTACAAATGTAGATTTTTTTTGTTATGTAACAGCACTCAAAAACAAAACAATGTAAAACTTTAAAGCCTATAAGTCCACTCAGTTGGACTTCTTGTTCAGTCAATCACTAAGACAAACAAATTTGTTTACATTTACCGGAGATAATGCTGCCCTCTTA
Source organism: Dermochelys coriacea (assembly GCF_009764565.3). NCBI lineage: Eukaryota > Metazoa > Chordata > Testudines > Dermochelyidae > Dermochelys > Dermochelys coriacea. The sequence goes on along the minus strand of NC_050071.1, from coordinate 747,085 downwards.
TTGGCAATGTCACCAGAAAGTGAGAATATGGTACTGTTGTAGCCGCATTGCAAGATATTTACATGCCAGATATGCTAAACATTCGTATGCTTCTTTATGCTTCAGCCACCATTCCAGAGGACATGCTTCCATGCTGATCACGCTCATTTAAAACAATGTGTTAATTAAGTTTGTGACTGAACTCCTTGGGGGAGAATTGTATGTCTTCTGCTCTGTTTTACCTGCATTCTGCCATATATGTCATGTTATAGCAGTCTCGGATGATGACCCAGCACATGTTGTTCATTTTAAGAACACTTTCACTGCAGATTTGATAAAACACAAAGAAGGTACCAGTGTGAGATTTCTAAAGATAAGTACAGCTCTTGACCTAAGGTTTAAGAATCTGACATGCCTTCCAAAAATCGGAGGGACAGGGTGTGGAGCATGCTTTCAGAAGTCCTAAAAGAGCAATGCTCTGATGCAGAAACTACAGAACCCGAACCACCAAAAAGAAAATCAACCTTCTGCTGGTGGCATCTGACTCAGATCATGAAAATGAACATGCATCAGTCTGTACTGCTTTGGATTGTTATCGAGCAGAACCCATCATCAGCATGGACACATGTCCCCTGGAATAGTGGTTGAAGCATGAAGAGACATATGAATCTTTAGCGCATCTGGCATCTAATATCTTGCGACACCTAATGTCACTTGTCACTTGTAAACAAGAAGTGGGCAGCATTATCTCCTGCAAATATAAACAAACTTGTTTGTCTGAGCGATTGGCTGAACAAGAAGTAGGACTAAGTGGACTTGCGGGCTCTAAAGTTTTACATTTGTTTTATTTTTGAATGCAGGTTTTTTGTACATAATTCTACATTTGTAAATTCAACCTTCCTGATAAAGAGATTGCACTACAGTACTTGTATTAGGTGCATTGAAAAATACTATTTCTTTTGGTTTTTTTTACAGTGAAAATACTTGATATCAAAAATAAATATAAAGTGAGTAGTGTACACTTTGTATTTCTGTGTTGTACTTGAAATAAATATATTTGAAAATGTAGAAAACATCCAAAAATATTTAAATAGATGGTATTCTATTATTGTTTAACAGTGCGATTAATTACGATTAATTTTTAATCACTTGACAGCCCTATAAATAATGAAATGTCACTTCAGTTCAAGAGTGTAACTCATTTTCCCCATTACCATCTCAACGAGGAACCATCCCAAAAAGGACTGCTCTTCAGGGTTTTTGGTTTTCTTTGTCTGTTTCTTTTGTGAAAACGGACTTCATAATAGTGAATTTCCAGTAGAATTGTCCAGAAAATGGAATTTCCATCCCTTGGGAAATTCAGATATTTCTAAATTTCTTTTCATTCAGAAACAGGACAAAAATATTAAATATCAATAATTTTCATGTAAGCAAAAGTCTCAAAAAGGTTCTATTCAGAAACGTTGGAATGATTTTTTTTGGTTGACATTATTGATTGAAAGTAAACATTTTGTTTGAATGTGTTAAAATTTTTGACATTTCAGGATGGTCATTTGAAGCTAAATGTTTCTTGTCTAACTTTCCCATTGAAAAATTGGGAAATTTCATTGAAATTGACATTTTCCTGCTGGGGCAGGGAATCAATGTTGACAAAATCACATATTTTACTGGGGAAATTTTTCCGTTAAAAATTTCAACCAGCTTTAAGAATGTAAATAATAAAATGAGACTTCAATTCAAGAGTATAATTTCCTGTCTTGGGTCTCGATTCTGCAATGTAAGCACACTTTTAATTGCTTTGCAGAATTAGGTCCACACTTCATTAACTCTTTCAGTTCTCCAATTCTGGATACAAATGTGACCTGGTGACAGAGGCTGCTTCTTTTATCAGTGGAGCAAATTCACTACTGTGGACATTTGTTTAATAATTATAATTTCATACATATAGAACGTATAATTTGTAGTATACTGTAGTAAGTACTATTCAACATATTCACATCACTCCAGAACTCAGGTCTGATTTGCTCAGAGTGCTGAAAGTTGGACTGATGGGAGAGTCAAGGTTTATCTCCATGGTGATCAATGCTGTATCCTGGGTGCCCTGTGGAACACTAATGATGCCAGGGTGGTGTGCAGGCAGCTACAATGAGGAGATTCAGAAAACGCATACAACAAATCCTGCACATTTGTCATAGCAAAAATGCAAAAGTCATCCTTTCAATATGTGAATAATAAGTCATGGCACAACCATTTTTTGAAGCTATGTTATCATTCTTACATAATAGATTAAAACAATGTATTAAACAATGTAGCACTGCACTGGACCTGTCAGTTTTGATCCAAAAGCCTTGTGAAGTGAATGGAAAGAGTCACATTGACCACATATGGGCCCAATTGAAAGCAGGCTTAGGGATAGCCACATTTCTAAATTCATGGAAGAGTCTAGCTCAGTTGTTTTCCTCAGTAATTAGTGCATTTGCACAGAAAAGGGCTAGAAAAGCATTTGTTAAATAAAAAAAATCTATATTAAGTGTCACTCTTTTTTTGGTGCCTTATTTTATTTTCATGTGTCATCATTTTTTATTTTTATTATGGTTAGGTGCCTCAAAAGCTGGAAGTGGCCTGGGCCTCTCTGGACTTCTGAGAGGACCTTCCTCCCTCCCAACTTGTCTGTGAGGGACCACCACAGAGATCAAGACCAACATTTGCAAGCTATTCAATGCCCACACGTTTTAGGGGGTTGAATAATTCAAACATCTCGGCCTTAATTTTTCAAAGGCACTGAACACTTGTTTGTACCTTGAGCACCTCTCTCTGCCTTTATTGCCCTTCCCAATCTTTGTCTGTATCATCTATTTTGATTGTAAACTCTTCAGAGCAGACAAGATCTGTTACTATATTTTTGTTTAGTGCCTAGAACAATAAAGCCCTAATCTCTGTTGCCTACAGTAATAACAGTATCACGAACTCTTGTTTTTTTTTCTGCAAGTGACAAGATTTTGGAATGGGCTGGAGCCAGTTTGTGAAGATAGAAGAAGCTCCAGTCCTTTATGCATGAACCAAATGGCTATCCTTTCTGTCCCTGTAGCCTCCTGCATTGTCCATATCACACCTTCCAATTTCTGTAGGAAATCAGACAGGGATCCTGCAGACAACAGCCTCCTTCACTACATAATCCTGACTCATTCCCTGAACGCTATCCATGCTGTGCACTGAATGAGGCAGCGGTCCTGGTGAAATAATAGCATGTGATCATGTAATTAAAGACAGTATTTTAACGCATATGCATAGGAGGGCAAATTAATATTGCATCTTAAGTCTGGCATTTCCTAACTTTTGAATGCTTGACTTTGGAACTTTAATAATGGTCTTTTAACATACTTTGTGCGCTTGTGTGTGTAATATAAAAATTATTTGCAAATATGCTATTCAATTCATTAGATAATCTGTGTAAAATGTCACACATGGAGCTGCATAAGTGTTGGAAGCTATATGAGTGTTATTCTGTGTATTTCCCAATGCTCCAGAACATAGCTCATTCTGAATTGTTCAGCATGTTGGTATGGGGAGTCAGTGTGATGAAAGAGCTAAAGCCTCTGTGATGTGTGGGGAAGCAAGCATGATGTGCCGGCAGCTCCAGGGTAGAGATGTGAAGAAAACGTAAAGACTAAAGCCGGTTGTCTGTTGAGGCAAAATAGTTGAAAAGCCATAATATTAGATTTTTTAAAAGGGAAAAACCATGGCACATAATATTATAATAATTATGAAGGTTTCTATCATCCAAAAAAATTAAGATTTTTTTTAAAAAAATTTACAAGAAAAAAATATGAAACTGTTTTATGATACTTAAATAGCTTAATACCACTTGGAAACACTTATTCCACTGTTCTGGACATATCAAGAAACAATTTTGTAAAAATTCATGGTAGACTTACTGAATGGCAGATTCCCAGAATCACAAAGAGCATAGAATCATAGAATATCAGGGTAGGAAGGGACCTCAGGAGGTCATCTAGTCCAACCCCCTGCTCAAAGCAGGACAAATCCCCAACTAAATCATCCCAGCCAGGGCTTTGTCAAGCCTGACCTTAAAAACTACTAAGGAAGGAGATTCCACCACCTCCCTAGGTAACGCATTCCAGTGTTTCACCACCCGCCTAGTGAAAAAGTTTTTCCTAATATCCAACCTAAACCTCCCGCACTGCAACTTGAGACCATTACTCTTTGTTCTGTCATCTGCTGTCACTGAGAGCAGCCTAGATCCATCCTCTTTGGAACCCCCTTTCAGGTAGTTGAAAGCAGCTATCAAATCCCCCCTCATTCTTCTCTTCCGCAGACTAAACAATCCCAGTTCCCTCAGCCTCTCCTCATAAGTCATATGTTCCAGTCCCCTAATCATATTTGTTGCCCTCCGCTGGACATTTTCCAATTTTTTCACATCCTTCTTGTAGTGTGGGGCCCAAAATTGGACATAGTACTCCAGATGAGGTCTCACCAATGTCGAATAGTGGGGAACGATCATGTCACTCGATCTGCTGGCAATGCCCCTACTTATACATCCTAAAATGCCATTGGCCTTCTTGGCAACAAGGGCACACTGTTGACTCATATCCAGCTTCTTGTCCACTGTAACCTCTAGGTCCTTTTCTGCAGAATTGCTGCCTAGCCATTCGGTCCGTAGTCTGTAGCAGTGCATGGGATTCTTCCGTCCTAAGTGCAGGACTCTGCACTTGTCCTTGTTGAACGTCATCAGGACAGTATAGAAGGGGAAAATATTTAAATGTCATAAATTTCTGGCACAGAACCCATGGGCATAAAGACAGGTTTCAGAGTAGCAGCCGTGTTAGTCTGTATTCGCAAAAAGAAAAGGAGTACTTGTGGCACCTTAGAGACTAATTTGTTAGTCTCTAAGGTGCCACAAGTACTCCTTTTCTTCATGGGCATATAGTACACCTTAGTTATAAACCCTAAAATCTAAAAGAGGAACAACAAGGCTTTTGACATTTGGAAATATATAGTGTGTTTAGGACATAGCTCCTTTGCTGCACTTCAAAATCTCCATTCCTGAGAGAGCACCATCAAGAATTACCAAGGATGTCAGCTTGATTAATTGTTTTATTTCTGATAACTTGCAAACACTGACTTCTTGTTCAATAGGAATATGACATATTAACAGCAGAGATTTATCCCTACAGGAAGCAAGCAGCTCAGACTGGCGAATGGGGCAGATCGCTGCTCTGGGAGAGTGGAAATCTATAATGATGGCATGTGGGAAACAGGCTGTGATGATTTCTGGGACCTATCAGATTCCAATATTGTTTGCAAACAGCTTGGATGTGGACACACTCTTCTTTCAAATGTCTCTGGACGTTATGGGGAAGGATCAGGGAAGATCTGGCTAGATGATTTGAACTGCTCTGGGAATGAATCCAAGCTCTGGGAATGTCCTTCCAGAGGATGGGATCAACATAACTGTCATCACTATGAAGATGTAGGAATTCTCTGCTCAGATGTGGACAATGAATTCTCTATTGAACCTGATTAACGGGAAAATAAATCATCGATTCCAAGGCCAGAAAGGACCATTGTGATCTCTAGTCTGATCACTTATTAAAAAAAAGGACATAGGACTTTTAATTTATCACTAGAGGCACATTTTCCAGTCCTTTAATAATTCTGTGGCTCTTCTTTGAACTATTCATTTTATCAACATCCTTCTTTAATTGTAGACACCAAAACTGGACATAGTATTCCAGCTGCTATCACTCCAGTGCCAAATATAGTGGTAAAATAACCTCTCTACTCCTACATGAAATTCCTCTGTTTATCCAAGGATGGCAATGCCCTTTTGGCCCCCCTGTTGCACTGGAAGCTATGTTCAGCTGTTTATTCATTACTACCTCCAAAATCTTTTTCAGAGTCACTGCTTCCCAGGATAGAGTAGCCCATCCTATAAATAAGGCCTACATTATTTGTTCCTAGATATATACGTTTACTTATAGCCTTATTGTTTCAGAGTAGCAGCCGTGTTAGTCTGTATTCGCAAAAAGAAAAGGAGGACTTGTGGCACCTTAGAGACTAACAAATTTATTAGAGCATAAGCTTTCCGATGCATCCGATGAAGTGAGCTGTAGCTCACGAAAGCTTATGCTCTAATAAATTTGTTAGTCTCTAAGGTGCCACAATTAGCCTTATTAAAACACATATTGCTTGCTTCCACCCAGTTTACTATGAGATCCAGATTGGTCTGTATCAGTGGCCTGGCTTCTTCATTATTAACCACTCCCATAATCTTTGCATCATCTGCAAACTTTATATTTTCTTCCATGCAATTGATAAAAATGTTTAAATATCGTAATACCAAAAACTGATCTCTGCGGGACACCACTAAAATTACACCCACTAGATGAGGATTTCCCATTCATAATTACTAGGTCTGTCGATTAATCCAGTTAATGCATGTGATTAACTCAAAAAAATTAATTGTGATTAATTTTTTTAAGTGTCCCATTGATTTCTCATTATTCATTTTCCATGAGAAGGGGGGTATTAATGACAAGAATAGCACCAAGACCAAAGCTGACTTATCAAGGAGTTTAGATACTATGGTCAAAAATGGATGCCTAAAATTAAGGTCCATGTTTAGGCTTTTACTAGCCACTGACATATTTCCATCTATCACTTTCACCATGGGAGCAGGATGATGGCTGTTGTTAAAGGACTGCCTTGAGGTTCCCAAGATCTAGTTTCCATTTCCAGCTTTGCTATAGGTTTTCTATTCACCTTGGACAAATAAGTTAGGTCCACGTTTTTAAATATTTTTAGGTGGTGCTTTGCTCCTTGTTTCAATGCTTAACTGAGTAGGGAGCCTAAGACTCATTTTCAAAAGTGACTTGGGCACTTAGATCTTTAAAGCAATTTAGACACCTAACTCACAGTGAAATCAGTAGGAGTTAAGCACCTAAATACCTCTGAGGATATGGCTCTTAGGAGCTCAAGTGCCATTTGACTCCTAAATGTCTATCACTTTTGATAAAGTAACTTAGCCTCCTAAATCACTTAGTTGTTGCAATGCAAAATGGAACAATGCCTAAATACCTTTTAAAAATCTGGATCTTAATCTATCTTTGTCTCGGTTCCCCATCTGCAAAATGGGGTTATTAATACTTTCCCCTACCCTTTGTCTGTCTTGTCTATCTAGATTGTAAGATGTTCAGGACAGGGACTGTGTGTTTAGCAAATATCTAGCACTATGGAGTCTCAGTCTTGATTGGGGCCCCAAAGCAGTACTGTAATGCAAATAAATAAAGAAAATAATAATAATAGTAACTAAAAAGTAGCTTGGTTTTAAAAAATGCTGAATGGCTTACATTGAAAGACTTTTCCTTACAGGAAGCCAACAGGTCAGACTGGTGAATGGGACCGATCACTGTGCTGGGAGAATGGAGATTTCTTACAATGGCACCTGGAGGACAGTCTGTGATAATTCCTGGGACCTATCAGATGCCAGTATCGTTTGCAAACAACTGGGATGTGGACACGCCATCAGTGCAACTGTCTCTGCTCATTATGGGCAAGGATCAGGGCAGATCTGGCTGGACGAGTTGAAGTGCTCTCGAACCGAATCCACTCTCTCAGAATGTCCTTCCCAGGGCTGGGGACAGCATAACTGTGGGCATCATGAAGATGCAGGCGTGCTCTGCTCAGGTCTGTTCTGCGAACACTGTTTAACTGATAAACAAGGAATTAATATGAGAGATGAATGTTAGAAAAGGGAGATGGAAAATCAGAAGGCAGTTGAGTGTGATGGAGAAAAATCTCTCTGCTGGTCATGATTCTTTCTGGCATTTATTCCGGCAAAATTATAAATAGTCTCCTCCTAAGAGCTGAGTTCAGATCCATCCCCTTGACTGTAGGGCTTTGTGGGATGGGGACACACCTTCCCCCAAATTGTGTGAACCCCAGAATTGTTCATGTCATCATGATGTTACTTATAGCAGGGGAAAAAATCATATTACATGCCAGAGTTGGCCACACTGTATTTTGCAAACTAATGTTTTAAACTCAGACTGTTGAACTGGGAAATTAAAACTGGAAATGGAGCTGTCAGCTACAGTGTAGAAATGCAGAGAAAACCTGCAACTTAGCCGCATTGTCTCTAAAGGCAAAAAACAGAAAAGTCATAATTTTAAATTGAAAAAAGAAAAGTCCCAGGACACGTTAAGTTATTTGCTATAAGAAATATTATGAGAAATTTAATATTCTTTATTTTACAAGAAACAGAATTTGAAACCAACTAATTATATTTATCTAATATTTTAAACCACTTAAAAACTCACAATCTACTATACTGAACACATAGAGACCCAAATTTGTAAAAATTCACAAAGTAGACTTGCTTACAAGCACATAGACCAGAATGACAAGAAATATGAATTTGTGGGGAGAGGGGAATCAAACACCATTGACTTCTGTCATGACTATGACACACATCAAATTTCACTCATAATCCCCTCAAGTCTGAATGTGCATTTCACTACCCTATGCAGTTGCAAAATACATTGTAAATTGGAGATGATACCCACCAGCTGTTGCAATACCTCCAGATAAGATATTCACTATCATGAATTGCTGAGGTTGTCTTTGTAGCTCAGGTGTTTTCTGAAATCTTACAAAAGTCCTGTTCTTCGATAGTATCTGGAATTTCTCCCTACAGAAAGCGAACAGATCAGACTGGTGAATGGAGTAGATCGATGTGCTGGGAGAGTGGAGATTTATTACAATGACACCTGGGGCACAGTCTGTGATGATTCCTGGGACACATCAGATGCCAGTGTTGTTTGCAAAGAATTGAGATGTGGACACGCCATCAATGCACCTGGCTTAGCTCATTATGGGCAAGGACCAGGGCGGATCTGGCTGGATGATGTGAGTTGCTCTGGAAGCAAATCCTATCTTCGGGACTGTTCCTCCCTAGGATGGGGTCAGCATAACTGGAGCAGGTACAGAGAAGGGCTACTAGGATGATCCGAGGAATGGAAAACTTGTCTTATGAAAGGAGACTTAAGGAGCTTGGCTTGTTTAGCCTAACTAAAAGAAGGTTGAGGGGAGATATGATTGCTCTCTATAAATATATCAGAGGGCTAAATACTGGAGAGGGAGAGGAATTATTTCAGCTCAGCACCAATGTGGACACAAGAACAAATGGGTATAAACTGGCCACCAGGAAGTTTAGACTTGAAATCAGACAAAGGTTTTTAACCATCAGACCAGTGAAGTTTTGGAATAGCCTTCCAAGGGAAGCAGTGGGGGCAAAAGATCTATCTGGTTTTAAGATTCTACTCGATAAGTTTATGGAGGAGATGGTATGATGGGATAATGGGATTTTGGTAAGTAATTGATCTTTAAATATTCAGGGTAAATAGGCCAAATCCCCTGAGATGGGATATTAGATGGATGGGATCTGAGTTACTATAGAAAATTCTTTCCTGGGTATCTGGCTGGTGAATCTTGCCCATAGGCTCAGGGTTTAGCTGATTGCCATATTTGGGGTTGGGAAGGAATTTTCCTCCGGGGCAGATTAGGGAGGCCCTGGAGGTTTTTCACCTTCCTCTGTAGCATGGGGCATGGTTGACTTGAGGGAGGCTTCTCTGCTCCTTGAAGTCTTTAAACCATGATTTAAGGACTTCAATAGCTCAGACATGGGTGAGCTTTTTCATAGGAGTGGGTGGGTGAGATTCTGTGGCCTGCGCTGTGCAGGAGGTCGGACTAGATGATCAGAATGGTCCCTTCTGACCTTAGTATCTATGAATCTATAACTGTGGGCATGGTGAAGATGCTGGCGTTCTCTGCTCAGGTCTGTTCTGTGAATGCTCTATTGAATTTGATTAACAGAATTAATATAAGAGATGAATATTAACTAAACAAGATGTAATAAAAGGAGAAGGTCGCTGAGTATGATGGAGAAGAATCTCCCAATTGAACCCAGAAATCTTTCTCACATTTGTTTCTATTAAAATTCCTTGTTTCTGCGCTAAACAGCACAATGAAGTTGGGATGGAATTTTGTCCTTAGTGTTATCACCAGATTTCTCCAACTCACGGCCTCTTTCTGCTCCAAATCATTTGTAGTCTGAGGTTATGAATTAATAATTTAAAATATAATGAGTACATCAGGCGTGGTACTAGCCTATGAGGCATCATAGTATTCACGTTTTTTGAGGTGCAGCCCTTATATGATTCTTTTTAGCCCTTGACTTTGTACCATTACACAACTTTTTCTCTTACTTTGTGGTTATTTTCCTTAATAATTTTTTGAGATTTTATTCAAACATTTTGAAAAATTCAAGTAAATTACATCTCTCCACTTTTAGCTGCTCTTTTAGTGATATTTTAAAAATTCATATGTGAGAGTTTTTCCATACAAAAATGCCTTTTCAACCATATGTACTTATATTTAGCCATATTGTCACATCAGCCTATATTTAATTATACTAACAAGTATCATCACATGTTCCTAATGAAATACAGATATAAATTGCAACAGCAATATGCGGGAAAGAAGTAAATTGGACAGAGACTTTAGGTATTAACCACTTCTAGTATTGTAAAAATACTCATTATCTGGAGGGAAGAATTGAAATCTTCTAAAGAATGCATTAATATAGTAATACTATCAGGTAATATAACCTATGACAACTTCCCTCTTGGCCAACACACTGAAAATTGAATTACAGGCCTCCAGAACTAAACACAGAAGTTGCTAGAGCTTGAACTAAAGCTCTCGAGCTTAGGCTGTAACAGACTCATATCCTCTGTGGATCAGGCACATAATGTAACACGCTCACCAGTGAATTATTCTAATTCCTCCCCTGCAGATTTAGAAGGAATGCTCATTACCCAACAGTCAATTTTTACTGAAGTTTTCTAAGATCGCTTTCTTTTTAGATATTAACAAATTATCCTTTTACAGGACTTTTATCAATATTTTATTCTTCTGTTGTTTTATTTCCCGGGCTGGCTGACATTTTTCTCCATTCCATTTCTCAAAAGCTTTTAAATCCTGTCTGTCCTACTCTACAGCCGGGTTATCTTCTTGGCACTGTAGCTGCATGTAAGAGACTCAGAATACTCAATTTAGCTTCAAGGTGTTGGACTGATAAAAAAATCTCATTTCTAATGAAGCTTTAGGCATGATTCTGTACTTCCTGAGATTTAGAGTGAAATCCTCATCCCCCCCTGAAATCAATGGGAGGTTTGCCAACAAACAGAATGGGGCCAGGACTTCACCTGTTAAATATTCATTTCAACTCCCTGCAGTGGCATGAAGTGAGGGGGGATCTCTACGGGAACTAAAGTATAATGATTTTCATCCTTATCAGAATCATTAATATCCTAGATGCAATGGGAGTTTCTAACAAAACGGTAAAATTGTAGCAACCCTTAGCGGCTGCACATTTCCCACTATAATGCATTTTTGCAATCTTTTTTTAAATTTTTTTTTAAGACGCTCTGACACCTTCATTGTTTGCAGCAGGCTTGGATATTTAGTAGGGGAAACTCCCTCACTGTAGCAAAGTGTCTTGTCTTTGTCCTATGAAATTTTGTTCTGATTTAGCTGAGCTGGCGAGTGTTGCAAGTCACCATTTCCCTTCTTTCCCTTGGGTTCTTCAGAAAAATGTCAGCCTTGAAGATTCCAAGGTTGGGCTCAGGCCACTGCCAAAGCAGCAGCAGCAGCTACTGTATTTTGACCTAGCAAAGCAGCTATAGCAGGAGGGGGTGGAAAGAGCTCAGCTCACTCCCCCCGGTCCACCCAGCCCTTTTTCCTACTCCTTTCAGCCCAACACATGATCCCAACATGCCATCCTTCCCCACTCTGGGGCAACACATAGGCAGGACCCCTCCTCCAACTACCAGTATTGGCGAGAGAAAGTTGACCCTGCCTTGTGCAATCAACTTGGATGTATGCATTATAAAACTGTCTTTAATTTCCACAAGACCCCTGCCTCATTCAGTGCACATACTGGTTGCATAAGGGAGAAAAATAAGGTGGAACAGGCAACCATAAACCAGGCATTTCCCAACTTTCAGGTGTTTGACTCTGTAACCTACCAATGTTTGTTTGTTTAACAAGTGCTTGTAGGTAATACATATGGCTATTAATGTTATTCACTGAATTTCCCATGACTACAGAGCAAAGATCATTCTGATTTGCATAGAGTGCTGAATGTAGAAAATCAGTGTTCTTGGAGCATGGAGATTTTCTTGCATGGTGTGAAGTAGAATTCTGGATAATAATCTGCATGACACTAGTCATGCCAGTACAGTGTGCAGGTATCTGTAGCGTAGAGATAGAGATAAAGCTTATAACGACTTTGTTATGACAAAAATTTCTTGTCATAATTTTAGTTAAAAAATAAAATCAGAACTTCAGAATCAGAATAGAATTTTAATTGTTTTTTAAAAATTAGGAATCATGAAAAGTGAAATCTGTTTTCATGCAAAATTGATTTGAACCATTTAATAATCTTTAACTAGCAACTAAACACAATTTTAAAAACATACTCAAACATATTCATTATGTGGGACCTGTTGAAATCAGCGTGATTCCTTCCATTGAGTTCAATGGGCTTTGACCCCATTTTAGGTCAATAAAAGGACAAAAGAGTAACATATGTAGAGGACTTTTGCTCAATAGCCAGCTGGTGAGAGTGAAAAAAACCTAAATATCATGAATTCTGAAAAAAATATACAACCCTGCTTCTAATCATTGCTAAGATTGAATGTGGAATGGGCCTATGCAGTTCTGAAATGCAAGGAATGTAGGAGACGAAACCCACCAGCCACCGCAATAGCTCCACAGAAGATATTCACTGTTGTAAATTGCTGAGAATGTCATGTTCATTTGCCCAGGTGTTTCCTGAAATCTTACAAACATCTTCTTCTTCAATAGGAATGACATTAACATCTGAAATTCCTTTCTGTAGGAAGCAAACAGATGAGACTGGTGAATGGAATAGATCCATGCTCTGGGAGAGTGGAGATTTATTACAATGGCACCTGGGGGACAGTCTGTGATGATTCCTGGGACACATCAGATGCCAATGTTGTTTGCAAAGAATTGAGATGTGGACTAGCCATCAATGCACCTGCCTCAGCTCATTATGGGGAAGGGTCAGGGCAGATCTGGCTAGATGATGTGAATTGCTCTGGAAGTGAATCCTTTCTTCGGGACTGTTCCTCCAGTGGATGGGGTCAGCATAACTGTGGGCACGGTGGAGATGCTGGAGTTCTCTGCTCAGGTCTGTTCATTCTCTATTGAAGCTGATTAGCTGGGGATTAATTTAAGAATTGTGTATTAAGTGACAGTAGAGGAAAATCTTCCTGCTCATCACACACACATATTACTGTCTGGCATTTCTGAGCACATTTCCCAATCTGAAATCGGGTGTATTGGCAGTGGTGGTGTATTGGGTGGTGTACTGTGTAGAAGCCTGCACAGTTCCTGCCCATATTATATTCATGGTATAGCTATCCACTAGAGATCTCCAGAGTTAATCAGAGGGTCCAATGAATGCCTCAGGGTACTGCCTAGCACTAGGAAAACCTAGTTTTTGAACAAACTGTATGAGCTGAAAATATTGCCTCCCATTACTTGCCTTACTTAGAGCAGTGCAGCAGGGCATCAATCACAGATATATCATACTTGGCACCCTCCACTCAACAAATACTTCTTCTCTACCTTATACAATACCATGCAGCACTGGCAGAATTTTGTCCTTAATGTTAACAGCAAACCTCATCAGCTTGCTACTCTCTGCACTTCCAACTTGTTAATATCTGACCATATGATTTAGTTGGGGATTGGTCCTGCTTTGAGCAGGGGGTTGGTCTAGATGACCTCCTGAGGTCCCTTCCAACCCTGATATTCTATGATTCTGTGATATCTGAATGTGTTGTTTTAAATATCTTAAGTAACCTTGGCTCCAGGATAGACTTCTCAAGCATCTCACTATTAAACACTTCCATACCTGCCCACATTTACAGGCAAAACCCACCATGTTCTAATGTGCATGTATTTGTATAAATATTCATTAACTTCCATAAACATATATTAGTTTACAGACACACTGCCCATTTGTCCTATTTACACTTTCTCCATAAATTTATTCCATGCAACTTGATTGGCATTCATCCTGCACCAACTTTCACTGCAACACATCTTTCCCCCACATGCTGGTAATGTGCATATTCCCCAGACAAAACTTATTCCACTTCCTAACCCTATTCATTCCACACACACAGAGTTGTAAAGTGTGCACTTTTTAAAAATTAACTAAGGTATTTTTATGGCCCCATCCCCATATAATCCCTCCAAATTTTTAAAGAATTTATCATTGCAACACTCCTGTGAGGTAAGAAACTGAGGCAAAAGCATATAAGGGATTGTGTCCAAGGTCACACATAAAGTTTATAACAGAAAAGGGAATTAAGACCAGGTCTCCCAACTCAGTTCTCTTACCTTTCTTACCTTGCTGAGACATAGCTTTGTAATAGATCAAAAAATGGTCAAAGGGTTGGAAACAAAGAAGCATGGTGAAGGGCTATTTCCCCTTACACCATGTTTATTTACTTTCTTCAGTTATCTTTCTGACAGAACTTTTCAAAAAAATTCTAGTCAGTTAGAGAATCCTGATTTTTCAATTAAAAAAAAACTTGCTTGTTTGATCATATCCAGATGTAACTGTTTCTCTGCTCTGTCTCCAAGTATTTGCTCTGTCAAGAGATGATTGATAAGACCACTGGTCTAGCATCAGGGGAATCTCCCTGTTCTCCATTTCCTCCCATTTTATTTATTCATTTGATGTGCTGTCGTTTTAAATTCATATGTATTAAATACCAAAACCCACAATAAAAAAACAAAGGCAACAAAAGAACAATATACATATAAATGTTCTAATGAAGAATAAAAGGCCTCAAACCCAGTTCGGGTTCTAAAGGTCATGAGATCCACTGTCAGAATTATTATTATTACCTTAGACTCCACTTAATATTTTCTTGAATATAATAAAAAAGGATTTTTCATCATTATATTTTTTCCTGGTCTTTATATAGAATTAGTTTTGCTTTAGAACATTGGTGTCATTTGTTCAGATGTTTTCATTCTGAAATCTTCACTAGCAATATGCTATACTAACAGCTGGGATTTTTCCATATAGGAAGCAAACAGATCAGACTGGTGAATGGAGCAGATCGTTGTGCTGGGAGAATGGAGGTTTATAATGATGGCACCTGGGGCACAGTCTGTGATCATTACTGGGATCTACTGGCTTCGAATGTTGTTTGCAAACAACTGGGGTGTGGACACATCATCAATGTAACTGTCTCTGCTTATTATGGGGAAGGATCAGGGCAGATCTGGCTGGACAAAGTGAAGTGCTCTGGAACTGAATCCTATATCTGGGAATGTTCTTCTAGTAGATGGGGTAAGAATAACTGTGGACACAGCGACGATGCAGGAGTTCTCTGCTCAGGTATGTTCTATGAATGCTCTATTGCATCTTATTAAAGTGGAACTGTGAAGATACCATTCAGGACTAAATGGTTATAGCTGTCTTGAGATTCTCACTTAAAGCAGGTATTCATCTTCTACATAGGAATATGATATTAAAAGCTGGAATATTTTCCTACAGGAAGCAAACAGATCAGACTGGTGAATGGGGCAGATCGTTGTTCTGGGAGAGTGGAGATTCATTACAGTGGCTCCTGGGGGACAGTCTGTAATAATTCCTGGGCCCTTTCAGCTGCCAATGTCATTTGCAAAGAATTAGGATGTGGACACACCATCAATGTCCCTGGCTCGGCTCATTATGGAAAAGGATCAGGGCAGATCTGGCTGGATGAAGTGAGTTGCTCCCGAAATGAATTCTATCTTCGAGACTGTTCCTCCAAAGGATGGGGTCAGCATAACTGTGAGCACAGTAAAGATGCTGGAGTTTTCTGCTCAGGTCTGTTCTTTGAAAGTTTATTTGAATATAACTAACATGGAGTTAATATAATGGGTGAGCGATAACTAACAGAGAAGCCATAAAATAAGAAGAACCTGAGTATAAGAGTGGAGAGTCTCCTTCCTGGTCACACAATTCTTTTGATATATATTCCTGTAGTATGGTAACCAGACTTTCCAGCTGTGCGAAACCCAAGTATTCAAAAAACATGAATCGGTCCCAAAAATCAAGTAATTGGTTTAAAATAATGTGATTTAAAATAATAGAATCATAGTGTTAGAAGGGATTTAGATTCATAGATTCATAGATACTAAGGTCAGAAGGGACCATTCTGATCATCTAGTCCGACCTCCTGCACAGTGCAGGCCACAGAATCTCACCCACCCACTCCTACGAAAAACCTCACCCATGCCTGAGCTATTGAAGTCCTTAAATCATGGTCAACCATGCCGCATGCTACAGAGGAAGGCGAAAAACCTCCAGGGCCTCTCCAATCTGCCCTGGAGGAAAATTCCTTCCCAACCCCAAATATGGCAATCAGTTAAACCCTGAGCATATGGGCAAGTTTCACCAGCCAGATACTACAGAAAATTCTTTCCTGGGTAACTCAGATCCCATCCATCTAATATCCCATCTCAGGGGATTAGGCCTATTTACCCTGAATATTTAAAGATCAATTACTTACCAAAATCCCATTATCCCATCATACCATCTTCTCCATAAACTTATCGAGTAGAATCTTAAAACCAGATAGATCTTTTGCCCCCACTGCTTCCCTTGGAAGGCTATTCCAAAACTTCACTCCTCTGATGGTTAGAAACCTTTGTCTGATTTCAAGTCTAAACTTCCTGGTGGCCAGTTTATACCCATTTGTTCTTGTGTCCACATTGGTGCTGAGCTGAAATAATTCCTCTCCCTCTCCTTCCCTCCCTCCCTCTGATATATTTATAGAGAGCAATCAGATCTCCCCTCAACCTTCTTTTAGTTAGGCTAAACAAGCCAAGCTCCTTAAGTCTCCTTTCATAAGACAAGTTTTCCATTCCTCGGATCATCCTAGTAGCCCTTCCCTGTACCTGCTCCAGCTTGAATTCATCCTTTTTAAACATGGGAGACCAGAACTGCACACAGTATTCTAGGTGAGGTCTCACCAGTGCCTTGTATAACGGTACTAAAACCTCCTTATCCCTACTGGAAATGCCTCTCCTGATGCATCCCAAAACCGCATTAGCTTTTTTCACAGCCATATCACATTGGCAGCTCATAGTCATCCTATGATCAACCAATACTCCAAGGTCCTTCTCCTCTTCCGTTACTTCTAATTGATGCGTCCCCAATTTATAACTAAAATTCTTGTTGTTAATCCCTAAATGCATAACCTTACACTTCTCACTATTAAATTTCATCCTATTACTATTACTCCAGTTTACAAGGTCATCCAGATCCTCCTGTATAGTATCCCGATCCTTCTCCGAATTGGCAATACCTCCCAGCTTTATATCATCTGCAAACTTTATTAGCACACTCCCACTTTTTGTGCCAAGGTCAGTAATAAAAAGATTAAATAAGATTGGTCCCAAAACCGATCCCTGAGGAACTCCACTGGTAACCTCCCTCCAACCTGACAGTTCGCCTTTCAGTAGGACCCGTTGCAGTCTCCGCTTTAACCAGTTACTTATCCACCTTTTGATGTTCATATTGATCCCCATCTTCTCCAATTTAACGAATAATGCTCCATGTGGCACGGTATCAAATGCCTTACTGAAATCTAGGTAAATTAGATCCACTGCATTTCCTTTATCTAAAAATCTGTTACCTTTTCAAAAAAGGAGATTAGGTTGGTTTGGCACGATCTACCTTTTGTAAAACCATGTTGTATTTTGTCCCATTTACCATTGACTTCAATGTCCTTAACTAATTTCTCCTTCAAATTTTTTTCCAGGACCTTGCATACTACAGATATCAAACTAATGGCCTGTAGTTACCCGGATCACTTTTTTTTCCTTTCTTAAAAATAGGAACTATATTAGCAATTCTCCAATGATTCGGTACTACTCCTGAGTTTACAGATTCATTAAAAATTCTTGCTAATGGGCTTGCAATTTCAGGTGCCAATTCCTTTAATATTCTTGGATGAAGATTATCTGGGCCCCCCGATTTAGTCCCATTAAGCTGTTTCAGTTTCGCTTCTACCTCAGATATGGTAATATCTACCTCCATATCCTCATTCCCATTTGTCATGCTACCATTATCCCTAAGATCCTCTTTAGCCTTATTAAAGACTGAGGCAAAGTATTTGTTAGATATTGGGCCATGCCTAGATTATCTTTAACCTCCACTCCATCCTCAGTGTTAAGCGGCCCCACTTCTTTCTTAGTTTTCTTCTTATTTATATGGCTATAGAACGTTTTCTATTGGTTTTAATTCCCTTTGCAAGGTCCAACTCTACTCGACTTTTAGCCCGTCTCACTTTATCCCTACATGTTCTGACCTCAATTAGGTAGCTTTCCTTGCTGATCCCTCCCATCTTCCACTCCGTGTATGCTTTCTGCTTCTTCTTAATCACCTCTCTAAGATGCTTGCTCATCCAGATTGGTCTACAACTCCTTCCTATGAATTTTTTCCCCTTTCTTGGGATACAGGCTTCGGATAGCTTCTGCAGCTTTGATTTAAAGTAATCCCAGGACTCCTCTACCTTTAGATCCATAAGTTCTTCAGTCCAATCCACTTCCCTAACTAATTTCCTTAATTTTTGAAAGTCAGCCCTTTTGAAATCAAAAACTCTAGTTGCAGATTTATTTTTGTTAATCCTTCCATTTAGTTTGAACTGAATTAGCTCATGATCACTTGAGCCAAGATTGTCCCCTACAACTATTTCTTCTATGAGGTCCTCGCTACTCACCAAAATTAAATCTAAAATGGCATCCCCTCTAGTCGGTTCAGCAGCTACTTGATGAAGGAATCCATCAGCTATCGCATCTAGGAAAATCTGAGCCCTATTCTTATTACTAGCAGTGGTCCTCCAGTCTATATCTGGGAAGTTAAAGTCTCCCATGATCATGCAGTTTCCATTAGTATTTACTTTATTAAAGACATTAAAAAGGGCTCTATCCATATCCAAATTAGATCCCGGAGGTCTATAGCACACCCCAAGCACTATCATAGGAGAGGCTTTACTAGTTTTCTTCCCCAATGTAATTTTTGCCCACACGGACTCTGTCTTATCCATTGCATCGCTTCTTATTTCTTTACATTCTACCTCATCATTGATATACAATGCTACTCCACCACCTTTACCTTTGTTTCTGTCTTTCCTAAACAGCACATACCCTTCAATACCTGTAGTTCAGTCATGACTACTATTCCACCATGTTTCTGTTATCCCTATAATATCTGGTTTCACTTCCTGCACCAGTAGCTCTAGTTCCTCCATTTTGTTACCTAGGCTCCTCGCATTGGTGTACAAACATCTTAATTTTTGCTGTTTGGCCTCGCTCACATTTTGTACCCTATTAGGCACAGTCATTCTACAGCCAGTATAACCTATTAGACTAGTATCCACACCGCCCTCGCTCCTTATATACATTCTCCTACCCACGGCTGTATCCTTTCTTACTTCGTCTTCTTCCCTCTCAATGCTAAAATCTGGCGTGGAGATTACCTGGACATCTCCCATCCATCTCCCCCTAATTCCTAGTTTAAAGCTCTCTTTATCAGTTGTGCCAACCTCGATCCTAGAAGTCTATTTCCTTCCCTACTCAGATGAAATCCATCCCGAGAGAACTGACCTCTGTCCGTGAATGCCTCCCAGTAGCCATACATCCCAAAGCCCTCCTTATAGCACCACTGCCTAAGCCATCTGTTGACAGTCATAATCTTGTCACACCTTTGTTGCCCTTCTCTAGGAACAGGAAGGATCCCGCTAAAGATCACCTGAGCCTCAATTTCCTTAAGCGTCTTCCCCAGCCTAGCATAGTCTCCCTTAATACTTTCCAGTGAGAATCTAGCTGTATCATTTGTTCCCACATGAAGGATACTTAGGGGATTCTTTCCCGCTCCGTTTAGGATCCTTTTCAACCTCAGGTCTACATCCCGTATCTTAGCACCCGGAAGACAGCAAACCCTTCTATTCTCTGGATCAGCTCTAGTTACGGGCCTGTCTATTCTTCTCAATAAAGAGTCTCCGATCACATAGACCTGCCTTTTCCTGGTGACTGTGCTATTCTGCAGTCTCTCCCCTGTTCCCTCTGGCTGCAAGTTCTTTCCATTCCTATTTTCCCTTATAATCCTCTTCAACGCATCCTGTATCCCCCTGGGGCTCATATTTGGTGTAGTCTCCCTTGACTCTTCCCCTTTTCCTATAGGACTAGCCTCTCTTCTCTTCTTCCTTACCCTTCCACCTTCAGCAACTACCTGATGATCCCCTTCTTCTTCTTCTTCTTCTGGGAGGAGTGGTAGATACGCTGGAGGGGAGGGATAGGATACAGAAGGACCTAGACAAATTGGAGGATTGGGCCAAAAGAAATCTAATGAGGTTCAATAAGGATAAATGCAGGGTCCTGCACTTAGGATGGAAGAATCCAATGCACCGCTACAGACTAGGGACCGAATGGCTCGGCAGCAGTTCTGCGGAAAAGGACCTAGGGGTGACAGTGGACGAGAAGCTGGATATGAGTCAGCAGTGTGCCCTTGTTGCCAAGAAGGCCAATGGCATTTTGGGTTGTATAAGTAGGGGCATAGCGAGCAGATCGAGGGACGTGATCATTCCCCTCTATTCGACACTGGTGAGGCCTCATCTGGTGTACTGTGTCCAGTTTTGGGCCCCACACTACAGGAAGGATGTGGATAAATTGGAAAGAGTACAACGAAGGGCAACAAAAATGATTAGGGGTCTAGAGCACATGACTTATGAGGAGAGGCTGAGGGAGCTGGGATTGTTTAGTCTGCAGAAGAGAAGAATGAGGGGGGATTTGATAGCTGCTTTCAACTACCTGAAAGGGGGTTTCAAAGAGGATGGCTCTAGACTGTTCTCAATGGTAGCAGATGACAGAACGAGGAGTAATGGTCTCAAGTTGCAGTGGGGGAGGTTTAGATTGGATATTAGGAAAAACTTTTTCACTAAGAGGGTGGTGAAACACTGGAATGCGTTACCTAGGGAGGTGGTAGAATCTCCTTCCTTAGAGGTTTTTAAGGTCAGGCTTGACAAAGCCTTAGCTGGGATGATTTAACTGGGACTTGGTCCTGCTTTGAGCAGGGGGTTGGATTAGATGACCTTCTGGGGTCCCTTCCAACCCTGATATTCTATGATTCTATGATTCTATGATTCTTCATTTTCCAACTCTGCAAACCTATTCCTAAGCTCTATTTCTCCTTCACTAGCCCGTCTTTTTCTCTGCCTGGTTCTTTGAGTCACATGCTTCCACTGACCACTTTCCTCACCCAGTCTCCCCTCAGAATTCCCCAGCCCTGCTTCCATCCGAGAGTCTGAGCTTTTCCCTTCAGATACCTCATATCTTTGCTCCATCATCTGCTCAAACCCCTTCCTAAACTCAACCAGACTTTCCACCTGCATCTCCAAACCTCGGATCTTTTCCTCCATCAGCTCTATCAGACGGCATTTCATGCAGAAAAAACTCTTACCGGTTCCCCCCTCCAGGATCACGTACATACCACAGCTTCCACATCCCGTCATCCTCAATGTGTCTTCCACCACATGAGTCACTCCCACAGCTGCCTCCATATCTGTCATCACCTTCCCGCCTAAATCCTGTTAATCTGGGAAACACAAGCCA
Organism: Dermochelys coriacea; assembly: GCF_009764565.3. Classification (NCBI taxonomy): domain Eukaryota; kingdom Metazoa; phylum Chordata; order Testudines; family Dermochelyidae; genus Dermochelys; species Dermochelys coriacea. The sequence goes on along the minus strand of NC_050071.1, from coordinate 725,311 downwards.
CACCAAAAAGACCCCCCAGCAAAAGCAAACCCCAAACAAGCACCACAATACAAACTCCCCTGTTTGCTAGCTCCTGTGCCGCTGCAGCTGTCTGTGCCGCTGCACGACTGGCTGGCTACCTTTATAGGACCCCTAGTCAGAAGCCCCACCCCCTAATCAGGGCTCAGCTGCTCTCCCAGCACAAAGCCCCACCCCCTAATCAGGGCTCAGCTTCTAGTCTAGCCCCTGCCAAAATGCAGGATTTTTTGTGTCTAAATCATACAGGACAGATGGCTATCCTATCCAGCTTCCTTTTGAAAACCTCAAGTGAAGGAGCTTCCACAACCTCCCTAGGCCTCTGTTCCATTGTCCCACTGCTCTTACAGTTAGGAATTTTTTCTGAGATTTAATCAAAATCTCCTGCACTGTAGTTTGAACCCACTGTCTTTTGTCCTGCCCTCTGGGGCAAGAAAGAACAAAGTTTCTCCATCATTTTTGTGGCAGCCTTTCAAGTATCTGAAAACAGTGTCACGTTGCCCCTTCATCTCTCCTTTTCCAAACTAAACATACCCAAGTTTTGGCTCATATGAGTTGCCTTCAGGGCCGTCCCTAGCTATTCTGTAGCCCTACACAGCCCCCTCGTGGGTGTGGGGGGGGGGGGAAGGGGGAGGGTAGGCCTCCACGGGAGGGCCAGGGCTGGCTTGTGGTGCAGGGGGAACCACCATCCCCAGCACTCACCAGTGGCGCAGAGCGGGCTGGGGCCAGGTCGCTGCACTTCCCGCCGCTGGAGCAGAGGCGGGAAGGGGCGGGGCGGGGGCAGAACAGGGCAGTGGCTTTGGGGAAGGGGTGGAGTGGGGCTGGGGCTGGGGAAGAGCAGGGCGGGGGCTATGGGGAAGAGGCAGGGCAGGAGCTGGAGCAGGGTGGGGGCTTTGGGGAAGGGGTGGAGTGGGGCAGGGTTGGGGCGGAGCAGGGGTGGGAAGAGGCAAGGCAGGGGCTGAAGCAGCAATGCAGCTGTGCAGGGCACCAGGAAATGTGATGCCCCAAATTTCCTGGTGCCCTACACAGCTGCGTACTTTGCACGTGGGTAGGGATGGTCCTGTTTGCCTTCCATCCCTTTGATCATGTTTGTTGCTCTCCTATGGACCCTTTCCAGTTTCTCTACATCCTTTAAGAACAGATGCATCGATGAAGTGAGCTGTAGCTCATGAAAGCTTATGCTCAAATAAATTTGTTAGTCTCTAAGGTGCCACAAGTACTCCTGTTCTTTTTGCGAATACAGACTAACACGGCTGCTACTCTGAAATCTACATCCTTTCTATATGTTGGTGACCAAAATTAGACACAGTTCTCCAGCTGAGGCCTAACCAATACTGAGTAGAGTGGTATTATCACCTCCTGTGACTTGAGTGCTATGCCTCTGTTAATGCAACCTAAAATTACATTTGTGAGTTTGTTTGGTTTTTTTGCAACAGTATCACATTGCTGATTCATGTTGGGGATGTGATCCACCACATCTCCCAGATCCTTCTGAGCAGTGCTGCTGCCAAGCCAGTTATCCCCCATTCTGTATTTGTGCATTTGGGTTTTCTCCCCTATGTATAGTACCTTACATTTGTCTTTGCTGAATTTCTTTTTGTTGTCTATAGCCTAGTTCTCTAATTTATCAAAATTCCTTTGAATGTTAGCTCTATCCTCCAAAGTGTTTACAACCACCACTAGCTTTGTGTCATCTGCAATTTAATCAGTCTGCTCTCTATTCCTACATCCAGGTCATTAATAAAGTTGTTAAATAACACTGCACCCAGAACAGATCCCTGTGGAACATCCCTCATGTGAGACCTCAGTCCAATATGATATTATTCCATTAATAATCAATCTTTATTTGCTGTTGTTTAGCCAATTATGTATCCACTCAATGGTAGTTCGGCCAAGCCCGCATTTCTCCTGCTTACTTATCAGAATGTCATGTGGGACTGTGTCAAAAGCCTTGCTAAAGTCCAGATGTATTATGTCCATTGCATTCCCCCTATCCACCAAACCACTTACCCTGTTAAAGAAGAAAAGCAAGCTGGCTTGGCATGGTATGTTCTTAGTAAATCCATAGTGGTTGATCACTCCTTCATCCTCCAGGTATTCACAAACTGCATGTTTTATACATTGTTCTAGTAGCTCCCAGGTATTGAGGTCAGTCTGACTAGTGTGTAGTTCCCTGGCTTCTCCTTTTTAAAGGCGGGCACTACATTAGCCCTTCTTCAGTCTTCCAGGACTACTCCTGTCATCCATGAGTTGCAAATATTATAGCCAGTGATTTATATTTATATTTATTATAGCTTCAGCTAATTCCTTCAGTACCCTTGGCTGAATAGCATCAGGCACCACTGACTTGAATTCATTCAGATTAGTCAGAAGATCACAGGAATATGATATTAAAAGCTGGGATTTTTCCCTGCAGGAAGCAAACAGATCAGACTGGTGAATGTGGCAGATCGTTGCTCTGGGAGAGTGGAGATTCATTACAGTGGAGCCTGGGGAACAGTCTGTGATGATTCCTGGGACAAATCAGACTCGAATGTTGTTTGCAAAGAATTGGGATGTGGACCGGTTCCTCCAGCGGATGGGGTCAGCACAACTGTGGGCACAGTGAAGATGCTGGAGTTCTCTGCTCAGGTCTGTTCTTTGAAAGCTTTATTGAATCTAATTAATAGGGCATTAATATAAGAGGTCAGTCTTAACTAACAGAGAAGCCATAAACTGAGAAAAAACTGAGTACGAAAGTGAAGGATCTCCTTGCCTGTCACACAATTCTTTTGAGATACAGTCCTTTGGAATGGTAACCAGAATTTCCAGCTCTGCCTAACCCAAGTGTTCAAAAATCATGAATTTTGACTAAAATATCAGGAAATTGGTTAAAAATAAAGAGATTTAAAATCATACATCCTTAAATCATAGTGCCATAGTGTTAAAAGTGATGAATAAGGTCACTTAGTCTGACTCCTGCCAAGATGAAAGATGTGTTGTGGTTAAACCATCCAAGAGAGATGGCTATGTAGCCTCCTTGTGAAAACATCCAGGGAAGGAGCTTCCATAACTTCCCTCAGCAGTCTGTTCCATTGTCCTACTGTTGTTAAACTTAGGAATTTTTTCCTGAGATTTAATCTAAATCTGCTCTGCTATAGTTTGAAACCATGCTTCTTGCCATACTCTCTGTGGCAAGAGAGAACGATCTATTCGTGTCATACTGACAGAAAGCAGAAGACCAGAAGTCCACAGTGCAGGCAATGCGATATTTATTGGGGTTAGTTTCAAGCAAGCATATCCATAGCTCTGACACTGCAGAGCCTTTGTCCCAGTGTTTCAGTTCCCCCTTCCTTAGCAGGCATAATTATACGTGTGATGCATAGTGTTGATCCCACCCCTTACAATTTATGGTCAAGTTCCATTTTGGAGGGTCTTGAGTCTCGGGGCTTGGTCCCACCTCTTTTGTATCCCATTGGAGGGGTAGGGAGTGAGGTTGTGTACTGGCCAACGCTAAGCTTTCTTTGGCTTTTAATGTTTCTTATGTCTCTCCCCACCCCCTCTTGCTCCTCCTAACTGGTTGCTTGATCTTGGCTTGAGAGAGGAGCCAGGCAGCCTTCCAGTATATGCTCATACATACTCCCAGCATACCCAGTAACACTTTAACTCTATATCTTATCTTTTCTCATTGTGCTAAAAGCTCCATTTGGTTGTGAGAAATATAACACACTGTGTCTTTGGTCTTTGTTCACACATATTAGTAAGGATATAAGAGTATTAAAAAATCTAACTCAAAATTCTATCTCAGGCAAACAAACAGGTCTATGTACTAACAGCAGCCTTACAAGTATTTTAAGGCTGCTATCACTTCCCCATGGACTCTCCTCTATTCCAAACTAAACATACCCAGTTCCTTCAGCTTTTGTCATATGGGTTACATTCTCTTTCTTTGCTCATCTTTGTCGCTCTCCTCTGGATCCTTTACAGATTCTCTACAACCTTTCTATATGCTGGTGACCATAATAGGACACAGTAGTTTCCCAGCTTAGGCCCAACCAGCTCCAAGTGGAGCAATACTGTCACCTCCTGTGATTTGCATGCTATGCCTCTGTTAATGCAACAGTAGCAGGCAGCTTGGAGGGCAGAACAGCCTAGTGGTTAGAGTGTCTGGCTCTCAGCCCTTTGATTCATTGAGTAGTCTCAGTGTTTATGGCCTAGAGGGGTATTGAGATCTGGGCCCTTCCTCTCCATTGGGTCCAAACCCAGATCCCTCAGTAAGTCAGCCCCTGAACAGGGAGAGGATCCCTCCCAGCAGGAAGTCAAAATCCTCTTCCATGGGCTACTTCCTACTGGTCTGTTCAGCTTGAGGAATGGCCCCTCTAGTGCAGTTTGCTGAATGGCTTGTTTCCTGCAGGGTTCCCTCTTGGACTAGGGCAGTGCCTTGCTGCGATCTCCAGCTCCTTCAGGCAGGGCAAACCCCACAATGTCTCTGGTTTCTACTCAATAAGTTACTTCAGGTGCTGGAGGCTCCTTCACAGTCTCCCTTGGTTGTGGAGACAGTGCTTATTCTGAGTCAGCTACCCTGGCTGGCCGATTACTGCTCCTTCCCTTCAAGTAGGGAGACAATTAGCTTCTGACTCCTCACCAGTCAGCACCAAACTGAGCCAGCCTCTCTTCACCCCTGCCCCCATGCCTGACTTACACTGCAGATATAGCATGATGGGGCTAGCTGAGCCCAAAGGCTCTCTTTAACATTTGCTGTGCAGGCTGGCAGTTTCTCTTTTTCAACAAGCAATTTACAATTGCATTTGCCTTTTTCCCAACAACATCACAGTGTTGATTCATATTGAGGGTGTGATCCACCACAACTCCCAGATCCTTCTCAGCAGTGCTGCTGCAAAGCCAGTTACCTCCCATTCTACATTTGTACCTTTGTTTTTTCTCCCCTAAATATAGAACATTACATTTGTCTTTGCTGAATTCCCTTTTTTTAATCTGTAAGCCCAGTTCTCCAATTATCAGAGATCTTTGAATTTAGCTCAATCCACCAAAGTGTTGGCAACCCCCCTAGCTTTGTGCTATCTGCAAATTTGATCAGTATGCTCTATATTCCCCCATCCAGGTCATTAATAAAGATGCTAAGTAACACCAGACCCAGAACAGATCCCTGTGGAACCTCACTTGACACCTCCCTCCAATCTGACATCATTCCATTAATAGTCAATCTTTGTTTGTGGTTGTTTAACCAATTACATATACACCTAGTGGTAGTTCTGTCAAGCCTGCATTTCTCCAGCTTATTTATCAGAATGTCATGTAGAACTGTGTCAAAAGCCTTGCTAAAGTCCAGGTATATTATGGCCATTGCATTCCCTCATCCTCAAAACCAATTACCGTGTCTTAGGGCTTGTCTACACTACCAAAGGGGATCGATTTAAGTTACGCAACTTCAGCTACGTGAATAGCATAGCTGAAGCTGACCTACTTAGATCTACTTACCACGGTGCCGGTGTCTTCACTGCGTTAAGTCGACAGCTGACCCTCCTCCGTCAACTCCGCCTGCACCTCTCATTCTGGTGGAGTACCGGAGTTGACGGGAGAGCGCTTGGTGGTCGATTTATTGCGTCTATACTACATGCAATAAATTGACCCCCACTGGATTGATAGCTGCCCGTCGATCCAGCGTGAAGTGCAGACAAGCCCTTCAAATAATATCAAACTGGTTTGGCATGATTTGTTCTTAATAAATCCATGCAGGATGCTAGTGATCATACCTTTATCCTCCAGGTAATCACAAATTGCTTGCTTTATACATTACTCTATTAATTTTCCAGGTATGTGGTCAGGATGCCTGTCTATAGTTCTCTGTTCTCCTTTTCCCCTTTTTTAAAGATAGGCACTATGTTAGTTCCTAGCCAGTCTTCCCAGACCTCTACTGTCATCCATGAATTTGCAAATATTATTGCCAGTGGCACCAAGATTTCTTCAGCTAATTCCTTTAGCACACTGGGGTGAATAAAATCAGGTCCTCCTGACATGAATTCATGCAAACTAGTAAGAAGATCAAAGGAATGTGATATTAATATGTGCAATGTATCCCTACAGGAAGCAAACAGATCAAACTGGTGAATGGAATAGATCGATGTGGTGGGAGAGTGGAGATTTATTACAATGGCACCTGGGGGACAGTCTGTGATGATTCTTGGGACACATCAGATGCCAATGTCGTTTGCCAAGAGTTGGGATGTGGACACGCCCTCAATGCAACTGGCTCAGCTCATTATGGGGAAGGATCAGGGCAGATCTGGCTGGATGATGTGGGTTGCTCTGGAAGCGAATCCTGTCTTCAGGACTGTTCCTCTCGTGGATGGGGTCGGCATAACTGTGGGCATTGTGAAGATGCTGGAGTTCTCTGCTCAGGTCTGTTCTTTGAAAGTTTTATTGAATCTAATTAATAGGGGGTTAATGTAAAAGGTTGATGTTAACTAACAGAGAAGCCATAAAATGAAAAGAACAGTGGAAAATCTACTTACTGTCACCCAATTCTTTGACATATTGTGGCAAGTCACCTCCTTTGTCTCACCAGACCTTAGTGCTTTCCCCTCTGGCGATGGTGAGCCTGGGTTAATCAGCTCCTTTCTGTGCAGGGTTTGCCTTTCCCCTTCTGTGTTCCCTTGGTCAGGATAGCCCTGACAGTCGGCCTAAGAGATGATCCTTCACCAAACAAAAAAGAAACAGTCTCATAAACTAAAACCCCAGTAAGGTACCTTTTGCTGCCTCCTCGCTGGTGCAGGGTGTTGCCCTGTTGGTTTTCCCTGGGCTCTCAGTCCTTACCTAGCAGGCACTCAGGTTTGGCTGTTTCCCCTATGGGTAGGAACACAGCCCCTCACCCTGGAGAAGCTTTTTTCCCTACTGCCACTAGCCTGGCAGCAACTTGTTTCTCTCTTCCCCTTTCCTCTACTCAGAAGAGGGGTTTTAAAAGGCCCTTAATTAGGATCAGGTGCCTCTAGCTGACCTGGGGTAACTCCCTCTCAGCTGGTAGGGAAAACAGCCTTTAACATTCATATATTCTTGTGGAATGGTAAACAGACTTTCCCGCACTGCCATATCCAAGTTTTCAAAAATCAGGAGACAGGCCCAAAAATATCAGGAAATTGGTTAAAAACAATGTGATTTAAAATCATAGAATCATAGCATAAGAAGGAACTGAAATGGTCATCTAGTCTAACCCGTGCCAGGATGAAGGATTTGTTTCTAAAAAATTCAAGACAGATGCTATCTAGCCTTCTTTTGAAAACCTCCAGTGAAGGAGCTTCCACAACCTCCTGAGGCCTCTGTTCCATTGTCCTGCTGCTCTTACAGTTAGGAAGTTTTTCTTGAGATTTAATCTAAATTTGCTGTGCTGCAGTTTGCACCCACTGCCTCTTGTCCTGCCTCTATGGGAAGAGAGAATGATGTTTCTTCATCTTTTTTATGGCAGCCTTTCAAGTATTTGAAGATCATTGTCATGTGTCCCCTTAATCTCCTCTTTTCCAAACTAAACATACCCAGTTTCTTCAGCCTTTGCTCATACGGCTACTTCATCCCTTTGATCATGTTTGTCACTCACCTCTGGCTCCTTTCCAGTTTCTCTACATCCTTTCTATACACTGGTGACCATAACTGTACACAGTGCTCTGACTGAGGCCCTACCAGCACCAACTAGAGCATCACGGTCACCCCCTGTGATTTGCATGTGGTGCCTCTGTTAATGGAATTGTAACAGGTGGCTTGGAGGGCCATGTGCCTAGTTGTTGGAGTGCCTGGCTCTCTTCCCCCTGATTGGTTGAGCAACTTAAGTCTTTAAGGCTCGGGGGGTGGGGGACCCAGGTCCGCCCTCTACACTCCTCCCCGCTGAGGGCCCTGTGTATGTCAACCCCTGATTGGGGGCGGGGCGGGGAAGGCTGGATCAAAGGAAGTGGAGAAAGCTGTCTTTTCCCTGGATTCTGCTGTGATAGGGGTGTGCCAACATTTCTTCTTCAGATCCAGGTGATGATGTATTCTGTTTCCCCTAGCCTGTCAAGCAGTTTGTCAATGCAAGGCATCAATTACACATCAAATTTTGAGACTGTGTTAACCTTTTGGAAGTCATTACTAAACCAGGTGGTCCAATCAGGCTTGGGGATCAATACTACAGGGCGTTTCCAGTCTCTGAATGATTCCCCAATTACTCCTAGTTCTAGCATTGATTGGGGTTCTCGCTTCATGGTTCCCCTCAACTCCTGGGGAAGAGGTTGAGGATTTTCTCTGACTTTAAGCCCCAGTTTCATCTGAATGTTATGGGTTATGGGTCTGTCTAGGTTGAGTAGAAAATACAAAAGGAAAGACATTGATCACCTGTTGAGTCTGGGGTCTCTGGTCTGGGTGAGATTTTTTCCAGTCTTGACCATTGCTGGCTCTGAGGTCTTGCCAAACTGAGGGCCTGATTCTAATATTGGTAAGCTATTGGGCTTTACAAGGTATTTAAAGATTTATATGGTAGATTTGGTGTACCTTTCACTTTTTTCAGTTCTCAAATTTTGTAGTTTACTAGCCCTACTCTTCACACCACTTTATAGGTCCCTTGCAAGCAGGCTAGGAGTTTTAATTTGGGTAACGGCAGTGGGTAATAACAGAAGAACCCAATTATTGGGTTGCAATTTGCAGAGGTGAGCCCTGCTTCCTGTGTGCTCTGGGTGTGTAGGTGGTTCTCCCTGTCAAATGAGCCCTGGGCACTGAGCTTCTCCAATAGGTCCAGGATGTTTTGTACTATGTTATTGGCCTGAGATAGCTGTTCTTTCCACATTTCTCGAATGAGTTTTACAATCCAGTGGGGTTGCCTCCCATATAACAGCTCAAATGCTGAGAAGCCAGTGGAGGACTGAGGGACTTCTTGCCTGGAGAACAGGGGAGGAGGGAGTAACTGATCTCAGTGTCATATATCCATCTGTAAGGACAAACTTCCAGGGCATCCTCTTTAGTGTTCTGTTGAATCTTTCCACCAGGACATCTGTTTGGGGGTGGTGAACAGATGTCTTGAGAACCTTGATTTTCAGCAGTCAGCACAGTTGCTTGATCATCTGGGGCATAAAGTTCATTCCCTGATCTGTTGAGATCTCCCATGGCATCCCAACCCAAGCAAAGATTTTCATGAGTGCAGTGGCCTCCGTTTTGGCATTCATAGAATGTAATGGTACTGCTTCAGGATACCTAGTTGCATAGTCTACTGTAACTAAAATGAACTAGTAGCCTGATGCACTGTTCTCCAGGGAGTTGACTCTGTCCATTCCAATCCAGCCGAATGGCATACCTACTAGCAGGAGGGAGAGGCTCTCTGTGGGCTAAGGAGCTGTAGGCTGACACTACAGGCATGAGGCACAGAAATCTGGAACATCTTAGTAGACTCCAGGCTAGATCTGGGCTAACATCTTCTCCCGCCCTAGGTGTCCTGCGAAGGGTATGGCATGGGTGAGTTGCATCACCTCCCTCCAGTAGAGTTGGGTACCAGAAGCTGATTCCAAACTTCCCCAGTCTGCTGGTCCTTTTCAATGTAGTATAAGTGTTTGCCCTGAATTTCAAAGTGTGTATACAGTCCTGCTTCATGGGGCTTGATGGTCTCCCCATTTACCACTGCCACTTGAGTGTATGCTTAGCTCAGCATGTTGTCTGCCCATTGTTCCTCTACAAAGTTGGAGAACTGGGTCAGAATATCAGACTTAGGTAATGGAGGGGCATCCTCCTGATGCTGTGACAGGGCCCTGTTTTGCTGGGTTGGCCCAGATACATGGAATGCCCACTCAACTGCAAGGGTTGGGGTCTCAGCAGGACTGTGGTTGGAGGCAGGGAGATCCCGCAGTCTGAAGGGTCTTACAGGCTCCTTTAGCAACTCCCCAAAACAGTTCCAGCCTCAGCCAACAATAGCAGGGTAGGCAAATATTGGTGCTGTCAAGACTGATTCCCCTCTCTGGCACTTTGAGCACAGAAGGAGGGGGTCCCACAAAGTCCTTAAAATACTTTGCCACTCCAGGCTTATATTAAACTCCCAAGTTTACAGATTCCTGGCCTTGGAGTATTGCTGCCGCCACCTAAATGCAAAACCCTTTTGAGAGCCCAGGAAGGTTCACTTGGGAATTCCTTCCTGGGGTACCCCCAAGCTCTTTCACCCCCCCTCCAGAGAAGAGCAGAGAAAAGAAAAGAGCAAAGAAACTAGCTGTTGCCACCAGCTGACCCTGGAATCCTTTGTTCCTCTTAGTAGCTAAAAGAATAACCTGTGCACAGACCCCCTCTTCTTTCTAAGACACAGGAATGAAATCATATTCTTAAAAAGATTATTTGTATTTAAAGAAAGAAAGAAAGAAAGAAAGAAAGAAAAAGAAAACACATCTGGAAAATCAGGGCTGCTGCTTGATGTTAAAAAGCAACTGGAAGGATTAAACACCAGGAATTGCTCCACTGGGGTTCAGCTTAACCATTACAAAAGAACAGAAGTACCTGTGTTCAGCACAGAGGAATTCACAAGCCAAAATAAAGATATAAACTTGTTCGCATCTGTCTAAACATTTCCTGCCCTACTTACATCTATGTAGTTCCACATAAATTATTCTAGGTATGGATGCTGGGAAATTTCCATACCTGGTCCCGAGCTTCTTACAGCAAACCTGCTAGCTTGGTTCTTTCAGACAAAAGACAAAAGACCAGCCGACAGAGGGGCAGATTTTTTTCCAATTTGAAAGTTGCTAGTCTTCCTGTTGGCTCTTTTGGCCAGGTGCCAACTCACTTCCTCTTACCTAAGCATTTCAGTGAGACTTCTTCACCCTTTACAGATAAGGCAAGAAGAGAACAAATACTAAGAAGAATTTTTATAGCTAACTGGCTGGGTGTCCATAAAAGGGTGCTACCTGCCTCCTCATTTACCACAGGTGCAGTGCCAACCAACAGGGACTCTGTGTTCCTCTACTGTTGGAGTCACTTAAATGTGTGGATAAGGTTCACATCCCCATCGACACATTGTAGCAGGATGAAGCCACAAGTTGGTCCAGGATTAGGAATCACCAAGGTTTGGACAAGGGTCTGGCCACACCCTTAGTCAACAAGCCCCACAATTTCTATCCATTCACTTGTACAGGGCTGGCCAACTTTGCAGGTCTGCCCTGTCAAGCTTGTCCCCCTAGTGTCCAGATCTTCCCAAAACTGCACTCCATGGAGGGGCAATCTCGGAACCAGTGCCCGGGACAGTCATAAGTGAAATACTGGTCTTGGTCTTGGCTGTGGTGACTGGCTCCACATCCATGTATTTGAGGGGTCCCATCCCCTAGGAATCCCCTGAGTTCAGGCTCCCGCAAAACCCCCAGATTTGAGTGCCTCAAGATCCTGGTTTCCCTGGGCTGCTCCCTCCTGTGGTTGTGTGTGGCTTTAAGTCCCCCCAGACCAATGTTGCAGGATCATTTATAGGGGTTTTGGCAGCCAGGTAATTTTCAGTGAGCCGAATGATGTCTGCTATGATCTCTAGATGATCTCTAGGTGCCATAACACCCTCTCTTTTCTCCAAGTGGGCAGTATCTGGGTGAACTGCTCAAGTAGGAGCAGCTTGGCTACCTGAGTTCCCATCCTTGTTTTGGGTTTGAGCTACCTCCAGCATGCATCCTGTAACTTCTGGGTGACCGCAAGGGGGGCCCATATCAAAGGCAAGCAAAGGCATTGCCTTCCCACACAGGTGTCGCAGATGTGCAGCCAAATGCTGGGACCCTGATGGCCCCGCTTCTTCCCCTCCCTGCCTTCCACACTTCGGATGTTTGTTTATGGTTCATGCAGGTTCTCAGGGTGGCTGGGAAGGCTGAGTAGCAGATAGTCTCCTCAGCTGCCCCTGAATGGACAAGCAAGCTCAAATTTCAAGTCAGGTATGCTTTCCCAGCTGCTGGCCCCTGATCCCATCCTGCTCCTTGGGTCAGCTAAATGGGTTTCCTCCTGGCATCCCCAGCCACAGCCAGGGAGTCCCCCTATCTTTGCTCAGCTTCCCCCCGATTGCTCTGTGTGGGGTTTCCTCCTCTCCTGCCTCATTCCCCCAGCCCAGCTGCTGCTCACTGGGGTCCTCCTCCCCTTGCCCTCTCCCCCACCCTAGTCCTGCTCTCCCTGCTCAGCCTCCCTCCCCCTCCCCCTCTTGCTAGTGCCTGGAGTGGTGATGGGGGTTTCTCCCATCCAGCTGCTCTGCATGGTCACCACAGTCCCCTCTCTGCTCAGTCTCCCTCCCTCCCCTTGCTAGTGCCTGGTCAGTGGGTCCCCCCCCCACTCATGCACCCAGTTGCTGTTTGCACCTCCTGTCCTCCCCTTGCCCTGCAACGCTTGCTACAATTCTTCTCCCATCTCCCCACCCAGCCTCTCCTCCCCGCCACTTCCTGCATGGGTTTCCTCCTCACCCCCCTCCCTGTCCACCTGCTCCCTGGGTTCTTCTTCCTCTCCTCTTCCTGTTCATGTTTGGCCCCCTGCCACTCACTCATTGCAGTCCCCTTCTCCCCATTCACTCAGCCAGCCCTCGGCTCCCTCCCACTCGCTAGGTGGATTTCCTTCCCACCCCCAACTTGTCCCCCCATCCACTGCTCTCCTCGTCCTCTCCTCTGTGCAAAGGTGAAAGTAGGTCGGTGCGCCCCGGTGCGGTGCACCAGTAAGAGAGTGGCTGGCTGGGGGCAGGGCTCTAGACGCTGCCGGCTGACCAGTAAAATTCCTGTCCTGGTGCTGGGCATGGCTGGCCCACCCCTCCCCCTCTGCCATTCCCCACAGGAGCCCAAACCACCACCCCCCTTTGGCCGCCAGCCCCAGCAGTGGATGGCCGCTGGGGTGGTGGGCTTGAGCCAGCACCCACAGCCCCTGGGCAGCAGAGCCATAGCGCCCCCAGGCTCCAGCCCCAGTGCTGGGACGGCCAGACATCATGGTCCCCTCTGCCCCGGCCAGCCCGGGGGATCTGGCAGCCAGGCAGCTCCCCACACCCCTGCCCTGAGCCCCCTCCAGGGGGGTTGTGATAGGACAGTACCTGTAAGAAATTTAAGTTACTTTCACCCCTGCCTCTGTGCTCCCCTTGCAACCGCCCTCACTGCTCTCCATTTCCACCTGCCTTCCTCCTCCCTCACTTGTCCTACCTGAGTTGCTCCAGCATCAGCTTTGGCTTGGTGTTGAAAGCAGAGGTAGAAGTGTGAAGATCTGGGATTTTATTAATGCCCTCCCCCGCCCCCATCCCAGACTTCCAGTGTGGCACTGGACCCATCATTTAAGGCTTGATCTCAAGGGGAGTCTTTCCACTAATGTAAAAAGGCAGCGGATAGGGGACTTAATTAGCCTCTGCCTCAGTTTCTCCATCCAAAACCAGGGATAATAATAATACTTGCCTGCCTCACAGGAGTTTGTGTAATTTCATTGGTTTCGGTTAGGTGCTTTGCGGTTATCAGATGGAAAGTGCTTAAAAGTGCTACAATTTTGCAAAGTGCTTTTTACAATTCCAAAACCTTTATGCTTTTTTCATGCAGTAGGCCCTCCTCCTGGATCACTGGAGAATTTCAGTGTGGGACTGAATGGGACCATGACTCCTTCTATACAACTCCACAGAAAGGGGCAGAAGCAGGACCCCACCGGGCCTGCCCCCATTGTCACTTTTCAAAGTAGGAGGCGGGAGGGCTAGGCAAAGACGCAGGCAGGCCAGCCAGCCTTATGCTCTGTGTGCTGTCAGTCAGTGTGCTCCAGGGAGGGCTGGATCACTTGTGGCACCAGACACCCTATGCTGTCCAGTCCTCAGGGCCAGCTAAGCAGGACTGGGCAGCTGAGGCTGAGCAATAAATGGCCAGGAGGAATGGATCCCCAGCCCCCTTGCCCTGGGACAGAGCCCCTCAGAGCATGCCCAAAGGTAAGCAGTGGACCGGGGCAATTAGGTTTCTTGTTTAACTTCTGCAGTGGGTGGGGTGGGGGAGCACTCAGCTCAGGGGAGAGGGGTACTGAGAGAAGAAAGGGAGGCCGAGGGAGGAGGGATGTGGTGGTGGGGAGGAGAGGAAGGAAGGCATTGGTAGGGTAAAACTCAACTCTTTTCAGTGGATGGGATTTGACTGTTGGCCAGTTTCTCATGAGAATGGGGCTGGGGATTTGGTTCCTTCAGCCCGGGGATATAGGGTCTGCTGGTCTGATGCATAGAGCTGGCACCACCACACTGCCTCAGTGGGACTTTTTGCCTCCTTAGTTCTGTGAGCTGAGTGGGTGTTGTTGTTAAAGTAGCAGCCAGCCTTTATTTTACTGCCAGGATTCATGTCCTTTGGCAGTTCTTATTCATTGCCGAGGTGCTTACTGCTGTTAAAACAATAGACACAGGAAGGCTCCAGCTTGGTTGTGTGAAGAAGTGAAAACGAGGTGGCAGCTTTTGCAGTCTGATTCCAGCCATTTTCTTCTTGTCAGGGTGCAAATGCCAGCTGAGGATGAGGCCTGACACCTTGTTTCTTTGTGAAGAAAGGGCAGAGCTTTCTCAATCAGCTTTAACTGTTGCTTGCCTTTATATGTTCCCCAGGATCAAGGAGAGGGGTCGGGCACTTGAAAGGCCTTTTTGTAGGCTGCATGCATGTCAGGATATATCAAAAAAACCTATGACTGCCATTTTTTATTCCCAAGTTTACTGCTTTTAATTAGGTACCTTCTGCATGTCCAGTCTTCACACACACCCTCTGGCACACAGTGCAAAACATGCTCCATTTTCTTTAGAAGGAAATTGCAGAAAAGTGGAGGGTTATTTTCAAATATCATTTGCCTGGGTTCAGGGGTTTGGCTGGAAGGGTACGCACATATGGTGAGCAGGAGGGGAGCAGGGAGGGGGAGGGAAGAGAGGAGGGAGACTGGGACGGGAGCAGGCCGTGGGGCTTGGGGCAGAGCAGGGATGGAGTATGGGCGGGGCCACAGGCAGAAGAGATGGTCTGGGAAGCTACTGGCTCCTAAATGGAATTTCACCCAGCGCCCCGGCCATGGTGACCGGGCAGGGTCTTGCTCCTGGTGGGTACTGCTCCCCAGGGAAGCGTAACCAGAACATCTCTTCTGAGATGTCCAAGGCATTGAAAATGGCTGCCTTGATATAAATATAATTTTGGACTCACCAGGGTCTAATGCACAATACGCCACCTGTGCTACTTCTATTACTTGTGGGCCAGGCACCACAGACCACTGGTCTCAGGGCAGGGGGCTACTGTGATCATCGGTTTAAAGGTTTCAAGAAAGGCCTCGGGATCATCATTGGGCCCCATCTTGGTAAGCCTGATGGGGTGGCAGTCACAGTGGGGGCTCCACTGGAGTGTGTGGCCATAGTATCCTGACCATCTGCTGGACCAACTGCTGCTGAATCTCTGAATGGAGGGGGGAAGGTGGGGGCCAACCCAGCTGGGAGTCAGAATCCACTGCCCTGGGCTACTTCCTACCACTCCGTTCAGTTTGAGGTATGGACCCTCTAGTCCATTTTGCTGGGCGGCTTGTTTTATGTAGGACTCCCTCTTAGGTCCCAGACAGAAGCAATTTGGTAAGAGTGAACCACACAGTGTCTCTGTGGTCTGCTCACTCAGTTACCTGAGGTGCTGGAGACTCACCTCCTTCACAGTTTACCTTTGTTTGGGAGACAGTGCTTACTCCCCAGATGGCTGCCCAGGCTGGCCAGCTAGTGCTTTTTCCCTTCAGGTAGGGAGACAGCTAGCTCCTGCTTCTTCACCAGTTAGCCCAAACTAAGCCAGGCTTTCTTCTCTCATGCTGCTCCAGGCCTTGCATTGACTGCAGGTATAGCACAGTGGGTCTAGCTGGGCCCAAGGGCTCTCTAACACCTGCTCCGCAGTTTGGCAGTTTCTCTGCTTCATCACAGCAACCTAAAATTGCATTTCCTTTTTTCCCAACAGCATTGCATTGTTGATTATGTTGAGGCTGCAATCCATCACAACTCCCAGATCCTTCTCAGCAGTGCTGCTGCCAAGCCGATTTTCCCCCATTCTGTATTTATGCTTTTGAATTTTGTTCCCTAACTTTAGCACCTTACATTTCTATTTGTTGAATTTTGTGTTGTTGTCTTTAGCTCAATTCTATAATTTACCAAGATCCTTTTGAATTATTGCTCAAATCTCAAAATGTTGGTAAACCCCTCTAGCTTTGTATCATCTGCAAATTTGATTAGTATACTCTCTAGTCCTACATCCATAAAGGTGTTAAATGACATCATACTCAGAACAGATCCCTGTGGAGGCTTACTTGAGACCCCCTCCAATCTGACATCATTCTATTAAAAGTTACCGTTCGTTTGCAGTGGTTTAACAAGTTATGTATCAACTTAATAGTAGTTCTGCCAAGCCCGCATTTCTCCAGCTTACTTCTCAGAATGTCATGTGGGACTATGTAAAAAACCTTGCCGAAGTCCAGATATATTATGTCCACTATATTCCCCCTATGCCCAAATGAGTTACCCTGTCAAAGAAGGAAATTAAGCTGATTTGTTCATAGTAAATCTATTCTGGGTGCTAGTGATCACCCCTTCATCCTCCAGTTATTCACAAATTTAATGTTTTATACATTAATCAAGTAGTTTCGAAGGTATCGAGCTCAGGCTCACCTGTCTATAGTTCCCTGGCTCCTTCTTTTCCCCCTTTTTAAAGATGGGCACTTAACCATTCCCCAGTCTTCTGGGACCTCTCCTGTCATTCATGAATTGGCCAATATTATTGCCAGTGGGCTGAGATTTCTTCAGCTGATTCTTTTAGTGGACAGGGGTGAGCAACATTGGGCCCCGCTGACTTGAATTCATTCCAATTAGTCAGAAGAACATAGGAATATGCTATAAAAAGTTGGATTTTTTTTCCCTGCAGGAAGCAAACAGATCAGACTGGTGAATGGGGCAGATCAATGCTCTGGGAGAGTGGAGATTCATTACAATGGAGCCTGGGGAACAGTCTGTGATGATTCCTGGGACATATCAGACGCCAATGTTGTTTGTGAAGAACTGGGATGTGGACGTGCTATCAAAGCACATGACTCAGCTTATTATGGGCAAGGATCAGGGCAGATCTGGCTGGATGATGTGGGTTGCTCTGGAAGCGAATCCTATCTTCGGGACTGTTCCTCCAGAGGATGGGGTCAGCATAACTGTGGGCATGGTGAAGATGCTGGAGTTCTCTGCTCAGGTCTGTTCTTTGAAAGCTTTATAGGTGGATGGTGACTAACAGAGAAGCCATAAAATGAGAAGAACCCTGAGTATGGCTATGGAGTGTCTCCTTGCTGGTCACACAATTCTTTTGATGTATATTCCTGTAGCATGGTAACCAGACTTTCCAGCTCTGCCAAACCAAGTGTTCAAAAATCATGAATCAGGTCCCGCAAATCAGGAAATTGGCTGAAAATCATATGATTTAAAATCATGGAATCACAGAACATAGGCTTAAAAGGGACCACATATGTCATCTAGTTGAACCCCCTACCAAGATGTAGGGTTTGTTTTGTCTAACTATCCAGGACAGGTGGCTACCCAGCCTCCTCTTGGAAACCTCTGGTTAAGAAGATTCCACAACCTCCCAGGCAGTCTGTTCAATTGTCCTGCTGTTCTTACAGTTAGGAAACTTTTCATGAGATTTAATCTAATTCTGCTCTGCTGTAGTTGTCCTGTCTGTCCTGTCCCATTCTTGTCCTGCCCTCTGTTGCAAGAGAGCAATGTTTCTCCATCTCTTTTTGGGCAGTCTTTCAAGTATTTGAAGATCATTATCATGTACCCCCTAAAGCTTCTCTTTTCCAAACTAAACATACCTGGTTCCTTCAGGCTTTGCTCATATGGCTTGTGTTCCATCACTTTGATCATCTTTGTCACTCGCCTCTGGATCCTTTCCAGTTTCTCTACATCCTTTCTGTACACTGGTAACCAAAACTGTACATACTACTCCAGCTAAGGTTCTACTAGCACCAAATAGAGCGTTGCTATCATCTCCCATGATTCGCATACTATGCCTTTATTAATGCAACCTGAAATTGCATTTGCTTTTTTTTGCAACAGCATTGCATTGCTGACCCATGTTGAGGTTGTGACCCACCCCAACTTATAGACTCATAGACTTTAAGGTCAGAAAGGACCATTATGATCATCTAGTCTGACCTCCTGCACAACGCAGGCCACAGAATCTCACCCACTCATTCCTGTAACACACCCCTGACCTATGTCTGAGCTATTGAAGTCCTCAACTCGTGGTTTAAAGACTTCAAGGTGCAGAGAATCCTCCAGCAAGTGACCGTGCCCCACGCTGCAGAGAAAGGCGAAAAACCCCCAGGGCCTCTGCCAATCTGCCATTGAGGAAAATTCCTTCCCGACCCCAAATATGGAGATCAGCTAAACCCTGAGCATGTGGGCAAGACTCACCAGCCAGATACCCAGGAAAGAATTTTCTGTAGTAACTCAGATCCCACCCCATCTAACATCCCATCACAGAGAGACTTCTAAAGTTGCAGGAAATACAAGCGCATCTAGGAAAACGTTGCCAAATTTTCTCTGTATAATTTTCCATTGATCAAACTGTGTAGAATTTTCCTGCTTTTTTATTCATGTAATTTTTCCAGCTTGAATTTCTGTTTTTTCTTATTAAAATCTTTTTTAAAGTCTTACCAAAATTTGATGCTTCTGTCCTGAGATGAATTGTGCAGCTTCCCAGGGACAAGAGATTAAACAAAATCACAGAGCAAGTGTCACCTCTGTGAGGAGAGGTGTCCGGGCACCAACCACTTGCAGCAGCATCCTCCATCCCAGCACTCCAACCCTAATCACAGCTTAGTGCAGAGGGGAAGTCCTAGGGTGCAAGGAGGGTGGAGTCCCAAGGTCCAAAGAGAATGGAGTTAGGTGTTCTCAGTGGTGGCAGATGACAGAACAAAGAGTAATGGTCTCAAGTTGCAGTGGGGGAGGTTTAGTTTGGATATTAGGAAACACTATTTCACTAGGAGGGTGGTGAAGCATGGAATGGGTTACCTAGGGAGGTGGTAGAATCTCCTTCCTTTGAGATTTTTAAGGCCCAGCTTGACAAAGCCCTGGCTGGGATGATTTAGTTGGGGATTGTTCCTGCCCATGAGCAGGGGGTTGAACTAGATGAATCCTGAAGTCTCTTCCAACCCTAATATTCTATGATTCTAAGACTGGATAGCACGCATGCCCCCCGCTCACTTGGAAGCTATGGCTTCTGTCTGGGCTGGACTCAGCTTTCTGCTCTTGGCATTGTGACCCAACATACAGGGTCACAGTTCCACATAACCCTGCACACCATGTTACATCACCCAGACCAGGAAGGTGGCTCAGCCCCACAGAACAGGAGCCACCTCTTCCAAGTGAGTATGAGACAGGCATGCTACCAGCCCTGTGTGAAAATTCATGTTGTACACCTCCCTTCCTCAGTTGCATAATGTGTATGAAAAGGCACCCCAACACACACACACATACCCATAATGGCCATTGGGGGTGAGGCTACCTCCCTTGCCCCTCCTATTAGCCCTGCTACTGCACACACCCATTAGAAGAGACCTGACTTTTGCCTGAGAGAGTGGAGGCTGACAATTTCTTATGAACCAAGGAGGTTGCTGCAGGAGAGGGGTACAGATGGGTGACAAAGACAGGCTGTGGAGGTGTGGGATTTGATTATTAGAAGTATTGACATTTGAGTGACTGGCAATAGTACTTCTTGGCACCAAAGATGATGTAGAGAGATATATTATATCTCAGTCAATGAGTGACCTGATAACGCTAATGTCGCTTGCCGTCTAATATAGAATTGATTTTGCAACATACAATTTTTAACATAGGATTTTTTAATGTAATTTTATTTCTAAGGTAAACTATTTCAGCTTCTACAGGAAGTGATGTGAGTGAGAGTACATGGTACTCTTTTATCTGTGTCAGTACTGAACCCAATGCCCTCTTTCAGAGGAAATGCAAAACAGAGGTCCTGACTAGAGTTGGGTGAATAACTGATTTTTCAGTGCCCTGGCCATTCTGGAAAAAGAAATCTTTTCATGTAGGCCCGCAATGTCTGAGCTTTCTTATTAACCTATTTTTTAAAGTTATGAAAATGGAGTAAAATTTGAAACAAAAGTTAGTTTCAAATGGAAAAATCAGAACATTTAATATAGGAAAAAAAAAGTAATTTTTATTTTTTACCAAAACAATTCAGCAAATTCAGCACAAATTTACAAAATGTTTCTTTCAAGTCTAATTTGTATTTTTTGGTGAAAAATGTTCTGGCTGAAAAATTTCACGTAACTCTAATTGTAACCATTTGGAATGATTAAAGATACCCTCGAACTTACAAAGAGCCTGGTTTAATTCTAGTTTGGATAATTACCTTCTGCCTAAAGCTGTCACATTAATGGGATTTGGTATTCTTCTGGGCTTCTTGTAATGTAAAGCTGGTCTGTAGGGATACTGAAACCATTCTGCAATTCTCCAGAACTGGCTGCATGTTGGAAGTGGGCAAGGTATCTATTTAGTTTGTATATTCTGTAAAGCATGTTCAAACCCGTGAAGGGGAACTATATAACTCACTAAATAATCACTATTTCTTAGTAGTTGATGATCCACTGACCCGACCCACTCCTTCCCAGTCCTACACCCCACTGCATAGGGATACAGAGGATGCATCTGTGGAACTGTGCTTTGAAGATCCAGAGACATTGTCTCCAACATTTAAAAGCCAAGACCCAAACATTCCCCTCAGTTTATGATATGAAGATTAAACTCCTGAGGGTGCAGATTGCAGGTGCAGAAATCACAGCAGAGATGCAGATGCATCTTGAGAAGTGCCCAAGTAAGGAAGAAAGTGGTTTCTCTCCCACTTATTTCCACCTTTTCAGTGTTAGTGGCAAGATGCAAAGAAATAGCATCTAATAAAAAAGTTAATAGCAGCTGAAACCCAAGCGCATATGGCCCTATTCTACAGCTACAGGATACAAATAACTCCCAGTCCCATTAAGTTAATATGCATATCTGTATGTTGTCTCTGTCTGTTTTTCTTATTCATGTAACTGTTTTGCCAGGTGTGGTTCACAACAAAAGGACAGATTTAATTTCCTGGGAGTTTCCTTAAAGACTTAACTAATGCTGCCTTGACCCTCACCCAGAAACCTCAGATACTGTATACCCCACCCTGGATGCCCTGACGGGCAATTCTTTACCATTTATTTGGGCATAAACTTTCATGGGTTAAAAAAGTGGGGTTTTTTACCCATGAAAGCTTATGCCCAAATAAATCCGTTAGTCTTTAAGGTGCCACCAGACTCCTCGTTGTTTTTGTGGCTACAGACTAACTCGGCTACCCCTCTGATACTCTTTACCATTTGCATACACTAAGGGTTTGTCTACAATGGAAAGTTTTGTCACCAAAAACTGCCTTTTGGTGACAAAACGGCAAAAGCGTACACACTGCAATGGGACTTTTCTTGTGAAAAACGCCCAGTTTTGGCGACAAAAATCTTCCACCCCATGAGAGACTTTTGTCTTTTCCCCTCCCTTTATTGTTGACAAACATCCAGTGTAGACACCACGCCTGGGTTTTTTTGCTTTTATTGGCCTCCAGAAAGTGTCCCACAATCCCCATGCCGCTCTGGTCAGTGGTTTGAACTCCGCTGCCCTGCAGCCAGGTAAACAACAATCCTCCCCTCACCGTGGCAAGCCCTGGGTATTTTAAATCCCATTTTCTGTTTGCTGGCTCAGCGTGTCCTGATGTCCTGGAGTCTTTCCAGGTGAGCATGGCTGGCTATCACAACAAACACGCTCCTGGTTGGACCACTGCAGAGCTGTGGTGTGTGATCAGTATATGGGGAGAGGAGGCTGTTCAGTCACACCTGTAGGAATTGGGACACATATGGGCAAATTTCTCAAGGCTTGTGTGAAAAGGGCTATGGTCGGAACACGCAGCAGTGCAGAGCGAAGATAAAGGAGCTGAGGCAGGTGGACCACAAGGTGCGGGAGGTGAACTGTTGCTCCGGTGGGGCACCTAAGACCTGCTGTTTTTATAAGGAGCTGAATGCTATCCTCAGTGGTGATCCCACCTCCATCATCAATTGCCCCGTGGATACTTCGGAGGCAGCAGAAGGAGGAGCTAACCCAGAAGCTGACATTATTGATGAAGAAGTTGAGCTAGAAGAGGATGTGGTGCTTCCAGCGGGGTTGCCCGCTGGGGCAGGCAGCCAGGAACTGTTCTCCCCTCCTGAAGTGCATAGCGAGCAGGAAGCAGGAGAGGAGATGCAGGGTAAGTTGCTGTGGCTTGTGTAGGGAATCGAAAAGTGGGAGGCAGGTTGTGTTTCTGTGAGCTGGACATTGCCCTGTGTAGCTACTCGGCATGGCCAAGCAGGGTGTTGATGGACATCGAGATCTCCATGGAATCCTCCACAGAGATGCTCTGGAAAGTTTCCAAGAGGTATACGTCCTACCTCTCTTAACTGCTACTCCTTGGTCCGGCAACATCCATTGTCCGGCACAGGTGGAGCATGCTGGCAGCTCCCACCCAGGGGCTCCAATACAGCCCCAGGTCCCCACCACTGGCACCTCTGCAGCCATCCAGGGTCCTGGCCGCCAAGCCCAGGTCCCCATCAGCACCCTCTGCAGCCGCCCATGGTTCAGCCGCCGGCACCTCTACAGCCACCAGGTTCCCGGCCACTGGTCTTTGCTCCTGGCCCCGACCCGAGGCTCCACAGCCGTCCCCAGCTGTGGGTCCCAGACCTCCAGCCTTGTCCCCCAGTCCATGCCCCTCACTGCCCCAGGCTGGGACCACAGCTTGGGGCGGCTGCAGAGCCCTGGGTCAGAGCCAGGAGTGGAGACCGGCGGCCGGGAACCTGCCGGCTGCAGAGGAGCCAGTGGCTGAACAATGGGCGGCTGCAGAGGGGGCAGACGGGGACCTGGGCATAGAATCATAGAATCATAGAATATCAGGGTTGGAAGGGACCCAGAAGGTCATCTAGTCCAACCCCTGCTCAAAGCAGGACCAAGTCCCAGTTAAATCATCCCAGCCAGGGCTTTGTCAAGCCTGACCTTAAAAACCTCTAAGGAAGGAGATTCTACCACCTCCCTAGGTAACGCATTCCAGTGTTTCACCACCCTCTTAGTGAAAAAGTTTTTCCTAATATCCAATCTAAACCTCCCCCATTGCAACTTGAGACCATTACTCCTCGTTCTGTCATCTGCTACCATTGAGAACAGTCTAGAGCCATCCTCTTTGAAACCCCCTTTCAGGTAGTTGAAAGCAGCTATCAAATCCCCCCTCATTCTTCTCTTCTGCAACTAAACAATCCCAGCTCCCTCAGCCTCTCCTCATAAGTCATGTGCTCTAGACCCCTAATCATTTTTGTTGCCCTTCGCTGTACTCTTTCCAATTTATCCACATCCTTCCTGTAGTGTGGGGCCCAAAACTGGACACAGTACTCCAGATGAGGCCTCACCAGTGTCGAATAGAGGGGAACGATCACGTCCCTCAATCTGCTCGCTATGCCCCTACTTATACATCCCAAAATGCCATTGGCCTTCTTGGCAACAAGGGCACACTGCTGACTCATATCCAGCTTCTCGTCCACTGTCACCCTAGGTCCTTTTCCGCAGAACTGCTGCCGAGCCATTCGGTCCCTAGTCTGTAGCGGTGCATTGGATTCTTCCATCCTAAGTGCAGGACCCTGCACTTATCCTTATTGAACCTCATTAGATTTCTTTTGGCCCAATCCTCCAATTTGTCTAGGTCCTTCTGTACGATCCCCCCCTCCAGCGTATCTACCACTCCTCCCAGTTTAGTATCATCCGCAAATTTGCTGAGAGTGCAATCCACACCATCCTCCAGATCATTTATGAAGATATTGAACAAAACGGGCCCCAGGACCGACCCCTGGGGCACTCCACTTGACACCGGCTGCCAACTAGACATGGAGCCATTGATCACTACCCGTTGAGCCCGACAATCTAGCCAGCTTTCTACCCACCTTATAGTGCATTCATCCAGCCCATACTTCCTTAACTTGCTGACAAGAATGCTGTGGGAGACCGTGTCAAAAGCTTTGCTAAAGTCAAGAAACAATACATCCACTGCTTTCCCTTCATCCACAGAACCAGTAATCTCATCATAAAAGGCGATTAGATTAGTCAGGCATGACCTTCCCTTGGTGAATCCATGCTGACTGTTCCTGATCACTTTCCTCTCCTCTAAGTGCTTCAGGATTGATTCTTTGAGGACCTGCTCCATGATTTTTCCAGGGACTGAGGTGAGGCTGACCGGCCTGTAGTTCCCAGGATCCTCCTTCTTCCCTTTTTTAAAGATGGGCACTACATTAGCCTTTTTCCAGTCATCCGGGACTTCCCCCGTTCGCCACGAGTTTTCAAAGATAATGGCCAAGGGCTCTGCAATCACAGCCGCCAATTCCTTCAGCACTCTCGGATGCAATTCGTCCGGCCCCATGGACTTGTGCACGTCCAGCTTTTCTAAATAGTCCCTAACCACCTGGCATGGTGGCCAGGACCCTGGGTGGCTGCAGAGGCACCAGCAGCGGGGACCTAGGGCCGGCAGGGCCATGGGCAGCTGTGACCTGGGGTGAGCGGCTGGGTCCCCGGGTGGCTTCAGACGGGTGTTGACCTCCCCTGGTCTGGCAAATTCCCTGGTTCGGCACTGGTCAGGTCCCGAGGGTGTCGGACCAGGGAGGTACAGCCTGTATTTGTTAATACTCTGCTACAGGTTCCATGGCAGTGCAGACTTGTTATTTCCCCCATTGTAGGAAACTGTCCCATGCCATTCAGCAATCACTGGAGCAGGGACCAAAGCGGCACATAGCTGAGCTGCATATAGAGCAAGGTGAAAGCCGCAAGCATGCATTAGTTGTGACCTTGTTTCCCTGCTTACCCGCAGCAGTGAGATGTCTGCTAGAAAGGTGCCTGCCTGTGGGAAAGTGAGGGATACATTTAGAATGATTTCCCTGCAAAGCTGCATGGCAAGCAGTGACTGTTTGTCTTTTGTCCATACACAAAACCACCGTCCCCCACAACCCCAACACTCACCGTGGTTTGGGTGCTTGCAGAGATGTGTGCCTACCTAGAGTCAGGGAAAAAATGATTGCTACTAGTGGCAAAAGGTTCTTGTTAGTGAAATGTTTCAGTTGTTTGCTGGAATGTAATAGTCCCTCTTCTGTGCATTGTCCACAGCAGCTGATACCTTGAGGAACACACCCCACACCCCTGCCGACCTCCTTCGGCAGAGAAGAAAGAAGCCGAGACGCAGCAAAGAAGACATGTTCAGAGAGGTGCTGTAGCGCTCTAAAACACACACAAGGGAACGAAAAGAGTGCTGGGAAGCTGAAAGGCAGGACATAAAAGAGAATCAAGAGTTCGCTAGGGAAGTGACTGAGCAGATGATAAAAGTGATGGAGGAGCAAACAGAGATGCTCAGGTCTGGAATAAAGCTGCAGAGGGAGCAGATCCGTGGCTGACCTCCACCGCAGCCTGTGCACGTGCACAGTTCTTTGCCCAGCAATCCCCCCTCTATGCCCACTAGCAATTAACATTCCTTTTCACTTGGTGATACTCCTCGGTTTCCCCATCGGTCCACCCTCTCGCACAGCTTGGACAATGAGAGCTGGACATGTGCACAGTTGTGAGGTTTTGCCCTTTTTAAAAGTCAATAAAGGCAAAGGTTTTTAATGGTACAATGTTTTTATTCTGTGTTCTACAAAATTGCATAGCAATCAATTCAGTCTTGGGCACAGACTTCTAAAGCATTTTCTTGCATGGATATTTGGCCTCAAAATTGTACATGGATGCACCAGGGAAGCAACTCCAAAGCAGATGTGTTAGTGCCCCTCATTGTCAAAGCGTTTCCTCAAAGCCTCTCTGGTATTAATAGCAGCCCTCTGGGCTCCTCTGATAGCCCTAGCTCAAACTGTGCAGCCAAGCTCTCTGCCTCAGTGCTCCACACCGGAGCAAACATTTTACCCTTCGATTCACACAGATTATGCAAAGTGCAGCCCGCGGCTATGACCACAGGAATATTATCCTCTATAAGGTCTAGCCTGCTAATGAGACACCTCCAGTGAGCTTTCAAACAGCCAAAGGCACATTCAACTACCATGCAGCACCTGTTGTTAAAACACTCCTTGCTACTGTCCAGGTGCCCTGTGTACGGTTTCATGAGCCAGGGCTGTAAGGGGGAAGCTGGGTCTCCCAGGACCACTATGGGCATTTCCACATTCCCCATTGTGATCTTGTGGTCTGGAAAGAATGTCCCCACTTGCAGATTTCTGTACAGGCCACTGTTCCCCACTCCAAATTGATTTGCAACTGTCCGGTAGCAGTCTGGATTCGCCAGCTTCCACACAGCAATTGCAACATGCTTCTCTGCCAAAAGGGCAGCTCTCATTCTGGTGTCCTTGTGCCGCAGGTTGGAGGCCAGCTCAGCACATAGCTCCAGGAATGTTGCTTTGATGAATCCTAAAGTTCCGTACTCATTACTCTTCATCCCACACCTGAATGACAATGTGATCCCACCAATCAGTGCTTGTTTCCCTAGCCCAAAAGTGATGGTCTACTGTATGCAGCTGCTTTGTGAATGCCAAAAGCAGTATGTTGCTGCTGTCCATAACACGCAGAATGTCGGGCGCCTTCGAGTCTTCCTCTATCAGTAACAACTTTGCGAGTAACTGCTGCCATATCCTCACGACAGCTAACAGCACATAGGAGAGATGTACGGGATCCATCTTCTCTCACTGTAGATGCTGCAAATGCATCCGATGAAGTGAGCTGTAGCTCACGAAAGCTTATGCTCGAATAAATTTGTTAGTCTCTAAGGTGCCACAAGTACTGCTTTTCTTACTACAAAGACAGACAGTTGGAAAAATGGCACGAAAGGAAGCCAGAAACCATTGGAGGGCTGGGACACAAAGCAGTGCATGACGGGACATTTTGCACGTCCCAAGATGTGCTGCGCTCCATTTCCACGTTCCCACAACACCTAGCGACAGATGATGTCACAGGCACTGTTGGATAAATACCCACAGTGCATTGCTCACACTGTTGATGATGGTGCCCCAAATGTGGACATGATCTGTGGATAGAGGGAGCAAATGTAGACACGCTTTGGTGACTTTGCTTTTGTCGATTTTTTTGTGTCAACATTAATTTCATTGACAAAACTTGGTAGTGTAGACAAGCCCTGAATCCAGAGGTTACAACAAAAAAGAACTTTATTGAGGGAGAGGAGTGGGGATGGAGGAAGAAGAAAACAGAATGGATTTGGGAAACCAGCAATTAACTAAATCTGTGATGTAAGGCTCCCACACTTATCAGGTGTCAACAGTAGTCCCAAACTCAGTCCTCCTTTGGCCAGTGTGGTGTCACTTTTTTGGTGAAGCTTATCAAAACAGTTCTTTTTGTTAAAAAATGCTTTTCCAATGAAAAATAGTATTATTGAAAGCATTTTACTAGGAAAAATCAACTTTTGTCTGGAAAAGATGAATTCTTGTGCCAAAATGGATTGTTGATGTTTTTCATCACAAAAACGATCATTTTGGCTGAAATCTGTGTTTCTTCCAAAGAAATATATTTTTTCCAAGCTTTAATAAGGGGTCCTTGAAAGGTAAATTTCTCTCCTTAGTTAATACATATACCCCCAATCAAGGCCAAGCTTCTTTTTTTAATCTGTTTTTTAGGGAGCTAGGAAGTTTGGGGGAAGGGGATATTACTCTAGGGGGGTATTTTAATGAGGAGCTGAATCCCATTTTGGATTGATCAAATGCACGAGAGAAAGTCTGGGAAGAGTGAGTGCACACTTGTTGCACCACTTAGAAAATGGGGAGCTGGTGGATGATTAAGCCAGATGCCAGGTACTCTAATGCATTATTTTGTTACTCAAAGAATGAAATGATTTTTGTTTCCAGCTATAAGGAGCCAGGGGCATGGAACTCAGGTCTGCAGAAAAGCGCTGCTTCCTAGTAACCACCAGAGGGCCAGATAACACTGCCACCGAAGGGAGCCGAGAGGCTGAGCCCTGCAGGAAATCCTGCCCTAAGGCTCATGAGTGACAGCCCCACCTGATTGGCTGACACTTCGCACATAGACCACAAGTCATTTCTGGGAGTTGTTTGAGCAGCACAGATATCCCGTAAAAAAGAAAAGGAGTATTTGTGGCACCTTAGAGACTAACAAATTTATTTGAGCATAAGCTTTCGTGAGCTATAGCTCACTTCATCGGATGCATTCGGTGGAAAATACAGTGGGGAGATGTATATACACACACAGAGAACACGAAACAATGGGTTTTATCATATACATTGTAAGAAGAGTGATCACTTAAGATGAGCTATTACCAGCAGGAAGGAGGGGGGGAAAGGAGGAAAACCTTTTGTGGTGATAATCAAGGTGGGCCATTTCCAGCAGTTAACAAGAACGTCTGAGGAACAGTGGGGGGGTGGGGTGGGGAGAGAAATAACATGGGGAAATAGCTTTACTTTATGTAATGACCCATCCACTTCCAATCTCTATTCAAGCCTAAGTTAATTGTATCCAGTTTGCAAATTAATTCCAATTCAGCAGTCTCTCGTTGGAGTCTGTTTTTGAAGTTTTTTTGTTGAAGGATAGTCACTCTCAGGTCTGTAATCGTGTGACCGGAGAGATTGAGGTGTCCTCTGACTGGTTTTTGAATGTTATAATTCTTGACGTCTGATTTGTGTCCATTTATTCTTTTACGTAGAGACTGTCCAGTTTGATCAATGTACATGGCAGAGGGGCATTGCTGGCACACGATGGCATAGATCACATTGGTAGATGCGCAGGTGAACGAGCCTCTGATAGTGTGGCTGATGTGATTAGGCCCTATGATGGTGTCCCCTGAATAGATATGTGGACAGAGCTGGCAATGGGCTTTGTTGCAAGGATAGGTTCCTGGGTTAGTGGTTCTGTTGTGTGGTGTGTGGTTGCTGGTGAGTATTTGCTTCAGGTTGGGGGGCTGTCTGTAAGCAAGAACTGGCCTGTCTCCCAAGATCTGTGAGAGTGATGGGTCGTCCTTCAGGATAGGTTGTAGATCCTTGATGATGCGTTGGAGAGGTTTTAGTTGGGGGCTGAAGGTGATGGCTAGTGGTGTTCTGTTATTTTCTTTGTTGGACCTGTCCTGTAGTACGTGACTTCTGGGTACTCTTCTGGCTCTGTCAATCTGTTTCTTCACTTCAGCAGGTGGGTATTGTAGTTGTAAGAATGCATGATAGAGATCTTGCAGGTGTTTGTCTCTGTCTGAGGGGTTGGAGCAAATGCGGTTATATCGTAGAGTTTGGCTGTAGACAATGGATCGTGTGGTGTGATCTGGATGAAAGCTAGAGCTATGTAGGTAGGAATAGCGGTCAATAGGTTTCCGATATAGGATGGTGTTTATGTGACCATCGCTTATTAGCACTATAGTGTCCAGGAAGTGGATTTCTTGTGTGGACTGGTCCAGGGTGAGGTTGATGGTGGGATGGAAATTGTTGAAATCCTGGTGGAATTCCTCCAGGGCTTCTTTTCCATGGGTCCAGATGATGAAGATGTCATCAATGTAGCGCAAGTAGAGTAGGGGCATTAGGGGATGACAACTGAGGAAGCATTGTTCTAAGTCAGCCATAAAAATGTTGGCATACTGTGGGGCCATGCAGGTATCCATTGCAGTGCCACTGATTTGAAAGTATACATTGTCCCCAAATGTGAAATAGTTATGGGTGAGGACAAAGTCACAAAGTTCAGCCACCAGGTTTGCCGTGACATTATCGGGGATACTGTTCCTGACGGCTTGTAGTCCATCTTTGTGTGGAATGTTGGTGTAGAGGCTTCTACATCCATAGTGGCTAGGATGGTGTTTTTAGGAAGATCATCGATGGATTGTAGTTTCCTCAGGAAGTTGGTGGTGTCTTGAAGATAGCTGGAAGTGCTGGTAGAGTAGGGCCTGAGGAGGGAGTCTACATAGCCAGACAATCCTGCTGTCAGAGTGCCAATGCCTGAGATGATGGGGCGTCCAGGATTTCCAGGTTTATGGATCTTGGGTAGCAGATAGAATACCCCAGGTCGGGGTTCCAGGGGTGTGTCTGTGCAGATTTGTTCTTGTGCTTTTTCAGGGAGTTTCTTGAGCAAATGCTGTAGTTTCTTTTGGTAACTCTCAGTGGGATCAGAGGGTAATGGCTTGTAGAAAGTGGTGTTGGAGAGCTGCCTAGTAGCCTCTTGTTCATATTCTGACCTATTCATGATGACGACAGCACCTCCTTTTTCAGCCTTTTTGATTATGATGTCAGAGTTGTTTCTGAGGCTGTGGATGGCATTGTGTTCTGCACGGCTGAGGTTATGGGGCAAGTGATGCTGCTTTTCCACAATTTCAGCCTGTGCACGTCGGCGGAAGCACTCTATGTAGAAGTCCAGTCTGTTATTTCGACCTTCAGGAGGAGTCCACCCAGAATCCTTCTTTTTGTAGTGTTGGTAGGAAGGTCCCTATGGGTTAATACGTTGGTTAGAGGTGTGTTGGAAATATTCCTTGAGTCGGAATTAGTTTTTCCTAATGTCCAACTAAAACCTCCTTTGCTGCAATTTAAGCCCATTGCTTCTTGTCCTATCCTCAGAGCTTAAGGAGAATAATTTTTCTCTCTCCTCCTTGTAACAATCTTTTAGGTACTTGAAAACTGTTATCATGTCCCCTCTCGGTCTCCTCTTTTTCAGAGAAAACAAACCCAGTTACTTCAATCTTCTCTCATAGGTCATTTTTTCCAAACCTTTAAACATTTTTCCTGCTCTTTTCTGGACTTTCTTCAATTTGTCCACATCTTTCCTGAAATGTGGTGCCCAGAATTGGACACAATACTCCAGTGGAGGCCTAATCAGCGCAGAGTAGAGTGGAAGAATTACTTCTTATGTTGTCAAGGTTCCTTCCCCACTCTGAACTCTAGGGTACAGATGTGGGGACCTGCATGAAAACCTCCTAAGCTTATTTTTAGCAGCTTAGGTTAAAACTTCCCCAAGGTACAAACTATTTTCCTTTTTCCCTCAGACTTTATTGCTGCCACCACCAAGCATCTAACAGATATATAACCGGGAAAGAGCCCTCTTGGAAACGTCTTTCCCCCCAAAATCCTCCCCAAACCCTACACCCCCTTTCCTGGGGAAGGCTTGATAAAAATCCTCACCAATTTGCATAGGTGAACACCTTGGATCTTAAGAACAATGAAAAAACAAACAATCAGGGTCTTAAAAGAAGAATTTTAATAGAAGTAAAAGAATCACCTCTGTAAAATCAGGATGGTAAATACCTTACAGGGTAATTAGATTCAACACATAGAGAATCCCTCTAGGCAAAACCTTAAATTACAAGAAAGACACAAAGACAAGAATATTAATTCTATTCAGCACAGTCTAATTTCTCAACCATTTAAAGAAATCATAATTAACGCATCTCTAGCTAGATTACTTACTAAGTTCTAAGACTCCATTCCTGTTCTGTCCCTGGCAAAAGCATCACACAGACAGACACAGACCCTTTGTTTCTCCCTACCTCCAGCTTTGAAAGTATCTTGACTCCTCATTGGTCATTTTGGTCAGGTGCCAGCGTGGTTATCCTAGCTTCTTAACCCTTTACAGGTGAAAGGGTTTTTCCTCTGGCCAGGAGGGATTTTAAAGGTATTTACCCTTCCCTTTATATTTATGACTTATGTCTGCTTACATCACTTCTACTAATATACCCCAGAATGATGTTTGCTTTTTTTTTGCAACAGTGTTACACTGTTGACTCATATTTAGCTTGTGGTCCACTATGACCCCTAGATCTCTTTCCGCAGTATTCCTTCCTAGGCAGTCGTTTCCCATTTTGTATGTGTGCAACTGATTGTTCCTTCCTAAGTGGAGTACTTTTTATTTGTCCTTATTGAATTTCATCCTATTTACCTCAGACCATTTCTCCAGTTTGTCCAGATCACTTTGAATTTTCATTCTATCCTCCAAAGCACTAGCAACCCCTCCCAGCTTGGTATCATCTGCAAACTTTATAAGTGTACTTTCTATGCCATGATGTAAATCATTGATGAAGACACTGAAAAGAACCAGATGCAGAACTGATCCCTGTGGAACCCCACTCATTATGCCCTTCCAGCCTGACTGTGAACCATTGATAACTACTTTCTGGGAATGGTTATCCAACCAATTATGCACCCACCTTATAGTAGCTACATCTAGGTTGTATTCCCCTAGTTTGTTAATGAGAAGGTCATGCAAGACTGCATCAAAAGCCTTATAGTCTATAGACTATAGTCTATAGACTATAGTCACTCTCTCAAGACTCCCTCCTACAAACTCCCTCTCAAACTCCCCTGGTCGCTTAGCCTCTGGCTTTTAAGGCCTTCTCTGCTAGGTCAGTCCTATCCCCTCATTAATCACACAGGGGGAGGGTGATCACTAGGATGATTGACCCTGACCAATGGTGATCAAGGGAACAAAGGCTCAAACAGTCCCCAGACACACAATCCCAACTTACTCAGTAAAGTTACCTAAATAAACCTAAAAGAGAAAGAAAGACAAAAACAAACAAACAAACCTGGTTTACTAGTTTACCGTCTCTTCTCCGGGCCCTGGCCAGGGTGCATGACTCATTCGGGGTGTGGACAGGTGAATTTCAGGGGACAGTTGAGTTTTGGAGGGATGAGAGTTGACAGTTATGTTCTTAACATGTTTTACATTGGGTCAGAGTGGGGTTACTGCTGATGTGCAGGACAGCCTGAGGCCTGTTTCAGCTGTGGCTCATATGAGCACTTCCGTTGTGGGTGCTCTCGCCCTTGCTGTAAGACCCCGGAGTACAGGACGGAGCACTGCTGGCAGGGTATCCATTGTCATTTGTCATTTGTGTGGGAGGTGAGAGCACGTGTACTGCACCTGCCCAGAGGCGTGCCATGTGCAAGAGGAGGTGCACTGGTGATAGCGTAGAGCATGCACACCGATGCAGAATGGTCAGGCAGCAAGGATACAGGAGTGGCCAAGCAGACACCAGCCTCAGATGTTAAAGGAGTGGAGAGTTCATGCCCCATGGATGGGGAGAGCAGCGGACCCAGCGGTAGCGTAGCGAGCCTGGAGGAGCTAGTGCAGACGCGTGGGAAAGCAGTGGGTAGGCACAGTAGTACAGTCAAGTGAGGCTGGTGGCGATGTGCCACCTGGAGTAACAAACCCCATGTAACCAGGATGACAGGGCCCAGCTGTATTGTGAGTTGCCTGACCTCTGCATGGACAGGCAGGAGGAGAGCAGAGTAATTGGGGAGATTTTCATGAAGGTTTCCCAAAGGAAGAGGTGGGAAGGAAAGTGTTCTGTGGTTATTAATCTCCCACCAGCTGTGTTAGGGTCATGTGACTGTATCACACCAGCTGCGACTGAGGAAGGCAGTACCTCGCTCCCCAAAGAAAAGAGTTTTGCAGCATTGGGCCAAGAAAAGACAGAAGGGGAAGGGATGGAAGAGGAATCTGCAGCAGTAGAGGTGGCCTGCTTAGAATGGGGTGAGCGTTTGTCTACAGAGAAAGGCACTCTGGCAGATCAGAGGAGTCGGTGGGAGGCTCCTCACATCAGTGTTTTTCTCCCATGCTTTTGGAGGGCAGTGCAGAGGGTTGCGAGGTGTCTTTCCCATGTGACTCTTTGGTTGACCCAACAGGGCAGGAAGTGAGTGAGGCAGAGCAGCCCCTTGGGACAGTGCCAGAAGGAGTTCTGGGCAATGCAGGGAGGGTTTGGGGGAGAAAAACTTCTCTTCACAGCTACTCAGCAGTATGGGGGAAGTTCCATCTGTCACAGTAGCCACATGGAATGTGGCAGGGATTCAGGGGCCCAGGAGGAGGTGCTTGATATTCAGTGCCTTGGAGCATCTCGACCTGGATATGGTGAGCGTGCAGGAAATGCACATTAACGACTTTAGGGAACTCGTTGGGCAGAGGGAGACTGGAGGAAGGGCCCATATGAGGGGGCTGGAGTCTTGTTCTTCACATTCACGGTGCGAGTACAAAAGGTGGTGGAGCTCCAACCGGGGATGGCATAGTTGGTGGATTTTGTGCTCTGCTGCACTGGTTACCACTATATTTGTGTGTCTGGTCACCAGTTAAGATGTCAAAGGAAAAAGAACTATTGAAGGACTGGGATCCCTTCCGATGGGCCTCATGGTGTTTGGGGTTTTTTTGGGGGCAGGGAGGGGAGGGAGGAGGTTAATTGTGTCCACTGGCCTGAAGACTGATGGTCCTGCTTTCCTGACCAGCAGGGGAAACTCTTCAAAGATGAGCACAACCTAGCTCACTTGTGGAGCTTGGCTTAGGGATGTGTTTCTGCTCAGTGGAGCCAGTGAAGGGCAGGTGGTAGCCTCCTACTCTTCTTCTCCATGTTCAAACCAGACACAGATGATGTACACCTTTCTGCAGGGACAGGCATGGAGTTACATTGACCAGATTTGTGCAAAAGAAAGCATGTTGACAGCTCAGTGTGGGGTAGTGCCAATGGACTGTTCTGATCAAGCTGCACTCACCATGTGCCTGAACGTGGGAAATTCCTTGACCCATGGCAGAGAATATTGGAAGTTGGAACATCCAGAGCTTTCAAGATAAAGGGGTGAGCAGAGAGCACAGGCAGTGCTGGACGAACGAGACACCATCAGACAGTTCTATGGCAACCAGGGGGATTGGTGGGAGTCAGTAAAGGAGGAGTTGGTCGGGTAAACATCACAATATTAAAGAATACCAAAAGTGCCAAGTCCTGTAGCATTGCCTGTGGGATTTTCACAAGACCATCCAGGCAGGGGAGCCAGTCAACATGCGATTGCACGACCATATCAAGGGACAACTGGCTGCAGTCTGGGAGATGAGGTGGCAGCGGGCCCAATTTGAGTGAGATCATTGAGTGAAAAAAGAGGCAGCCTCCCAAGATATCTTAGCAGCCTACAGGGAATGGAGACAAAGTATGGAGATCCGGGGACTCAGGGTGGGACCTGCAGATATGGTAGTGCAGGACCACAGTAGAATGTTGGCCATCATGGAGGCCTGTTATGCGGAGTTGTTCCAGGGCCGGGACATTGCTCAGCCGGCGCAGGAGCAGTCTCTCTTCTTAGCCAGGAACTGCTCACAGCTGCTGTCAGGAGACAACCAGTGGAGTTTTATTGAGCCGATCAAGGAATGTGATGTGAGGGAAGTGGGTCCATCACAATATGATGTTATCCTGGTTTTGCTGGCCAAGATGAAAGACCTGGCTGAAATGCAAAACTGGAGGCCCATTGCCCTGTTAAATACCAACTACAAAATCTACTCAAGAGCAGTCTGGGAGGGGTAGTAGACTGGCTGATGCATTGTGGTCAGTCCAACGTGCTGCAAGCTCAGACTGTCACAGATCCCTTAGGCAGCATGTGGGAGGTCTGCAAATTTGCAGGTTGGAGGCAGTGGGATGGGTACCAGTTGGCCCTGCAACAATTCAAGGCCCTCGCTCGAGTCAACCTAAACTATTTGTGCAAGTACTCCAACAGTATGGTGTTCCTGAGGACTTTATCGGATGGCTGCAGGTGCTGTACAAACAGGCCTTGATCTGCCTGTTAGTGAACGGTTGCCAAGGGAACAAAATCCCTGTGCAATCAGGACATACAACAGGGCTGTCCCTTGAACCACCTTCTGCGTGTGTTCTCCTTGGACCTTTTTCTGAGAGTTCTCCACAGCAGTAGAGCAGTGCAGGGCATGGTTTGTCTTGACCAGAGCCTGGTGGGACTGAGTGATGGAGCTGATGCATTGAAGGTGGTCGCTCATGCAGATGATGTGATTATGATAGTAAGTTCCCCAAGTGACTGCTGGACTTTGGTGACATTGGAGGAGTATTAGGCTGCAGCCAGAGCCATGGTGAACCTGGAAAAGATTAGGGCCTTGGGGGTGGGATTGGACCCTGGAGGGGGGTTTCCCTCACCCATCAGGGATTTGTGAGCAGTAGCCAGCCAAGATGGAAACCCCCCCACAGTAGTTAACATCTTGGGGGTACTGTTTGGGGTCAGCAACAACATGGAGAACATGACCTGGGAGAGGTAGCTGTTGACCTCTGAGGAACAATTCGGTCAGTGGCGTAAGTGAACTTTGTCATTAGCCCAGAAAGTTGTCATGCTCAAGACCTATCTTTTGGCTGCAGGAAATTTCCTCTGCCATGTAATTCCTCCTGCTCCATGAGCACTGCTGCTATTGAACACAATGGCCTCCCATTTATTGTGGGACAGGAGGGTGACTTTAGTTAGAAGTGTGGCTTTTCTGCCACTGGTTGGGCATGGTGCACTTTGAAGCCATTTATGGCTCCAACTTTTTGTTTTTCAACTTTTAGAGGGTGGCCCAGATCCTCCAGGGCAAGTTAGGCCTCAGAGAAATAGTGGGGCAACCAGAAAGACTGCAACTGACTTTTCAGATCTGCCACAATTTTTCAGAGCCCGTTGGGTGACACATTAGGTTTGGGGCAGCTGGTGATGGCAGAATGGGGAGGATGGATCAGTTGGGGCCTCACCCTCTCTTGTGTTGTCCCCTTCCCTCCAATCACAACTGGTTGAGAATGCAGGAACCACTACCCCGCTCTGCTGGAAGACTGAGAAAGAGAAAAGGAAGAGAGAGAGAGAAAGAGAGAGAGAGGGAGGCCAAAGAAAGCAAAGGGGACACAAGTGATGGGGAGCTATGGAGATAGATAAGATGTTGAAGTGCCTGACCAAAAGTCAGCAACAGCATCTACAGCTCTTTCAGTGGGTGGCCACCCATCTCACCACCAGCAGGCTGCACAGCAACAACAGCTTATATGGGAGTTGGCAGCTCAACAACAACAACAATAACTATGGCTGGTCCAACAAGTAATCACCCTCCTCCAGTCACAGGGGGTCAGCTCTGGTCTGGCTGCAGAAGGACTGAGTTCCCCAGTTACCAGTAACCCCCCCAGTGAAACAGACAAAGATGGGCCCTGGCGATGATCTGGAGACATTCCTGATCACCTGCAAGACGGTGGCCGCAGTGGTGCAATGGCCCCCAGAGCAGTGGGCCATACTATTGGCTCCACATCGGATACTCCTGGCCCAGACTGTATATCGGGGTCTAGACCAGAAGAAGTGCAGAACTACACCAGATTTAAACCACCATCTTGGATGCCTTTGCAATCACCCCTGAAATGCAACACCAATGCTACTATCAAGAAAGATTCCCTGTAGGCGCTGGATCCCAGGCCATGACTCAGCACCTCAAAGAACATTACTGGAGGTGGCTGCAACTGGAAAGGTAGACAGGGGAACAGGTACTGGAACAAATGGCTCTGGAACCATTCACCCAGGTACCCCCAGATGGAAGTAGGGATACTGGCTTGGAACGTTTGGCAGAAGGCACTATAGGAAGGCCACCCATGTCAGTGGCTCTAAGACTAGAAGTGTCATGCCTGAGGAGGTCCCAAGGCTACTGGGGATGATACGCATGTGGGCGACTGGGCTCAGGCCTTGACCCATGGGCCAGCAGGGGCCTGGACCTGATCATTGGCACAAAGTCCCAGATTGATAAGACCCACAAGCCCTCACCTGGCATGAGAGAAGAGGCCCCTGAGAAGTCTGAGCCCTGGATGCCATGTAGGGAGAGGGGGAGCCCCCTGGCCAGCCCCTGCTACTCCTGCGAATGCCCTGGTAATTTCTGACATAACTTCCCCTTTATGGATTGCTCATACAAACAAACCTGGATGGCAGACAGCTGGGCCAGGAAGAGAGGGGCTGCCAAGCTTACCATTAAACTTTTGGTCAACAGAAAGTCTGCGATGGTGCTAGACTCAGGGTATAGCCAGGTTTCAGAGTAGCAGCCATGTTAGTCTGTATTCGCAAAAAGAAAAGGAGTACTTGTGGCACCTTAGAGACTAACAAATTTATTTGAGCATAAGCTTTTGTGAGCTACAGCTCACTTCACCAGACCATGGTCTGGCAACAGCTGGTAAATGCAGAAGATGATGTGGACACAGTTTACCTCAAGTGTGTCCATGGAGATGTACACCCATGTCCTGTGAAAGAAATTGAACTCAAGATAAGTGGGCACACTAAGATGATGTGGGTTGTAGTCTTGCACACTCTCACAGACCAGTGATTCTGAGGTGGGATTTAGAGGAGTTTGAAGAGATCGTGAAAACTTGGGGCAACTGACACTTCTGGGAAGAGGGAGGTCCCTGGGGGCAGAACTCCATTCCCCCAGAGATGAGGACCCTGAATCAAGCAAGGGGTTACGATGATGACACTGGAAAAGGCCACTCTGTACAAGGACTGTCAGAGGGGAGGAAGGGGAATCCTAACCCCCAAGCCTTGGGCGCTGTGATGATGGAGGTGGACTTTATCAGCATCCAGAAGAAGGACCCAACACTAAGCCAGATCTATGTAAAGCTTGTCAGTGTTAATGAAGCTTGAGGAAGCTATGGCCCCATTTCAATCTGCAGGAGAAGACATTGTATCAGGTGACCACAGACACACAGAGAAACTAGATTAGAGCCCAACTCCTGGTCCCCAAGAGGTTCCAGTGGCGGGTGTTACTGTTGGCCCATGCAATACCCTCTGGGGGCACCTCAGATGTTAGAAGACCCTGGACCAAGTAACACTCAGGTTCTATTGACTGGGGGTACATGCCTAGGCCAAAGGTGATTGTGTCTTCTGCTGCAGTGCTTCTCAAAGCCAGTCTGCCATTTGTTCAGGGAATGCCCCTGGCAGGCTGGACTGGTTTGTTTACCTGCTGCGTCCGCAGGTTCAGCTGATCGCGGCTCCCACTGACTGCAGTTCACCGCTTCAAGCCAATGGGGGCTTTGCGAAGGGTGGCCAGCATATCCCTCGGCCCGCACTGCTTCCCGCAGCCCCCATCGGCCTGGAGCGATGGCCAGTGGGAGCCACGATCGGCCAAACCTATGGATGCAGCAGGTAAACAAACTGGTCCGGCCTGCCAGGGGCTTTCCCTGAACAAGCGGCGAACCGGCTTTGAGAACCACTGTTCTGCTGCAGTTATCAACTAGCAGGCAACAAGAAACTCCTAAAGACATCACTAGTCCCTCCCCTGTTGGTCAGGTTGCCATTGAAGAGGATCGGGATGGACCTGGTGAGAACCATGGAGAAGACAACGACTGACTACCAATACATACTGGTGATATTGGTTTACATCATCCGATACCTTGAAACCATACCTCTCCGGTTGACAACTGCTGCCCACATTGCACCCAGGTTGCTGAAGGTGCTTGAGAGAGTAGGGGTGCTTAAAGAGATGCTGATGGAGCAGGGGACCAATAATGACAGAACAATGTGCCCCTTTAAAGATAAAAAAATACCAAAGACATCTTTCACTTGAGAGGAGTTACTTTGTTTCCTTCCTGTATATATTTGTTACCACACGGGGAGGGTTCTTCCGCTGAAAGTGCAGGATGCTGTATTTCAAGTTTTGGAGTTGGCATAGATTCTTCAGCATTTATGGGATATTTTGCCAGTAGTTTATCTAGTAGACAAGCCTGAATTCAGTACATCTATGAAAACTGTACTTTCTATTATTTGGATTCCCTGTAGATCTTTTATAAGTGTTTTTTATAAGTGCTGGATCCACTATCTAAATTAAACAAAAATTCTTGTTTGGGGAGTAAGATGTCCCAGGTTCAAATCCCAGAGAAGCCCTGCCAAAGTGAGTCTTTCCCAATGGCAGGCAGGGCAAGCCTGGATAGCAGCCTTGGCCACTCTTGGGAAAAGTGAATTGAGGTGATGACCCGTGAAGTCAGTAGCAGTGCCTCCAGGCTGACCCACAGGGATGTCCCCTCCGTGCAGATCATGCTCCTGAGCACAACTGACAGAGGAAGTACAAGTAGAGCTGTAGTGAAGGGTGGGAGAGTTTTTCATAAGCACCCCACTGAAGGGGAGAGGCTTAATGTTTGGTCTCGGGAGGGTAAGGTTGAGGTTCCTAGACCGGATCCACCTACCAGGCAGAGGCAGACTCCCCTCCCCCTACCAAAGAGGCAAATGGAACAACCAGCTCAGACAGAAAGGAGCAGCAGGAGCTATGGGTGCCTGGACCTGATCTGTCCACCTGTCAGGGTCAGCCCCACAAGCTGAGAATGGAGCACCTCATTCAGCCAGAAATGAGAACTCTTGAAGCTTTCCTGGAGTTGTCTTTTACACATTCTTCACCTAATTGGCATGGATTCAAAGCATCCTTCCCTGGGAAGCAAGGACACAGGCATGGAATGCTACCTATTGCACACACACACATCCACACAGACTGTTTCCTAGGGAATTGTGGCACTGTAGAAGCTCCATTTAGAAATGGTTAAATTTTACAGCTAGATTTGTCTGTTGTATTTTAGACCAAAAAAAAAACCAAAAAAAAAACCAAAAACAAAAAACAACAACCAGAGGTCTGACAATGGCAGCAATAGCAAAACTTGGCTTTTTGGTCTAGAGGTATGATATTCCCTTCTGGTGTGAGCTGTTCTGGGTTCAACTCCCCTACAAGCCCTCCCCAAAGTGAAGTTTCCTGCTGTACCTTCAGATTGCCTCTGTGTGTGGCTTTGTTCATTTGTTTTTGGAAATTTCTGAGGAATGCTGGTTTCCTTATATTTCTGAGAGGGCACAAGAGGTCCTGGGTTCCAATTTCGTCCAAGCCCTTGTCAAGGCTGGCTTGCTGCTGTCCCTTTAGGGTTTTTTGCCTGTGTGTTTTTCCAACATCCTGTGGAGTGAGAGCTGCATTAGGGTCTCAGTTCATTGGTCTAGGAGTATGACTCTCACTTAGGTCACGAGAGACAGTGGGGAAGACTTTGGAAAGGTGAAGTCAGGTTCAGTACTTTTTCATTCTATGCCTAGCTCTGCCCTGCCTGTTGTTGTGGAGTTTGTTTAGTTTTTTTGGTTTGTTTCTTTTATTTTGTTTTTGCCAAAGTTTTGAGAAATTATATTCGCTTTTGCTGTGTTGCATGATCCTTGTGTTTGTATCCTTCATGGAATTGAGCCATCAGAGAGGGACAGGATCCATAATCTGCTGGAAGGGGTTTCCCAATAGATGCTAACCTCTGAGCTTCAACCACCCATTTCACCGCCAGTGCCTCTTTTTCTATCATTGAGTACTTGGTCTCTCATAGATTCATAGATTCATAGATACTAAGGTCAGAAGGGACCACTCTGATCATCTAGTCCGACCTCCTGCACAGCGCAGGCCACAGAATCTCACCCACCACTCCTATGAAAAACCTCACCCATGTCTGAGCTATTGAAGTCCTCAAATCATGGTTCAAAACTTCAAGGAGCAGAGAAGCCTCCCTCCAGTCAACCATGCCCCATGCTACAGAGGAAGGCAAAAAAAACCTCCAGGGCCTCTCCAATCTGCCCTGGAGGAAAACTCCCTCCCGACCCCAAACATGGCAATCAGCCAAACCCTGAGCACATGGGCAAGATTCACCAGCCAGATACCCAGGAAAGAGTTTTCGATAGTAAATC
The DNA here is from genome assembly GCF_009764565.3 of Dermochelys coriacea. NCBI lineage: Eukaryota > Metazoa > Chordata > Testudines > Dermochelyidae > Dermochelys > Dermochelys coriacea. The sequence goes on along the minus strand of NC_050071.1, from coordinate 683,839 downwards.
AGATCCCATCCATCTAATATCCCATCTCAGGGGATTTGGCCTATTTACCCTGAATATTTAAAGATCAATTACTTACCAAAATCCCATTATCCCATCATACCATCTCCTCCATAAACTTATCGAGTAGAATCTTAAAACCAGATAGATCTTTTGCCCCCACTGCTTCCCTTGGAAGGTTATTCCAAAACTTCACTCCTCTGATGGTTAAAAACCTTCGTCTGATTTCAAGTCTAAACTTCCTGGTGGCCAGTTTATACCCATTTGTTCTTGTGTCCACATTGGTGCTGAGCTTAAATAATTCCTCTCCCTCTCCTATATTTATCCCTCTGATATATTTATAGAGAGCAATCATATCTCCCCTCAACCTTCTTTTAGTTAGGCTAAACAAGCCAAGCTCCTTAAGTCTCCTTTCATAAGACAAGTTTTCCATTCCTTGGATCATCCTAGTAGCCCTTCTCTGTACCTGCTCCAGTTTGAATTCATCCTTTTTAAACATGGGAGACCAGAACTGCACACAGTATTCTAGGTGAGGTCTCACCAGTGCCTTGTATAATGGTACTAAAACCTCCTTATCCCTACTGGAAATGCCTCTCCTGATGCATCCCAAAACCGCATTAGCTTTTTTCACAGCCATATCACATTGGCAGCTCATCCTATGATCAACCAATACTCCAAGGTCCTTCTCCTCTTCCGTTACTTCTAATTGATGCGTCCCCAACTTATAACTAAAATTCTTGTTATTAATCCCTAAATGCATAACCTTACACTTCTCACTATTAAATTTCATCCTATTACAATTACTCCAGTTTACAAGGTCATCCAGATCCTCCTGTATAATATCCCGATCATTCTCCGAATTGGCAATACCTCCCAGCTTTGTATCATCTGCAAACTTTATTAGCACACTCCCACTTTTTGTGCCAAGGTCAGTAACAAAAAGATTAAATAAGATTGGTCCCAAAACCGATCCCTGAGGAACTCCACTGGTAACCTCCCTCCAACCTGACAGTTCGCCTTTCAGTAGGACCCGTTGCAGTCTCCCCTTTAACCAATTCCTTATCCACCTTCTGATGTTCATATTGATCCCCATCTTCTCCAATTTAACGAATAATTCCCCATGTGGCACGGTATCAAATGCCTTACTGAAATCTAGGTAAATTAGATCCACTGCATTTCCTTTATCTAAAAAATCTGTTACTTTTTCAAAAAAGGAGATTAGATTGGTTTGGCACGATCTACCTTTTGTAAAACCATGTTGTATTTTGTCCCATTTACCATTGACTTCAATGTCCTTAACTAATTTTTCCTTCAAAATTTTTTCCAGGACCTTGCATACTACAGATGTCAAACTAACTGGCCTGTAGTTACCCGGATCACTTTTTTTTTCTTTCTTAAAAATAGGAACTATATTAGCAATTCTCCAATCATTCGGTACTATTCCTGAGTTTACAGATTCATTAAAAATTCTTGCTAATGGGCTTGCAATTTCAGGTGCCAATTCCTTTAATATTCTTGGATGAAGATTATCTGGGCCCCCCGATTTAGTCCCATTAAGCTGTTTCAGTTTCGCTTCTACCTCTGATATGGTAATATCTACCTCTATATCCTCCTTCCCATTTGTCATGCTACCATTATCCCCAAGATCCTCTTTAGCCTTATTAAAGCCTGAGGCAAAGTATTTGTTTAGATATTGGGCCATGCCTAGATTATCTTTAACCTCCGCTCCATCCTCAGTGTTAAGCGGCCCCACTTCTTCCTTCTTAGTTTTCTTCTTATTTATATGGCTATAGAACCTTTTACTATTGGTTTTAATTCCCTTTGCAAGGTCCAACTCTACTCGACTTTTAGCCTGTCTCACTTTATCCCTACATGTTCTGACCTCAATTAGGTAGCTTTCCTTGCTGATCCCTCCCATCTTCCACTCCCTGTATGCTTTCTGCTTCTTCATAATCACCTCTCTAAGATGCTTGCTCATCCAGCTTGGTCTACAACTCCTTCCTATGAATTTTTTCCCCTTTCTTGGGATACAGGCTTCCGATAGCTTCTGCAGTTTTGATTTAAAGTAATCCCAGGCCTCCTCTACCTTTAGATCCATAAGTTCTTCAGTCCAATCCACTTCCCTAACTAATTTCCTTAATTTTTGAAAGTCAGCCCTTTTGAAATCAAAAACCCTAGTTGCAGATTTATTTTTGTTAATCCTTCCATTTAGTTTGAACTGAATTAGCTCATGATCACTTGAGCCAAGATTGTCCCCTACAACCATTTCTTCTATGAGGTCCTCGCTACTCACCAAAATTAAATCTAAAATGGCATCCCCTCTAGTCGGTTCAGCAACTACTTGATGAAGGAATCTATCAGCTATCGCATCTAGGAAAATCTGAGCCCTATTATTATTACTAGCACTGGTCCTCCAGTCTATATCTGGGAAGTTAAAGTCTCCCATGATCACGCAGTTTCCATTAGTATTTACTTGATTAAAGACATTAAAAAGGGCTCTATCCATATCCAAATTAGATCCCGGAGGTCTATAGCACACCCCAAGCACTATCGTAGGAGAGGCTTTACTAGTTTTCTTCCCCAATGTAATTTTTGCCCAGACGGACGCTGTCTTATCCATTGCATCGCTTCTTATTTCTTTACATTCTAACTCATCATTGATATACAATGCTACTCCACCCCCTTTACCTTTGTTTCTGTCTTTCCTAAACAGCACATACCCTTCAATACCTGTAGTCCAGTCATGACTACTATTCCACCATGTTTCTGTTATCCCTATAATATCTGGTTTCACTTCCTGCACCAGTAGCTCTAGTTCCTCCATTTTGTTACCTAGACTCCTCGCATTGGTGTATAAACATCTTAATTTTTGCTGTTTGGCCTCCTTCACATTTTGTACCCTATTAGGCACAGTCATTTTACAGCCAGTGTAACCTATTAGACTAGTATCCACACCGCCCTCGCTCCTTGTATACATTCTCTTACCCATGGCTGTATCCTTTCTTACTTCATCTTCTTCCCTCTCACTGCTAAAATCTGGCATGGAGATTTTCTGGACATCTCCCATCCATCTCCCCCCAATTCCTAGTTTATTCCATTTCTCATGGGAATAATGTCTGACTCAGGTGTAGGATGGGATGTTCTTCATCATTCAGTTCCTGGGATGACACGGCCCTGAGACCCATTTTGGAAGCATCCATTTGGAGGATGGTTGGTTTTATGAAGTCTGGGTGGAATAGGACTGATCCCTGGCTTAGCCACTCCTTTAAGGTCTGAAAGGTCTTTTCACATTCCTCCATTATACCCTCCGAGGTCAGGAGCCCATCTTGAGATCTGTTTAAGGGGTGGCTCTTGTTGCAAACTCAGGTATGAAGTGCCTGTAACAGTCAGACAGTTTGAGGAATTACCTCACTCGTGAAATGCCAGGAGGGGCATTTCAAGTGGGAATGTTCCTACATGAATTTTAGGTATGGCCAAGTGTGGATGGCAGTCCCCTAGGCTCAGAAGAGAGGCCCAGCCAAACTCCTGGTCCTAGTGTGAGTCAATGGTATGCCAGTGATGGGCTTGGTTGACTCCAGCTGCAGTCAGATGATCATTCGGGCCAATCTGATGGAGTCTCCATACGCAGTATGGGCCCCCCCCATCTACCTCCAGTGCATTTATTATGATGTATGAACTTACCTGGCTACAAGGCTGTGGCTGTGGAGGTAGGAGTCTGCGAGGAGATGTGCCAGGTCGGTTTAACAGTGGCCCTAGCATATCCAAAAATCTTGGGACAAGACTGGAGGTGGTTTGGAGAGGTTCTACAAGGCTGGAGTAATAGTCACCCTGCCAAAACCAACCCAGAACCAAAGCAGAGGGGGCAACTGGGCCAGAAGGGGCCAGAGGACCAGGCCGAAGGCCCTCAAGATAGGTGGAGACCTTGGTCTTGCGCCCCACAGTGGTGGAAGTCTCGGATGAGACTGGCCATGATTAGCTGGATGACAATGGAGATTTCATAAGGGAATAACGGGAGGATCAGACTTTAAGTCACTCCTGGGAACAAGTGGTTGACCCTGAGGAGGAAAGTTGGAGAACAGTGGGTACAGCAGAACCTCATTTTGAGATCCACAATGAATGTCTCTACCGCATAACCAGGGACTTCCACACACAGAAGGTGTTGTGACAACTGCTGGTTCCTTTGAGGTTCTGGTGGGGCTTACTATGGTTAGCCTAGCCAGTACCCTGGGCCAGACAGTGGAGGCAGGAGAAAACACACCAAGAAGTGGCCCTCAGGTTCTTCTGGCCTGGCATTCATACGGAGGTACATGACTTCTGCTCCTTCTGCCCCGAATGCCAGCTTGCAGGGCCCAGGTGGGTACCCAAAGTTCCCCTGATCCCTCTAGTATTTCTCGGGGTGCCATATGAGTGGATCAGAGTCGACTTGGTGGGATCCTTAGAAGAAAGCACATTGGGATTCCATCGTATCCTAATGATTGTGGACTATGCAATGTGGTGCCTGAAGTCTATCCCATTATGGACCACCAACGCACTTACCATAGCGGCAGAACTTATGAAAATCTTTGCTAGGGTTGGAATCCCAAAGGAGATTCCCGTGACCAACACGGGATCCAATTTTTCATGTTGACTAATGAGAAAATGAGCCAGTTATTGGGGATCTGGGACCTCAAAACATCTGTTTACCACCCACAGACTGATGGAATGATTTAATGGTACATATGGGTCTGCACAGCAGTGGCTAGAGTTTAAAGAGCTGCCCTCCCATGTGGCAACAGTGATTAAGGGCAAACACAGGGAGGGTGGGGGAACCAGGATAAACCCTGCACCACCGCATTCTGACCCAGGGCCTATGACAACCAAATACTGTAGCATAGGGTTCCAGTCACAGAATGCCCAAATACATCTCTGGGTCACTTCCTACCATTAGTCCAGACTCTGTAGCTCCTGAGTTGGTAGCGGCCAGGCATCCCAGTCAGCCTCTGCAGTCGGCTGGGCTCTGTGGCATAGTGAGGGTGATACAGTTTAGTTCTTTGGAGCTCCACTAGCTTCTAAAAAGAAACTGCAGCACACGTCCACTCTAATACCCAGCCAGCCCTAACTGAGCCAAAATGCATCCTTATATATAGATGCTCCCCGCATTAGGAGCATGCCAAAAAAGGGTGCAAGGGTGTGGCCTCTTGGTCAAAAAAACCCAGTGGGTTAATTATTGAATTGCCAGTGTGGGATTGACACACCAATAACAAGGTAAGAATCTCATTTTGGGTGCAAAAGCATGAGTTCAAATCCTGGACAAACCCTACCTGTGGCTTTTATTTCAACTGTAGTTTCAATTTGAGAGCTGTTTTTTTCCTATAGCTGCCTGTTCTTTCTGCCATAATTCTGAGGCATGCAAATTGCCTCCACTGTAGGTGTGGTTTGTTGGTCTAGGACTAGCATTCTCACTAAGGGAGCGAGTGGTCATGTGTTCACAGACACGCTCTGGCTGTGTGTTCTGTTTCTCCTGTACCTTGAATTGGGGGGCTTGTTTTTCCCCTTGGTGGTGATGGTGTTTTCAGTTGGCTAGTGTTTCCTTGGCTTTATTCTGAGGAATGATGATTGGAGGGTGGCCCCCTTTCCTAGGGGGCTCATTGGTCTAAGGGCATGAGTCTTGCTTTGGGAGCAAGAGATCTAGGGTTCAAATCCCAGACAAGCCCAGGCAAAGGACTGCTTCCCTGACACGGCCAGCCAGGTTTGTCTTGTGCTTTTTCTCCAAATGTCTGTTGAGCCACAGCTGCCTTAGTCTCTGAAAGTGGTCCCGGCTTGACTTAGTGGCTGACAGAGGCTTGGGCCCAGAGCTGCAGATGGCAAGGTGGGGGCAGCTGCCTCCCCCAGTGGTAGAAGGAACAGCTTGAGCTGAGGGCACACCGGCCCTGGGGTGCAGCCTCAAGGCAAGGCAGCATCCTCAGCTAGGAGTGGCAGAAGCCATTTACGCTGGTGGCCCTGGGAGTTATACAGTTGTGTATAAAGACCCAGATGATAGCTGAGAAGGACATTGGGAAACCCTGGAAGCTGCCTTGCCTACATAGTGCTGGACTTCTGATTGTCCTTTGTCTCTGGCACACAAGTTGCAGTGGGGGAGGTTTAGGTTGGATATTAGGGAAAACTTTTTCACTAGGAGGGTGGTGAAGCGGTGGAATGTGTTACCTAGGGAGGTGATGGAATCTCCTTCCTTTGAGGTTTTTAAGACCCGGCTTGACAAAGCCCTGGCTGGGATGATTTAGTTGGGGATTAGTCCTGCTTTGAGCAGGGGGTTGGACTAGATGACCTCCTGAGGTCCCTTCCAACCCTGATATTCTATGATTCTATGAAAGTGGCAGGTGAAATTCAATGTGGATAAATGCAAAGTAATGCACACTGGAAAACATAATCCGAACTATACATATTAAATGATGGGTCTAAATTAGCTGTTACCACTCAAGAAAGAGAACTTGGAGTCATTGTGGATAGTTCTCTGAAAACATTCCCTCAATGTGCAGCAGAAGTCAAAAAAGCAAACAGAATGTTGGGAATCATTAGGAAAGGGATAGATAATAAGAAAATATATTATTGCCTCCATATAAATCCATGGGATGTCCACATCATGGATACTGTGTGCAAATGTGGTCATCCCATCAGAAAAAAGGATCTATTGGAACTGGAAAAGGTACAGAAAAGGGCAACAAAGATGATATGGTGTATAGAACAGCTTCCATAGGAGGAGAGATTAATAAGACTGTAACTTTTCAGCTTGGAAAGAGACAACAAAAGGGGCTATGATCAAGGTCCACAAAGTCATGACTGGTATGAAGAAAGTGAATCAGGAAGTGTTATTTACCCCCTTCACATTACACAAGAACTAGGGATCATCAGATGAAATTAATAGGCAGCAGGTGTAATACAAACAAAAGGAAGTATTTCTTCACACAATGCACAGTCAACCTGTGGAACTCCTTGCCAGAGGATGTTGTGAAGGCCAAGAGTATAACAGGGTTCAAAAAAGAATTAGATAGGTTCATGGAGGACAGGTCCATTAATGGCTATTTGCCAGGATGGGTAAGGAATGGTGTCCCTGGCCTCTGTTTGTCAGAGGGTGGAGATGGATGGTAAGAGAGAGATTACTTGATCATTACCTATTAGGTTCACTCCCTCTGGGGCACCAGGCATTAGCCTATGTCTGAAGACAGGATACTGGGCTAGATGCACCTTTGGTCTGACCCAGTATGGCCATTCTTATGTTCTGAATAAATATATGGTAAATTGTGTGCACAACTGGGGCCCTGTCTCCCACCTGCACCTTGGACACATTCCCCCTGCCCCCCCTTGTACCCTTAGCTTCAGCTCCTGCATCTCCTACAGCCCTTGCCCTTCTCCTGCCTCTCCACCCTCCCCCATAACATCCCCCTCCAGCTCTGCCCTTCCTCCTGGACCCCCTTTCCTTCTTCACACTCCCCTTCAGCCCCCCTTGTGCTCCCAATACACTCTCCCTGTCTGCTCCTCTACTCTCCACACTCTCCAACTCTCCCTCACCCCCACCCCGGCCATCCTTGTCCCACTTCTCCTCCTACTCCAACCACTCTTTCTCCCCGGTCAGGCTGTTCTGTGGGCCATTCCGCAGGTCTCACTCCCACAGGAGCACTCCTGCCTCTCGTGTATTGCCAGGGGCTCCCTGGCAGGGTCTAGTTGAGTCTGACCTCCCTGCCCCCAATTTTTCCCACCAGGCCTGCACTCCAGGTGCATATTGAACACGGTAGTGTCCGAGCCCGCTCCGGGGCTGCTCTGGTTCAGCTGTGTTGGGTACGTGGACGATCAGGTCATCTTCGTCTACACCAGCGAGATGCAGAGGGTGGATCCTCGCACAGCGTGGATGGTGCAGAACGAGGGCCTGGAGTTCTGGAACTTTTGGCTCTTTTGGTCATGGCGCTGGGAGGCCTGGTTCAACGCAAGTCTGAACACCCTGCGTGAGCTCTATAACCGGACCGAGGGTGAGTGTGGGATGTGTTGCTCACGTCCATTTCACGAGCCACCCTCCAACCCCTCTGTCGGAACGAAGAGTGTGCATGGACGACCGGTCCCCTTATACAATGACATGAGCGCGCTGCACTAGACGGCGCTAGAGCTGGCCTGAGGGGTATCACTGAGGGAAAAGTTTTTACAGAGGTGATTTTACAGAGGTGATTCTTTTACCTTTTCTTTAAATAAAATTCTTTTAAGAACCTGCTTGATTTTTCATTGTTAAGATCCAAGGGTTTGGGTCTGTGTTCACCTGTACCAGTTGGTGAGGATATTATCATCAAGCCTTCCCCAGGAAAGGGGGTGTAGGGCTTGGGAGAATAGGACTCCAAGTGGTCCTTTCCCTGTTCTTTGTCTAAAACACTTGGTGGTGGTAGTGTTTTACATAATGGAAGGGCAAAGACTTTGTGCCTTGAGGAAGTTTTTACCTAAGCTGGTAGAAATAAGCTTAGGGGGTCTTTCATGCGGGTCCCCATATCTGTATCCTAGAGTTCAGAGTGGGGAAGGAACCTTGACAGGGTGCCATGGAGGCGCCATTCCAGGCAGCACCCAAGCTGACCCTACGGACACTGCTAGGGGAAAATCTTCCGGCTGGCATGCACCCGGCGCGCACACACCTTGTTGGAATGGACATGAAGAATCTCCATCCTTGGAGGTTTTTAAGACCCAGTTTGATATAGCCCTGACTGGGGTGATTTAGTTGGGGTTGGTCCTGCTTCAAGTAGGGTTTTGGACTAAATGATCTCCTGAAGTCTCTTCCAACCTTAATCTTCTATGATTCTGTACTGGTGTTTAGAGACTTTATGAAATGCTTATAATGTGCTGCATGTATTAATCTCACTTATAATGTCTGTGCCCTATGTTATAAGGTGACATTAAGTGTTTGCATTGTAACCCTCCATAATTCTGTAAATCATCAATCAGGAAAGAAGCATTAATTACTGTAAAATGCTGCTCCCTGCAGAAGGTGTTAGGTTCTGCCTGCCAAATAGATTCATTTGGATTCAATTGGTCATTTGGGTGAGCAGGATCCTTGCGAAACATCAAAGAGCAAAGAATTTGTTAATTGCATTTCTCCCTGTCCCACCTCCATCTCATGTGAACTTATGCTGTCAGCTTGAACTCTGGGGGTAAGAGAATAAAACTCCCTAACAAGAAGACACTGTTTCTCTATGTTGCTTGGACTTTGGCCTGGTCTACATTATAGAATTACGGTATATTTATGCCTGCATCTGTAATTTTCACTTCATGCATCTGAAAAAGTGGGTTTATTACCCATGAAAGCTTATTCCCAAATAAATCTGTTAGTCTATAAGTTGCCACAGGACTCCTCGTTGTTTATATTACAGAATTACATTGACCTAATTATGGATGTGTCTATTCTTAACTATTGCTCCCACCGATGTAACTGCATTGCTATGACAATTCATGAACACCACTTCCATGAGTGGCATAGAGTCAAGGTTGATGTAGTTAGGTCGACGAAGTGTCAGTGTAGACTCTGTGATGCTAAGTTGACTGTTATTGGCTTTCAAGAGCCTTTCCACGATGCCCCACACTGACAATACAATTAATACAAGTGCTCCTCATGAGGATGCACACCATTGACACAAAGAGGAAAGTGTGGAAACACACAAGTGATGTAATTACTGTAGTGGTTGTATGCCAAAGTAAGTTAGGCCAACTTAATTTTGTAGTGTAGACATGGCCTTTGGAATGGCACGATTTCTAAGCAAAAGCAAAGGATCCCTATGACGGGAGCACCTGGGATGCAGCCTGGGACCATGGGACCGCTGTGCCCCCCTGAACCCTCTCCAGCCTGGGCTGTCTCTCACAGTGCCCTGCTAGTGACCAGCAGCAACCCTGCCAGGTGCTGTTATCACTCAGCACAGCTGCATGTGGAGACCCACACCAAGCTTCATTGCATGAATTCTCCCAGAGCCACTCATGAATCACACAGAGAAAGGCACCAGAGCCAAATCCCTCCAGCTACCCGCACTGTACCTCAGGAATTTACTGTTTAATTTGTTAATTGATTCACCACTTCATCAACGGAATGTGGATATACACCAGCCTTTGATACCTGAGCAATTTACCATACACTTCAGGAAAACACACTGGTAAAGTTAAGCGAGTTTATTGACTATAAAAGGTAGGTTTTAAGTGGTATTAAGTGATATGCAAAAAGTCAGTTAGTTACCAAAAGAAATAAAATAAAAGCATGCAATCTAAACTCTCAACCCTGTTAGACTGGGCAACATCTAGATTAAGCTGTTTTTCTCATTCCACTGAATATTCCAGTCCATAGTATAGAGATTTCACCTTTGAAATCTGGGCCAGTCCCCTCAGTTGGAGTCTCAAGTCTTCAGTATCCTTGTTGCTTGCAGTGTTAGGTGGGTGGAGGAGAAAGGCCCAGCATGTGGCCCCTGGGTCTGTTTTAAATCCTCAGTCCCATGTGCTCAGGGAGCACCAGTCCAGGCATGTCTGGAGGTCTTGATGAGTCTCCTAGGTCATACTGAGCAATTCTCTTGCTGTGGTCTCATGCTGGTGAATCATTGAATAGTAGCTCCCTTGCTGGACAATGGCTGGTAATGGGTTGTTTCATACCCCACCCAGGTGTGGGTTACTTTCCTTGCTGTTATTTCTGGGGAAGGTAATATCTGGCTGAATCCCCAACTTACAGTATGTTTTAGTGACAGCCATACAACATAATTCTCATAACTTCATATGTGTTAATGATACACATACAGATAGATTGGGGTGGCCAACCTGTGGCTCTGGAGCCACATGCGGCTCTTCAGGAGTTAATGTGTGGCTCCTTGTCTAGGCACCGACTCCAGGGCTGGAGCTACAGGCGCCAACTTTCCAATGTGCTGGGAGATGCTCACTGCTCAACCCCCTGCTCTGTCCCAGGCCCTGTCCCCATCTCCACCCCTTCCCGCCCCCTCCCCTGAGCCTGCCGTGCCCTCACTCCTCCCCCCAGAGCCTCCAGCACGCCACAAAACAGCTGATCAGGAGGTGCAGAGAGGGAGGGGGAGGTGCTGATTGGTGGGGCTGCTGGTGGATGGGAGGCGCTGGTGGGGAACTGATGGGGGGCTGCTGGCATATTACTGTGGCTCTTTGGCAATGTCGATTGGTAAATTCTGGCTCCTTTTCAGGCTCCAGTTGGCCACCCCTGAGATAGAGAAATGACTTTCAGTGGACCACAACCTTTCCCCTGACACCTTAAAGGCATGCTTTATATGTAAGATCACGATTATATAAAAATGAGGAATATGGGGGTTCCAGGACGCTCTCCAAGGTAGAGAACGTCACAATCCCAACTGTCTAGAACTGGATTAGCACTAAAGGACATAAAGAGCTTGCACATTACAGCAGGTTCTATCACCTTTTGGAACCTAAAGCTGTGTCTACACTAGCACTTCTGTGGATCAAACTTTTGTCAGTGCCAAATAACAGGGCAAGGCAGAAGGGGGTGGAGGCAGGAATTGTTTTCTGGTGGTGTGGACTCTGTGTGAGAGTGGTAGCTGTCATTTGACCCTGTGCTCTCCATTGTTTAAAGACAGAGCTGGTTAGTCTCAGTTGTGAGCCCTTGATTTGTTCACTGATCACTACCCCGGCAATCACTGCTAAGCAGTTGTAGGTGCTGAGCCTCAGACCTGGTGTGGGGCAGCGTTACAGTGAAAGGGAAGGCCCAGCCTGCACTGTCGCTGAGGTTCCCCATACTGGCTGACGTCCCTAAGAGCTGGGTAGGTGGAAGAACCTTAGAATGTGGCTGCGGAGAAAGTGGTGGCAGCAGTGGGTGGGGACAGCGATGGGTGAGAGCAGCGGAGTGAACAACAGCAGCGGCGGGTGACACCAGCACCCTGAATGCCAGCAACTGTGAGCCAGTTGCAGAGTCGGCTGCAGCAGCTGACGCAATGCTCGGTGCCTCCCCTCCACACCCATGGTGGGAGGCTGTAACGGGGATCCCAGAGTGTAAACTGGACTGTGGGCCTGCTGAGCCCTGCCAACCCACCTGCCTGGGCCGTCCCTCACACTGTGATGCTAATGTCAAGCTACAAGCCTCTGACAGGCACTGCATTTACACAGCCATCCACAGGCAGGGACACACCCAACTGTGTTACATGAATGATCTCCCAGCCACACATGAGCCATCAGTAGGGAGACCCCAGCCAACTGCCCCCACCTCCCAGCCTTGCACCCCAGAGCTGTACCGTCTTGCAGTGGTCAGAAGTCTGGCCAGTGCAAGCCCATTACCTAGTTCACCTAGATACCTGAGTGTGGAATGGACACACACCAGCCTTTGTCCCTGAGCTGGGATTCCCCAAGCACTTCACCTAATAACACACTGCCTTAGGTAAAATGTAAAACAGGTTTATTAACTACAGAACAATAGATTTGGAGTGACTATATGTAGCAAGTGCAGAGATCAAAGTTGGTTAGGTAAGAAACAAAAATAAATTTGCTGTTTAAATTCTAATGTAAACAGACTAAGCAAGATTTGAATCAAGCAGTGTCTCACCCTTACAATTCTTCAATACAAAGACTGGACTCCTTCCAGCCTGGAACCAATCTCTCTCATTCAAAGTCTTCATCTTTCAGACGATCTTCCAGGTGTTGAGATGAGGGGGGAAAGAGGCCAAGTGATAACATCACTCTCCCTCTTTTATACTTTCTTCCAGCTGCTAGAAAGATCCTTGCTGTGAGGTGGGTTAGTCAACCCCTACGGTGTACATGCCTTCTCCAAGAAGTCTCTGGGATAGTGGATTGGGGGTTGATGAGCCTTTAACACCTGTCTGGCTGCTGATAGTTCTCCTTTGTCCCTACTGAAAGGCTGGCTTTGCTTGCAATATATTTCAATAGCACATATAGCAATACCGCATAACTTAACATACGATAGCACATACAATCCAACAGGATATTAATGTTCAACAAATCAAGACTTTTAAAATTATACCTCATAAGGCATACTTTGTACAAAACATATCATAATCATATCACAGTGATGAATATGGGGGTCCGGGGTGCTATTCTGAGGTACAGAGTGTCACAGAGGTGAACCCCCATAAACATGCCTCTGAACTCTGGGTCTTCACTGAACATGGACAGCAGCTGTGAGTGCGGTTCAACAGATGGAGAGGGGAGTGATGTGCTAAAAGGACATTTGGTTGTTGGACTTTCCTATCACAAAGCCGGAAACCAAGGTAAAGGACACTCCCCCACACTCTGTGGGGTTGGATTTGCTTATGGTCACTGTGGTGGGGTGGCTGCCCCACTCCTATGTGGGATTGGGCTAAAGCAGGCCAGAGCAGCTGCACAGAAAGGCAGCCAATCAGGGAGGGCCTGAAGGAGAGCCAATCAGTGCTGAGCAGGGGCAGCCAATCAGGGCCGGGTTCAGCCTTATATGAAAGCTGCCTAGGAGCAGTGCAGTCAGTCTCTCCTAGATCTTCAAGGGAGGAGGGCTGTCCCCTGAGGGAAGGAGACTAGTGCCCAGATCAGGCCTGGGGGAGCTGAGGAGAGCTCCAGCACAATACCTGTCAGGCTGTGGGCTCTGACTGGAAGGCCCTAGAGCAGGGGTCTCAAACTCAAATGGCCAAGAGGGCCAAATGAGGACTAGTGCATTGGCCTGAGGGCTGCATCACTGACACCCCCGCTCCACCTCTTCCCTGCCCCCATTCCATCCCCTTCCCTGAAGTTCCCCACCCCAACTCTGCCCCCTCCCTGCCTCCAGGGGGTGCAGGAGGGGTCTGGGGTGTGGTGGGGGCTCAGGGCAGGGAGTTGAGGTGTGCAGCATGTGGCAGGGAGTTGGGGTGTGGGGTGCAGGAGAGGTGATGGGTGTGGCAGGGGGCTCAGGGCAGGGAATGCAGGAGGTGTGCAGGGGGCTCAGGGCAGGGAGTTGGAGTACAGGTGGGGTGGGGGATGCGGCAGGGGGCTCAGGGCAGGGAGTTGGGGTGCAGGGTGTGGCAGGGGCTGGGGTGTAGGAAGAGTGTGGGGTCTGGCAGGGGGCTCAGGGCAAGGAGTTGGGGTGCAGGAGGGGTTTGGGGTGCAGGCTTCAGCACGGCACCGCTTACCTAGAGCGGCTCCAGGGTGGCAGCAGCGCACACCGTGGCCAGGGCAGGCTCCCTGCCTGCCTCCCCTGGCCCCGCTCTGCTCTGCTCCGCTCCGGGAAGCAACTGGAACCATGTGCCTGCTGCCCCTGGGGGATGGGGAGGCACAGGGGTCTGTGTACTGCTTTTGCCGCTCCTCCAGGTACCTCCCCCGAAGCTCCCATTGGTCACGGTTCCCCATTTCTGGCCAATGGGACCTGCAGGGGGTGGTGCCTGGAAGCAACGCACGGAGCCCTCTGCGCCCCGTCCCCCGCAGGGACATGGTGCCGGGAGCGGCTTGGGGCTCGCGGTGCCCTGGGGGGCAATCTAGGCCTGTGGGCTGTAGTTTGCCCGCCCCTGGCATGGAGGTAGGCAGGGGGTGGGCGGGGGCACTTGGCGGGCCCCAGCAAATAGCCCCGCAGGCCGCGTGTTTGAGACCCCTTGCCTAGACGGTGCAAGGGGCCAGAGGGGAATTGGCCCAGGGAGGATAGAGGAGCGAGAGGCGAGAAGGAAGGCAGGGAGGTTGCTGCTAGAGGGTCCCTGGGCCGGGACCCAGAGTAGTGGGCGGGCCTGGGTCCCACCCCCCTTTCCCCTTGCATTGCAACTGGCCAACGAAGAGCGGCCATGTCAGACTGCAACGTGCCCCAGATGTGAAGGGCTAGACTTTGGGTTGCGGTTGGCCAATGTGGCAGGACCGAGCAGAGGGACTGCTGTTAAAAGCCCCCGCCCCTCCCCCCCGGAAGGGGGTGAGGAGGGACTAAGGGGCTCTGCCGGAGGGCAGTGATCAGACTTGGACATCGCCGAGCAGGGACCAAGGCGGGTCCGGATACCAACGGGGAGCAGATGACGGGCAGGACACCCCCGGCAGGGGGTGCTCCGCAGAGGACAGAGCTAATTCCCAGACGCACTAGCGGGAGGTGCTGCGGTGGTGAGTCCCAACCCTGTCACAGTCACATACCTGGAATGTGGTGGGGATGTTTTTCCACATTAATGTTGGGTTCCTTTTATTAAAAAATTCTCTTTTGTTATACACAGACTCAGTGCTGGCGAGTGACAAATGATTCAGAGTGTAGGAGATGCCACAGAAGGGGACATTTTGTGGTAACATGCCGACCCCCAAGAGCAGTGGAATCAACCGAAAAGGGAGATGACAATGAGTCCGTACTGCTAGTGGGATGATGGGTTGGATTCAGAAAAGTACTTAAGTACCCACCTTCCAGAGTTAGGCACCGCTGTGACTCACAAAACTCCTCCTCAGCTTCCTCCCGACCTGCGGGTGCCAAACCTCGCTCAGCACATACATTTTGTCAGTCAAAGCTTCCTGGGCAGCTGTGTTTGTGCCTTTGAGCGTGCGCTGCTACCTCCCTCTACGCGCCTGTCAAGGCTGATTCCCCCCTCTGGCACTCTGAGTGCAGAAGGTGGGGGCCTGCATCCAATGAAGTGAGCTGTAGCTCACGAAAGCTTATGCTCAAATAAATTTGTTAGTCTCTAAGGTGCTACAAGTACTCCTGTTCTTTTTCCATATCTGGGTTTCCAAATGAGGAATTTCTAGGTATGATGCTGATGATTTCCCACACCTGGCCCAAACCTTACAGCCTGTTGCTGCCCTGTGTCTCCAGACCAGACAACAAAGACACACACACAGAGCAGTTTTTCCCAATTTGAAAAGGTATTGGTTCCCCTCATCAGGTGCCAATTCATTTGAAGTTTACCTCTTAACGCTTTACAGGTAAGGCAATTAGGGTACAGCTGCTAAGGAGGATTCTGTAGCTAACTGAATGGCTGGGTGTCCATCAAAGGGAGCTACCCCCCCACACTCCATTTATCATGGCACCCAACTGCCTGTCTTGTGCTTAATCCCACAGCCATTCACACCCAATCTGGGAGGCCTGCTCAGAGGCCACCTAATTCCACATGAAGCTGCAGGGGGAGAGGAGGCAGGACACGCTCCTGACATTTAGCCCAGGGGTTAGCTGCTCACCCAGGCTGTGGGAGACTACTAGTTCAAGTCCCCCTGGCGCTGACGAGCACACGGGATGTAAGCAGGGCTCTGCCAGCTCTCAGGTGACAGCCCTAACCACTGGCTATGGGAAATTCCAGGTTCGGGGCTCCCACAGTCTGTGATGTTGAAGCTGTTCCATGTTGGATAACTGATGACAGCATCACTGGAGCAGGGGACGGGACCCTGGGTCACCCATCTCCCGGGGTGGGCCCTAACGCTGCCGGCTGTAACAGAGCCATTCTCACTCTCTGTTTGGCCCCATTAATATTCATTTATTGAGCCACAGTCCCCTTTTGTTATAAAGAAAGGGGCTGTTGAGTGGTCATCGAGTTCCTGGTCCTCCACGCATTGTCGCAGGGGGGCTGAGGTTGGGTTGTAAGAGGAAGTTAATGAACAGAGGAGTTTCCCGCCAGGTGGTTCTCTAGCTGGGGATTAAAGCCTGGTGCTGTGTGTATCTGTCCTCCAGTGACAGACTGACAGGCCACCAGAGCACAGGGCTCAGGGCCTACTGGGGAGTGTCACCTACCTGCCCCTCTGTTTCAGGGCAGGGCAACAGGCTGAGATGGGACTTTGTCCCAAAGAACGGGCGGATTCTCTCCCCAGCGAAATCAGCCCTAGCCATAGTGTGGATCAGGGCCTCATTATCGGCACTGAAAAATGTCACCTGCCCCGGTTCATAGTTCAGACAGACCCGGATCTGCCTGCTCTTCTGGGGCTGGGTGCTCTGAGAGGAGGGTGGAATCAGAGGCATCTGTCTGCTCCAGTCAATGGCCCAGATCCCGTCCCTGGGGGACATGCTGACCCAGCCTTTCCTCTTCACAGACCCCCTGGCCACCCCGACCACCCAGAATACCTCATTCCCACTTCCACCTCCCAGTACACAGTCCCTTCGGTGAACCCCTCAGAGCCCAGCACCCAGGGTCTTTTATCAAATCGCTCAGGATTGTGGGACAGATCCTGCTGTTCGTCTCCATATCTCACATTCCACCGATCCCCAGACAGGATGAGAGCAGGATGAGCTGTGTCCTGATCCAGAGTCACACGCACTGCAGGGAAGTCAAGAGAAGGGGTTAAAAACCTGGGCACTGGGAAGGGGGAACAGCAGCTGAAGGGTGGGAATCTGCAGTAGGGAGGAAACCCCCCTCCCTTTGACCCTGTTGTGATACTTGGGCCTACAGACTGACCCTGCTTCTGAGCTCCTCTGTGCAGCGTCAGTGAAAGTTCCCCAAAACTCACAGCAACCGATGACAATAACTGCTGAGGGGAAAGGTGGTTCAAAGAGCAGTGAGACTGACGGAAACAGTGCAGAGAAAAAGGCCTCCGGATATAACTCAAAGACTGGGTTAAGACCATGCCTGGTGAACAAGAAAAATCCGAGACTGGAAATCAATGAACCGAAATTGGTGTGTTAGAAATTGGGCCTAATTGCTGGAGAAGATAATGAGTGGATGGGTGATTTCCCCCCCGCATCATTCCATATTGGGGTTCTTACCAGAAAATCCCCTGGCAAGAGAGTCAGGCTGTCTGAGACCCACTGTTGTCGGGAGGAAGGGAACTGAACATAGTGAGCTCCATCATCATGACTGCCATTGTCCCCTGGGATCCACTATGACACCATTGGTCCTTTGACACCCTGAGCTTGAAAGACACCTGACCAGACCAAGCGAGACCATGGGACCCAGATGTCATCACCACCTCCACTGGCTCTGGCTAAATCTCAACACCACCTCGAATGTGAGACTTTGCCCCCCACTTCATGTGTCCTCTTCCTCCCCTCATGTCTTCTCTTTCTTATTGCTCAGCTTTTGCTGTCTGTCTATTAGGAGTCTGGCAGAGTCGGCCAAGACTGCATATTTAGCAACACTACTGTGAGCCTGTGACTGGAGGAAGCAGCTAAAAGCAACGCACCAAACAGCCGACACAGTTACGAGTTTTCAGGTCTCAGTGTGGCTGATAACACTGTGGGCTGGGCTGGGTTTCTCCAGCAGTGACATTATGAGTGAGAGTCAGCAGCTGATTTTCTCTCTTTCCTGTTTTTTCTCTCTCCTCTTTTGTGTGTGTTTGTCTTGTTTTGTGTGGTAGGAAACCAGATGGGACTTTAACAACAGCAGAAACAACAGCAGCTCCAACTAATTCTTCTCTTGTCCACAAAAAGAACACTTATTACCATCTTTAATACCATCTAAGAGACTGTCAAACAGGTGGGTTTGCTCTCTAAAAACTCTCTCCTGATAAAGGGAATGGGAACAAGGGCTGTTGTTAAAATGAAAACCTTATTTAACACTTTCCATTTCAATTGTTTTGTCTATTTTTCCTTCTTGTTTCTGTATCTTTAATAAAAGGTAAAAAACTAAATACACCGGGCTCCTGGGTCTATGACTATAGGTCATGTTTTCTAACCCTTTAATCATTTTCATGGCTCATCTCTGACCCCTCTCCAAATTATCAGCATTCTTCTTGAACTGTGGGGTCCAGCACTGGACACAGGATTCCAGCAGCGGTTGCACCGGTGCCAAATACGGAGGTAAAATAACCTCCCAGCTCCTACTTGAGATTCCCCTGTTTGTGCATCTCAGGATGGCATTAGCTCTTTTGGCCACAGCATCACACTGGGAGCTCAAGTTCAGCCCACAATCCCCCCATCTTTTTCAGAATCCCCCATTCTGTCACTATGGCCTGCACTTTTGGGGTCTGCGTGCATACATTTATATGTAGCCGTATTAAAACATACAGTGCTTGCTTGCACTCAGTTTACCAAATTATCCAGATCACTCTGTGAGTGACCTAATTAGGGTGAGTGCCCTAATCAGTGGGCTAAAGGTTATGCATGAGGCCACCTGCTCCTCCACCCCGTAGCTGTGTTGTGTGGCCTGAGTTGTGCCCCACAGCCTTACTTCCAATAAACACCTGAGGGACCTGACTCCAGGAGAGGCTTCTCAGCTGTAGGTCACACACAGAGACAGGCACCTCTCTCCAGCCCAGACTTAGATGCTGAAGTCCCTGGAAGGGTCACACCCCTCTTCTGAGCATCTCCCATTACCCTTCTTAGAGAGCTCCCCAAGCTGGCTTGTGTGGATCATACTCATGTGCCTCATGTCTCCCCATGCATGGTATCGGGAGCCTAGGTGCCTAACTCAGGCTCTGTAGATGCCAGGGGGTGGCTAGCTGAAAGTTAGGGTTGCAGCACTGAGTCCCCAAGTGCCTTTGTGGCTCTGGGCCTGAGTGCAAAGGGCTCTGGGTGTGTTACATTTCACCCACACACGGGTCTACACTAATGATAATTCTTTGAACTGCATTTGAAACCTTCCCGCCATCCTGTTTTTTCCTACATGCACTCAGAGCTTGTTTCTGCGCTTCAAAGTGAACTTAGTGCCAGGGATAAAAGTAGGGTTCCAATGACTTTGAAATCCCCAGGTACAATCAGAGAGAATCTCAGTTCTGGGTCAGTTCCTTCCACTAACAAAGAATATCTCGGGAAGGGCAATTCCTAAAGAATGGATTATCTGCCTAGTCACTTTAGCAAAGGAAACATGACACTAGTCTGCAAATCAGTCAGATGTCTAGCTCTTTGCCCCTCCCACCAGTTAAATGGTTATTTTTACCCTCTAGCTGTTGGCTTAATGTTTCATTGTACAAGAAAAGGAACCAGGGAAATTTTGACACTATTAAAATAACAGCTTAACTTACCATGATATTCCATCGCTCTGCTGATCTCTGAAACAAGGACAAAGTGAGAGATGAGAATTCCTGCACACAGATGCTCTGAATAGTCTGTACTTTCATATAGAGTCTGTATTGGGACTAAATGGAATTTACAAAATGTAGCCAGGATCTCGCTACAAACAAACAGGCAGAAATGAATAGGCACTAAATTACCTGAGAACTTCTACTTTGAGCTCCAATTTGAGAAATCGTCTAAGAAAATGTTTCAGTCAATCCTATTCGGATTGACTCAAATTTAAATCAGTGGGAGCTGGGCACTTAAATGCCCTTTATTGCTTTGTTCCTTCCCTTCAAAGCATCCCATACTGAAAACTCTGTTAACTTTAAGTGAGGTTTACTATTAGCAAAACAAACTCTAGAAGAATGTGTTATATAAATATTAAACCAAACCAAAACACAAAATGTCTGAAATTTTAATTAAATTTCTAATCCAATCCTTCTCCCAGATGGAATATTCCCATCCCCTAATGTGAGCACATGTGCGTACATGATAAATATTAAAAGTCAAGAACATTCTCACAGCATGCAAAACACACGCAACTACTTTTACCAAAACCCCAACCTCATCACCTAACAAGAAGCAAGATAAATAAATACAAACTAAATTGTATGGGATTCATCTTGAATTGCAGTGTGATTAGCAAAAATCTTCACTCCCAAAGGAAAAAAATTATTTAGATAAAATCAATAATCCAACAAAAGCAACAAAGAGTTGTAATTTACCCTGATTCAATGCTTTAGGAGAACACTCTGATGGTTTAGATTCCATCTGCCAAGACATTGTATCTGATCTGGATTTGGTGTTATTGAAAATTATGACACTGATAGAAAGGTGGGAAATGCAAGGCCCTGACAGACAGACACCATTTGTCTGACACTTCTCGAAATGCCTTCAGGAGCCACCAAGGGGAGACAGCTCAATAGATAGACAAATGTAAATGGGGCCCCAGCTGTGTGCCCAACAGTGTGAGAGTTATTACTGGCTCCCCACATCCCCAGAAAAGTGAGTTACAGGCAAGGGAATAATCACGACTGGTCTAGCCAGAGAAGCTTTCCTCACCAAGTGAATGACAGACACTGTACCAGAAAAGGGGGAGGGATGGATGTGTAATTCCGTAGCCTAATGCAGATTCATGCCTGGCAATAACTGAGGGAACATTTACACTGCATAAAAAATGCTTTGCAGCAGGAAGTCTCACAGCCCGGATCTACTTTGAGATCTACCCCCATTGCCAGGTCTCAGAGACTGAGCTCCAGCCTAAGATGGAACATGTACACAGCTATTTTTAGTCCTATAAGGCTAGCCCAAGTCTGTAGACCTGGGCTTTGAGACTCACTGCTGCAGGGTTTGTTTTTTTTTTTTTGCATTGTACACATACCCTGAGAGGTCTCCCAAGTAGTGCTGGTTGGAATTTTTCTAGTGAAACAGAGGTTCATGAGAAAATGCCAAGCTGCTAGACCAAAATCTATTGTCAAATCTATTGGAAATTTGATGAAACCTTCAGTGAAAGAGGGCAAAGAACTGTCCCACCGCCAGGGGTGCTGCCAAGATGCTGAGTGAAGCTGGATGAAATGCAGCGGGGTTGGAAAGAAGAGAGGCCTGGTGTTTGCTGTGCTGTGACAGGGAACTTCAGATGTAAAGGACAGCAGAGTGGCGGATTTAGAGTTAGTGGGGCCCTGTGCTCAGCTTCATTCCCCCCCCCATGCGGGGAGCATTCTCTCTTATCTCCCTCCCCCCATGTTTTTCATTCTTTTTTTCTCTATTCTCTTCTTGGGGCTCAGGGTGGGGGTGCGGGGTCTGAGTGAGAGTTAGGGAGTGGGAAGGAGTTCAGGGCTGGGGATCTGGGGTCTGGGAGGGTGTTAGGGTGCGGCAGGGGGCTCAGGATCAGGGTGCAGGGTCTGGGTGAGAGTTAGGGTGCGGGAGGGTGCTCAGGATTGGGGTCCAGGGTCTGGGTGAGAGTTAGGGTGGGGGAGGGGATTCAGGGTTGGGGGTGTGGGGGCTGGGAGGAAGTTAGGGTGTGAGAGGGTGGCTCCGCACACCCCTGCAGCTCCCATTGGCTGCGATTCTCCGAGCCACTGCCCTCCCGCCAGGCAGGGCCGGAACACAGGGCTTTAGGGGCTGCAGCCCAGGGAGGGCCACGGCCTAAGGGGGGCCCCGGGCTGCAGTTATAAAGCCCCATCCCCTTCCTGAATCCAGCCTGCGAGCATGGGCTGGAGGACTCAGGAAGAGCAGGGGCAGCCACGCAGTCAGCAGCGGGAGAGAAGCAGCAGTTTCCCCTTCAAAGCGCCACTTCTCTCTGGCTGGCTGCGCAGCCACCCAGTACTCCTCCTGAGTCCTCCACCCACGTTTGCGGTGCTCCCGCCGCCCTCACCTCCTACCTGCTCCCCTGAGGCTGCAGGTGAGCCTCCCTCCCTGCTCTCCCCTGTCCCCCACAGTCCCGCCCCGGGGCACGCTGGTGCTGAGCTGCCTGAGTGCCCGGTCCTGGGGCTCCTTGTTGTTGGGGGGCCCCGTGCCAGGGCACCCTGTGTTTAATGGTAAATCCACCCTGGGACAGCATGGAGGGAACTCAGAGATAAGCATGGAAGAAATACAGAGAAGGAGCATCTAGGTCTGAGTGTGGTGTATTCAGGACTGTACTGGAATTGCAAGCTAGCACTTTAAGAGCAGTAGGGATGGTGTGTGTGGGGGCGGGGGGGGGGGTTCCTGATTCTCCTTCCCAGCTAGGAGACTGTGTAGGGAAGCATGAGATCTGGCCTCTCTGCCTGGCAGAGCAGCCTGCTTTGTCTCTCTCTGTTTTGGGTTAATGGGTGTTTGTGACAGAAGGTACACCTGTTTCCACATGCTACACACTATGCAATAATTTCTATACACAGTATGCCTTGTAAGGTATCATTTGAAAATTCATAAATTTTTGGTCATTGTTGTCCTGATAAAATGTGTGTGGCAACATTGTGTGTGAAGTTATAAGATTCCACTGTAAGATGTCCCAAACTGAGTTTGCAAACAGGTCTGTGTCAAACAAAGGAATGTGTGCTCTGCTGAATTTGCACTTAAGCAGAAAACAGAGTCATCAGTCAGGAAGGGCAGGAAGACAAAGAAGCCTCAAACAGGTAAGAAAAAAGGCAGCAGAAAACATCCTTTCCTACAGACTGTCTCTTGAATCTCAGCTGGAAATGTTTTCCAAGAGGGGGACTGACACTATAAAAATTAAGAACAAAGTAACTCAGAATACCTCCTCTCTCTGCCCAGCAGTACACTGCAAGAGAAGGGACAAAGGAAGCAGCCCTGACACAGAAGAAGAGTCCCTGGCTTAAACCATTTGGAAAGTAAGACTGTTGAAAGCATGTGGTGAGCAAAGCTTTGCTTTGAATTTAACGGTTTGTTAAGTTTGGCATCAGTTGTGTTTTATCTTTATTTTTTTTATAACTATTTTTGACTTTTATGCCTCATTACTTGTATTCACTTAAAATCTCTCTCTATTTGTGGCTAATTAACTTGCTCTATTGTTATGTCTAATCCAGTGTGTTTAAATTTAAATGTCTGGGAAACGCCATTTGGGGTAACAAACTATGCATATTTTTCTGTTAAAGAAATATGGACTTTTTATGAATTTGTCTTGTCCAGGAGAGGCCTGGCCAGTACAGAACAGACATTTCTACTGGAAAATCTAGGCCTGTGGGTGCATTGGGGTCACTCTGCCATATAACCTGTGAGTGGCTGGCCAGCTGCAGCACACACACAGACGTAGCTGGGAGTGACCAGCATGATGGAGGCTGTTTGTGAGCAGTCCTGACTCGAGGCTACAGCAGCAAAGCAGCGCAAAGGGCCGCCCAGGTTAGAGGGCAGAGGTAACACAGCTATTCACTAGTCTAGATTGTCCCTAGGGTATGTCACACCTGCCTTCTTCTGGCTTTTGTGACATTCAGGCTAAGACACCAGTCTCTCCCCATTCACTGAACAGGAGTTGAGGTGCCTAACCCAGGCTCTGTGAATCCCAGAGATTTTCTAGTTGCCTAAAAGTGAGTTGTTGTGACACTCAGCATCTCAGTGTCTAACTCCTTGTGTGAATTCAGACTGAGAGGCCTACATTCCTTTGTGGAGCTGGGCCTAATCTCCCTTTGTGATAGCAGCACAATATCATGATCTTGTCCTGAAAGTTTATACATGGAGCCCTGTGAACTGCGGCGTGTGAATCAGCTTAAAGCAAAGTAGGCAGTGGACACACAGTCAAATCAGCTTTATGAAAAGCCAGAAAACCAAAAGAAGGGGTGTCTCCCTTGTGAAGTAACTGTAGTTCTTCGAGACGTGCGTCCCTAGGGGTGCTCGACACTGGCCTGCGTGCACCTCACATGCCCTTGAATGGAGATATTCATTAGCAGTGTCCGTTTGGCCTGCACATGTGCTGTTCGTATCCCCTTGTCCTGTATCGAGGCTATATCACACTGTGCAGCTGAACCATCCCCTCAGTTCTGTCTGTACTTCTGCGTCTCAGCAGAACCTCCGAAGCAAAGGGGAAGGGTGATGGGTAGTGGAGCATCCCTAGAGACACACATCTTGAAGAACCACAGTTACCACCCAGGGGGAGTAACCCCTTCTTCTTCTTCTTCTTCTTCTTCTTCTCCTTCTCCTTCTCCTTCTCCTTCTTTTTCTTCGAGTCGTGCCCTGTGGGTGCTCCACTCTAGGTGACACCCGAGCAGTATCCGCAGTAGGAGGAGGGGGCTTTGGAATGGAATCCAGCACAGAGAACTGCATTGCCGACTGAAGCACTGGATTTTGAGGCATCAACCTAGGCAGTGTCTAGAGAAGGAATGTATCAAACACCATGCAGTGGCCTTGCAGATTATTGAAATGGGAACATTTTTAAGGAGAGTCATAGATGTAGATTGTGATCAGGCTGAGTGTGCTGAAATGCTGATGGGGTGAAATGTCAACAGCTTGATACAATCAGACATCAATTTGCAGAATTGCTGGGTAGAAATGACAGAACCCTTAGATCTGTCTGCAATCAAAAGGAATAATCTATTGGATTTGTGAAATAGTTTAGTTTTGTCTGGGTAGAAGGCTGATGCTTTCCTGACATCTAGAGTATGGAGAAAAGTCTCCTGGTTGGAAGTATGCAGTTTCAGAAAGAAAACTGGGCGGTCTATGGTCTGATTCAGGTGAAATTTGAAAGTAACTTTAGGGAGAAAGTTGAGATGTGGCTGGAAAGTCCTAAGCCTTATCGGTGGACTAGATGCCCCAAGCCTTTCTTAAATCTCATGGTTGTGGGATGAGCAAAGAGGGGAAAAAACCTTCAGTAGAAGTATGAAAGGTTATCGGGAGGCCAAGTGAACTTTGATAGAATTGAGGGACAGGCCCGACTTCTTAAGTTGTAGCAGGTACTCCAGAAGGAGAGGAAGTGGGGCAGATTCAGGAGAAGCATTGTGGAGTTTGCACCAGTGGCCGAATCTTGTTCACTTCTGAAGGTAAGTAGCTCTGGAAACTTTTCTACTATTTGACAGCACATGTTGTAGCCCCATGAACCACTGAGGAAGCACATTTTGAGGTGAAGAATGCTCAGGTTGGAGTTCATTAGGCATCTGGCATACTGAGAGAGGAGTTGAGGAGTGGTTGGGAGATCTAACAGAGGATAGAGAGCATGGTGAAATAGGTAAGAGAACTGCCCCAACCACATTGGGGCTATCAGAATTACTCTGATGAATAAAACAGTGGCATTTAAACAATCTTCCTGTCCAAGGAAAGAGGAAGGTATCCACCTGAGAACTGCAACCTAAGCTCTCGCACAAGCAAAATATGTGGCACTTTTTACTTAAAATTGTTTTGAAAAGTCTACTTCTGGAAACCCCCAAGACCAAAGGATTCCAAGGAGAACACAAGAATCCAATTCCCACACGTATTTCTGGGGAGAAGCACCTGCTGAATGTGTCGGCTGTGACATACTGTATGCCAGGCAGATGCATTGCTGAGATCCTTATGTGACTTTTTATGCACCAGTTCCACAACTTTATTGCCTCAGTGCAGAGGGAAGAGGATCTTGTCCTTCCTTGCTGATTGATATAAAACATGCAGGTCAAGTTGTCTGTCATAATTTTGATAGACTTGTATCTGATGAAAGGGAGGAAATGAATATAGGCATTCTGACTGCTCTGAGCTCCAATAGGTTGATATGGAGGGAGGTCTCTTGAGGCGACCATCTGCCTTGAGTTGTCAGGGAGCCAAGGTACACCCCCCCCAACCCAACAGAGATGCATCTGTGGTCACAGTCACCATCAGCCTTGGTTGGAAGAAGGGGACCCCTGCACCTGCATTACAATGAATTGTCCACCAGTCTAGCTAATGCTTCACCCTCTCAGGAACCAATACTGGCTTGTCTAGACTGTGTTTGTTTCATGCATAAACCATTCTGAGTCACCCGTGGCAACAGCAGAGGTGTAATTTCACATGCTCCATCATGAAAGTGCAAACAGTCATGTGATTCAGCAGTTGAATTCAATTTCTGGCTGAGGTCTGGGGCCTGTCTTGAATTGTTTTGATGAGGCTCTATGACGTCCAGAGCCTGGTCCAGGGGAAAAGCTGCTATAGATGTCCAGGAATCCAGACACACCCCTGTGAATTTGTATATTCTGAGCAGGTGTTAGTGTGGAGTTTTCTACATTCAGCTGGAAGCCCAGGTCCAAGATGACAGAAAGTGCCATCCTTGTGGTGGACAACACTTCTTCATAGGATCGACCCTTGAATAGCTAGTTGTCAAGATACGGGAATACCACTATAGCCTGGTGGCACAGATAAGAAACCGCTATTGCCAGAACCTTTGAGAATACTCTCGGATTCTAGGAGTGGCCAAAAGGGAGCACTTGATACTGGAAACGATCCTGGCCTACCACAAAATGAAGGAATCTCTTGTGAGATGGGTGCATAACCATATTGAAGCATGAATCCTGAGTTCAAAAACCAATTCCCAGAGTCTAGAGAAGGAATTAGAGCTGCAAGGGTCACCATCGTGAATTTCTGGTATTTCACAAACCTGCTTAGGAGACTTAGATCTTGCATTGGTCTCTACCCTCCTTTTCTTATATGGGATGAGGAAATAGTTGTAATAGAAACCCTTTCCCCTGTACTGAGCAGGTACTAGTTCTATTGCTCCTAAACAAAGAAGGGTGTTTACTTCCTGCCTTAACAGGGGCTCATGAGAAGGGTCCCTGAAGAGGGAAAGGGAAGCTGGGTGAGGCAGAGGGAGGGAGGTAAAGTGGATGGGGTAGTCCAATGATTTTACTTCTGGCACCTATTTGTCCAAGGCAATATAGAATCATAGAATATCAGGATTGGAAGAGACTTCAGGATGGCATCTTGTCCAAACCCCTGCTCGAAGCAGGACCAACCCCAACTAAATCATCCCAGCCAGGGCTTCGTCAAGCCGGGCCTTAAAAACCTCTCAGGAGGGAGATTCCACCACCTCCCTATGTAACCCATTCCAGTGCTTCACCACCCTCCTAGTGAACCTAGATTTCCCGCATTGCAACTTGAGACCATTGCTCCTTGTTCTGTCTTCTGCCACAACTGAGAATAGCCTAACTTCATCTTCTTTGGAACCCCCCTTCAGGTAGTTGGAGGCTGCTCTCAAATCTCCCCTCACTCTTCTCTTCTGCAGACTAAATATGCCCAGTTCCCTCAGCCTCTCCTCATAAAACGTATGCCCCAGCCCCCTAATCATTTTCGTTGCCCTCTGCTGGATTCTCTCCATTTTGTCCACATCTTTTCTGCAGTGGGGGGACCAAAACTGGATGCAATACTCCAGGTGTGGCCTCACCAGTGCCGAATAGAGGGGAAGAATCACTTCCCTCGATCTGCTGACAATGCTCCTACTGATACAGCACAATATGTGTTGGCCTTCTTGGCAACAAGGGCACACTGCTGACTCATATTCAGCTTCTCATGCACTGTCATCCCCAGGTCCTTTTCTGCAGAACTGCTGCTTAGCTAATCGGTCCCCAGCCTGTAGCGGTGCATGGGATTCTTCCGTCCTAAGTGCCGGACTCTGCACTTGTCCTTGTTGAACCTCATCAGATTTCTTTTGGGCCAATTCTCCAATTTGTCTAGGTCCCTCTGGACCCTACCCCTACCCTCCAGCATATCTACCTCTCCCCCAAGCTTAGTGTCGTCTGCAGACTTGCTGAGGGTGCAATCCATTCCATTATTGAGATCATTAATAAAGATGTTGAACAAAACCGGCCCCAGGACCAACCCCTGGGGCACTCCCTTGGGGGGAGGGATAGCTCAGTGCTTTGAGCATTGGCCTGCTAAACCCAGGGTTGTGAGTTCAATCCTTGAGGGGGCCATTTAAGGATCTGGGGCAAAAATTGGGGATTGGTCCTGCTTTGAGCGGGGGGTTGGACTAGATGACCTCCTGAGGTCATAGAATCATAGAATATCAGGGTTGGAAGGGACCCCAGAAGGTCATCTAGTCCAACCCCCTGCTCAAAGCAGGACCAAGTCCCAGTTAAATCATCCTAGCCAGGGCTTTGTCAAGCCTGACCTTAAAAACCTCTAAGGAAGGAGATTCTACCACCTCCCTAGGTAACGCATTCCAGTGTTTCACCACCCTCTTAGTGAAAAAGTTTTTCCTAATATCCAATCTAAACCTCCCCATTGCAACTTGAGACCATTACTCCTCGTTCTGTCATCTGCTACCATTGAGAACAGTCTAGAGCCATCCTCTTTGAAACCCCCTTTCAGGTAGTTGAAAGCAGCTATCAAATCCCCCCTCATTCTTCTCTTCTGCAGACTAAACAATCCCAGCTCCCTCAGCCTCTCCTCATAAGTCATGTGCTCTAGACCCCTAATCATTTTTGTTGCCCTTCGCTGTACTCTTTCCAATTTATCCACATCCTTCTTGTAGTGTGGGGCCCAAAACTGGACACAGTACTCCAGATGAGACCTCACCAGTGTCGAATAGAGGGGAACGATCACGTCCCTCGATCTGCTCGCTATGCCCCTACTTATACATCCCAAAATGCCATTGGCCTTCTTGGCAACAAGGGCACACTGCTGACTCATATCCAGCTTCTCGTCCACTGTCACCCCTAGGTCCTTTTCCGCAGAACTGCTGCCGAGCCATTCGGTCCCTAGTCTGTAGCGGTGCATTGGATTCTTCCATCCTAAGTGCAGGACCCTGCACTTATCCTTATTGAACCTCATTAGATTTCTTTTGGCCCAATCTTCCAATTTGTCTAGGTCCTTCTGTATCCTATCCCTCCCCTCCAGCGTATCTACCACTCCTCCCAGTTTAGTATCATCCGCAAATTTGCTGAGAGTGCAATCCACACCATCCTCCAGATCATTTATGAAGATATTGAACAAAACGGGCCCCAGGACCGACCCCTGGGGCACTCCACTTGACACCGGCTGCCAACTAGACATGGAGCCATTGATCACTACCCGTTGAGCCCGACAATCTAGCCAGCTTTCTACCCACCTTATAGTGCATTCATCCAGCCCATACTTCCTTAACTTGCTGACAAGAATGCTGTGGGAGACCGTGTCAAAAGCTTTGCTAAAGTCAAGAAACAATACATCCACTGCTTTCCCTTCATCCACAGAACCAGTAATCTCATCATAAAAGGCGATTAGATTAGTCAGGCATGACCTTCCCTTGGTGAATCC
This sequence comes from Dermochelys coriacea, assembly GCF_009764565.3. NCBI lineage: Eukaryota > Metazoa > Chordata > Testudines > Dermochelyidae > Dermochelys > Dermochelys coriacea. Next base: position 654,339 of record NC_050071.1, on the reverse strand, counting down.
ATGCTGACTGTTCCTGATCACTTTCCTCTCCTCTAAGTGCTTCAGGATTGATTCTTTGAGGACCTGCTCCATGATTTTTCCAGGGACTGAGGTGAGGCTGACCGGCCTGTAGTTCCCAGGATCCTCCTTCTTCCCTTTTTTAAAGATGGGCACTACATTAGCCTTTTTCCAGTCATCCGGGACTTCCCCCGTTCGCCACGAGTTTTCAAAGATAATGGCCAAGGGCTCTGCAATCACAGCCGCCAATTCCCTCAGCACTCTCGGATGCAATTCGTCCGGCCCCATGGACTTGTGCACGTCCAGCTTTTCTAAATAGTCCCTAACCACCTCTATCTCTACAGAGGGCTGGCCATCTCTTCCCCATTTTGTGATGCCCAGCACAGCAGTCTGGGAGCTGACCTTGTTAGTGAAAACAGAGGCAAAAAAAGCATTGAGTACATTAGCTTTTTCCACATCCTCTGTCACTAGCTTGCCTCCCTCATTCAGTAAGGGGCCCACACTTTCCTTGGCTTTCTTCTTGTTGCCAACATACCTGAAGAAACCCTTCTTGTTACTCTTGACATCTCTTGCTAGCTGCAGCTCCAGGTGCGATTTGGCCCTCCTGATATCTTTCCTACATGCCCGAGCAATATTTTTATACTCTTCCCTGGTCATATGTCCAACCTTCCACTTCTTGTAAGCTTCTTTTTTATGTTTAAGATCCGCTAAGATTTCACCATTAAGCCAAGCTGGTCGCCTGCCATATTTACTATTCTTTCGACTCATCGGGATGGTTTGTCCCTGTAACCTCAACAGGGATTCCTTGAAATACAGCCAGCTCTCCTGGACTCCCTTCCCTTTCATGTTAGTCCCCCAGGGGATCCTGGCCATCTGTTCCCTGAGGGAGTCAAAGTCTGCTTTCCTGAAGTCCAGGGTCCGTATCCTGCTGCTTACCTTTCTTCCCTGCGTCAGGATCCTGAACTCAACCAACTCATGGTCACTGCCTCCCAGATTCCCATCCACTTTTGCTTCCCCCACTAATTCTACCCAGTTTGTGAGCAGCAGGTCAAGAAAAGCGCTCCCCCTAGTTGGCTCCCCTAGCACTTGCACCAGGAAATTTTCCCCTACGCTTTCCAAAAACTTCCTGGATTGTCTATGCACCGCTGTATTGCTCTCCCAGCAGATATCAGGAAAATTAAAGTCACCCATGAGAATCAGGGCATGCGATCTAGTAGCTTCCGTGAGTTGCCGGAAGAAAGCCTCATCCACCTCATCCCCCTGGTCCGGTGGTCTATAGCAGACTCCCACCATGACATCACTCTTGTTGCACACACTTCTAAACTTAATCCAGAGACACTCAGGTTTTTCCACAGTTTCGTACCGGAGCTCTGAGCAGTCATACTGCTCCCTTACATACAGTGCTACTCCCCCACCTTTTCTGCCCTGCCTGTCCTTCCTGAACAGTTTATAACCATCCATGACTGTACTCCAGTCATGTGAGTTATCCCACCAAGTCTCTGTTATTCCAATCACGTCATAATTCCTTGACATCACCAGGACCTCCAGTTCTCCCTGCTTGTTTCCAAGGCTTTGTGCATTTGTATATAAGCACTTGAGATAACCTGTTGATCGCCCCTCATTCCCAGTATGAGGCAGGAGCCCTCCCCTCACAGACCTTCCTGCCTGTGCTTCCTCCCGGTATCCCGCTTTCCCACTTACCTCAGGGCTTTGGTCTCCTTCCCCCGGTGAACCTAGTTTAAAGCCCTCCTCACTAGGTTAGCCAGCCTGCTGGCAAAGATGTTCTTCCCTCTCTTCGTAAGATGGAGCCCGTCTCTGCCCAGCACTCCTCCTTCATGGAACACCATCCCATGGTCAAAGAATCCAAAGCCTTCTCTCCGACACCACCTGCGTAGCCATTCGTTGACCTCCACGATTCGACGGTCCCTACCCAGGCCTTTTCCTTCCACGGGGAGGATGGACGAGAACACCACTTGCGCCTCCAACTCCTTTATCCTTCTTCCCAGAGCCACGTAGTCCGCAGTGATCCGCTCAAGGTCATTCTTGGCAGTATCATTGGTGCCCACGTGGAGAAGCAGGAAGGGGTAGCGATCCGAGGGCTTGATGAGTCTCGGCAGTCTCTCCGTCACATCACGAATCTTAGCCCCTGGCAAGCAGCAGACTTCTCGGTTTTCCCGGTCAGGGCGGCAGATAGATGACTCAGTCCCCCGGAGGTCCCTTCCAACCCTGATATTCTATGATTCTTTGATACCGGCTGCCAACTAGACATTGAGCCATTGATCACTACCCATTGAGCCCGACAATCTAGCCAGCTTTCTATACTCCTTATAGTCCATTTATCCAATCCATACTTCTTTAACTTGCTGGCAAGAATACTGTGGAAGAGTGTATCAAAAGCTTTACTAAAGTCAATACATATCACATCCACCGCTTTCCCCACATCCACAGAGCCAGTTATCTCATCATAGAAGGTAATCAGGTTGGTCAGGCATAACTTGCGCTTGGTTGACTGTTCCTGATCAACTTCCTCTCCTCCAAGTGCTTTAAAATGGATTCCTTGAGGACGTACTCCATGATTTTTCCAGGGACTGAGGTGAGGCTGAACGTTCTGTAGTTCCCCGGGTTTTCTTTCTTCCCTTTTTAAAATATGGGCACTAAATTTGCCTTTTTCCAATCATCCGGGACTTCCCCCGATCACCATGAGTTTTCACAGATAATAGCCAATGGCTCTGCAATCACATCATCCAACTCCCTCAGCACCCTCGGATGCATTAGATCTGGACCCATGGACTTCTGCATGTCCAGCTTTTCAGAGAATTTTCAGGAATCCAGAGAATTGAGTGGGGTGGGATCTCTGAGCCATTTGCAATTGACTGAATCTCCATTTGTTTGCAGGAGCGCAGATGTCCAACGAACATAATGTGGCCCTGGAATCTTTAAGGGTATGCAACAACTTATCAGTGTTCTCTGCAAATAATTGCCATCTGTCAAAAGGAAGATCCTCAACCAAATTCTGAACTTCCCCGGGGAAACCAGACATTGCAGCCAGGAAGCCTGGCGCATCACCACCACCATAGAGATGGAACTGGCCACAGTGTCTATGCCATCAGCCACTGCCTGCAAGGATCTTTTTGCCAAAAACTGACCCTCAGCATCAATGGCATGGAATTGTTCTCTTTGATCTGGGGGAAGGCACTCAATAAATGCCCCAAACCTTGTGGAGTTGGTGAAGTTGGATTTGGAAATCAACGCTTGGTAATTTGCAATGCAGAATTGCAGTGTAGCCAAGGAGTTGTCCTTCCTTCCGAGGAGGTCCAGACACTTTTGGTCTCTGTTGTATGGGGTGGATTTGTAACGTTGTTGTTTTCCCTACTTATTCATCACATCAATGAACAAAGAGTTTAGGGGCGGGTGGGAGAAGAAGAATTCAGAGTCCTTGGAGGGGACATTGTATTTTTGTCAGCCCTTCTACAAGTGGGTGTCACCATACTCGGAATTTGTCAGACGGTTCTAGCAGGTTCCAGTAGAGCCTTGTTAATGGGGAGGTTGATTCTAGATGTCATCACAGAGTACAGAATATCCAGCAGCTTGTATTGTGGTTTCCTGACTTCACTAAATGATACCTGCAAAGAGTCTGCCACCTGCTTAATGAGGGCCTGGAACTGGCAAAAATCATCAGCTATAGATGGAAGCAGGGAGGCATCAGGGATTCATTTGGTGAGGAGGATGAAATGGTGGTCTGAGGTTTGGGTTATTTATCCACCCTGGTCTCCTGCTCCTCAGAAGTTTCCTTCTGCTGCTGGGGAGGGGAAGCTTGGGTCTCCCTGTCATCCTGGGTGCGTACTGCCCCCCCCCACACACACACACGAGAGGAGGGACAGTATGCATGCAGCAAGTGACAGTGGAGGGGGTGAGTGGGGCTGGGGGTAGAAAAGGGTGGGGGCAGGGTTTGGGGAGGGGCTGTGAGGGGGCCTGTGGTGGAGTAGGAGTGGAGCATGGGCGGGACTGTGGGCAGAAGAGGTGGGGTGAGGAGCTAGCCTCCCTGAGAGGAAGCTTCATCCACTGCCCATGCTCCCAGTCCTATGATTCTCTTCTGAGCAGAGTGTAGCTGTGCAAATATTGTGCAGGTGCTAATACCTTGAGTAACACCATGGCCAATAGGCTGATGCAGATTCACTCCTGTCGGGAACTTGAAGGCATCCCAAACAAAGAGTGCGAGAAAGGGCCCCGGCATAGAGAGCTGCCTCAACGGTGTCAGTCCCTCAGAGACTGGAGCTAACTGACTCCAGCAATTGAATCTTGGAGACTAACGCCGAAGGCCAGAAGCTCTGAGATAAGGGCAGCTGAAATCCAGTATCTCTAAAGATGGGCTTTTATTCTTTGACTTTCTCTTCAGTGTCTAGTGTTCCTGGCCTCCTTAGGCTGCTGTGATGACTCTCCCATAGGTGAGTCATAAAGGTGTGTGAAGCATTTGGAGCTTCGTGTAATCATCTATGAATATTTAAGGTCCTTTGGTTTTGGTTTTTCTGATTTTTACTGAAAATTTCCCAGGTTTTACAAAAGCTATTATTGGGTTTTTACTGATTTTTACCCAATTTTTGGACCACCCAAGTAGATGAAAATACAGATTATGTTAAGAAAAGCCAATATATTGCATTCGATAAATGTGTTTATGTTAATAACAAATTAGCCTAAATGTAAAGGTGAGTCTGTGTGTAAAAGTAAGGCAATGTAGTGGAAGATACATACACATATACGCATACATGTGCATTTTTGTTTGTTATGCAGCTGCCTACTTTGAGCTCCTATTCAAGAAAGCCCTGAGAACATGTTTCAGTCAATCCCTAGTCAGAAAATTCCCTAATTTAAATCAATGGGAGTTGAGCACCTAAATGCCCTTTGTTCCTTTGAAAATCCTTCCCTTCAAAGCATTCCAAACTGAAAAAGTTAAGTTTAATATTAGAAAAACAAACTCGAGAAGAATGTGTTACATAAATATTAAACCACTAAATGTCTGAAATTTCAGCTAAATTTCTTATCCCCTCCTTCTCCCAGCTAGTATAATCTTGTCCCCTAAAGTGAACACATATGAGTGTGTTATAAATATTACAAGTAAACAACATTCTCACAACATGTAATACACAAACACAGCTGCTTTCACCAGAACCCCAACCACATTACCCAACAAGAAGCAAGATAAATAAATATCAACTAAATTGTATGTATGTAATCTCGAACTGCATTCTGACTACCAAAGAAATAAGGATGAACATTATTTTGACAGAATCAATAAGTTTCATCAGAAAATGCCAAGCTGCTGTTTTGTCAAATCTACTACAAATTCCATGAAATCTTCAGTGAGACAGAGCACAGGACTGTCCCTTCCCAAAAGGTGCTGCAAGATGCTGAGCGAGGCGGGATGAAGAGAATAATCATATGCCTTTTGAGGTATCATTTGAAAACTCATAATTTTCTGTCATTATTGTCCTGATAAAATGTGTGGGGCAACATTGTATACAAAGTTATCAGATTCCACTGTGTGGTGTTCTTAACACATGTTCCACACTGAGGTTGACAAACAGGTGTCTCAAATGAAGGCATGTGTGCTCCTGTTTATTTGCACAAAAGCAGTAGACAGAGTCATCAAGCAGGAAGTGTAGACAAAGAAACCTCAAACAGGTGAGGGAAAGCAGCAGGAAACAAAGATTGCTATAGATTCTCTGTCACCTGAATCTCATCTGGAAACATTTTCCCAGAGGGGGACTGACACTATAAAAATAAGGAACAAACACCCCAAGGCACCCCCACTCCCCTCATCCATCAATTCACTGCAAGAGAAGGGTCAAAAGAAGCAGCCATTAAACAAAAGAAGGGGTCCTGGCCTAAGAAGTTTGGCCAGTAAGACTGTTGAGATCACGTGGTGAGAGAAACTTTGCTTTGAATGTAACACAGTTTATTAAGTTAGGCATTAGTTGTGTTTTATCTTTAGTTTTCTTGTAACCATTTCTGACTTGTATACCTCATTACTTATATTCACTTAAAATATCTTTCTTGGAAGTTAATAAATTTGTTTTATTGTTATTTCTAATCTAATATGTTTAAATTGAAGTATCTGGGAAACTCCATTTGGGGTAATGCGCATATTATTTCTATCGAAGAATTTTTGACCTTTTTATGCATTTGCCTTGTCCAGGAGAGGGCTGGGCAGTACAGAACAGACATTTCTGCGGAAACATCTAGGACTGGGGTGTGTTGTGGTCATCCTGCAATATAACTTTGCAGCACACACAGAGACGTAGCTGGGAGGGACTTGCATGCTGGAGACTGGTTGTGAGCAGTCCAGGCTGGAGGCTACAGCAGCAAAGCAGTGAAAAGAGCACCCCAGGTTAGAGGGCAGGGGTGACACAGCTACTCACTAACACATTGATATAAAACGTGCAGGCCACTGTGTGTGTCATGACCTTGATAGTCTTACAAGCCCTAGCTAAGGCAGGAAGTAAACATCCTTCTTCGTTTAGGAGAAAGAGAACCAATACCTGCTCAATACAGGCGAAGGTGCTTCTATTTGAAGTATTGCCTCATGCCAAAAAAGAACAGAGGATGGAGACAAATTCAAGATCTAAGACTCCTAAAAAGGTTTGTGATACACCAGCAATACAAGATAGTGACACTGACAGCTACAATTTCTTCTCTAGACTCAGAGGATTGGTTTTTGGCCCTCGACTTCCAGGACATGTGGTTACATATAGCCATGCACCCGTCTCACAAGAGATTCCTCTGTTTTGATGTAGGCCAGGATAATTTCCAGTATCAAGTGCTCTGTTCAGCCTCTCCTCAGCTCCGAGATTATTCTCAAAGGTTCTGTCAGTAGTGGCTGCTTACCTCCCCTGCCAGGCTACAGTGGTATTCCTGTACCTTGACGATTGGCTATTCAAGGGTCAATCTTACAAAGAAGTTTTGCTCGCTAAAAAGATAGGGCTTTCTCTGTTCTTGGACCTGGACCTCCAGCTGAATGTAGAAAACTCTACACTAATACCTGCTTAGAATATACAAATTCACAGGGGTGTGTCTGGATTCCCAAACATCCAGGGCAGCTTTTCCCCTGGACAGGCTCCAGGCCTCATAGAGCCTCATCAAAACAATGCAAGACAGGCCCCAGACCTCAGCCAGAAACTGCCTTCAACTGCTAGGTCACATGACCCCTTGCACTTTCATGATGAAGCATGTAAAATTGCACGTCCACTGTTTCCAGGGGTGGGTTAGAACAGGGGTTCTCAACCTAGATCCACAACTCGTTCAGGGTAAGACCCTGATGGGCCACGAGATGCTTTGTTTACCTGAGTGTCCACAGGTACAGCCACTTGCAGCTCCCAGTGGCCACAGTTCGCTGTTCCCGGCCAATGGAAGCTGTGGGAAGTGGTGGCCTGGCCCGCATCATGTCAGGGGCTTACCCTGAACGAGCCACGGACCGAGGTTGAGAACCCCTGGGTTACAATACTTTACTCACCAAACAGACACAGTCTATACAGGCAGGTATTGGTTTCCCAGAGGCTGAAGTGTTCCCTACACTGGTGGGAAAGATTCAACGTAACATGGGGTGGGACTCCCCTTTCTCCAACCAGTGCTGATGGTGATTGTGACCACAGTGCCATATCTATTGGATTGTGGGGTGTACCTTGGCAGATGGCCACCTCAAGAGACCTCCCTCCATATCAACCTATTGAAAAGAGGCATTTCTGACTATTCTGAACTCCATTTCCTCTCTCTCATCAGGTACAAGCCTATCAAGGGATGAGGAAGGAGGGTGAGGCACAGGGAGGGAGGTAAAGTGGATGGTGTAGCCCGATAATATTACTTCCTGCACCTACTTGTCTGAAGTGATACACCATCATGCATGTTGGAAATGGGAAAGTCGGTTCCCAAATGGGGGCAGGTGAGCAAAACGCTATAGCTGACAGGCTAATAAAGGATGGGAAATCGGGTCCTCAACAGTCTCATCAACACTGGAGCTTTGATGATGATGCCTGTTGCAGACCCACATTAGGTGGGTTAGAGGGCCTCTTCCTCTGGAACCTGTGTCTTTTTCTGGGGAGTTCCATGCGTCTCTGGAATCCAGAAAACTGAATGGGGTGGGATCTCTGAGCCATTTGTGATCTACTGAATCTCCATTTGTTTACAGGAGTATAGATTCCTAACGACCATAATGTGGCCCTATAGTCTTTAAGAGTAAACAACATGTCATCATTGTTCTCTGTAAACAACTACCATCTGTCAAACAGAAGATTTTCAAATTCTGAACTTCCCTGGGAACGCAAAACAATTGCAGCCAGGAAACCTGGTGCAACACCACCGCCATAGGGATGAAACAGGCTGAAGTGGTAGCTGCATCAAGTGCTGTCTGGAAAGATGTTCTTGCCAACAACTGACCCTCAGCAACAATGGCCTGGAATTTTCCCCCACTTTTTCATTTTTGGAATACACACCGATAAATTCCCAGGACTGAAAATGAGAGGCTTTGTGAACATTATGTCCTGGCCAGGTCACTACTGATATTTACTGTATGATGATATTGATTTAGCGTAGTAACAGTTTTATCAGGAAATCCGTCAGGAAGAGGAAGGAAGATTCGAAAGCTGGCGGGATTCTAGACAGAGGCATCAAGGAGGACACCCAGCATGTAGGCAGCAACTACAAGGGCAGCCAGATGCAACCAGAGTGAGTTCCTCAGACCATCAGAGCCTGGATGAGAAAAGCTGCAGCTCAGAAGAGAGATGCTGCAGAGAGCACGCCAAGGGCTTGATGAGAAGGAGCAGGAGAAAGTGGAATGTAAGCGGGAACACTAGCACAAGCAGGATGAAGGGAGAGCAGCAGGGACTAGAAATGAATAGGATCTATCAGTGGCACACTGATCCAGGAGATGGGGTCAGGCATCTAATGCCTAATGTCTTAGATGGCAGATACTCTGCATTGTTACCTCCCCATAGGGATGGCATAGATGTACTTTTAAATGCTTTGAGATGAGATGTGAATTGAACTGGCTGACAACCAATGCTCCAGGGAGGGCTCAGATGAGGAAATGGGTGACTGGCTGGGGAGTTACAACTGTTGAAAAACCTTATGAACTCCTGGGTCTGTAGCAGGTCTATAAGCTCTGCCCCCTTGACCTGAAATCTTGGTTCCCAGACAGATCTGCATGGTCTGGGCACAGCAGGCCAAGGAGCAGATGCATGAGCAGCTCGCCAGGCTGAGGGCAATAGGCCTGCTCTGCAATACTTGCAGGAGATCACTGGAGGGAGGGGGTGTGTGGTGTGGTGGTTGGGAGGGTGAGACAGGACAGGGCTCTGCTGCCAGTTACCTGCCAGTGACCCCCCAGTGTCTCTGTCATGCAGCCACCAGCACTGCTCTGATGTCAGGAGATGTAGAGGAGATCCGATCCTGGAGGAAGAGCAGCTGGCTCGGGCTCAACCCAGGCAAGATCACAGTGATGCTGGCAGGAAGGGGAAGCACTTGGAAGAACTGGCTGGGACACAGCCTCCAATTCCAGCTCACAGCCCCATTCAGCAAAATGGAGCAAGAGCTGGCTGCCTCCCCGGGAAACTCATTCTCCCAGGTAGGCTGGTAACCGAGCAAGTGGAGTGCGATCAGCGGATGGGGCTTGGAAGCTGATGGGGAGGCAGGGAGTGTCACCTGCCAGGAGGTGATGGGAAGTCTATTAAAGGGAAGTTCTCTCAGTGGTCTTCTAAAAGACCAGACACAGAAGGCAAGGCTGTAAAGGAGGAGGGGGAGGAGGAGAAGGAGGAAAGATCTTTAGAGGACACTGACCAATTCCCAAGAACTCAAGAGTGGGGAGGAAACGGAGGCAGGAAATGGCCTGCAGGTATTTCTTATTTTGCCTGCATCTCTATTGTGACGTAATACTCCATATGCTTTATGAAAATATGCATATGATACGAATGTCATAACTGAGATATGCTTTATGCAAGATGGTTCATGTGCAATATCATTGGAAAGGTTATGATTTACTGAATATGGTTATCCCATTTGTATACATGTATCATTTTTGTAGATGAAGTTAGGAATATTGACCCGTGTATCTGTATTTCGTATTTGCTGCTTTGTGTCACTCCCACTGCTGACACTTCTAGCACAGCAATGAAAAAGCCAGACCGGACGGATGGCCCATCAGCGAGGACAATGGACTGTGAACAGGCTTGGCCTTCCTGAGGCCATTCCAGACTGCTACTGACTCATGGCTGATAGACTCAGGTGATAGAGTACCCTGATACTAACCGACTCCCTGGTCTGCTGAACTGTTCCCCAGGGGGGTGGGGGAATCAAACAAAGGTTTCCCGCCTTATGGAAATTCTATATAAGGCGGGGGAGGAAAACGCTGATCCTCTTCAGCTTGCTTTTACCTCTGCCTCCCTGCCCCAAAGAGGTACTTGAAAGCATCAGCTAAAACAAAAGGACTGTAACTGAAGCGGACGGAGGGGTCAGGGGGGAACTGCTGGGCCCAGGCCAAGAGACACCTGGCCTGTGATGGACTTTACCTGAAGTAATAATTAGGGTGAGAAATTGTTATTTATAACCAGTTGTTAGTGAATCTAGCGTAGATTGTGTGCTTTGTATTATTTTCTTAATAATTTGCTTTATTCTGTTTGCTACCTCTTTGACCACTTAAAATACACCTTTTCATAGTTAATAAGCTTACTTCTGGTTGATAAAATAACCCAGTTTACATCATTTCTAACTGGGGAGGGGGGTGAAAGACTGTGCATACCTTCCTTAGCATTGAGGAAGGAGGCAAACTTCATATCACTTTGGATTTGTTCCCCAAGGGGCGGGGAGGGCGAACATCTGCATGCTGTAGTAAGTCCCTGAAGCTGAGTCCTCCCAGCGCTGATCTCAGTGTCTGTAACGGCCGCTGAGTGTGGCCTTGCTTGTGGGTTTTGCTAGTGCAGGCTGACAAGCCTGTCTCAGCAAGACCAGGTAATAGGGGGCCCAGGCTGGCAGAGAAGGGGGGGCTCAGTGGTGTCCAAACACTTCAGGTGACATTCCATGGGAACCGACCCATCACATCTATATCTCTTCTGCTGCCTAAAACTGTCTTCTACTATCACAAAAAGAAAAGGAGTACTTGTGGCACCTTAGAGACTAACAAATTTATTTGAGCATAAGCTTTCGTGAGCTACAGCTCGCTACAGCTGCTACTCTGAAACCTTCTACTATCACGTGTCCCCAGAGAGTTAAAGTATACCCCAGAATGCCCACTAGGTTGGAGCTCTGGGGCAGGGTGCGCAGATGCATCAGGTGTCTGTGGAGGTTCAACACTGGTCTTGGGATCTAGGGCAGCTGGGCCACTTGGTTCCCACTTCTAAGACAGATGATTGATTCTGGTGGCAAAATGGTGGATCAGGCTCATCATTGGTCTTGTGGGAGAGGAGAGCTTGAGAAGCAACAAAAAGCACCTGGCGCAGAGAGTGAGGCTGAACTAGGGTCCCTGCCATCACAGGGGTGCCAGCAACATGGGAATGGGGAAAGTAGGAACACGTGGGGGTGTCACAAGCCCTTGCAGACAATTGGACACACCTAGCAGGAGGCAGAGAAGCAACAACCACCTGTGGCCTTAAAGCCTCTGGCTTCATCTTTTTCAGTTTGGAAACATGACATTATTGTCTGTTTGCTCTGCTCTGCTCCCTGCTTTCCCTGCTCCCTGCTTCCCCCTGCCTTTCAGAGTCCTAGACTGGACCTGAATTGCTAGTGTATTGAACAAGCCCATTTAAAAAGAAAAGAACATTCCAGGCCTTCCTCATTCATCTTAAAGAGCAAAGAAGAGCACAAGCTGTGTTTGTTTCCCCTTTGATTGTCCCTGGAACACACCCCAGTGGTCCAAGAAACTTACCTTCGTCTGCCTTCTTTTCGGTTGGCACAGTTGCTAGAGGGAGAAAAAGGCAAATTGTGAGCTTTGATTCTACCATGTTTATGGTGATATTCTGACTGTTGAACACAACATGATTTAGTTGGGGTGGGTCCTGCTTTGAGCAGGGGGTTGGACTGGATGAGCTCCTGAGGTCTCTTCCAACTGTAATATACTATGAGCATATGATGCTATGCTGCACTTGTGAAAGAGAGCGACAAATTTACAGTCAGTGGTTTAAAACATAGCTGTCTCAAATATGATGTGTGACCCAGTGGGGTTAAGCGGAGGCAGAGGGGAGTCACTGACTGTGGGGGATGATGCTAGAACTTGGGGTCAGAGAGGTCTGATGTGCTGGGAGAGTTAAGAGGGGGAACATGAGGAGAGGAAGGAGATGTAGGAGTGTTTGCTGGGATGGCGGTGCATGGATCAGAAAGTGTATTCAAAAAGCACATTTAATATGTTTGTTTGTTTTGTTGTTCTTGTTGGAATGTACTTTTCTGCCACGGTTTATCCCTACAGTTGGGCAAAACGTTTTGACTGAAATATTTTTCATTGTAAAATGTGTATTTTGGTCAAACAAAACATTTCATGAATTCATGTCACGTTTCGTGAACTGTTTCAGTCCAGGGGAAAAAAATACTTTTCAAACGTTCCTTTTGACAGTTCCATAAATGAAACATCAATTTTGGGGCTAGAGTCACAAGGGGATTTATGCTCCATTCGCAAAATAGTGCTGATGTCAGACCCTTTATAGACCAACGGTTACTGAATGCACCTCAGATGTGGAGACCCAAGTTTGAATCCAGTTCTTCCCCTTCTCCTGTATAATTGCCCTGAGTATCAGGATATGGGATATTTTGCAAGAGTGACTTCTTAATCTCTCCTGTTGGAACTGTTCAACTTTGTATACATTAAAAGGCAAAAAAAGATCATTAATGCAGAGTTTAAATTTGCCTGGCAACAGCAAGTTCAGCAAACCTCAAACTTCAGAAACCCAGGAGCACAGGGGCAATGCGCCAAAGGGGAAGAGTCAAGGGTGTGCGAGTATATATCTTTATCCTATATTTCCTGGCTTTATGAAGTTTGAGTTTTGCTGAACTCAATGTTTTGGCAGGGCAGAGCTATCGCCGGAAACCCTAACTCTGCATTAGTCACAGGATATAGAAATTGAGGGCTAGAAGGGACCTCAAAAGGTCATCAAGTCCAGGCCCTTGTGCTGAGGGAAGACGGAGTATATCTAGACCATCCTTCACAAGTGTTACTCCAACCATATTGAAAAACCTCTTGTGATGGGGATTCCACAGCCTCCCTTGGAAGCCTGCTCCAGAGCTTAGCTAGCCTGAGAGTTACAATGTTTTTCCTAACATCTAACCTACATCTCCCTTGCTGCAGATTAAGCTCTTTGTTTCTTGTCCTTCCATCAGTGCACGTGGAGAACAAATTCTCCACTATCCTTCTTACCAGATTTGAAGACTGTCATCTGGTCCCTCTTTCAGTTTTCTTTTCTCAAGAGTAAACATGACCAGTTTTTTTAACTTTTACTCATAAGTGAGGTTTTCTAAACCTTTTATCCTTTTGGTTGCTCTCCTCTGCATTCTCTCCAATTTGTCCACATCTTTTCTAAAGTACAGTGCCACAAAGGGTACACAGTCAACTGCGTAGCCAGGTGGAGGGAACAGGGGAGCGATCCAAAAACAAGGTGCCACCCGCTGCGGCGCTTTTACTCACCCAGCTGTGCTCCGGCAACCGGCCCTCACTCGCTCTGGGTGTCTCCGGAGGCACTGAAGGTCCCGCCACCGAGGTTCCGCCAAAGACCCAGAGCGAGTGAGGGTCCCACCACTGAGGTGCCGCCAAAGACCCGGAGCGAGTGAAGGATCCGCCGCCAAGGTGCCACCGAAGACCCGGAGCAAGTGACGGTCCCGCCACCGAAGACCCGGAGCGCCGCCGGGTGAGTAAAAGTGCTGCAGCGGGTGGCCCTTTTTTTTGGGATCGCTCCCCTGTTCCCTCAACGGGGGAAAAATTTAAAAGGCGCCAAGACATTGACAAGGCGCCACATGTGCTCAGTGGGGGAGTGGCCGCTGCCCCACTCCCCCCCAGCTACGCCACTGTACATAGTACTCAGATGAGGCCTCTCCAGTGCCAAGTAGAGTAGGACAGTTTTGTCCCATACCTTACCTACAATGTTCTTGTTAATACACCCCAAAATGATATTATCCTTTTATCAGCTACATCACATTGTTGACTCATATTCAATTTGTGATTCACCATAAACCTCAGATCTTTTTCAGCAGTACGATCACCTAGCCATTTGTTCCCCAGTTTATAGTTGTGCATTTGATTTCTCCTTCATAAGAGGAGGAGAAATCAAATGCGCAACTTTGCTCTTGTCTTTAGTGAATATCATCTTGCTGATTTCAGATGAATTCTTTGGTTCATCAAGGTCCTTTTGAATTGTAATACTGTCCTCCAAAGAGCTTTCAACCTCTTTGCACCAGCTTTGTGTCATCTGCATATTTAATAAGCACACTCTCCACTCCATTATCCATATTATTAATGAAAAAACTGTACCCTACTGGACCTAGGACTGACCCCTGGAGGACCCCACTAGATATGTTCTCCGAGTCTGATAGTAAACCACAAAGTCTTTTGCTATTTCATTTCCTAGTTTTTTACACAGAAAGAGTTGTTAGTGGCCATTTAGAGAGCTGTAGTGCTCACCTATGTTTGCAGCTGATATGCTGTTATGGCTAGGTAATAATCCAAAGACTTTTTATAGTGCTTTTCATCAATCATTCTCAAGGAACTTTACATCATTATACTCATTTTAAAGATGGTAAACTGAGGCAGAGGGATGCAAATGAACTTGCCCAAGGTCACAAACAGGCCAATGGCACAACTAGGATTGGAACAGTCCCTGTCCAGTGGTCTTTCCACTAAGCTCTGTGATCCCTCAGTCTTCATCCCTCGTCTTTCACATATTGTTACAGTGGAATAGGGATAATGATGGTGCTTTGCAATGTTTGCCATGTGTAGTTGCTGACAGGAATGGTGAGAGAAATCTCTACCTAAATGTTGGCAGGTTTATAACATGGTTGTCACAGTTACTTTAAGTCTGTGAGAGAAAATTAGTGTGTCTCTCTGCTTCTCCATGCTCTGCCCATCATTCTCTGCAACATGTACCTCTCCACCAACTTTTCCAGCTCCATCTCCTCTTCCCATCCTATTAAGCCATATGTTGGCCCTGCAGGAGCCTTTCACATGTAAGAAGTTACTCCTTGCTCTCTCCTGCTTCATGCACACCTATCACAGCCAGCAGTTTACTAGAGGGCTGCATGAAACCTTGCTTATGCAGCCCAAAATGAGCACTGAGCTGGGACCATCACTCCCATTACCCAACCCCAGCTGGGCCTCCTGCCTCAGCTTCAGCCAGGTCTCCATAGTCATGCTCTGAGCCCATCCAGTGTGCCCTTACATTGCAGCTTACATTGACCTAACTATGTAAGTCTCTACACTGAAATTTAGCTCCCACTGATGTAACTCCCTCACTACACAGACTTAGTAACTGTACCTCCATGAGAGGCAGAGAGTCCATTTCAATGTAATTAGGTTGACAAAGTGTCAGTATAGAAACTGTGTTGCTTACATTGACTGTGGCTGGCTTTCAACCAGTCCCAAAATGCCCCACACCAATAATTCAATTGGTTCAAGCACTCCTGATGAGGAATCACACTGCTGAAACAAGGAGCAAAATGTAGACATACACAAGCAATGTAATTACTGCGGCGACTGTATGTTGAGGTAAGGTAGGTTGACCTAGTTTTGTAGCATAGACATGCCCTAATAATAGTCAATAGCCCTTCAGTTAGGGCAGTTGCCTAAGAAAAAGGAGAGCAGGGATTCAAAGCTCGGGCATCTGCAGTACTTCTGAGTATGTTAATAACTGGGTTGTTAGTGATCAGAGGGACACCACAATCTCCTCACTTTTTAAAATGATACCTCAAGGCTTGTCTCCATGTGCAAGCCTGCATCTGCACCGATGTAACACTTCAGTGACAACACTACTATGTCGATGGGAGAGCTTCTCCTAATGGTGAATTTAATCCAACTCCCCAAGGGTTACTAGCTATGTCAATGGCAGAGGCTCTCCCGTCAACACAGCGCTGTCTACACTGGGATTAGGTTGGTATAACTACGTCAGTCAGTGTGGATTTTTCACACTCCTGAGAGATGCAGTTACACCAATATGAATTTGTAATGTACATATGCCCTAAGTCACCTGGGAAAGCATGACAACATAGGACTGGAAAGGACCTCCTGGTCATCAAATCCAGTCTCCAGCTATCACAGCCACACATCTTTAAATCTAGCCCTTCATTTTTAAACTTTCTTGGATTTTAATTTTAAAAATGTTTTGAAAAGCCCAAATCACAATTATTTTTTCTGAGTTTCATAACTATCAGCAAACTGAAAAATCAGTTATTTGCACAGCACTTATTATGACTCTCTATCAAACCAATCTGCTTGTGCAGACCAAGGAGTAGCTGAGTCTAGTTGGAGATATTGAAGATTATAGCCTTTTTAACTTTTCTGTTACAAAATTACATCACATTGCTCTGAATATGCAGCAGGGAATAGATTTCCTCCATTAGGGTGGAAAATGAAGTTTTATCTCTTTCACTATCTGACTGTAAATGACAACGTACTTAATAAATCAGTTGTACCTGTGTTGCTGTGTGGAAGTGGAAAAAGGGATAAAGGGAATTTGGATGCAGACATCTTAGTTTTCTTAGGAATAGAGCTAGAGTCAGGCTAACTTAACTCTAATAACGCGAGACTTTAAGGCAGGGCCTGGGCGAGTGGGAAGCAAGTGGAAAAAACTGTAAGAGATGCTGTTTTGACCTTGATTATGATGTCAGAGTTGTTTCTGAGGCTGTGGATGGCACTGTGTTCTGCATGGCTGAGGTTATGGGGTAAGCGATGCTGCTTTTCCACAATTTCAGCTCGTGCACGTCGGCGGAAGCACTCTATGTAGACGTCCAGGCTGCTGTTTCGACCTTCAGGAGGAGTCCGCCCAGAATCCTTCTAGTGTTGGTAGGGCCTAATCACATTAGGCCACACTATCAGAGGCTCGTTCACCTGCGCATCTACCAATGTGATATATGCCATCATGTGCCAGCACTGCCCCTCTGCCATGTACATTGGCCAAACTGGACAGTCTCTATGTAAAAGAATGAATGGACACAAATCAGACGTCAAGAATTATAACATTCAAAAACCAGTTGGAGAACACTTCAATCTCTCCGGTCACTCGATTACAGACCTAAGAGTGGCTATCCTTCAACAAAAATGCTTCAAAAACAGACTCCAACGAGAGACTGCTGAATTGGAATTAATTTGCAAACTGGATACAATTAACTTAGGCTTGAATAGAGACTGGGAATGGATGAGTCATTACACAAAGTAAAACTATTTCCCCATGGTATTTCTCCCCCCCACCCCACCCCCCACTGTTCCTCAGATATTCTTGTTAACTGCTGGAATTAGCCTACCTTGCTTGTCACCATGAAAGGTTTTCTTCCTTTCCCCCCCCCTGCTGTTGGTGATGGCTTATCTTAAGTGATCACTCTCCTTACAGTGTGTATGATAAACCCATTGTTTCATGTTCTCTGTGTGTGTATATCAATCTCCCCTCTGTTTTTTCCACCAAATGCATCCGATGAAGTGAGCTGTAGCTCACAAAAGCTTATGCTCTAATAAATTTGTTAGTCTCTAAGGTGCCACAAGTACTCCTTTTCTTTTTGCGAATACAGACTAACACGGCTGCTACTCTGAAACCATACAAACAGACAGATACTTGTCCAGAGAGGAGAGGACATAAGGCCCTGAGGGGGTTTATTAGCCAACAAAAACACCCCTACCTTGGGTTCATGGAAAGCCGTTGCCCTGGGAATCACAGCGTGAGAGCGGTGAGCCGGGGATCCTCTGCAATCCTCACAAAGTGCTTTGGAACCATGTGAGCTCTTTGCCATGTTTCTCACAGCGATTCCCTTCCCTTCCGCTTTGTCCTGGCTTTAAGGACAGCTGTTTGATGGACTCGACTATGCGGCCGAGCTGCGTGTTAGACCTGAAGGCTCTTTTCCAGAATGTTTCACCACACTGAGGACAGGAGAGTCTCTCCACTCCCACACAGCGCTGGCTGATGCAGCCCCGGCAGAAGTTGTGCCCGCACTCCATAGTCACCGGGTCTGTCAGATAATCCCGACAGATGTTACAAATGGCCTCATCCAGCACTTTCCCAGCTAAAGATGTTGGGTCCGGGGGTTCCTGAGCCTCAGCCTCATATTTCCCAGTCTCTGGTGGAGCAGGTGTCTCCATGGCTGCTGGGTTCTCAGTCTCTCTGTCTCATTCCCCGGCTCTGTGTGTTCTGGTGGGAGGTGCCTGCTGCTGGTCTCTGCCCTGCTCGGTGCCAGGGGGAGGCGAAGAGAAGGGAGAGGCCGGGGGGAGAGGAGCAGGGAAAACAGACGAAAAGGGAGGAGGAACTGATGGGGAGGGAGCAGGAATGGCAGTTCGAAAGGGCGGAAAAGCAGCTCTGCCAGACACACCCTTGCCCGTAATCAGGGGCAAGGAGGGAGTTTAGCTCTATGTTCGGCGCTGGTGAGGTTGACACAGGAACATGGTGCCCACTTGTGATGGCCACATTTTGAAAAGGACGTTCAAAAACGTGCAGAGGGTGCAGAAAAGAGCCACAAATTAGACTCGAGGGCTGGAGCAAATGCCCTGCAGGGCCAGACTGAAAGAGTTCGGCCAGTTTAGTTTATCAGAAAGAGGCGTGAGAGGTGACTTGATCATGTGTTTTTGTACTTCCATGGGGAGAACACACTGGGCATTAAAGGGCTCTGTAATCTAGTGGAGAAAGGCAGGACAGGAGTCAATTGCTGGAAGTTGAAGTCAAATTAGAAATTCAAATTAGAAATAAGGCACAATTTGTAACAATGCCAGTGATCAACAAACTCCCCAAGGGAGTGGTGAATTCTCCATCCCTTAATATCTCCCGGTCTAGACTGGTGCCTTTCTGGAAGGATGCTTTAGTCTAGGGGTTGGCAACCTACGGCACGCGGGCCAAAGACGGCACACGAGCCAGTTTTTAATGGCACCCTGCTGCCTGCTGACCCCGGCAGACAGCCCCACTCGGCCCGCTGCCGAACCCAGGCCGGGACCCCGGCAGACAGCAGCTAAAAATCCTGCCCGCCCCGGCCCGCTCTTCTCCGCTCCCCGCTCTCTCCTTCAGGCCAGGCGAGCTCCCCCCTCCCCTGCCTCTTCCCCCAGCGCGACGGGTTCCTGCCCCTGCCCCTCTCCCTCCCTGCTGCCCATCAGCTGACGGCCCTTGCCAGGGAGGGGGGGAAAGAAAACTGCTCCGGGGACCTTGGGGAAGGGGGTGGAATCGGCATATCCCCTCCAGCCCTCTGCCATGAGCCGCTCAAGGCAGGGGGCTGGGTGCACCTCCACGACCCCAGCTCACATCCCCAGCCCTCTTCCCTGACCCTGAATCTCCCACACCCCTAGCCCTCTGCCCTGACCCCTACACCGCCTCACACACCCCCCTAGTCCTCTGCTGTGACCCTGAGCCCCCACCCCCACAGCCCTCTGCCCTGACCCTGAACACCCCTCACACACCCCCGGCCCTCTGCCCTGACTCTGAACCCTCCCCACATCCCCAGCCCCCCCCACACCCTGTGCCCTGACTCTTGCACCCCCCACATCCCCACCCCCACCCTGAGCACCAAACAGGAGCTCCTGCACACACACACACCCACATTCCCACCTGCACCCCTCGCACCAAATGGGAACTGCCCAGGTAAGCACGCCACACCCAAACCTCCTTCCCCTACCCTGAGCCCTCTCCCACATTCTGACTCCTGGCCAGACCCAACACCCCAACACCCAGCCTGCTCCTTCACCCCCAGCCCTGGGCTGTGGTGGTGGGGGGTTCAGGGTCAGGGCAGAGGGCTAGGGGGGGTGTGAGGGGGTGGAGGGGTCAGGGCAGAGGGCTGTGAGGGTGTGGGGCTCAGGGTCAGGGCTAGGGGTGTGTGAGGTGGGTGCAGGGGTCAGGGCAGAGGGCTGGTGGGGCTGCGAATGTGTGGGGGGTGCCGGAGTCAGGGCTGGGGTTGTGGGGGGTGCCGGGGTCAGGGCATGGGTTGGGGTGTGGGGGGGGTGCAGGGGTGAGGGCACAGTGCTGGGTGTGTGTGAGGGAGGTGCAGGATCAGGGCAGAGGGCTGGAGGGTATGCGGGGTTCAGGGTCAGGGCAGAGGGCTGGGGTGTGTGAGGGGGGTGCAGGGTCAGGGCAGGGGGCTGGCAGGTATGGGGGGTTCAGGGTTAGGGCAGAGGGCTGGGTGTGTGTGAGGGGGTGCAGGGTCAGGGCAGAGGGCTGGGTGTGTGTGAGGGGGTGCAGGGTCAGGGCAGAGGGCTGGGGGAGTGTGGGGGGTTCAGGGTCAGGGAAGAGGGCTGGGGGTGTGTGAGGGGGTGCAGGGGTCAGGGCAGAGGGCTGGGGATGTGGGCTGGGGTCGTGGGGGTGCTCCCAGCCCCCTGCCTTGAGCGGCTCACGGCAGGGGGCTGGAGGGGATATGCCGATTCCACCCCCCTTCCCCCAAGGTCCCCGGAGCAGTTTTCTTCCCCCCCTCCTGGCAAGGGCTGTCAGCTGATGGGCAGCAGGGAGGGAGAGGGGCAGGGGCAGGAACCCGTCGCTGGGGGAAGAGCAGGGGAGGGGGGAGCTCGCCTGGCCTGAAGGAGAGAGCGGGGAGCGGAGAAGAGCGGGCTGGGCCGGGCAGGATTTTTAGCTGCTGTCTGCCGGGGTCCCGGCCTGGGTTCGGCAGCGGGCCGAGTGGGGCTGTCTGCCGGGGTCAGCAGGCAGCAGGGTGCCATTAAAATTGGCTCGTGTGCTGTCTTTGGCCCGCGTGCCATAGGTTGCCGACCTCTGAGTTAGACCCTGAGCATGTGGGCAAGACCCACCAGCCACACACTGGGAAAAAGAAAAGGAGGACTTGTGGCACCTTAGAGGCTAACAAATTTATTAGAGCATAAGCTTTCGTGAGCTACAGCTCACTTCATCGGATGCAGCAAAGAGCTCTCTCCGTCTAGCGCGCCCCTAAATGGCCGGTGGAGATATTTGCTGCTAGCAGTTGCGAATGGGCTACATGCCATCCCCTCCATAAACTTGTCAAGCTGAGTCTTGAAGCCAGTTAGGATTTTTGCCCCACCTTCCTCCCCTCCTCTCCGGCCCCCCTTGGAAGAATGTTCCAGAACTTCACTCCAGTGTTGGTTATAAACCTTCGTCTAATTTCAAGTCTCCACTTGTTGATGGCCAGTTTATACCCATTTGTTCTTGTGTTCACATTGGTGCTTAATTGAAATAATTCCTCTCCCTCCCTGGTACTTATCCCTCTAATGTATTTAGAGAAAGCAATCATCTCCCACCCCAGCCTTCATTTGGTTCGGCTAAACAAGCCAAGCTCCTTGTGTCTCCTCTCATAAGGCAGGTTTTCCATCCCACAGATCATCCTAGGAGGCTTTCTCCCCTGCTCACATCCTGCCCATCTCTATCCTCTGATTTGCCTTCTTTGCCCCCCCTTTAACCTCCATGAACAGCAGCAGATTTTAATCCCGGTGAGGCCGCAGCTTCAGATGTTACTGAGCATGCTCAATACGAGCCAAGCAGTGCACTCAGAGCCCTGACCACCCATTGTCCCTGCCATGGTCAGCACTGTGGGAAGGGCCTGCTCCGGCCGGGGTCACTGGATGCATGATCCTGCAGGGAGTGGGGTGCCATGAGCACTCTGACCTCCAGCTGAAGCCACTGGGCCCAACCCTGGGGGAGTGGGGCTGAAGCCACTGGGCCCAATCCTGTGCATTGCCCTACCTTTACGCCCCCCTGCTGGCTCTGTGCCCCGGGTGGCTGTCCTGCTCGCCCCCTCCCATAGTTGTGGCCCTGCCTAAGTGTATATTTAGGCACCTACAGACTTTCCAAAGTCTGCCCCTTAGTCTCTGTGCCAGATTTGAAAACTGTTTAGGCACCTAAAGATGCAGACAGGAGCCTAGAGGGATTTTCAAAAGTGCCTGTGTGAGTTAGGTGCTTGAATCCCACAGGCCTGCCAATTGCAGGGGTGGGAGGGGGGACAATTGTCCTGGGGCCCACCCGGGTGATTGAAAAGGGCCCGGAGGACTCTTGCTGCGCGCTACTCCCGGAAGGGGGCACTGAGCTGAGCTCACAGAGTTCTGTCTCATCTGTTAAATCTCCTCTGAGTTTCACCGTCCTGCCCCTGACAATGAAACTGTCAGAAAGTAACAACAGCCTCTGGGCTGAGCTGAGCGAGTTCTATTGCTCCAGAGTCTGAAGTTCACAGCTCAGCCCCATCCGGGCCCAGATCAAACTAAAGTGCAGCCTTCAGTGTGACTGTGGCTGTTCTGGGCCAAGGTGCTCGAAGCACCACAGGTCCGGCAGGAGGACTCTGAGAAAAACGAGGCTTACACACAGCTGTGAGTTATTGGCTTTACTGAAGATTAGTGACCCACCCGCAACTGGGACTCCAAGCGTTGCAGTCACGAAGGCAGGGAACCCAGCACACGGGAGCTTTGCCTGGGACGGAGTCCGATGGAGGGGCAGACAGTGAGCCTTAATAAGCACTACACAAAAACAGCTCATGAATAGAATTAGGTACTTCCCAAAGCGGGGCTTTCCGCTACATGGCAAAGGGCCATGCAAAGCAGCTGTGTCTTTCAGTAACTATCTATGTCCTACAGTAACCTCTCGGCTCAAGAAAGCAGAAATTCCCTAGCTAGACCGTAACAAAGTCTTCCGCAGTCCCTTACACTGGCAAACCCCAGGTAACTGAAGTGGAAGAGCAAAGAGAAACTAACAATGGGATTTTATCGGCTGGTCTTTATGTCGCCACATAATTTCTTTCTAGGAAAATAAGCTCAGTCTGGTGAGAATGAGAGAGAAGAATTGGATTTAAAAATGAAGGGGGAAAGTTACCAAGACACTCTGATTACTGTCCAGCTCTACCCACCATTCCCAGGGCATCCTCGCCTCCCCCACGTTTATGATCCAGCTGAGATGGTGAGCTTGGGTAACAGCAGCAGGAAGGTGCTGGCAGGGAGCACGGGGTACAAAGGTGACAACAAGCAGCAGTTTATGAGCCCGAGGGGAGCGGTGGCCAAGGGGAGCCCCTGGGGTCAGAGTCTCCTCTTTTATTGCACATCATTGAACTGACCGACAGGCCCTGAGTCAGAGTAACGGCAGCGCTGAGCCCGTGTGCCCCAGAACCACTGATAGGGAACCGTAACTAAACACCCCGCTGCCTGTGCTGACACAGTTTGGGGATCTGAGACACTGCAGGTGCAGCTTGAAGGCAGTTCCAGGGTCAGGCTGCACAATTCCTTGCTCTGCTACCGACTCCCTGGGTGGCCTTAGCCAAGTCACTTGGGCCCAAAGTCTCAAAGGGGTTGATCTCTAATGATGCAGATGCTTTTTTTTTTCCCACCAAATGCATCCGATGAAGTGAGCTGTAGCTCACGAAAAGCTTATGCTCTAATAAATTTGTTAGTCTCTAAGGTGCCACAAGTACTCCTTTCTTTTTGCGATACAGACTAACATGGCTGCTACTCTGAAACCTGTAATGATGCGGTAGGTGCCTAGTGGGATTTCTAAGGTATCTGGGCACTGAGCTTCCAATGGAGTTTAGGCACCTGGGTGCTTTTTTGAAAATCCCAGTAGATGCCTAACTGGCAGGGCCATAACTAAGCATTTTAGCACCGAGGGCAAGCATGTCTGCACTCCCTAGAGGCAATGTGTGGGGGGCTACAGGGACATGTGCACCCCCCCCAATTTCTGCCCTCCATTCAGCACAGAGGTTTTCAAGGATGACATGCCCCAGAGGTTGAAAACTGTCACCTACTGCCTGGCACCAGAATGTAATGTCACAAACATCTATTTTGCTACCAGTAGCAGGTACTGACTCATGGATGTCTTTTTGCTGCTCTGTCACCCTCTGCCAGCACCTCATCCCTGAGCTGAACTCTGACTCCTACCCCACATCCCTGATTTTGCCTCTTGGCCCCTCTCCTGGCCCTGCTTCCAGATATTTGAAATACATGCCCTTGCGCAGTCTCGTAGACTCCTAGATTATAAGGTCAGAAGGCATAGGCGCGGGCATGACTCCTGCATTTGGGGAAGCTAGGTGCATCTGGACTGTGGTCCTGCCCCCTCTCCTCCCTGAGGCCCCACCCCCACTCAAGCTTCTGCCTCTGAAGTCCTACTCATGCTTCACCCCCGTTGCACCCCGAGCCCTGCTCCCACTCGGCCCCCTCCACCTGCCGCTCAAGCCTTTTCTCACAAAGCCCCCCGAGGCTGCCGTGCAGGGGGACCTCAGGGGAAGAGGTGGAGCAGGGATAGGAAGAGGCAGAGTGAGGGCAGGGCACTCAAGGGGAAGAGGTGGAGCAGAGTCGGGACAAGGAGAAGTGCGGGTGGGGCCACCAGGGGAAAAGAGATAACTGGAGCGGGGCCCTCAGGGTGGGAGCATGGGCCAGGGCCAAAACCCAGGTGCCCTTAAGCGGTGGTGCTCCAAAGAAGTCGCATCCTGTTTGGGGAGGCTTAGGACTCGCCCTACGTCCTCCCTTACAGCCAGCACATTCCATAATCAGAAGGGACCATTATGAGCATCTAGTCTGGCACTCTGCCCATCGCAGGGGCCACCACCCACTACCGGTAACAGACCCCGAAGTTTGTACTGACCGTCCTCAAATCATGATTTAAAGGACTTCAAGCCAGAGAGAATCCACTATTTACACAGTTTAAACCAGCAAGTGACCCCATCCCCCATCCTGCAGAGGAAGGCAAACCCCCCCCCCCCAGGGTCTCTGCCATTCTGACCCAGGAGGAAAATTCCCTTCCCAACCCCAAATACTGTCATTGGTTAGACCCTGAGCTTGGGAGCAAGACGCACCAGCCAGGACACCTGGGAAAGAATTCTCTGCAGTAACTCAGAGCCCTCCCCATTTTAGTGTCCAATCACCAGTCCTTGGAGATATCTGCTTCCAGCAGTCGCAGATGGGCTGTATGCCATTGGAGGCAGTCCTTACAATTATCAATCTCAGTCTTGACTCCAGTTAGGTTTTTTGCCCCCCACTGCTCCCCTGGGAAGGCTGCTCCAGAGCTTCACTCCTGTGATTGTTAGAAACTTCATCTAATTTCAAGCCTAAAACTCATTGATGACCAATTTTTATCCACACAGCCCTGGGGCTGGGCTTTCATGCCCCTTCCTCCTGGCCCAGCTGCCAAATCCCCTTCCCCAGCTCTCTGACAAAACCCATCCCCCTCCCTCCATTGCACTGGGAAACATCTCCATCACACGGCTGAACCTGCACTGCAGAGCAGCTCATACAGCAAGGCCTGGTGGACTCACTCCTGCCCCCTGTGGCTGCTTCACACCTCGCCATGGGCAAAGAGTCCCTGACCTGGGGCTCTCAGACTTTTTCTTTCTGAGCGCTCCCCACCCCGCCACCCCCACAACATGCTATGAAAGCTCCACAGACCACCTGTGTCACAGCAACTTTTTTCCTCTGCATATGAAAGCCAGGGATGTTGTTGCAGGTACCAAGCAAGGCACTTGCCCCAGATCCCAAGCCACAGGGGCACCGGCAAAGCTAGGTTGCTCAGATTTGGCTTCAGACCCACATGGCAGGGTTCAGGCTTTAGCTTTCTGCCCTGGGCCCCAGCAAGTCTAATGCTGCCCCTGCTTGGCGGACCCCTTGAAACTTGCTCATGGCCCCCCAGGAAGCTGAGGAGTCCTGGTTCAGCACCACTGCCCTAGGGCAGAGTTTCTCAGCCCATGAGTCAGGATCCAAAATTGGGTCACCAAAATGTTTCAAAGAGTCATGGACAGCTCTTGTGGCTCCTGTCCCACGGGGCTGGCTAGGCTCACCTCCCTGCTCCCTGCTCTGCACCCTTTGGGATCCCAGCACCTCTCAGGTTTGGCCCAGCCATCATGATGATGGGAGTCCGGGTAGGCCAGATTTCAGTGAGTGGCCCTGCAACCCCATGAGTCAGGTCACACATCCACTAGCACAAATTTGGTCCAGTTGGGGGCAGGGCCATACCCAAGGAATTCTGCAACATCCAGAGTGGAGAGCCAAGCCCAGCCAGCCCCACAGCACAGGAGCAGCACGAGTTGCCACTATGGGCTGAGTGCTGGGCAGGCCCCAACCTCCCTGGGGGGCAGGATCCAACCAAAACCATGTTAGGGGCCTCCACCCTGAAAATATTTCTTGGGTCGCTCCAGGCCATTAACATTTACAAATGGGTTCTAAGCCCCAAAAGTTTGAAAACCAGTGTCTTAGATGGTGATGTAAGCAGGGTCTGAATGAGCTCTCCCCTGACACCTAATGATGAACTGGGGGCAGGAGGGGACTTCAGGAGCAGCTGTACTTGCACTGACAGACCTGCTCTGCCTCTGTGCACAGCAGAGGAGCTGCTTTGCCAAAGTGATTGATTATTCCTGGGTTTGGGTTACAAATCTCTCCAGTGTTGAGTGCAGGGGCAATGAAGGTTGTTATCCTGATTGTGTGAGTGAAGGGCAGCAGGACGGTGCTCAGCACACCCTGACTGAGGGCGTCTCTCTTACCTGAACCTCACTCACTAAGCTGCCAAATGCCAGTGAGGGGCAAGTAGGTGTCCTATTCTCTCCTATCCCCTTGCTATCTACAGCAGGGGAAAATTCTCACCTGTATCCTCTTAAACCAATTACTTCCCCTAGGTGATAAAATATTACCAGAATCTCAGTGCAGTTTCAGACCATCCCACGAGACAACTGATACGATCTTTGTTGCCCGCCAAATCTAGGAAAAGTCTTGGGAGTAAAATCAGGACCTGTACATGGCTTTCGTTGATTTGACAAAGGTTTTTGACTCAGTCAGTCATGAAGCCCCGTGGGAGGTGCTGGCCAAATTTGGTTGCCCTCCAAAATTTGTAAAGATCCTAAGGCTTCTTCATGATCAAATGACAGCCACCATTCTCTGTAATGGCCAGAGATGGACCCTTTCATCACTAAAACTGGGATAAGCAAGGATGCTTTATTATCCCAAACAAGTTCTCCATCTATTTAGCAGTCATTTTGGTCCTCGTAAAAGACCACCTCCCCAGTGGAGTTGACATTCAATACAGAATGGATGGGAGGCTTTTAATCTTCAATGTCTCCACTCAAATTCTAAAGTCCTCAGGGTGTCCATTACTGATTTTCAGTATGCTGATCACTGTGCCATAGTTGCGCATATAAAGAATGATCTTCAGTAGAAACTGGATTTTTGCACAAGCTTACCAAAGGTGGGTTCATAACTGGTTGGAAAACTGCTCCCAGAAAGTAGTTATCTATGGTTCACAGTCAGGCTGGAAGGGCATAACGAGTGGGGTTCCACAGGGATCAGTTCTGGGTCCGATTCTTTTCAATGTCTTCATCAACAATTTAGATCATGGCATAGAGATTATATTTATTAAGTTTGCAGATGATACCAAGCTGGGAGGGGTTGCAAGTGCTTTGGAGGATAGGATGAAAATTCAAAATGATCTGGACAAACTGGAGAAAAGGTCTGAAGTAAATAGGATGAAATTCAATAAGGACAAATGCAAAGTACTCTACATAGGAAGGAACAATCAGTTGCACACATACAGAATGGGAAATGACTTCCTAGGAAGGAGTACTGTGGAAAGGGATCTAGGGGTCATAGTGGACCACAAGCTAAATATGAGTCAACAGTGTAAAACTGTTGCAAAAAAAGCAAATGTCATTGTGGGATGTATTAGTAGATGCGTTGTAAGCAAGACACAAATAATTCTTCCACTCTACTCCATGCTGATTAGGCCTCAATTGGAGTATTGTATCCAGTTCTGGTCACCACATTTCAGGAAAGATATGGACAAATTGGAGAGAGTCCAGAGAAGAGCAACAAGGATGATTAGGGGCCTGGAAAACATGAGCTATGAGGGAAGATTGAAAAAATTAGGTTTGTTTAGTCTGAAAAGAGAAGACAGAGCGGGGACATGATAATCATATACAAATATCTAAAAGGTTGTTATAAGGAGGATGGAGAAAAATTGTTCTCCTTAACCTCTGAGGATAGGACAAGAACCAATGAACGTAAATTGCAGCAAGGGAGGTTTAGGTTGGACATTAGGAAAAACTTCCTAACTGTCAGGGTGGTCAAGCACTGAAATAAATTGCCTAGGGAAGTTGTAGAATCTCCATCATTGGAGATTTTTAAGAGCAGGTTAGACAAAGACCTGTCAGGGATGTTGTAGATGGCAAAGGTCCTGCTATGAGTGTTGGGGACTAGACTTGATGACCTCTCTAGGTCCCTTCCAGTTCTGTGATTCTGTGAAGCCTAGGACTCTCACTCTCACAATATTGAGAAGACTAAAGCATCAGCCTTCTTCAGGCCTTGCACAAGACCCACCACAAATCGTCAACAAGGGACAGACTTTGTTGAGCACTTCTGCTACCTCGGTAGCCACCTTTCTCTTGACAGTGAGATCCAGCACAGGATCCAGTATGCAAGTGCTTCCTTTGGGAAACTGCTTCAACACGTTTTCATGGACTGTGATTTCCAGAAGGACACTAAGATCCAAATCCATAAGACAATAGTTATTCCTACACTCCTTTATGGATGGAAAACCTGGGTGACCAGGAGTCTGGAGAGGTACCACCAACGATGCCTCCGGAAGATCCTTTGCATCAAGTGGGACAATTGCTGCACTGAAGCCAATGTTACCAGCATTGAAGCAATGATTCTCATACACCAAAAACCACTGGGCTGGACATTGTGTGCAAATGCCAGACTCTTGCCTCTCAAAACAAGCCCTCTATTCTCAACTCACCCATGGTCAAAGACCCTGTGGTGATCAGAAGAAACGTTACAAAGACACACTGAAAGTGTATCTCAAGAAAACTGATGTGCACATTGTGACACCCTGGTACCCCCCATATTCACCACTGTCATATAATTAGGTTATGTTTTGTACAAAGTATGCCTTGTGAAGTATCATTCTAAAAGTCTTGATCTGCTAAACATTAATATTTCATTGGATTGTATGTGCTATCATTGTATATGAAGTTATGAAGTTTTGCTATCTATGTGTTACTGAAAGATGTTGTGAAGTTGGACACACCCGCAGCTAGCTTTTCAGGTACAATAAGGAAGAAGCTAGATAGTGCTAATGGTCCATCAGCAAAGACAATGGACATGGAAAAGGTTTGTCCACACCGGGTAACATTTCAGCCAGCCTATGACTAATGGCTGCTATGACTCAGCAAGGCATTCAAGGGCATGTGACCAGAGCACATGACACAACTCCATTTTGGTACCTGTATTTTTCCATAAACTGGGATGGGAACCTGGCTTGAAACAAATGGTTCCCACCATTTGGAGAAACTATATAAGGTGGGGAGTAAATCATGATTTGTCTTCACTCCCCCACAACTCAACACTTGAAAGAAACTCTGAAAGACAAAGGACTGGGAATGGGGGAGGG